>NC_042615.1:511068781-511668781 GCF_901001135.1 Rhinatrema bivittatum | reverse complement strand
TTCACATTCTAACATTTTTTACTCTTGGCAAAAAATAGATTTTCCAAGAGCCATCCCATCTACCATGAAAAATTTGTTTTAATAGATTCACTGCTGAATTCTTTTTACCACATAAGATGTTGGCTTAGGAGTTTACCTAAAGCTTCCTTATTTCATCTCCAGTAACCATTCCCACACTTCTTCTGGGGAAGACGATATATGCTATGAATTCGCATGAGCTCAAGTAGCAAGCATAGAAGGAAGGGCCTGTAAATCTATCCCACGCATATAGATTGTGGGTATCCTGAAAACCTGACAGGTGGGGTTTCCACTGCACATATATGGAACCCATTGGTCTTCAACTTGCTTTTTCGGTATCTAAGTTATCCTTGCACTCAGACTCATGCCTGTTTCTGCAGCAAGTTAAAAATGGCTCCACTGGGGATTGAACCCAGGCCCTTCTGCATGTAAAGCAGATGTGATACCCACTACACTATGGAACCAACTAACCCCTTTTATTAATCTGTGAGCAACCATCAAACCCTTGATGCCCGCCTAAAGGAAGACTAATTGAACAAGCATCTCAACTAGAGAAGTGCATTCATTGAAAACAAAATATAAAAATTAAATCAGTGGAGCCAACTTGATTCTTTTTTATTTATTTTATTTATTAAAAATTCTTGTATACCATCGTTCATAATATACATCACAATGGTTTACATGTTACAAAATCATAAAATCAAACTGAAATATCTAAAAGGTACAGTAAAATATGATAAAATAAAATTGTTAATCAATTATTAATAAATGAACATAAAACAAAGATAAAAATAATGTTTCTTTAAACCAATGAGTCCTTTTTTTCAAGATAGTCAATATAAGCCTGTTGAAAAGCCATGCTTTTAGAGCTTTTTAAAAGCTTTAAACTCTGACTCTAAAACTCTTAGGGTCCAAAATGAGCTGAAGGGGACCCGTGAACTAAAGGAATCCTACTTGTTTCATTTCTGTCAAACAGAATGATTTCTATAAGCAATTATAGTCAAAAGACCCATGGAAATCATAGGCATAGCAACAGGTGCAAATGTATGGAGAACGGTTCATACATGTGGAGCGGGCAGGCTGCAGAGAAGGGACGGATTGGCATTACCGTCAAGCAATGAGAGTTATGATGTATCGCAGCGGAGCGCATTTTTCCTAGTCTCCTATAATGCCGCAGAGCGGGTTTACAGTGATGCTGAGCTCGAAGAAATGAGCATGCCACAGCCTTGCTCTGCATTGTTTCTCTAGACATTGTCTGTGTGAAACATAGCCCTGAGCTCTCTCCGAGTTCTTGGTAAGGATTTTGCTGTGGCAGCCCATTAACACAAGACAGGAAAACAAACCATGGAGGCAGCATGGCATCACAATATCTCTGCATCATTGTAGATTTGTGTTGCTTCGCTTGCTGTTCTGTTTATCCTTTTTTCGTGATTGAAGCCTTAGCTTCACTTCAATTAGTTATTTATTCTCTGTATGACTGCCAGTAGGCACAGTGTAGGCAGTGGCAGCTAGGAAGAACTGGGCATAAGTGAGCAGGGAGGCAGCCAGAAAGTGCAGCATAACGCTGTATTGTGAAGCCTGTCTGTGACAGAGAAATAGTGCACACAGAGCAGAAAGGATGACACTCACTGTTTGCCTGGCAGAAGGCAAAGTGTGTGCAGTGGGCACTAGGCAGTGCATTATAATACCACGGAAAAATGTTAAATCGTTGTTGTAATCTTACACATCCCCGGTAACATATATACAATGATGTGAGGGAGAGGGAAAGGCAGAGCAGATGAAGTAAATTTAAATGTGTCCAAAATTGCGCACTTTTGCACTGGCACTGGCAGGTAAAAACCAAAAATGAGGTCCTGCCCTGAAACTGAAGAGGGATTTCTTCTGGACTACTACAACAGCAGGAGCCAGCTTTAAGCTAAAGAAACTGGCATACGAGCTTGATGATGTGTCACTGCTGCAGAGTGCAGATAACAGTGAGTGTTTTTCTCTCCAATCTTCTGTGTTCAGCGAGAGAGAGAAAATGTGCTGCAGAGGTTGCAGTGAAAGCCAAATTTTCCTCCACTGATTTACATGAAAATCTTCAGAGGGATAGCCGTGCTAGAGATGTGAATCGTGTGCCTATCGTCTTAGCGATTGAAATCGTCTAGCAGGAGAAGAAAATCGTGATTGGCACGATTTTTTAGTTAAAAAATCGTTTTTTCCCGATTAGTGCGCACCAATAGGAGTTAGTGCGCACTAACAGAAAATGATACAATTTGTCACTTTTCAGGTCAGTTAAGGTCAGTTTAGGAATGAATATGTATTCCTATTGGCTGCCCTCTTATTTATTCATGTTACCAAGGTTCCACTGACAATATATGGGGGATGGGAAATGGAAACAGTTGGTAGCTGAAAAAAAGTAATGTGATCAGTCAATGTGACTAGAACTTGTGCCCTAACCCTGATACCAGGGGTATTGTGATCTTCCTGCACACAGTGCCCTAACCCTGACATCAGGGGTGTTGTGATCTTCCTGTACACAGTGCCCTATCCCTATTAATACCAGGAGTGTTGTGATCTTCCTGCACACAGTGCCCTAACCCTGATACCAGAGGTGTTGTGATCTTCCTGCACACAGTGCCCTATCCCTATTAATACCAGGAGTGTTGTGATCTTCCTGCACACAGTGCCTTAACCCTGACACCAGGGGTGTTGTGATCTTCCTGCACACAGTGCCCTATCCCTATTAATACCAGGAGTGTTGTGATCTTCCTGCACACAGTGCCCTAACCCTGACACATGGGTGTTGTGATCTTCCTGCACACAGTGCCCTATCCCTATTAATACCTAGGAGTGTTGTGATCTTCCTGCATGCAGTGCACTATCCCTATTAATACCAGGAGTGTTGTGATATTCCTGCACACAGTGCCCTAACCTGATACCAGGGGTGTTGTGATCTTCCTGCACACAGTGCCCTATCCCTATTAATACCAGGCGTGTTGTGATCTTCCTGCACACAGTGCCCTATCCCTATTAATACCAGGAGTGTTGTGATCTCCTGCACACAGTGCCCTATCCCTATTAATACCAGGAGTGTTGTGATCTTCCTGCACACAGTGCCCTAACCCTGACACCAGGGGTGTTGTGATCTTCCTGCATGCAGTGCCCTTATCCCGCCTGCATACTAGTGAGAGGCTGGCTTCACAGACAGGGGGGAGCTTCCTGACCCTCACTCCTCCCTCCCCCATGTCCCAGCCAGTGAATGGTGTGTGGGTGAGTGGGGGAGGGGAGGATGGTGAAGGCGGAGACAGCTCCCTCCCTGCATTATAGTGAGAGGCTGGCTTCACAGACAGGAGGGAGCTTGCCTGACCCTCACTCCTCCCTTCCCCCCAAGTCCCAGCAAGTGAATGGTTGTGTGGGTGAGGGGGGGGGGGGGACGGATGGTGAAGGCTGAGGACAGCTCCCTCCCTGCATTACTAGTGAGAGGCTGGCTTCACAGACAGGGGGGAGCTGCCTGACCCCACTCCTCTGTGGTGTTGTGATCTTCCTGCACACAGTGCCCTATCCCTGATACCAGGGGTGTTGTGATCTTCCTGCCATGCAGTGCCCTATTCCTATAATACCAGGAGTGTTGTGATCTTCCTGCAAACAGTGCCCTATCCCTAATACCAGGGGTGTTGTGATCTTCCTGCACACAGTGCCCTATTCCTGATACCGGGGGTGTTGTGATCTTCCTGCATGCAGTGCCATATCCCTGATACCGGGGGTGTTGTGATCTTCCTGCATACAGTGCCCTATCCCTAATTCCAGGGGTGTTGTGATCTTCTTGCACACATCCGGTATCAGGGATAGGGCACTGCGTGCAGGAAGATCACAACACTCCTGGTATCAGGAATAAAGCACTGTGTGCAGGAAGATCACAACACCCCTGGTATTAGGGATAGAGCACTGTGTGCAGAAGATCACAATTCTCCTGGTATTAATAGCGATAGGGCACTGCATGCAGGAAGATCACAACACCCCTGGTATCAGGGATAGGGCACTGTGTGCAGGAAGATCACAACACCCCTGGTATCAGGGATAGGGCACTGTGTGCAGGAAGATCACAACACCCCAGAGGAGTGAGGGTCAGGCAGCTCCCCCCTGTCTGTGAAGCCAGCCTCTCACTAGTAATGCAGGGAGGGAGCTGTCTCAGCCTTCACCATCCTCCCCCCCCTCACCCACACACCATTCACTGGCTGGGACATGGGGGAGGGGAGTAGTGAGGGTCAGGCAGCTCCCCCCTGTCTGTGAAGCCAGCCTCTCACTAGTAATGCAGGGAGGGAGCTGTCTCAGACTTCACCATCCTCCCCCCCCCCCTCACCCACACACCATTCACTGGCTGGGACATGGGGGGGGAAGTCAGGAGTGAGGGTCAGGCAGCTCCCCCTGTCTGTGAATCCAGCCTCTCACTAGTAATGCAGGCGGGATAGGGCACTGCATGCAGGAAGATCAC
Organism: Rhinatrema bivittatum; assembly: GCF_901001135.1. NCBI lineage: Eukaryota > Metazoa > Chordata > Amphibia > Gymnophiona > Rhinatrematidae > Rhinatrema > Rhinatrema bivittatum. Next base: position 511,664,289 of record NC_042615.1, on the reverse strand, counting down.
AACACCCCTGGTATCAGGGTTAGGGCACCGTGTGCAGGAAGATCACAACACCCCTGGTATCAGGGTTAGGGCACTGTGTGCAGGAAGATCACAACACTCCTGGTATTAATAAGGATAGGGCACTGTGTGCAGGAAGATCACAACACTCCTGGTATTAATAGGGATAGGGCACTGTGTGCAGGAAGATCACAACACTCCTGGTATTAATAGGGATAGGGCACTGCATGCAGGAAGATCACAACACCCCTGGTATCAGGGTTAGGGCACCGTGTGCAGGAAGATCACAACACCCCTGGTATCAGGGTTAGGGCACTGTGTGCAGGGAAGATCACAACACTCCTGGTATTAATAGGGAATGGGCACTGTGTGCAGGAAGATCACAACACTCCTGGTATTAATAGGGATAGGGCACTGTGTGCAGGAAGATCACAACACCCTGGTGTCAGGGTTAGGGCACTGTGTGCAGGAAGATCACAACACCCCTGGTATCAGGGATAGGGCACTGAGTGCAGGAAGATCACAACACCCCTGGTATCAGGAATAGGGCACAAGTTCTAGTCATATTTATTTTATTTATTTATTTAAATGATTTTATATACCGATAGCCGTTTGCACATCGTATCGGTTTCCAGAAAACTAAAACTTTTTTGACAGTGTCATTAAACAGAACTTTTGGCACTGCCATTACATATTGACTGATCACATTACTTTTTTTTGTCAACTACCAACAGTTTCCATTTCCCATCCCCCCAACCATCACCTCAGTTTGGAACCTTGGTAAACATCAATAGATAAGAGGGCAGCCAGCCAATAGGAATACATATTAATTCCTAACTGACCTGGAAAGTGTCAATAATTTGTATCATTTTCTGTTAGTGTTCCTGAGTTTCCATTTCCATTTCCCATCCCCCCAACCATCACCTCAGTGGGAACCTTGGTAACATCAATAGATAAGAGGGCAGCCAGCCCTTAGGAATACATATTCATTCCTAACTGACCTTTACTGACCTAGAAAGTGTCAATTTGTATCATTTTCTGTTAGTGCGCACTAACTCCGTTCGTGCGCACTAACACGATTTAACGATTTTTTTAACGATAAATCGTTACAATTTCTATTGTATTGTGTTCTATAACGATTTAAGACGATATTAAAATTATCGGACGATAATTTTAATCGTTGAAAAACGATTCACATCCCTACTGGTTAATGAAACCTCTACATCTCCAAACCTCCCCTGAGAAGCGGGTAGGAGCAGATAGAGGTACAATAGTCTTGACCGTCACTTCAGGCGGGTGTTGTTGTAGCTTCTTTACCTGTGGTAGTAGGTACGTTTCATCTGTGTGTGCATAAGAACATAAGAATTGCCATGCTGGGTCAGACCAAGGGTCCATCAAGCCCAGCATCCTGTTTCCAAACAGAGGGCCAAACCAGGCCACAAGAACCTGGCAATTACCCAAACACTAAAAAGATCCCATGCTACTGATGCAGTTAATAGCAGTGGCTATTCCCTAAGTAGGCTGAATGCCAGCGGTCAAACCCCACCAGAACATTCTGCTGTTCGGAGATTCGCTGGGCCAGGCCTGGAATGGCCTGTAATGCGGTGAGCTGAGCCGAATCCATGGAGTTAGCAATCTGTTATGGTTGAGCGGTTGTTTGGGTGGATCCTTGGGTACTGAGGCAGATGACCACACCCACGGGGAGGAGCCCCGTGAGGAGCCACAGTACTGGGCTTGATCAGAATGCACAAACACAAGATAGTTCTTTATTATATAGTTTGAAGAGTTCCACCAGAGTTGGTAGTAGTGAGGCAGTCTGGTAGTAGCAGTCTCAGGGACCTCTGCAGAGGGAGCCCTTCTCACCCCGTGGTATAGGGAGGTTCCGAACAGGTTTCCCAGCAAGGTAGTACTGTGGATGAGATAGACTGAGAGAGTACTCACTAGGTGTTTGCTGTACGTATGCGATTCCACCAGGAAGAAGATAGTGCAGGCACCGAGACAGGGAGAGCAGGCCCTCGAGGAGCGAGTATCTCTTCCCTGTAAGGCACCTGAAATAAAGCAGAGGGCCTCCGAGGAGCGGTTACCCAGGTAGCAGTTACCCCGAAGGGCAGAGAGAGAGCTTCCAGCGGCAGCACGGAAGCGGCAGAGTAGCATAGACAGGAACGGATTCGAGTCCTTGCTAACTCAACGAGCTAGCAAATTAGAATAGGTGATATACCCATATGGCGTGATGTCAGCAAGGGGGGAACGCCCCCGACGTTCGCGCCAAGGTTGGAATAAAGACGTGGGTGACGCGCGCGTGCACCCTAGTAGGTACTGGGAGGAGCATGGCAGGAGGCTGCACCATAGCCGTTCCGGGGGAAGCTGGAGAGGTCGGCTTGTAGACAAGCAGTAGCTATCTTTCCTAGGTAAGCGGGAGGAGCCTTGAACAAGGTGAGGCAAACAGGGCGAAGCCGTCTAGCGTCGACGGACGCAACATGTAAGTTGGGGCCAATCCCGGATACTTTCTAATTTCTTTACTTGGGGTCCATTTGAAACCCGTTCTTAGAAACAATGTAACCCAGGAAGGGTACAGACCTCCTTATGGAATTCACACTTTTCAAGCTTTGCATATAGGTGGTACTCAGAGAGGCGTCTTAAAACTTTCTTGACATCCTCTGATGAGTTTGCAGATCTTGAGAGAAGATCAGTATATCATCGAGATATACTACTACGCATTGATACAGTAAGTCACGTAAGATGTCGTTCATCATATTTTGAAAGACTGCAGGTGCGTTACTCAAACCGAAGGGCATGACGAGATATTCGAAGTATCCATCGTGGGTGTTAAAAGCAGTCTTCCATTCGCCTCCTTCACGAATACGCACCAAGTTATAAGCTCCTTTAAGGTCCAATTTGGAGAATATTTTGGATCCTTGGAGCCTGTCAAACAGTCCAGATATTAAGGGCAGGGGGATACTGGTCCTTGATGGTAATCTCATTCAGATCCCTGTAGTCGATGCAGGGGCGTAAGGTGCCATCTTTCTTCCCTACAAAAAAGAAGCCTGCACCAGCAGGAGATTTGGAGGGTCTGATGAATCCCTTTTGAAGTTTCTTTTGTATGTAGGCGGACATGGCCTTAGTCTCAGCTACAGAAAGAGGGTAAACTCTAGAGATGAGCTTAGCTTTTCCATGTCTGGTCGGATTTTGGTTCGGGCGGTTCGTTGAAAAATTTCATTTTTCTGCGGATCGTTTTTCGGTGACACGGATCAGAGGAAACGAGTCAGAAAACGAATCAAAAAAAAAAATCGGGGAAAAAAACGAATCAGAAAAAACCACTGCAACCCTTCAATTTTACTTTATTACAACCCCCCCCACCATCCCGATCCCTCCCCAGACTTACTAAAAGCCCCGGTGGTCCAGCGGGGGTCCTGCCGAGTGATATCTCCCTCTCTGGCCGTCGGGCCTACCATGAATCAAAATGGCACCGGTGCCCTTTGCCCTTACTGTGTCACAGGGACTACCAGTGCCATTGGTCAGCCCCTGTCATATGGTAGGAGCAATGGATGGCCGACGCCATCTTGTGCTCCTACCATGTGACAGGGGCCGACCAATGGCACCGGTAGCCCCTGTGACATAGTAAGGGCAAAGGCTACCGGCACCATTTTGAATACTGGCAGCCGACAGTTTGAGTGCAGGAGATCGCTTCATGACCCCGCTGGACCCCAGGTACTTTTGGTAAGTCTGGGGGGGGGGGTCAGGAAGGGTTGAAATTGCCTAATTTGTGGTAAAAGAATGCACATCTCATAGTAAACTCTTCCCTTGGGAGGTTCCGAATTGGGTTTCAGGTTTATAGCGCAGTCAAAACCTCTGTGCGGTGGAAGTTCATCTGCTGCTTGTTTCGAGAAAACATCCTGGAAAGATGCGTATTGTGGAGGTAAGCCAGGTAACAATGGTGTAGTGGGCATGCAAATGAGCAGTGAAACTTCCACGAGGCACCGACCATGACAGTCAGACCCCCACCGGGACAATTCCAATGTGGCCCAATTAAATTGTGGCATATGATCTTGTAGCTAAGGCAGTCCAAATACTACCGGGTGCATGGCCTTTTCCAATGTGAGAAATGAAATGGATTCAGAGTGTAAGGCTACAGTGCGCAGGCCAACGGCCTGGGTACTTAATTAAACTTCTCCAGGAAGTGGTTCCCCATGGATAGAAGACAATAGCAATGGCTTAGCTATGGTATGGTAGGAATCCGTAGACGTTCTATTAAGCATTTCAAGATAAAATTACCTCCAGCTCCGGAATCAATGAGGGCGAGAGTCTGAAATTCAGGAATTCCGCAGAGCAGAGAGACTGGTAAAGATAATGGAGGAGTAGGAGAGGTGAAGCCTAGGAGAAGTCCTCCTGCAGGCCTGTCAGTTTCCTGGACAGATGAGACAGGTTTGGACGGCATGGCCTGATTGCCCACAGTACATGCATAACCCCATGCACTTACAAAAACGTCTCTCCTGGAAGTTAAATGGCTTCAGCCTACTTGCATAGGCTCTTCCTCTTCTAGGGAGAAGACGGTAAACTTGAAGCAATAGGCACAGGTTTAGGACGGTTAGCTCCCGCAGTGCACTTTCGTGGGCTCTTAGCCTTCTGAGTTCGGTCTCGAATACGGCAGTCAGTTCTCCCGGCCAGTTCCAGCAGTGACTCAAGGGTATCAGGCAAATCACGAGCCACCAATTAGTCCTTTAAGCAAGAGTTGAGACCCTCCATGAAGATACCACATAGACATCCAGTGTCTAATGCAGTTCGGATGCTAAAATCTTGAATTCAATCACATAGTCTGTGAGCGGCTTATTACCTTGCTGGAGATTAAGCAAAACAGATCCAGCGACAGTCTGGCAAGCTGGGTCATCAAAGACAGACTTGAAATCCTGGTAAGTCATTCAGGATAGGATCTTCACGTTCCATAGCGGTGAAGCCCAAGCCAAGGCTCATCCTTCTAGAAAAGATAGGATGTAAGTGGTCTTGGATGCTTCTGTGGGAAGAGTGTAGGCTGTAATGAAAAATGCATGCTGCATTGATTAACAAACCATCTACACATCTTTGCTTCACCCGTGAAGCGGGTAGGTGTGTATAAAGGTACAGTGGTCTTGATGGTCACCACTGGAGACAGTGATTCTTTCAATGGAGTTGCTGAAGTATTCAGTTGAGCTATGCAACTGACTGACGGCAGTAAACTAGGCTTTCCAGAGACTTTTGTTGCTCCGTGATCCGCTGGGCTAGGCCAGGAATGACCTGCAAGGCTGCGAGCTGAGCCGAGTCCATGGAGTTAGCAATCTGATGGGTTTGTGGCATAGTGTGGACTCTTAGTCAATGTGGAGATGACTCCTCCCATGTGGAGGGGCCCCGTGGGGAACCACAGTGATAGGCTAGACTCAGAGAGCAGACACTGGAGATGAAAAGCTTTATTGTACTGCTTAGATAGATGGTAATTATGCAGGAAGGTATGGCACTGAAGTCCAGCAAGGTGCCAATACGCTCAGACAGCCTCAGATGTAGAAGCCTCACCCAGATGTACAAGGTTGTAGTGTTTCCGCAGAGCGGGATAAGACGAACCTGGTGGGTGGTATGGAGAGCTGGATCATAGAGATACTCACTGAAGAGTAGTGCTGGAATCCTGGTTGATGGTGAAGGTGAACCTGAGGTCCATGGTGCAGGATATACTGAGCTGGATAGGCCCTTGAGGAGCGAGTACCTGGGAGCGCAGATAATTTATTTATTTATTTATTTTATTTATTTTAATTATTTTTATATACCGAGGTTCTTGTATCAGATACAAATCACTCCAGGTTTACATAAAACAGTGAGATGCCCGAAAGGGAGGGGCTTACATATAACTATAAAACAAAGTACAAATTGAGCATGGCATAGAAATAGTTACAAGAAAAGAAAAACTTATGAACTCAATATCATATTATAGTAACAAATAAAACAATGGGTTATCATAGTTTGAAAATAAAAATAAGTAAAAGTAAAACAATAAAGCACAGTATATACTGTGATAATCCTGAAAGAGAAGAGAGAACCCCCGAGGAGAAGTTGTCTAGTTAGTAGAAACCCCAAAGGGTAGTTGGATGTGAGAGGCCCCTGAGGAGCGGGTGCCCAGAGCTCTTCAGGAGCGAGATACCCCTGGAGGGTAGCGAGGAGTCTAAGCGTGTAGCTTAGAAGCAGTCAGAGTAGCTAAACCGAAGTCCTTGCTAACTCGTTTGCAGGAAGCGGAGCAGAGGCTTAATACCCGGAGGTATGATGTCATGCGGTGGGGGCGCCCCCGAGGTTCCCGCCATGACATGTAGATAAGCATAGGCAGCATGCGTGTGCGCGCCCTAGGAGGCCACGGGAAGGAACATGGCGGACGGGGACGCCCAAACTGAGTTGGAGACACCGAGGGTTTCGGCACTCGGCACCGGAGGCAGCCATCTTACCCATGGAGGAGGAGAAAGGCAAAAAAGAGGTGAGGCAGAGCGGTCGCAGCCATCTGCGACCGACGGACGCAACAGTAGCACTGAACCAGGCCCCGAGGAGCGGGAAGCACTGAGAGAGAATCCAGGTGAAGTAGAGCCGAACCTGGCCCCGAGGAGCGGGACGTGCTGAGATAGAGTCCAAGTGAATTAGCACTGAGCCAGGCCCCGAGGAGTGTGAAGTGCTGAGAAAGAGTCCAGGTAAAGTAGCGCTGAGCCTGGCTCCAAGGGGCAGGAAGCGCTGAGAGAGAGTCCAGGTGACATAGTGCTATACCAGGCCCCAAGGGGCGGGAAACTCTGAGAGAAGTCCAGGTGAAGTAGCGCTGTGCCAGGCCCCAAGGAGCAGAAAGTGCTGAGACAGGAACCCCGGGTGGAAAAGCACAGAGATCTGTAGAGCAGGAACAACAGGTCCGTAGAGAAGGAAACTGGCACTAATAGGGATCAAGGAACCCATTGCCAAGTCGGTCAGTGGTGGCTGGAGGTAAGGCTAAATATCCCAGGCCTGTGATGTCATCAAGTGGGAACGAGCCTGAAGGGAGGACGGATGGTGTGCGCTCAGCCTAGGGAGGCCCAGGACAGACCAGCCACCATATTGGAGCACAGGGAGCCAGGAGGAATGCGGCGGTAGCAGCTGGCAACCGCCGCGAGTGTACCGGGGGGGTAGTGAGCCAAGCATGACATGAACTGAGTTGAGCCTGCCACGGGTGGCCATGGCCGGTGGCCATAACAAGTAGTCTTTAACTAGTGGAAAGCTTGAATCACTTCAGATGGTCATTTTCTGGTATCAGAACCCTTCTTCATGAAGGCAGTGAGGGGCGCTACCAGAGAGGAGTATTTGTTTATAAATTGGCAGTAGTAGTTGATTAAAACTAAGGAACCTTTGAGTGGCCCTTCTGGTCTACCTATTGGGGCCAGTCAATGATCACAGATACCTTTGCAGTGTTAGGGAATGCTGGGAGAGTGGTCCCAACTTGAGATAGTCTGCCCTTAGGCCTCGGCATGACCCCAGAGGACTCCAAGGCAGCACCGAGGTAGGCCAAGACGTGTCCCAGCATGGGTTGAGAAGGACGGTCTCTGACCCTCTGCTGGACCTACTTGCTTCTGGAGCCAACACATGGTGTTGGTTATTGAACAGTCCTCTGACCGTTCCCAGCCCTTTCGGACCTGCCACAAGGAATGACAAGAAGCAGCAGGCTGGACTACGGACAAGGGCAGACAAAGGCTCTGGAACATAGAGACTCTAGACGTAGGCAAATAACTTGGAGGTACAGACGAAGACACATGCAAGGACTTTGGACGAAGGTTCAGAAGCAAGATACTGCAGGCAAAGGTATTCAGGAGCAAGATCAAGTACTGGGTTGAGACTGCGACGCAGTGCGCCATACACTACCCATGGGCTGGTCGTGGACCACGCTTGAATGTGAAGCAGGCTCTAGACGAGGTATGGAATAGATGAAAACTGGAAGATGGCGAAGATTCGGTAGAAGCCTGTACCAAGGCGCGCCCTGCACAGCCCATCCTAGGCTGGTCACGGACCACGCTGGAATGGCACAGGTTCAGTCAGAGTCTTAGGCATGGAGTCAAAGACCGGGACGGAAGCAAGCAAGGATTCAAAGACAACTCAGTACTGAAGCAGAAGTCTTCCGGAGGCTTGTACTGTGCAGGTGAAGATGGCCTTGTACCATGAGCGCCCTACACAGCCACTACCCATGGGCTAGTCATGGACCATGACATGTCACGCCAGGAAAGGAGGCGACGAGGAACCTGGGGTACAGGACATCAGGAACAGGCGAGGAACATCAGGACGGGATCACTGACATCAAGACGAAGACATGGAGCTCCATTGAAGAACAAAGGCCTGACGGAGCGCTGGACTGCGAACAATCCAGGAGCAAGTAACTACAATGCAAGGCAAAGCAGAACTGAAAGAGACGTCCTTTTATAGAGCAGGAAGCAGGCAACTCCCTGGGAGGAGTTTAGATGGCCCCACACTCGGCTGGCCCTATAACTAAAGAGAAGAGCTGCGGGCCGACCCTTAGGAAGAAAGGTCGAGGCCCCAAACCAAAAGTCAAGGAGGAAGCAGAGCAGGCCTCAGGTAGGCCGAGATGGCAACGGTGGCCTCCTAGGCCATGGAGCCAAGCTGGGATAGACTGTCAGGCAAGGCCCCGGCTTCGGTGCGGCCTCCAGAGAAAGGTGAGAGGCCTCCCGTGGCACAAGCTACAGGAGGAATCATAACATGCGGGTCCATTCATATGCCTTGTGCAAATATTATATAGCCCAAGAAAGGCAGCTCAGTCTTTTCAAAAAGACACTTCTCCAACAGTGGAGTGCCTCACGGATCTGCACTTGGACCGATGATTTTCAATATATATATAAATGATCTGGAAAGGAATATGACGAGTGAGGTTATCAAATTTGCGGACGAAACAAAATTCTTCAGAGTAGTAAAATCAGAAGCAGATTGTGATACATTAGAGGAGGGCCTTGCAAGACTGGAAGATTGGGCATCTAAATGGCAGATGCAAATTTAATGTGGATAAGTGCAAGGTGTTTGCATATAGGGAAAAATAACCCTTGCTGTAGTTACACGATTGTTAGGTTCCATATTAGGAAAAAGATCTAGGCATCATAGTGGATAACTACTTTAAATCGTCAGTTCAGTGTGCTGCAGCAGTCAAAAAAGCAAACAGAATGTTAGGAATTATTAGGAAGGGAATGGTTAATAAAACGGAAAATGTCATAATGCCTCTGTATCGCTCCTTGGTGAGACCGCACCTTGAATACTGTGTACAAATTCTGATCGCCACATCTCAATAAAGATATAGTTGCGATGGAGAAGGTACAGAGAAGGGCAACCAAAATAATAAAGGGGATGGAAACAGCTCCCCTATGAGGAAATGCTGAAGAGGTTAGGTCTGTTCAGCTTGGAGAAGAGACGGCTGAGGGGGGATATGATAGAGTCATTTAAGATCATGAGAGGTCTTGAACGAGAGATGTGAATCGGTTATTTACACTTTCGGATAATATACGGACTAGGGGGCATCCATGAAGTTAGCAAGTAACACATTCAAGACTAATTGGAGAACTTCTTTTTCACTCAATGCACAATTAAGCTCTGGAATTTGTTGCAGAGGATGTGGTTAGTGCAGTTAGTGTAGCTAGGTTCAAAAAGGTTTGGATAAGTTCTTGGAGGAGAAGTCCATTAATTGCTATAAATCAAGTTTACTTAGGGAATAGCCACTGCTATTAATTGCATCAGTAGCATGGGATCTTCTTGGTGTTTGGGTACTTGCCAGATTCTTGTGGCCTTGTTTGGCCTCTGTTGGAAACAGGATGCTGGGCTTGATAGACCCTTGGTCTGTTCTTATGTTATGTTCTTATGTTTTTATGATCATGCAGTTGTTGAAGCACTATTCCTATATGATCCCTGTGAGTCCAGAGAGCTTGGGGAGTATATTAGAATATCATCTAAGTAAACGATAGCAGATCTCTAAAGATATGCTTTACAAAGTTTTGGAAGATCTCTGGGCCATTACAAAATCCAAAGGGCATCACTAGATGTTATGCTGAGTTATCAGTGAGCCCTTAGATAGCTGTTAATTTGGCACAACCTATCTTGTGCGAGCACAAGCCTTAACAGGCAGTAGCTGACTTGTCGTGAGCCTTGGTCTTCTGCCTGATCAACCTCCTGCTCCTTGGGTTGAGCCTGCAGGTTATGGCGGCCTTCATGAGTTCTAGACTGGACTGGGATCCAGGCAGGTTGAAGACAAGACAGAGTCAAGCTCCAACCCGAGGCCAGGGCAGGCTGAGAGCAAAGTGGAGCCAGCGTCCAATCTGAAATCTAGGCAACAAGGAATCAAAATAGGGCCAAGACAAGGATAAACAGGGAGCAGACACCAGACAAGACAAGACTCATGGATGAGAACTAGAACAGAGCAAGGGCAAGGAAAAGCAGGATCACTGGATCACAAGAATACAAGAACAAGCAGGAGCACAGGAGCGAACAGGAACACAGGAATGAGCTGGAACACAGGAAAGGGCAGGAACTAGCTGGAACACAGGAACACTGAGCAACTAGCACTGCTGCGATGCAGGAGACCCATTGCAAGGTGAAGGGAGTAGTGCGTCTGGGGTTTAAATCCCCCAGCTGGCTGACATCATCATTCCGTGACCTGCGGTCAATTCCTGCCACAAGACTTAGACATGCAACTAGTGTGCACGTGCGCCTAAGGAAGCCACAGCTGTGGTGAAGAACTGGCGCCTCCAAGGGTGAGTGTGGCAAATTGCGGTCTGGCATCTGCGGCGCGCCAAACATGATGTCTATCATGGGTTTTAAAAGTGGTCTTCTACTCATCACCATCATAGATGCGGACCTACGTGTAGGTTCCCCGGAGATCTAATTTTGAAAATATTGTAGTCGCCAGCAGATGATCAAATAATTCTCAAATCAAGGATAAAGGGTATTTATTTTAATGTTGATGTTGTTCAAGCCTTGTTAATCAATACAAGGTCATAGTGAGCCATCCTTTTTTCCAATGAAGAAGAATCCCACCCAAACAGGGGAGGTGGGTGACTGGATAAATCCTCTACCCAGGTTCTCTTTGATGTACTGAGACATGGTCTTCATCTCTAGAACGGAGATAAGAGTAGACTCTTCCACAAGGTGGTTCATCAGCCGGAATCAGGTCAATGGCGCAGTCATATAAGCAATGTGGAGGAACAGTTTTGGCTTGTTTCTTGGAGAATATATCCAAGAAGGATGCATATGCCTTGGGTAATCCAGGAGGCATTAAGAGGTCAGAGGTTGCAAGTATCACCAAGGGCTGAAGTGAATATAGACAATGCTGACAGCAATAAGCACTCCAGGCCAAGACATCCCCGGTGTATCAGTCCATCAGGCATTGCAATCAAAGCCATGACAGACCAAGTACAATGGTGTTGATGGACTTTTGGAGCACTAAGAAGGAGATAACTTCCTCATGCAGCAGTCCAATCTGTAGAGATATTGGCCAGTTAATAGTCAGAACCTCTCCATAAATGGATGGTATGTGAAAGGGCTTGTCCAATGGTTCCACAGATTTTTTGACCAGAGCTTCCTCTATGACATTAGTGGCAGCACCCATTTCTAGGAAGGCCTCTGTGAATTTCACATGTAACTCAGTTTTCTTTAGGGGAGATGTAGAGGAAGTAGAGCCTAGGATAGCCTCCCCTTTCACTCCTAGGCTAGAAATTTCCTGATTTCTTTGAGCAGGATGCAGTATAGTAGAGGCACAATTTTTTTAATCTGCGGTGATGCTTCTCCTCCTCAGGTATTTTAGCTCTCCCGAGCTGCATAGGTTCTTTGTTACATATAGCTCATGGCAGGGGGCGAGCAGGAGGCTGGAGTGGCTGAAGGAATTGAGAAACCAATTTCACTGGGCATCTTCTTGTTCATGGATTTTTCTTGGAATTGGATGTCAATTTGCAAATACAGAGAGATGAGGTCATCGAGGTGAGTTGGGGTGTCACAGGTGGCCAGCTCATCTTTGAGGCATGCTGATAGTCTCTGACTGAAGACACTATCTGTGCCTCCTCGTTCCAGTCCAATTCTGCTGCTAGAATGTAGAATTATATCGGTCATGGCACTCTGCTGGAGGCAAAGAAGTTCTGCAGCAGTGGAGGAGGCTCGAGCAGGCTCATCGAAGACTCTCCTTAAGGCTGCCATAAAGAGGTGGAGAGAAATTGTGCAGGGTTCCTTTTCTCCCAAAATGGAGAAACCCTAGCCAATGCATATCCTATGTGCAAGGAGATGGCAAAGGTAACCTTGGCCCTCTCAGAAGCAGAATTAGCCGGTTGTTACTCAAAGTGAATTTCACATTAGCTGAGAAAACCCCGGCAGGCTTTTGGATTTCCATTGTTCAACGGTGGCAAGGGTAGATGGAGAGAATCCGTGTGTAGAGGCACAGGTCCTGAGATAGCCTGTGAAGGAGGCAACAGAGGAGATTTAACAGGTGTGACCTGAGTCTGCAGATGATCCAGCCTAATAGAGAGGTCCTGAGGGTTTGCATGATCAGGGCCTGGTTTATGTGTTGCTGCTGGATGGCTTGGGAGAGGTCTCGCAGGGAATCTACCAGGAGAACATCAGCCAGGTCCATGGCCTCAGCAATCTGTAGCATGGCATGGAATGGACTATTGGGCCAATGTGAGGAGGAAGTACCATGAGGTAGCTCTATCCCATGTGTCAGACTGCAGGTTGATGGCAGAGTGAGAGTGTTCAGAGTCTAAGCTGGGGTCAGGGCAGGCAGCAGGCAAAGAAGTGGTCAGGCAAGGGTCATGATAGGCGGCAGGCAAGACGAAGTCAGAGTTTGGTCTGCGATCAAGGCAGACAGTAGGCAAGGTATAATCAAAGTTCAGGCAAGGGTTGTGGTAGATGGCATGCAAGGTAAATGCCTGGTCCGAGGTCAGTAATTGAGGAGCGAAGCCAAGGAGACAAAGACTTGGGAGATACGGATGGGACAGGAAGGCAGGGCAAAAAGGCAGGACGGGATGGGAAAACTGCCACATGACAAGGCAGGAACAAGGCAGGAGGACTAGAACATGGCAGGACAGGAACAAGGTGAGAATAATGGAACACAGCAAGGTAGGAACCTCAAAGAAATTAGCACTGCAGGAAGAAGGACAGCAAAGACCTGTTCCTGAAGCACTGGGTGGTAAGAATGAGCTTCCTTTTTTATACTAGATCTAAGATGACATCATCATTCAGTGCCCACAGGAAGTGCTAGCTGCATGGCTTATAAAAGGGCTTCAGAAAGTACAGGTGATTTTAACCAGGCCCTAGGATGCAGCACGTAGCAGGAAGCTGTGCCGGGAATATCTGGAGGTACGGGGTATTACACCCAAGTTATGTTTGGGTGTAATAATCCCCCTTTTTAGCCTGTTTCCTTGTACGGTGGTTTAGAGCCCCACCAAGGCATTTCTGTTCATTGTTCTTCTCATTCATGGGTTAATACTGGAAGCATACCCGCTCTTCACAAACACATATTATTTTAACTATGAACTGCGCCAACTCCTTCAACTTAACTGTTGGATAGGCATGAAATCTGGAAAGAGAGCTGTTGGCCTTTTTATTTCATTCCTTGCGACAATGAACAAAACTACTTTTGCTGTTACAAATGCCACCCAGTGCCGGTATTTCCCATTGCAACACTCTGCATATGATGCAAGCCTGGTGTTCAGTGGGTGGTGAACACAAGTGGATATGTCCAGCACAGGACTCTGATGTAATAAAACTGTTATGTATATCCCAATGGTATAGGTGTATGCCAAGAATATGGAATTGTTCAGACTATTTCTGTAATACTACAACATCTACACATATGTGTTCCATTAACCAAACTCATTACTTCAGTTTAACAAACATTACAATCCCCACCCATAACTGTACCATGATGGGAAACAGGGAATCTGGCCTCTATCCCTTACCATGCGAGGGTGACTTGAAATAACAGATAGGAGATTGTCAGTCTCCAATTGGTTACAAAATACTCCCTGGGAGTTTATTTTTTAGGAAATAGTTGGGGAAGTAAATGCATGAATGGAACTGGCACTATTGCTTTCAGATTCATAACACCCCAATTCTTCCAAATGGTCAACAAGTTGGTGACAGCCAGGTACTGCCCAACTGGGATATTTCAGGCAGAATGAATGGACCAAGGAGTATTATTCTGCTGTCATTTACTATATTATTATGTTATCATGTAACAATGAACATACTCAAGTTATAATCAAAAAGAATATATGAATCTAATGAGAAAGTGATATCCAGATAAAAATGATTCATAATTCAGCATTATTTTTTTTAGATTTCTCTCTGCTTTTTGTCCAGGGTTGCTTGCAACATTGTGCTAAAAGTTGATCTTTAATTCCTGGAGACTCTCGGAAAATTCTGGTGGGTTAGCAACTCTATTGGGTCCTTAACTGAAACTCCTACACCGTTATCTCTCCTAATAACAGTGTTTCAAACATTTCAATTTGCATAGCCCATCATTAAAATAATTATATTCTCTAGCTGATGATTATCCCATCATTAGTATACTTCTCACCAGGCATAGATAATTATACTGCCTGTGCCATATCTTCCCAAATCTAAGGATAGACCTTGAAATCCCCCCCCCCCCCCCCCCCGGGGATCCCTAAAAAATCACAGGTTAGTATCTATAAAAAGCCTGCTTTACAGGATAGAAACAGATTGCAAGAATGCATGTCCTCTTTAGCTTCTATGGAGAATCCAGACTGTGATGTCCAACAAATTAGGACAGAGGCAATCAGTGCATCCCATGGCAACATCCAGTTCACTCTTTACTTCCTGACTTTTTCTAAATCCTATGGCCTGGTTGGATCATCAACACACTGTAGCAGAACAGCTAGACCAGTGGTGAGCAAACATTTTGAGCCTCAGCCCCCCTCCCCCCTTCCATTCATACAATTTGTTGGGCCCCATCATGCACCAAAGTTGGGTTACATCATGTATATAATATTTATTTATTTGTATGTGTGTCAGAGTTTCTCACCAACCAATCAGCTGTTGAACCGTTTGCCAAATAGCAGGCAATCACGTTGCAGAATCTCTCACCTTGGTCACACGCACAGAGCAGAGACAGACCCTCAACCAATACAGAAAAAAGAATCACAAATTAGAACCAGCAATATGCAGACAAAAACTGAAATGGAAGCCCCAAGCAGCCAGACTCTGTCTACAGTGTAACAATGGAAAACCAGAACCACCATTCCTCATAAACAATAAAATCAAGAAACATAAAGCATCAATTATAACAGTAGACTCATACTAATAAAAGAATGAATATTTCAAAACTACTGACAAATAGAACATCATCTATTAAAATCATATACTTTTTAAAAAATTTCCCAAGCACCAATAACATATTTCAAAACAGCACGCATATCAAATAACACCCAATAATTAAAACTAATGAGGATAAAAAAGCCCCTACTGTCCATACCTAGGAACTCTTGATTTCCTGTTACCCTGAGATTGTCAAGAATTAGGGAGCTAGGGGGACACCCAAACGTTATCCTCTCTCACTTACACATACACTCAAATGTTTATTTTCTCTCACACATACACATACATACATGCTCTCAAACATACCCACAAAATCTCATACACAGGCTCTAATCCCTTTTCCCCTTCCAGTGCAAACAATAGCTCTTACTCCCCCAGATTCCCTTATTCATACACAGGCTCTCACCCACACAGACCGCCAGGCAGGCAGGCATGCATTCATTCTCACACACACACACAGACCCCCAGACAGGCATTCATTCTCTCACACAAAAACACACACAGAACCCCAGACAGGCACCCATTCTCTCACACACAGAGTGACCCCCAAGCAGACACCCATTCTCTCTCACACACACAGACCCTCAGGCAGGCACCCATTCTCTTTCACACACACACACACACAGACCCCCAGGCAGGCACCCATTCCCCCCCCCCTCTCTCTCTCTCTCTCACACACAAACCCCCACACCTAGGCAGGAACCCATTCTTTCACACACACATTTCCAGAGCAACCCTAAGGCAGGCACCCATTCTCACACACATATAGACAGACCCCCAGGAAGGCACTCATTCTCTCCCACACAATCACACATAGACCCTCAGGCAGGCACCCATTCTCTCACACACACAGACAGACCCTCAGGCAGGCACCCATTCTCACACTCATATAGACAGACCCCCAGGAAGGCACTCATTCTCTCACACACAATCACACATAGACCCTCAGGCAGGCACCCATTCTCTCACACACACAGACAGACCCTCAGGCAGGCACCCATTCTCACACTTATATAGACAGACTCCCAGGAAGGCACTCATTTTCTCACACACAATCACACATAGACCCTCAGGCAGGCACCCATTCTCTCACACATAGAGATAGTCCCTCAGGCAGGTACCCATTCTCTCTCTCACACACAAACACAGATCCCCAGGCAGGCATCCATTCTCTCACACACAATCACACATAGACCCTCAGGCAGGCACCCATTCTCTCACACACACAGACAGACCGTCAGGCAGGCACCCATTCTCTCTCTCTCACACAAACACAGATCCCCAGGCAGGCATCCATTCTCTCTCTCTTCTCTCTCTCTCTCTCTCTCACACACACACACACACACATATAGACCTAGGCAGGCACCCATTTTTTCACACACACATCCAGACCAACCCCCAGGCAGGCATCCATTTTCTCATACACAAACACAGACCAACCCCAGGCAAGCAACCATTCTCACACACATATAGTCAGACCCTCACGCAGGCACCGGTTCTCTCTCACATACACACACACACACACACATACCCCCAGGCAGGCACTAATTCGCTCACACACATACACACACACACACACACACACAAGCTACCATTCATACACATACATAAACTGAAGGCAGGCCCCCTCTCTTTGTTTTCCAGTAGCCTCGAAGCTTCTCTCACTCCTGCTACCGCTGTCGCATGACTGTTAGATAGAAGCCAATCACTCTTTGCTGCTTCTGGCACTGAAGCCCATTCTGCTGCCTTGTCCTCTGTGCAGGCGCTACGATATAAAAAATTGGCGGGACTTGCACTTCCTCCATTCTGATCTCGTGTTATTTGATTTCTTCTGTTTTTAAATATTTTATTTATTTACTTGGTTTATATTCTGCTTTTAATTTTATCTGGGAATAATTTAAAAAAAATTATTGGGTATTCTTTTCATCACCCAATTATTAAAACTATTAAGGGTAAAAAAAATCCCTGCTCTCCATACCTGGGAACTTTTGATTTCTAGTCTCCCTGAGATTGTCATGGATTAGTTTAGGAATGGAGTCGTAAAACTTTCTCCTCTCTCTCTCACATACCCATATTCTCCAACACACACACGCACACAATTGCTTGCACACTCTTGCTTATACACACATCCTCACACTAATGTTCTCTCTCTCTCATATGCTCACTCACATATTCATACATATACTCTCTCATGTTCTCTCACACACATACATGCGCACACATAATTTCTCTTATGCACATACTCTTTCCCTAGAACATACAGAGGCTTCCTTGGGCCTGCACAGCTTCTTTCTCACAGACACATGCAATCTTACATGCTATTTCCTCATATGCTTATCTTTTCTGCATCACAGCACAGCTGACGGTTAAGGTTAATGTTATAACCCTTCTGTTCCTTGTAAACCGATATGATATGATCTGTATCATGAATGTCGGTATAAAAAAGTATTAAATAAATAAATACATAAATAGATAAACATGCACACATGCTCTCTTACATGTTATTTGCTCACACATAAGGTCTCTCTCACATATACATACATGCTCCATCTCACATATATATGCTCTCTCACCCACACAAACACTTGCTCCCTCTCTCCCTGGAACATACCAATAACAGAAGCCTGCTCCTTGGGCCTGGACAACATCTCTCACACACACATACACATGCTGTCTTACATTCTATTTACTCACAGACATACTCACTCTCTCACAGGGTTCAGATAGCATCAGCCTTTTTTCTTTATTCAGGTGGTCCCACTAATACAATAGCCTCCTTGCCACACAGCTTGCTAGTACAAAAGCATCTTTCAACCATGCAGACCTGTAGGTGCAAGAGTTCTTAAGTAGTGCAGCTCCAAGCAATAACCTCTTTTCCATTGCAAGGCCCAGCTGACAGGGCTTCTTCTCTTTGGCCATGTGGCCCCCACAGATAGCAGCTTTCAATTTTCCAAACTCGCAGCCCAGCTGACAGGGGCCTCTTAGCTTCAGCTACATGGCTGAAGAGAAGAGGCTCCTGTCAGCTGTGCTGTGAGGCAGAAAAGATAAGGCTGCGCGACCCGGCTGATGGCTGCCTCTTAACTTTAGCCATGCAGCCCAGCTGATGACGGCCTCTTCACTTCAGTTGTGCAGCCCAGCTGATGGCGGCCTCTTCTCATCAGTCACATGGCCCGGCAGATGGCAGCCTCTTCTCTTCAGCCACGTGGCCCAGTTGACAATGGCCTCCTCTCTTCCGCCATGCGGCCCGGCTGACAGGGGCCTCCTCTCTTCCACTTCGCATGTGCTGTGGTACCCACAAATAGTTACCGCCCAAAAGTTACCTCAGTCAATGTTTTCCGCTGGTGTTCAGATGAGAAAATCAGCTCTTCATTTAGTTACCAAGTTTATTATTTTTGTGAGGGTTTATTCACAATTTCTGAATCCTACAGGTTACCTCATGGAGTCCAAAGATAAGATACCTTTTAAATTCTGCCAGAATTGCCCAAAATGTATGAGTTTTCTGGATCACCATACCGTGTGCATTCAATGTTTGAGCCATGACCATGACCCTACTAGTTGTCGCTCCTGTGGTAGGATGTCACCTAGGGCTCTTAAATATAGATTTTACAAATTACAGCTGGAATTAGGGGAAAATAAATATCTCCTAATAAGAGAAAACAATCTGCTTCTGACTCTGACTTACCTGTTAAAAAGTCTAAAAAGAAGCAAGCCTCAACCCTACCATGTACATTACTTTCATCTAGATATAACGAATCTCCTTCTACATCGCATTCAAAAACTTTGACGCGCCATGTTCCTTTGCCGCCAAGGACAGAAAATAGAGGTAGGCAAGCCTCTACTGTACTCTCTGTAAATTAGAATACAAAAGAGTTTCCCTTGGGCAAAAAGGCCACCCAAAAAACTCAGCATCATGATTCTGAAAAACTGCATCATGAAAAAAACGAGTATGTATGGCACCATCACAAATATTCTCCGATTCTGGAATCCATGGCACTGTTCCCATATCAAGATCTTATGCAGTTAATTACCACCTTACCATAAAGCGCGGTCACTGCATCACAGTTTAAAAGACCTATCACTATGCCGTACTTCAACAGCGCCATCTTCGCGCCATACATTGGCGGCCCATCACCGCACCATACATCTGGGGCTCAATCACGGAACCATACCAATAGGGTGCCGTCACTGCACCATGGCTCAAGAGAGCCTTCATCATGCCATAGCTTACTGGCACCATCACCATGCAAGACGTCACAATCGCCGCACCACAAGACTACACAGTCTTATAACTACCTTATAAGAACTCTGAACATTTATTTTATTTTTATTTTATTTATTTAAGGTTTTTATATACCGGCATTCATGATACAATCACATCATGCTGGTTTACATTTAAACAGGGGTGCAATATAGACATCAAACTTGAACTATAGTGCAGAAGAAAGCAGTTGCAAATAACAAGGACTGTTGAACTGGGAGAAGAGAGAAATAAAGGAAAAGGTTAATAATGGCAAATTATTTACAAAGAGATGAAATTGAGCTGACTTTGTAATGTAAGTAGATGGAGAAGGGCATTAATTGGAACATTCTCGGCATAGGTCAAAAGAACCTTTGGATTCCATGAGTTTATATAGCTATACATGTATCAAGCACTTTTGTTTGTATTCACACATTAATACATGTATTTTATTTTTAATTATTTAATTGTGTTATTTTAATTTTTATCTGAACACCTATACATGTATTTTATTTTATGATTTAAGTACGTACATCTATACATGTATTTTATGTCTTTATTGTTTTGAATTATTTAATTGTGTGTTGTTTTAAGGTTTTATATTTATTTGTTCAATTTTAGTTGCCTCTGAGGCAGCTCTATGAGCGAAACTCGGCCAGAGTCGGGCATTGAAATAAAGGGCTTCTTCTGATCGTCCGATTCTCATTGTCTTTACTGTATCACAGCCAACTGGATCGGCTTCCGATTTGCTTTTTGGGTCCAGTAGATGGAGAAGGGCATTAATTGGAACATTCTCGGCATAGGTCAAAAGAACCTTCACGGCACCATGAATTGCCACTGCCACGTCATAGGGTGTCAGCACCATCATCTCACTATATCACCAGAGACGTACCACACCATGGATTACCTCCATCTCCACCTCACACGACAATGGGAAGGTTACCGTGGCATGTTCAAAAGGATGATTTTTCTTCAGGTGTTTCTGTACAAGGCAAGAAAAGGTTACATTTGGGGGACATTCCAACTCTGAATTTTCCAGGATATAAGAAGATAAGCCATTATCTTCCTCTTTGTCCATAAATTCAGTTGGGACTATTGAGGACACCTATAAAGGCCAAGAAAGAGAACAAATACCCACAATTCCCGACAAAATTTGTGGAGAAGTTATAGCATGAATTTTTTAGAAAATAGTTGAAGGACCTGGACTCTAATGAGCCCTTCAAGAAATAATTACCTTCAGTAATGAATCCGGTGGAAACCAATAAAAAAGATCCATCAGGAATGGGTAAACTGCCATAGAATTAACCTGGACATGATGTTTTTCACATTTATCAATTTACATTTATTAAAACTATGTTACCGAACCTTATGGCACCTATGTAAACTGAAAGATTTTAATTGTACTGCTTTATGTGCCTTACTGTAAACTGTTGTGACGGTACCCACCTTAACGACGGTATAGAAAAGATTTTAAATAAATAAATAAATAAATAAATAAATAAATAAATAGAGATCCAGAGAAACATACAGAAAAGGAAGGATCTCAGGAGGTTCATAACGACTCCACATTGAATACAGAATTTGACATATCACAAGATAGTTCAATTTTAGATAATCCAGACTCCCTGCCTCCAGATACATCTTATCTAATTTTCATCGATAAAATAGCACTCAAGGTCCCTTTTTCTCTTAAAGACTCTGTGCCCTTGACGGAGGAACTTCCTGGCATTTTAAAATGTATTCAACTGAAGACAAAGAATAAAGCTGTACCAGTACACAAAACACTCAAGAATGTCCAAGTCAAGGTCTGGTCCACACCCTATTCGATTCCAGCAGTTGTCAAAGGAGCAGACATAAAATATAGGGTCCAAGATAGCCCTGGATTCATAAGACTCAGTTACTCCATGAATCCGTCGTTGTAGAATCCACATTCAAGGGAAATAGGAAATCAAAGGCTTTTTCTGCAGTTCCACCATCAAGAGACATGAGATTTTCTGGATAACATAGGAAAGAAAACTTCCAATTCCTCCATGTAACCTGCAAGGATAGCGTTACATCAAATACAAATGGTGCATATCTTTTTTAATATTATGCAAGACCTCAAAGGAGAGTTTACACATCTATTAAATGAAGACCATTAAGCAAACTTCATGACCATATCCACCTTACTAGGAGAAGCTACAGGCCATCTGATAAGATCGGCCTAAGATGTATTTGAATCGGCTACAAGTACATCAGCTCCAGTGATTGCGGCAAGGAGACTTGCATGATTGAAGTCTATCTGGGATTCGAGAGGACTTATATGATAGAATTGCAGATGTGCCTTGTTTAGGTGACAACTTATTCGGAAAGAAAGTTCAGGAGGCAATAATGGTAATGAAAGATAATTACATAACACTTCATTCCATAGCAATGCCATCTTTTGACCCTTTTCATCCCAAAAGGTCTGTTACCCCTTAGAGGAAAACCTTATTCTTTTTACCAGAAATGAAAGTATGCATACTCTCAGGGATATCAGCAAAGAAATTATTCCCAGTCACAATTTCACCAGCCTCTAGCTCAGTCTGCTAACAGAGGAAGAGAAAGAGGAAGGGCTCCAAATAAGCCATCTAATCCCTCTGTCGGAAAGATTCCCAGTCTTTTTGACAATTCCGACCCACATATTCCTGGGGAGGGGGGGGGCAGAGAGAGAGAATCAGCCTATTTACAAAATTGGATGAAAATTACAAGTGACACCTAGGTTCTGTCGATAGTTCAAAGGGGATATTTCTTATGTTTTCGGAACAAACCAAGCTTTGTCCAACTCCCAAGGATTGTCCCTGTCTCCTCATCATATGTGCTGCTGAAAATAGAAGTGCTAGACCTACTTTGTAAGTAAGCCATCCAACCAGTCACTTAAGATCAGCTAGGTCAGGGGTTTTTATTTCCGATATTTCCTTATCCCCAAAAAAGATTGGAGAAATGAGGCCTATCCTAGACTTGAGATTGCTAAACAAACACATATGGAAAGAGAAATTAAAAATGAATTCTTTGGGCATGATGTTACCATTTCTTCAAAAGGACAAATGGTTGACTTCATTGGATTTGACGGATGCCTACATCACATTCCCATTAAAGAGGGATCACAGAAAGTATCTAAGATTTTGATTAGGAGATCAACATTATCAATACAAAGTTTCTCCCTTCTGGCCTATCAATAGCTCCAAGAGTATTCACAAAGTGTTTGGTAGTAGCAGCGGCATCTTAAGAAAACAGAGTATATCTCTTTATCCTTATGTAGATGACTGGTTAATCACAAGTCCATCCTATACTGGAGCCTATCAGATCTATCACATGTAATTACTCTCTACATTTACTGTGGTTTTGAATAAACTGGGAAAAATATTCTCTAATTCTCTCACAGAAATTAGAATTTATAGGAGAAGTCCTAGATAATAGATATAACCTTACAAAGAGCTTTCCTTCCAAAGAGCAGAATCTTGTTGCTTCAGTCTGCAGTTTATTTTATAATGCAAAGGAAGCAAGTCTCTGCAAGGTGTTACATGAAGATGTTAGGTCTTTTGGCAGCTGCAATCCATGTAGATCTATTTGTACGATTATACATGAGGATAGCGCAATGGACACTTTGTTCACAATGGAACCAAAACAATCGCTCTCTCTCAACACTGATTCAGGTCACAATATTTCTCAAACAGGACCTCTAGTGGTAGCTGAAGGATTTGAATCTTATGGTAGGCAGATCTTTAAGACCTCTCTTACTGACACAGAGCTTAACAACGGATGCATCACTGACAGGGCGGGGAGCTCATCTCAACAATCTATGCACTCAGGGGACATGGTCATACCTCGACTCTTGGTGTTACATAAACTTGTTGGAGTTAAAGGCAATTCCCAAAGCCTTAAAAGTTTTTTCCCACTACTTGAAGGGCTGTGCATTGCAAATGAACTCAGACAACCAAGTTGCAATGTTTTATGTGAACAAGCAAGGGGGAGCCAAATCCCTTTTCCTTGTGTGCAATGGCATGCAAGCTGTGGAAAACAACGTTAAACAATCAAACCACAATTATAGCTTTGTATGTACCGGGGGAAAAGAATCAGCTACGGACAAGCTAAGCCATCAAATTGCTCATCACAAATGGGAACTGAACAGAAAGGTTCTAAACAATCTGTTCATAGTTTGGGGCAGACCAGAAATAGACCAATTTGCATCACCAATAAACAGCAAATTAGATCGTTATTGTTCAAGAATAAATTCGATCACTGCTCTATCATTGGATGTATTTCTCATCAATTGGGGGACGAAATTCCTGTATGTTTTTCCATCAATACCCCTGTTACCCAAAACACAACTGAAAATACAAAGGAGAATGCCAACATAATCCTCATAGCACCAGCATGGCCTCGAAAAGTTTGGTTCTCCACCCTGAGGGTATGGCAAGGAATACATATCGCACTGTTACCGCTAATCCCAGATCTCATTTCACAAAATCAGGGTACACTATTGTACCCAAATCTCAAATCACTCAATCTCATAGCATGGCTGATTCTTTCAAGGACTTAGAGGATTACCTTAATGAAGTACAAATCCATAATATATGATGTAAGACAACCATCAACCTGGAATGTATGATTTTAAATGGAAATGCTTCACTGCTTGGTGCTATAGCAACACTTAGTCTGAAAAAAAGTGCAGGTAGAGGACTAGCATTGCAGCATGGGTCACTGGCGAGGCTCCCCCCCCCCCCCCTTCACCAGCAAGGAAGAAGACCGACAACCATGGTATGGTTCGCTGGTGAGGTTTTCCATCTCTCACCATCAAGAAACAGGCCCCACAGTGTGGTCAGCCCAAGATGACCTGCTGGCAAGTTTCCAGCACCCAGCCAGCAGGAAGATGACAGAACCCTGGCAGGAAGGTGAGTCCACATGGTGGCTTGGGAAGGGTAGGGAAGGGGGTTGAGGGCAGGGAGTGCTGAGAGGGGAGAGAAGGGAAGAAAACTGAATGGGGGGAGGGAGAGTGTGTGTAACAGGGAAGGGAGTGAATGAGGGAAGGGAGAGGGTGTGTGGACTGAGAAGGAAGAGAGTGAGTGGGAAGGAGAAAGGCCTGAGATGAAAGGGAGTGAGTGGGAAGTAGGGAGCATGACTGAATAGGAAGGGAGTGAGTGGGAAGAAGGAAGTGAATGGGAAGGAGGGAGAATGACAGAAGACAGTGAGTGGGAAGGAGGGAGAGTGAATGAGTGGGAAGGGAGTGAGTGGGAAGGAGGGAGCTGACAGAGGGATGGAATGAGGAGTGAATGAGATGCAAGGGAAGAGGGTGAGTGGGAGTGAGGGGGTTGAGTGGGAGGGGTGAGTGACTGAAAGGAAGGGGGTGAATGATTGAAAGGTGAGTGAAAGGGAAGGGGGAAGGAGGAAGGGGAAAAGGGAATGAGAAGGAAGGTAGAAGAATTTGTGAGTGTGAGGTGTATGTATGTATATATGAGAGAGAGGGGGGAAAGTGTGTGTACTCTCCACTTCCCCTCCACTAATCCAATCAAAAGTTCATAGGTATGGAAAGAGGAAAATTGTTATGCTTATTAGTTTTAATTATTGGGTGTTTGATATGTTTGCTGTTTTGAAATATTTAATTGATTTTTGGGAAACATTTAATGGTTTTTTTTAATCCTTATTCTTAATTATTATGTGTTCTGTTCATCTTTTTGAAATATTCTTTTTATTAGGATGGTCTACTCACTGTTATGATTGATTTATATTTCTTGACCTTGTTTTATGAGGAATTGTGATATTTCTGTTTTTGCATTATTGCACTGCATATGAATCTGGCTTTTAGTGGTTTCCAGTTTACTTTTTTATATGCACCTTTCTATTTATACTTTTATAGCCTTTTTATTCTTATTTGGTGAGGGTCTGTCTGTGTCCTGCATTTGTGACCGAGGGGAGGTAGTCTGCTAGCCGGGAAAGCATCTTGTCCCTTGTGGGATAAAGGTCTTGCTGATTTTGTTAGAGGCTTGGATCCATTGTTGAAGGGGCTCCTTGGGTGATAAAAATTATTGTGTGTGTCTGATGTATACTGAAATGCATGCAACAAGTGCTTGGGGGTTTGTCTGTTATGTCGAGGAGCTCCGAGGGGGAGCCCCACCACACTTCGCTTAAGCCTCTCCCCGTCGTGTCCCACCCCACCCCACCCCTGCCCAATCGGCCCTTGTTGTAGTCGATAACTTGTAATGTGGCCCTAGCACAAAAAAGTTTGCCCACCCCTGTTCTAGAAGGCCTGAACATGTGAGGCTTAAGAGGGCGGTACACTCAGCTACTGTCACTATGAAGGATCATTACTTCACTTTGATGCAGTTCCAACCCTGCTCTCTGCATCAATGGAGGGGGTAGAAGGAAATTGGAATAAAAAGTTACCACTAAGGGTCCTGAACTCAGCGGTTGGGGTAACAGAAAGGTATGGGAAAATAAGTGTGAGAGCTTGCTGGGCAGACTGGATGGGCCTGTTGGTCTTTTTCTGCCGTCATTTCTATATTTCTGAGACCTTGGGGTGATAGTGTCTAACGACCTGAAGTCGACAAAGCAGTGTAACATGGTGATAGCCAAAGCCAGAAGAATACTGGGCTGCATAGAGAGAGGAATATCTAGTAAGAAAAGGGAAGTGTTAATCCCCTTGTACAGGTCCTTGGTGAGGCCTCACCTGGAGTACTGTGTTCAGTTCTAGAGACCGTATCTCAAATGAGACAGAGACAGGATGGAGGCGGTCCAGAGAAGGGCAACCAAAATGGTGGGTTGTCTCCATCGAATGACTTATGAGGAGAGGTTGAAGAACCTGAATATGTACACCCTGGAGGAAAGGAGGAGCAGAGGTGATATGAGACAGACCTTCAGATACTTGAAAGGTTTTAATGATCCATTGTCGTCGACAAACCTTTTCCATTGTAAACAATTTAGTAGAACCAGGGGTCACAATTTAAAACTCCAGGGAGGAAGACTTAGAACCAATGTCAGGAAATATTTCTTCACTGAGAGGGTGGTAGATGCCTGGAATGCCCTTCCGGAGGAAGTAGTGAAGACTAAAACTGAGAAGGATTTCAAAGGGGCATGGGATAAACACTGTGGATCCCTAAAAGACTAGAGTATGGGAATAAATAAAAAAGCTTAACCGGCACGGAGTGGCAGTTACTACCCTTAAGAGAAACATGGGGGTAACCTTCACGGAGTGGCAGTTACTACTCTTAAGAGAAACATGGGGGTAACCTGCACGGAGCGGCAGTTACTACTCTTAAGAGAAACATGGGGGTAACCTGCACAGAGCGGCAGTTACTACCTTGGAAAGCTTGCTGGGCAGACTGGATGGACCATTTGGTCTTTTTCAGCCGTCATTACAATGTTACTATGAAGGGAACTGAAGACAGGAGTTGACTGGAGTCTGTGGTGCAGAGTACTTATGAAAGGCTTCTGCTGTGTGTGGTGCTTGTGTGCACGTGAGGAGCCGTGAATGAAAGATGATAGGTCTGCAGATAAAGCTGGTGCAGAAAACAAATCGAGCTCAGGCTGTGGAACTTGGAGCTGCAGGGGAGTGATGGGGAGGTGAGAAGGGGGTGCCATGTCTGGTCAGGTGGGTAAGATATGGTGATGGCAGTGGCTCGGTTGCTGGAAAGCATAGCTTTGCTTGCTGTGATGTGGAGCTTCTGTATAGTTTCAATTTTACCTGCTTTAAGAGTGTATCCATTTGGTGGACCTGACATGAAAGCACGGCTGCCTCCCAACGCCATGCACAACATGCCCGCAGGCCGAGAGACCTGCCCGAAGAAAAGAGTGCTTCCTCCTTCAGCTGTCATCACATCCACACTTGGCTGGCAGGCCCAAAGGAGATACCCTACATCAGTAAGGAGCAGGGAGGGATGCTCATTGTGAGCCATCTTGGAGGAGGAGAAAATGCAAATACTCATGTTGGTAGGCAGGGAAATGGGGGGGGAGAGAGAGGGGAATGCTAAGAAAATGGATAGAGACCAGGGTTAGAAGCCTAGGAGTGGGGAGCTAATGGAGTGATGGTGGGGCAGAGTAGAGGAAGGCAGGGGAATGGTGGGCAGAGAGATGATAGTGGAAAGGAGAGGGAGCTTGTGCATTGTGGGAAGAGGGTGGGGAGAGTAGGTGGAGGATGGTTGGTAGAAGCTGGAGGGCATAGAGTGGGGGCAGAGGTAGGGTATTAGGGGAATGCGTGGCAGAAGATGTGTAGGGCATTGAGGCAAGTGCTGGGAAGAGGGTCAAGGATCTTCTTGGGTGAGATGAGGAGGCACCTTTGGCCCTAGTCCAGGCCTAGAATCAGCAACATCTTGGAGAAGACAGGGATAGGGGCAGTGGGGCAGCAGTGTTGGAGACTGGTGGTGTTTTTATTTTTCAAGTTTTTGCACTACAGACAGAACCTGGCATGACCAGGTGTGCATACCGTGCATTTGAATGGGGCGGCACACCCGGGTGGCGGTGGACTGGTGGTGGCAGAAGAAGCCGCAGGAGCTTAACTCACCGGTGGCTGAAGAAGGAGAGCACTGGCAGTTGAAGGAGAAAGGCCGCCGCCAGTTGAAGAAGAGGCCGATTGTGACAGCAAAAAGGAGGGCCAGAACTGCAAGGCCATCGAGGGATCCTATCCCCGTGGTGTCAGAAGTAGGATTTTGGCTGTGCCTAATGAAAAGTCCCTGAGTGTGTGTGGGTAAGAAAGAAAGCTTGAATGTGTGTATCTAGGTGAGAAAGGAAGCTTGAATGTGTGTGTGTGGGTGAGAATGGGAGCTTTAATGTTTGTATGTGTGGGTGAGAATGGGAGCTTTAATGTTTGTATGTGTGGGTGAGAATGGGAGCCTGGGTGTGCATCTAAGAATGGGAGCCTGGGTGGGGATGAGAGCATGAGAACTTGTGTGTGTGTGTGGGGGGGGGAAGCATATGAAGGTGAGAGCTTGTGTGTGTAAGGGACTCTGTGAGAGAAAGCGCGCGCGTGTGTGTGTGTGGGAGGAAGGGAAGAAGACAGTAAGAGAAGACACTGAAAAGGAACTAGGAAATGAAAAACAAGGGAAAAATGGGAAAAGAGACCGGGACCAACTGGTTAGAAAAATACAAAGATCAGACAACAAAGGTAAAAAATATATATATATTTTGAGATTTTAGCAATTTCAATATGCCATCTTTGGGAACGTGCATTTCTTATATTTTTGTATTTTGCTCTTTCTTCAGTATTCACTGTTCAGAGTCTGGTTTTCTCAGGCTTTCTATTTTGGTTTTGTCTGCATGTTTCTGTTTCTAATTTGTAGTTTCTTACTATATATTAGGTAAGGGTCGATCTCTGTTTTTGCCTGAATGTGTGTATTTCTGCTTGCATGTAGTTTCTCGTAGTAGTCCAGCTTGTTCTGTTACTCCAATAGGTGATATATTAATGTTCTAGGGCCTGGTGTAGCATTTGCATTGCAGCTTTTTATAAGGTTTGCTGTTATTTGAATCCTGAGAGTCAGTGCTGTGACATAGAAACATAGAAATGACGGCAGAAGAAGACCAGTCGGCCCATCCAGTCTGCCCAGCAAGCTCCCACACTTATTTTCTCATACTTATCTGTTTCATCAACCACCAAGTACAGGGCCCTTGTTGGTAACTGTTTGTTTCAAATTTCCTGCCATCCCCTGCCATTGATGCAGAGAGTAATGTTGGAGTTGCATCAAAGGTGAGCATAAGGCTTAATGGTTGAGGGTAGGAACCACTGCATCAAGCACGTTACCCGGATGCTTGTTTACCCAGACTGCACAGATCAATACCTTGTTGGATGTTGTCTGAATGTAAATCCTGTTTTCCACATTTCCCCCTGCTGTTGAAGCAGAGAGCAATGCTGTATATGCATTCAAAGTGATGTATTAGGCTTAATTGGTTTAGGGTAGTAACCGCCATATGGTATGGCAAGGTTCTAGATGTTTCTTTCTTTGCAGGAGTTTGTGTTATTTCACAAAATAGCAGTGGAGGGACATTTGAATATTTTTTTTTCATGTTGGATACAATGTGCATTGTCCTAGCTCTGCACCTGTTCTGATGATTAATGATATTTTATTGTAGTTATGATGATTTCTGGTTTTCTGCAAAGAGGATTCATTTAAGAAATCATTAATTTTTGTTTTATTACATAATTGATTGGACCTGTTTCTTTTCTTCACTTTTTACTTGATATACTTATGCATTTATAAACTACAATAAATATATAGATTAATAAGGAATTTTTAATTCTGGTAAGTGCTTAAAATAATTGAGATAACACGTTTTAAAGCTTCACGCATGATGCATAATGGCTGTAACAAACTACTTGGAAAGCCATTGTAGGGTGCAGTATATGACATTATTTATCAATAAGAATAAAACTAATAGGTCTCAGACCTGCATGCCTACAGCCCACCCATATTAACCTTGAACCCACCCAAAAAATCAGTTCCTGCTACATCACTGCGGTGCCAAGGAAGGAGGGAGGCCGCAGACCACTGGTGGCTGAAGAAGGAGACCGCCGACAGAGCTTAACCTGCAGGTGGCGAGGAAGGAGAGTGGCCGCAGGCCACCGACAGCTGAAGAGAGAGGCCAGCAATAGCTAAAGGAGAGGCCTGTGTTTTTGTGTGCATGCACGCGCCCACTCACAACTTCCACTCCTCCCTCCAAGCAGGAGGCCGCTGGGCCGTGGCGGAGCAGATCCCACCAAGGTCTGATGACAATAGGAGCCCCTATATGTATTTGCATGAGCTTGTATGTTTGTGTGAGAGCATATGTGTATGTGCCTGTGTGAGAGCATGTGTGTGTCTGTATGAGAGCCTATGTGTGTGTTTGTGTGTGAGCCCATTTGTGTGTGTATATGTGAGACAGGCTATGTGTCTGTGTGAGCAGGTGTGTGTGGGGGAGCTTATGTGTGTGTTTTGTGCCTCTGTATGAGGGCCTATGTCTTTGTGTCTGTGTGAAAGCCTATGTGTGTGTTTGTGTGATAGCCTATGTATCTGTATGAACACATATGTGTATGTGTGAGAACCTATGCATTTGTGTGTCTATATGAGAGCCTATGCATTTGTGTCTGTGTGAGCCTATGTGTGTGTGTTTGTGTAACAGCCTATGTGAGCACATATGTGTGTGTGAGAGCCTGTGTCTCTGTATGAGAACCTATGTGCATGAGAATGTGACTGTGAGAGCCTGTGTCACATATAGGCTCTCACAGGCACACAAACACACACATACATAATGTATCTGTAAAGAAGGAGCCTGTGTATGTGAGAGAACGTGTGAGAGAATGAATGTGTTATTGTGCGTGTACGTGAGAGGGAAGAGGCCCTACCTCCCCAATCCACGATAATCTCAGTGTGACTGAAAATGAAAAGATCCCAGGTATGGAGAGGAGAGCAGGAGATTTTTAAATTCTTATTAGTTTTAATTATTGGGTGTAATTTGATGTTTCTGCTCTTTTGAAATATTTAATTTTTTGGGGGAAATAGAACACTTTTTAATTATTAGATTTTTTATTCATCAGATGTTTTCAAATATTTTATTGGTTTTTGGGAATTTTTGGATATTCTTATTCATTAACTGGTTTGACATTTATTCTTTTTACAAATATGATTTTACTATTATGATTGATGTTTTATATTTCTTGATTTTATTATGTAATGTTTTATGAAGAATGGTAATGCTCCTGTTTTTCCATTGTTACTCTGCATGGAAAGGATGGCTTGTTGTGGGTTCCATACTTTCTGATCTCTTCATTCTGCATTTGGAGAGGGTCTGTCTGTGTTCTGCATATGTGATGGAGGTGAGGGGTGGGAGCATGTCAGTTTTAAAAAATATAGATTGCAAGAGGGAGCTGGGCTTTATTTCATGGGCCAGGACAATTAATTGTTGGGGGGGAGGGGGGGGGGCAGCACAGTAATTGTTCACACAGGTCAGCAAAAAACTTAGCACCAGCCCTGACTACAGAGTCTGATTTCTTGGGGTTTTCAGTTGTTTTTGTTTGTACATTTCATTTTCCATTATTCTGTATTTGGTGGGGGTTTGTCTGTGTTCTGCATATGTGAGTTTTTGTTTAGGGTTCTATAGCAGTCCAGTTTCTTCAGTTTTAGTTTTCCTTAGGAGGTGTATTATTGTTCCAGGGCCCAGTATAATATCTGCAGCAATAGTTTTTCTTGGGTAGGGTTGTTGCTGTTTGAATCTTGGGAGTTAGTACTGCTTTGGACCTGTTCTAAGAGAAGCAAAATTTGATCAAAACATGCATTTAGTGATGCAATAAAAGAAACGTGTTGGGCTATCCATTGTTGCGCTGGAGGTGGACCCTTGGCCTGGGGCAGGATTGGTACGGCCCTCTGAGGGTTCCCAGAGGGCGCCTGCCGCCAGGAGGCGGAGCAAACGAGGATATAGAGGCTAGCCGGAGCTTCACCAATAACAGTCCGGGGGCTCCTTGGGTTGAGCCCTTGAATTCCCAGACCGCCTGGGCTTAGGTGGGCCTCTGAGGGTCTCCTGGAGAGGTAGCTGAGAGGTGGGCCCACCACGAGCAAGGGTGCACGGTTAGTGAAGTACAGATGAGTTAGACTTGAGCAGAGGGTACCGGAGACCAAGGGAACGAAACAGGAACTGGAGGTCCTCCGGTCAGGATAGGCA
This sequence comes from Rhinatrema bivittatum, assembly GCF_901001135.1. NCBI lineage: Eukaryota > Metazoa > Chordata > Amphibia > Gymnophiona > Rhinatrematidae > Rhinatrema > Rhinatrema bivittatum. The sequence continues at coordinate 511,632,083 of NC_042615.1, read as the reverse complement.
GGGCCTATTGGTCTAGCTTGGAGAAGGCCATGGGTGACGTCCGAACAGGCAGACCTGGTGCTCACGGGAGTAGCAAAGAGAGTGTCCTTATGGAGCGCAAGGGTCAAAGCCAGGGTATCCATCCGAGGGTGGTCAGCCAAAGCAAGGGTCAGTTCCAGGTATCCATCCGAGCGTAGTCAGTAGCAAGCAGGGGTCAGTTCCAGGCAGCAGTCCAAACGTGGTCAGAGGCAAGCAGAGGTCAATACTGGGAATCAGTCCGAGCGTGGTCAAGGCCTAGCCGAGGTCAGTACCGTGAATCAGTCCAAGAAGGGTAGCGGAGCAGGAACAGGAACAGATGCTGGAACACAGGAAGGACCACGGAAACACAGGAACACTGGAGACACTAGAACGCAGGAACACTGGAAAACACTGGAAGACACAAGAACAGGAAAGCAGGAACACTGGAACAAGCAAGGAACAAGAAGCGCAGGAAGACAGGACGGCAACTAGCTTCTCATACGAGACGACCCATTTGCCAAGGCGAGGGTCTGGGGAAAAGGCCCTTGCTTTTATGGTGAGACTCAGGTGACGTCACTGGGAGGCGTCTGGGCCGAGGTTCCCATCCTGGGCCTTTTAAAAGAGGGAGTGCAGGCTGCGCGCGCGCCTAGGGGTGGGGCTGAGGATGCCGAGGACGTGGAGCCCCGACGGGAGCTCCACTGTGAGACCTGTGAGGAAGGAGGTGAGCGAGAGTGGCATAGCGGACGCAGAGAACTGGCAGCAGCCGCAAGAGAGGAGTGCCCGGAGCTTGTGGAAGGAAGCGCGAGGTGAGTAGGCCCGGTCATGGCGCCAGCGCGGCCAGGACGCACAACATCCATCTTGTCAATAGAACATAAAACTGCACAGAACATTTATATGAAAACTTGTTTCTACAATTTCAGAACTGAAAGCATGTAAAGAAATATTCTAATGTGCATTTGTTCTATAAAAGCTATTGTAAATGTAGAATTTTTATTCCTACTAATACACAATGTTATCATTTTTACAGTGCTGAAAAATTCCTGTGAGCATTTTATTTTCAGTTTAGTGTTTGAAATATTTAACACAGTAATCTTGTAACTGTATGGCTCCTGGGGTTAACACTATTCTTGGCAGGCTGTGATAGCTTATATTACATCTATAATTATTATCCAAAAATATTGTACATGAGCTATTGAGATAGTTCAGAGATGGGATCTAGGAGTTATGCTAATTTATGCAAAAGAGCCCCTCCATTCTCAAGTGTCCAGTCTTGGTCTGTGGAAAAGTTGGCAACACTAGCTGTAGACATTGCTCAGGAGGAACTGGGGGGAGCGCTGTGCTGCTTTTGGATGCTGCACTACTATTGCCCTGCTCCTCCACTGCTGATGACACCCTCTACTGACTGTGCACCACAGGAATAGTGGAAGCAGGCAGCAGATGCTCTTCAGCTTGAAATTCTTGATGCCCAATCCTGCCTGTGGTTTCTTGCTGCTAAAAAAAAGGTCTATGTATCTTGTGCAGGGGGAGTCCTCATCTTCTCCCTACTATCATCAGTAATACCACTTATCTCTCTAGGTCTCTTTGAAGGGACAGCCTTCTCTTTTTCTGTTATTGCTACTATTGTCACATTTACCTCTTACTCCCAGAGGCATGATGACATCTGAAACCCTCCGTTGCTTGTAGTGGCTAGGGCTTTTATTCTTACAGTGTAGTGTAGTGTAGTATTGTGCACGAGTGTGGAAACACACAGACAGCAGAACAGATAACACACTGTCACTTTTGTTAACAAAGCATGCCTGAAGAGAAAAAAAAAAGAAAAAGTTTATCTCATGGGGAAAGAAAGACACCCATGTTCCCTGGCAGATGCTCCTAAGTCACGGTTAGGCTGGCTGGCACAGGCTATCAGAGGAGAGGCTGTCCAAGCCCTAGTGCGGCATTCTGGGCAGGAGCAGGCTGTTGAAGAAAGACTGACATTTAAAATCAAGAAAAAAATGTTGCTGTGGTTCCCCACCGCCCGCTGCTCGGCAGCCGCAGGAAGGTCTTCTCGGCCTCCCGCGGCTCTCTCAAGTGCTGGAGGGAGGGGGGGGGGGATGCCGCGGCTCTTCCGGGCAGCCACAGAAGAGAGGCTCCTGCCACGGATCGGTAGCGGCACAGCAGACGGAGAAAGGCAGCAAAAAAGCGGCAGAGAGCCTTGGGCCAACTGCCTTGGAGAAGCTTCGGATGGGCGCAGTAATGATTTTATCCCACTGCAACCCTTACAGGGGCCAGGTTACAAATGTCCCACCACAGAGCACAGGAAACAAAATGAAAAGGGGAGAAATAAGTAAAAGAAAAAAAAGTAAAAATAAATGGAATAGGAAGCAGCCGGGAGCACTGGGCAAGCCCCTGCCGCGAGAATCCAGACCCCCACCGCCACAGAAGTGCCAGCATGCATCGTGGGACCTAAGAAAGACTATGACAGCAGCAAGGAGTCATGGGAGACCTCCTGCTGCTGTTTCCGGGTATGGGAGTGAAAGAGAAGTCCTGGAGCCAATCCGTCCGAGTTGGACCCAGGGTAAACAAATTAATGATTGGGCCAGGATTGGCGATGGGTGCCCAGTACTAGCCCCTATCACCTGTGCCATGGTGGTTGGGCACTTTAATGTGGCCCGAGAAAGCCCCTGTGCCAGAACTCCAAGTTTTGCAGGAATCCAGTCCAGGGTTTCCTGCAAGCTCACTGTACATCTCCTGCGGTAAACCCAAAAGCATGAGGGCTAGCCTTGTGGCTTTTGGAAGAAGCCTAGAATAAGGATATCAAGAGGTGAGGTCACCAGCCCATCTCCCCCCCCCCCCCCCCCCAGAATGTTTTGGGAGACTTCAGATATTAAAAAAAAAAAAAGATAGAAATGAATTGGAAGTGACTGGCGCCTGTGCCATAGTATGGAGCAGATTTAGAGGTGCAGGAATAAGATATGTTAACACATTTTTTTTTCGATTTAACTCTTTTATTGAGGATTGTGCAATACACAAACATATAAAATAACAACCATAAACAGTAGCAGGGAATACATGTGAAAACACACTCCACAAATGTTTTGTATTCAATACTCCTGCCCCTTTCCCCCCAACCCTAATTGAATGTCTTATCCCAGTCCCATTTTGCTTTGCTAATGCTAAGCTTTCCAATAATCAATATGCAGTTTAGAATAAGGCACCGTAAAGAAAAGGCATATATCATACCTCCTTTATAACATCCAGTCTAAACATAATATGGCACAATAATCCTACCCAAATTGCTCTTGACTGCGTTTCCAAGATATATATGGGGGCCCAAGTTTTCTCAAATGTAGACACCAGATTATATCGCTGATCATAAATTTTCCCCATTCGAATCAGAAAGTCAACTTTTACCATAAGCATAGGGAATGTAGGGATCTGCTGTGTCCTCCAATAGAGAGCCAATATGTTTCGGGCAGCTACTATAGTTTGTTGTAGAAATCGCTGTTATCCTTTATCCCCTTTTGAAATGGGTACATTAAGCAGCGCATTTATAGGTAACAGGTTGAAAGAAAAAGGAAGAATATTATTCAGCCACTTAGACATCATCTGCCAAAAGCTTTGTACAAAAGGGCATTCCCACCACATATGGTAAAAGGAGCCAAGGTCCTTACATCCCTTCCAGCTTCTGTCAGACGAGCTAGGAGGGAATCAATGAACGCTAACTGGTGTATGATATCATCTCAAAAGTATTTTGTATCCAGTTTCTATCAGGGATGCAGAAATGAGACCTTTGCCGATTCCCCCATAGATTGCCTGGCATTCTTCTTCGGAAGGGGTATAGCCTAAATCATTTTCCCAGGCTTTAATATGATTGGGTGTAGTGGGAAGATCTCTATTTAATAAACTATACATTTTTTATATTATCTTGTCTATTTTATCAGCATTTCGACATATTGATTAGAACATAGAGACCCCTTGCCTCAAACTATGTATTATGTTAGAAGATTGCATAAAGTGCCATAGCTGATTATAAGCAAATAAAGCATTATTTGGAATGTCGTATATTTGCTATAGGGTGTTAAAATCCAATATATCTTGTGATCCCCAGAGATGCTCAAATCTAGTTATCCCCTTATTGTTCCACATCTGAAATAGAGCAGAATCCCTCCAGGTGAAAAGTTTTGTTATATAATGAGGAGCACTGAGGAGCACTGAGAGGAGAGGATCACCTTGCTGATGGCTGAAAGGAATCAGTAAGTGTTTGCTTGGAAAATTTTCTTTTTTAAAAGTGGGAGCACTGAGAGGAGAGGATCACCTTGCTGGTGCCTGAAAGGAATCAGTAAGTTTTTGCTTGGGAAATTTTTCTTTGGGAATATTATTTATTGTGTTTGTGTGTGTTTGTGCTTTTAATAGTAAGGCAGGGAATAAACTGAAGTTTAGACTTTGTATTTTTAAATAGTCAGTCAGTAAGGCAGCTAATAAGCAGTAGTTAGTGTGTTTATTTTTAATAGTCTGTAAGGCAGCAGAAGTTAGAGTGTTTGTTTGTATATTAAAAAGAAAAAAAAAGTAGCCAGAAGCTAGAAATAAGGTAGGAGCAGTGTACACCTAAGTAAAAAGGTTGAAAAGTTCAGTTACTCACCTCAGAAAGGTGTTGAGGTAGTGTGATTTGGTTTGATTAGGTACCAACATTTGTTAATCAAGAGAGCAGTGAGTCAGTCTGGCTGACTAACTGAAGATTGGACAAATAGTACCCAAGCTGCCGGAGAAAGGGATTAATGCCAATCTATAATACCTCTAAGACGAGAGGCAGCATTGTACCAGACTAAATTTTGTACCCCCAAGCCTCTCTGAGCTTTCGAGAGATATAAAATACGCCGGCCACTCTGTGTGGTTTCGATATAAAATACGCCGGCCATTCTGGGTGGTTTCCCTTTCCAGATAAAGCGCATGATCCGTTGCTGCCAACTTTTAAGTAAATGAGTAGGAATAAAAAGGGAGATTGTTTGGAACAGGTATAGCAGCCTGAGAAGCAGATTCATCTTAATCAGTGCCAGCGTACCTAGCCAAGCTATATGGTACTTACCCATTCCTCAAGGTCTTTGTAAATTTTTGCTAATAAAGGGGGATAATTCAACTGGAACAGGTCATGGGCATTGCCTATATAGATCCCCAAATGTTCAATTTTTTCCCTGGGTCATTTAAAGGGAAATTGGGAGTACAGGGACAGTTCTTGGGGTTCAGGGACTGTGAAATTTAAAATTTCCGACTTGTCCCAATTGATAGTGAATCCGGAAATGATGCTGAATTAAGTCATATTTGCCACCGCCTCTGACCCCGCCTCCGGATCGCCCCGTCCCATCCCCGGACCACCCCTTCTTTGAAGCCCCAGGACTTAGATGTGTCCTGGGACTTTATGCGCGTCACTGGGCCTTTATAAAATAGGCCCGGTGCGTGTAACCCCTCTACGTGTAAATCCACTGGATTTACGAGCGTAGAGCTTTTAAAATTCGGCCCTAACTGCACTAACCACATCCCCTGGCAACAAATTCCAGAGTTTAATTGTGTATTGAATGAAAAAGAACTTTGATTAGTTTTAAATGTGTTACATGCTAACTTCATGGAGTGCCCCCCTGGAGCAATTGGTTCAGGAACCAACATGAGAGGGGGCAATTTTAGATCTAATTCTCAGTGGAGCACAGGATTTGGTGAGAGAGGTAATGGTGGTGGGGCCGCTTGGCAATAGTGACCATAATATGATCAAATTTGATTTAATGACTGGAAGTGGGACAGTAAGCAAATCCACGGTTCTCGTGCTAAACTTTCAAAAGGGAAACTTTGATAAAATGAGAAAAATTGTTAGAAAAAAAACTGAAAGGAGCAGCTACAAATGTAAAAAGTGTGCAAGAGGCGTGGTCATTGTTAAAAAAATACCATCTTAGAAGCACAGTCTAGATGTATTCCACACATTAAGAAAGGTGGAAAGAAGGCAAAACGATTACCGGCATGATTAAAAGGTGAGGTAAAAGAGGCTATTTTAGCCAAAGGATATTCATTCAAAAATTGGAAGAAGGATCCAACAGAAGAAAATAGGATAATGCATAAGTGTTGACAAGTTAAATGTAAGACATTGATAAGGCAGGCTAAGAGAGAATTTGAAAAGAAGTTGGCCGTATGGGCAAAAACTCACAGTAAAATCTTTTAAAAATATATCCGAAGCAGAAAGCCTGTGAGGGAGTCAGTTGGACCATTGGATGATTGAGGGGTTAAAGGGGCACTTAGAGAAGATAAGGCCATCGCAGAAAGATTAAATGATTTCTTTGCTTCAGTGTTTACTGAAGAGGATGTTGGGGAGGTACTTGTACTGGAGAAGATTTTCATGGGTAATGATTCAGATGGACTGAACCAAATCACGGTGAACCTAGAAGATGTGGTAGGCCTGATTGACAAACTGAAGAGTAGTAAATCACCTGGACCAGATGGTATACATCCCAGAGTTCTGAATTAACTAAAAAATGAGATTTCAGACCTATTAGTAAAAATAATTAACCTATCATTAAAATCATCCATTGTACCTGAAGACTGGAGGATAGCTAATGTAACCCCAATATTTAAAAAGGGCTCCAGGGGTGATCCGGGAAACTACAGACCGGTTAGACTGACCAGTGCCAGGAAAAATAGTGGAAAGTGTTCTAAACATCAAAATATATAGAAAGACATGGTTTAATGGAACAAAGACAGCATGGCTTTACCCAAGGCAAGTCTTGCCTCACAAATCTGCTTCACTTTTTTGAAGGAGTTAATAAACATGTGGATAAAGGTGAACCTGTAGATGTAGTGTACTTGGATTTTCAGAAGGCATTTGACAAAGTGCCTCATGAGAGGCTTCTAGGAAAAGTAAAAAGTTATGGCATAGGTGGCGATGTCCTTTCTTGGATTACAAACTGGCTAAAAGACAGGAAACAGAGGGCCTCATTTTCTAAAGTATCGCAGGCCTGCGATACTTTAGGTAATGAGAGGTGGGGTCAACCCCGGGGGTGGTCCTGCGCTAGCCGGCAGCGATCGCACCGCCACGGTGCGATCGCTGCCGGTTTCGCACCCAATAGCGCCACCATAGAAGGTGTAGCTATTGGGCGCGAACTAGGACACGAAAAGGGCCTTACCTTTTCGTCGTCTGCGGTGTCTTTGCGGAGTTGGCCCCGGTGATGCTCTGACTCCTCCTCTTCCAGGGCCGACTCCACCCCCATCTTGGTATCGCACGCGATAAGGGACTTTTCGCATGCAAAACTTCCCTTATCACGTGCGATCCGTCTGGAAAATAAGGCCCAGAGAGTAGGATTAAATGGACAATTTTCTCAGTGGAAGGGAGTGGGCAGTGGAGTGCCTCAGGGATCTGTATTGGGACCCTTACTTTTGAATATATTTATAAATGATCTGGAAAGAAATACGACGAGTGAGGTAATCAAATTTGCTGTTGATACAAAATTGTTCAGAGCAGTTAAATTTCAAGCAGATTGTGATAAATTGCAGGAAGACCTTGTGAGACTTGAAAATTGGCCATCGAAATGGCAGATGAAATTTAATGTGGATAAGTGCAAGGTGATGCATTTAGGGAAAAATAACCAATGCTATAGATACACAATGTTAGGTTCCATATTAGGTGCTACCACCCAAGAAAGAGATCTAGGTGTCATAGTGGATAACACATTGACATCGTCGGTTCAGTGTGCTGTGGCAGTCAAAAAAGCAAACAGAATGTTGGGAAATATTAGAAAGGGAAAGGTGAATAAAGCGGAAAATGTATCGCTCCATGGTGAGACCGTACTTTGAATACTGTATACAATTCTGGTCGCCGCATCTAAAAAAAGATATATTTGCGATGGAGAAGGTACAGAGAAGGGCTACCAAAATGATAAGGGGAATGGAACAGCTCCCCTACGAAGAAAGACTAAAGAGGTTAGGACTTTTCAGCTTGGAGAAGAGACGGCTGAGGGGGGATATGATAGAGGTGTTTAAAATCATGAGAGGTCTAGAACGGGTAGATGTGAATCGGTTATTTACTCTTTCGGATAGTAGAAAGACTAGGGGGCACTCCATGAAGTTAGTATGGGGCACATTTAAAACTAATCGGAGAAAGTTCTTTTTTACTCAACGCACAATTAAACTCTGGAATTTGTTGCCAGAGGATGTGGTTAGTGCAGATAGTATAGCTGTGTTTAAAAAAGGATTGGATAAGTTCTTGGAGGAGAAGTCCATTACCTGCTATTAAGTTCACTTAGGGGCGGATTTTCAAAGGCCCGCGCGAACCGGCGCGCCTATTTTGCATAGGCCGCCGGCGCGTGTAAAGCACCGGGACGCGCGTAAATCCCAGGGCTTTTGTAAGGGGGCGTGTTGGGGCGTGTCAGGGGGCGGGGCCTACTGACGCGGCGTTTCGGGGGCGGGCCCGGGGGTGTGGTGCCGGCCCGGGGGCGTGGTCGAGGCCTCCGGACCAGCCCCCGGGACCGGAGGACGGAGCGGGGCTGCCGGCCGACGCACGCAAAGTTACGCCTGCTTCCAGCAGGTGTAACTTTGCCGACAAAGGTAAGGGGGGGGTTAGATAGGGCCGGGGGGGTGGGTTAGGTAGGGGAAGAGAGGGGAAGGTGCGGGGAGGGCGAAGGAAAGTTCCCTCCGAGGCCGCTCCGGCCCTTGGAGCAGCCTCGGAGCCGAGCCGCGCAGCCGAGCCGCGCAGCCGAGCCTCGGAGCCGAGCCGCACAGCCTGCCTCCGTTCCCTTGGAACGGAGGCTGGCTGCGCGGCTCGGTGCGCGCTGGCTGCCGATTTTGCGCAGCCTTGTGCGCGCCGACCCCAGATTTTATAAGATACGCGCGTATCTTATAAAATCAGGCGTACTTTTGTTTGCGCCTGCTGCGCGAACAAAAGTACGTGCTTGCACAACTTTTTAAAATCTGCCCCTTAGAGAATAGCCACTGCCATTAGCAATGGTAACATGGAATAGACTTAGTTTTTGGGTACTTGCCAGGTTCTTATGGCCTGGATTTGCCACTGTTGGAAACAGGATGCTGGGCTTGATGGACCCTTGGTCTGACCCAGTATGGCATTTTCTTATGTTCTTATGTTCTTATGACGCCTGGATCTCTTTCCTCGGTGGTAGCTCCTAATATGGAATCTAACATTGTGTAACTTTAGCATGGGTCATTTTTCCCTATATGCATCACCTTGTACTTACCCACATTAAATTTCATTTGCGATTTGGATGCTCAATTTTCCACTCTTACAAGGACCCCCCTGCAATTTATCACAATCGGCATGTAATTTAACTACTCCGAATAATTTTGTATCATTTGCAAATTTGATTACATCACTCATCATATTCCTTTCCAGATCATTTATAAATATATTGAAAAACATATGTTACAGTACAGATCCCTGAGGCACTCCACTGCCCACCCCCTTCCCCTGAGAAAACTGTCCATTTAATCCTACTTTTGGTTTCCTGTCTTTTAACCAGTTTGTAATCCATGAAAGGACATTGCCACCTATCCCATGACTTTTTACTTTTCCTAGAAGCCTCTCTTGAGGAACTTTGTCAAATGCCTTCTGAAAATCCAAATACACTACATCTACCAGTTCACCTTTATCTACATGTTTATTAACTGCTTCAAAAAAGTAAAGCAGATTTGTGAGGCAAGACTTGCCTTTGGAAAGCCATGCTGACTTTTTCCATTAAACCATGTCTTTCTATATGTTCTGTGATTTTGATATTTAGAATACTTTCCACTATTTTTCTTGGCACTGAAGTCAGGCGAACTGGTCTATAGTTTCCCAGATCGCCCCTGGAACCCTTTTAAATTTGGGGATTACATTAGCCATCCTCTAGTCTTCAGGTACAATGAATAATTTTAATGATAGGTTACAAATTTTTACTAATAGATCTGAAATTTCATTTTTTAGTTCCTTCAGAATCCTGGGGTTTATACCATCTGGTCCAGGTGATTTACTACTCTTCAGTTTGTCAATCAGGCCTACCACATTTTCTAGGTTTATTGTGCTTTGGTTCAGTCCATCTGAATCATTACCCATGAAAACCAACAGAACAGGTATCTCCCCAACATCCTCTTCAGTAAACATCGAAGGAAAGAAATTGTTTAATCTTTCCGTGATGGCCTTATCTTCTCTAGGTGCCTCTTTAACCCTCGATCATCTAATGGTCCAACTGACTCCCTCACAGGCTTTCTGTTTGGATATATTTTAAAAAGTTTTTACTATAGGTTTTTGCCACTATAGCCAACTTCTTTTCAAATTCTTTCTTAGCCTGTCTTATCAATGTCTTACATTTAATTGGGATGTTTACTAATCTCTTACATTTAAATGGGATGTTTGCTAATCTCTTAAACCGTTATATATTATTTATATGTTGTTTACTAATCTCTTAATCTGTTATTTATTTATATTATTTATATGTTGATAATTCCGCGCTGCCTTTCTTCCTGGCTCTATTGCCCCCAAGTTCTATACCCTTGTTATATGTAACTTTGCTTGCTTCGGCCTTTTGTTTGGTTACACTTGTTATTCCCCTAAGTTCCATGTAAACCGGCCTGATGTGAATTCCATTCGTGAAGTCCGGTATAGAAATATATATTAAATAAAAAAATAAAAAAATAAATAATTTGCCAACGCTTATGCTTTATCCTATTTTCTTCTGTTGGATCCTTTTTCCAATTTTTGAATGAATATCCTTTGGCTAAAATAGCCTCTTTTACCTCACCTTTTAACCATGCCGGTAATCGTTTTTTCTTCCTTCCACCCTTCTTAATGTGTGGAATACATCTGGACTGTGCTTCTAGGATGGTATTTTTTATCAATGTCCATGCCTGTTGCACACTTTTTACCTTTGTAGCTGCTCCTTTCAAATTTTTTCTAACTATTTTTCTCATTTTATCAAAGTTTCCCATTTGAAAGTTTAACACTAGAGCCGTGGATTTGCTTACTGTCCCCCTTCCAGTCATTAATTCAAATTTGATCATATTATGATCACTATTGCCAAGCGGCCCCACCACCATTACCTCTCTCACCAAATCCTGTGCTCCACTGAGAATTAGATCTAAAATTGCTCCTTTTCTCGTTGGTTCCTGAACCAATTGCTCCATAAAACTGTCATTTATTCCATCCAGGAACTTTATCTCTCTAGCATGTCCTGATGTTACATTTACCCAGTCAATATTGGGGTAATTGAAATCTCCCATTATTACTGCACTACCAATTTGGTTAGGTTCCCTAATTTCTCTTAGCATTTCACTGTCCATCTCACCATCTTGGCCAGGTGGACGGTAGTATACTCCTATCAATATACTCTTCCCCATCACCCCATAAAGATTTGATTGTGCATTTAGTCTCATGCAGGATATTTATATGTTGGACTCTATACCATCCTGGGCATAAAGCACCACCCAGCTTCCCAGATGCTCCTCTCTGTCATTGCGATATAATTTGTACCCCTGTATAGAACTATCCCATTGGTTGTCCTCCTTCCACCATGTCTCTAAGATGGCAATTAAGTGATATCCAGATAAAAATGACTCATCATTCAGTATTCCTTTTTTTAAGAATTCCCTATTTTTGTTTGTCTAGGGTTGCTTGGAATATTGTCCTGAAAGGTGATCTTTGCCTCCTGGAGAATTTAGGACAATTCTGGAGTATTGGCAACCCTATTGGGTCCATAACTGAAACTCCCACACTGTTATCACCCCTAATAACAGTGTTTGAAATACTTCAATTTGCATAGCTCATGATTAAAAGAATTCTAGTCTCTAGCTAGTGATTATCCCACCAGCAGTATACCTCTCACAGGACATAGATAATTACCCAGCCTGTGTCATATCCTCCCAAGTCCAAAGATAGACCTTGAAATCCCCCCATGGGATCCCTCAAAAATCACAGATCTATAAAAAAAACCTGCTTTATAGGACAGATACAGATTTCAAGAAGGCATGTACTCTTTAACTTCTATGGAGAATCCAGACAGGGATGTCCAACAAATTAGAACAGAGAAAAGCAATGCATCCCATGGCAACATCCAGTTGACTCTTTACTGCATGACTTTATCTAAACATTATGGCCTGGTTGGATCATCAGCACACTGTAGCAGAAGAGCTAGACCTCAGATAATATTTTTCATTTTAATGCTGCTTCTTCAGTGGTGTCATTTCCTCCCTACTCAAGATGGCTGTTCCCTTCCCAGTCCAGATCTCCAAGATTACTTCAAGGAAGGGGATATTATTTTTGGAGGGTCAGTTCCTGTGCACTTGGAGACATCGGCTCCTGCTCACAGCTTCACTGAATCACCCGCTCCCAGAACCTGTTACAAGTAAGAATATTTGTTTTACTTCCTCCTATAAGTGTTGTAAAATTTACTACACTAGCAAAAATACATTCTACATATTTCAGCAAACAGATAAATGAAATAGTTAAAATCTTAACTTTTTATTTATTTTCATTGTGAATTTAAATTTTAAGGAGACATGAAATAAGTTTATAATTTTTGCATTTGTCTCCTTAGCAGCTCCTATTATTCTGAATTTAAGTAAATAGGAGACAGCTGCTGTACTGATCGTGTTCAGAAACCCAATAATTGAAGAGCGGACTTCTGAAAGGAGATTTTTAAATAAAATAGTTCTGGCAGTAACACACTTTCTATTCCAAAAGAGTATAAAAGTATAAGAAATTAAACATATTGAGGGTCATTTTCAATAGTGTGCTTAAGTCAGCACATAATTATTATTATTTATTTTCTTCATAAATTGCAATATCTTACGTTTGTAAATCAGTGTGATGTACATTTAAAGATAGTAAATCAAAACAATGGTAATAAATTAAATGTTCAGCAGTAAAACTATTAGCTATTAACATAAAATAAATACTTTAAAAAATAATACATATAAAATAAGTATAATGGCAATTTAACTTATTAAACAATGAAAGAGTTAACAACATAAAATCAAGGAAACAAAATATATTAAACAAGAGTATCTTAAAGTAATACATATTAAATGAAAAATAAAATGGATGCATAAACAAATGTTTGCTAAAACTGAAGTCACTGAAAAGGTTCAACAAAATATCAGTAGTCTGAATATGGTTTAGTAAAAAGAAATGTCTTTAATACTTTTCTAAATGTGACATAATCCTTTTCTAATCACACTTTTAATGGAAAGAAATTCTATAAGCATGGTGCCAGGTAGGAAAAACTGTTTTTGCAATTACTGTCTAGCCTAATATCATTAGGCGATGGAAGATCTAGGAGTTCCTACCTTGAAGAATGTAAAAGACAACTAGGACCAAGCAAAATAGAAAGATACACATAGCTTTAAAAACTAGGCATCCAGTCTTTACATGAATTCTAAGAGATACGGGTAACCAATGTAGGTCCTTCATTAGGGAGGGTGATAATATTTTTTCTTTCCAAAAATTAGTTTCACTGCTGTGTTTTGTACAAGTTGTAGCTTTCTGGTTTGATAGAAAGGCAATAAAGAAGAGAATTACAGTAATCTAGCCGACTGAGGATGAGTGAATGCGCTAGAGTTTTGAGATCTGACGGATCAAGAAATGGAGGTAGATGACAAAGAAAATGTAAGAAAAATAAGGACTCTATGCGATATATGAGAGACGTGCTGAAAAGTTCAGTGAGCACTCAAGCTGTACTCCCAGGCAGGCCTGGATTTGTCAATAAGCACAAAAAGCAGTGTTCTGGGAACAGGGGAGGAGGGGGAGTGAACCTGCAGCAGACAGAGCAAAAAGGGATCATTTTGGGGATATTATTAGGGGCAGAGTAGAGATAATTGGAGGGTGGGAAGAAAAGCTGAGGGATGAGAGGAGGATCCGTTACTATGTACGTCTCTGTGAGAGAGAGAGGGGAACAAGTCCTCGGGAGGCAGTGTTCATGTGTATGAGAGAGAAGGGATTGGTGCCAGGTGTATGTGTATGTCATATTGGGTGGGATGCTAGAGAGGAGATGAAAGAAGGAGCAGGACCAGAGGAGGACCAAACCTCCCTCTTCTCTTTCACTTACTGCAATTCATATCCTCCCTCCTTTGATCTTGGATTCTGTTCCCCAAATCCTGGAAGCTCCCTGCCTCCCTCTCCCTTCTCCGCAGATCCTGGAACCCACTCCCCAACCTTTCCTATTCCCTCCTCTTCTTTCTCAGTCCAAGAACCTGCCTCTCTCTCTCTCCCTCTTCTTCCCCCTCCCAGTTTCCTAATCTTCCCCATCTCTAGTCCTCTTTCCTTCATGCACTCCTCCTCCTCCTTTCTCATCTCCCCATTCCTGATCTTTTCCCCTTGTTTTCCCCATCTCTGATGTCTCCTCCTTGTACTGATACTTAAGATTACTTTTCTTCACAAATAAAAATAAAAAATGATGCTAATACATATATTGTAAAACTGATTTATTTTTATAATGTAATATAAAAGATTGAAATGTTTTTGTTTCAGGATTTTAAAATTTTTCCCACAGATTCTACCCTAAGCTGCCACAGGAAACCAGGGGTCTGTGCCTTAGAGACCTTCTGCTCCCTGTTGTTCAACGCCAAGCGGGGGGTAACAGGGGGCTTTGCACGAACAGTGCCCAGGGGCAACAAAATCCTAAATCCATCTCTTTTCCCAGGATTGTAATGACATTTTAAATTGAATTGGATTTCCAGAAAGCAGTTTATATGGAGGTAGATGAGTTTACTTTGAGTTTAAATGCTGTTAGCCACTCTCAACAAATGATAGCCACTTCACACAAACACCAGATGAAAAAAAGCAATTCTCATTCCAGTCACGGTCCTAGAACTCCAGCCAGCCTCGAATGTACACCACTGACCAAGCATCAGGTCCCAAAACAAAAATGAGGATTGAATTTAGTGCCTTCAATAGGAGGTGCAAAACCCTGCCCTGGACACATCCTCTTTCTATGCGCACACTTTTCCGCATGACTACAACAGTACACACGTACTTCTGGTATTTTGAAAACCTGACTTTCCGCACGTACCAGCTAATGATGCATATATGCGCACATTTCACATATACAACCCCACATAAGTCTTTGAAATTAGGTTAAAAATGTGAACCTTGGAATATGAAGAGAGAAAAAAAGAAACAGGCAAGTAGATAGTTTGAATTTTCTAACTACTGCTACTGCTTTCAAAGTTGGTAGTTGCTATTTTAAGAACATTTCATTTAAGTATTAGTGTTCAAGGTAGGACTGAAAAAATGTTATGGTACAAGTGTGTAGTACATAATATTTTAGAAGATAGAAAGGGATTATTGTTATCCTGTGAATAATATGTGTTTAAAGCAAACGCATTCAGCAAAGGTAAAATATTTTCAGTTATAATTTAAGGTTTTGTGGCTCCTCAGGCAGTGTGTTACAGCTTTCAGGACTGCTATGGTCCCTTCCTCAAGAAGTATCTTAAAATGAAACCTTTTGGGACTATTAATGACCATTAATTCAAGCAAGGCCTGAGGAAAGGACCTTAGTAATACAGAGAGCTTATATCTTATAGGGATGTGAATCGTTTTAGGACGATTAAAATTATCGTCCGATAATTTTAATATCGTCTTAAACCGTTATGGAACACAATACAATAGAGATTCTAACGATTTATCGTTATAAATCGTTAGAATCGTGAGCCGGCACACTAAAACCCCCTAAAACCCACCCCCGACCCTTTAAATTAAATCCCCCACCCTCCCGAACCCCCCCCCAAATGAGTTAAATAACCTGCGGGTCCAGCGGCGGTCCGGAACGGCAGCGGTCCGGAACGGGCTCCTGCTCCTGAATCTTGTTGTCTTCAGCCGGCGCCATTTTCCAAAATGGTGCCGAAAAATGGCGGCGGCCATAGACGAACACGATTGGACGGCAGGAGGTCCTTCCGGACCCCCGCTGGACTTTTGGCAAGTCTCGTGGGGGTCAGGAGGCCCCCCACAAGCTGGCCAAAAGTTCCTGGAGGTCCAGCGGGGGTCAGGGAGCGATTTCCCGCCGCGAATCGTTTTCGTACGGAAAATGGCGCCAGCAGGAGATCGACTGCAGGAGGTTGTTCAGCGAGGCGCCGGAACCCTCGCTGAACGACCTCCTGCAGTCGATCTCCTGCCGGCGCCATTTTCCGTACGAAA
Source organism: Rhinatrema bivittatum (assembly GCF_901001135.1). Taxonomy (NCBI): domain Eukaryota; kingdom Metazoa; phylum Chordata; class Amphibia; order Gymnophiona; family Rhinatrematidae; genus Rhinatrema; species Rhinatrema bivittatum. Next base: position 511,615,960 of record NC_042615.1, on the reverse strand, counting down.
ACGATTCGCGGCGGGAAATCGCTCCCTGACCCCCGCTGGACCTCCAGGAACTTTTGGCCAGCTTGTGGGGGGCCTCCTGACCCCCACGAGACTTGCCAAAAGTCCAGCGGGGGTCCGGAAGGACCTCCTGCCGTCCAATCGTGTTCATCTATGGCCGCCGCCATTTTTCGGCGCCATTTTGGAAAATGGCGCCGGCTGAAGACAACAAGATTCAGGAGCAGGAGCCCGTTCCGGACCGCTGCCGTTCCGGACCGCCGCTGGACCCGCAGGTTATTTAACTCATTTGGGGGGGGTTCGGGAGGGTGGGGGATTTAATTTAAAGGGTCAGGGGTGGGTTTTAGGGGGTCTTAATGTGCCGGTTTTGCGATTTTTAGATTTTTAGATTTTTCACGATTTTTCACGATTTTTCACGATTTTTCACGATATTTTACCCCCCCAAATGGCAACAATACGATTCCCTCCCCCTCCCAGCCGAAATCGATCGTTAAGACGATCGAGGACACGATTCACATCCCTAATATCTTATAACAGTCACTGAACTGATAAAAGTACATGTACCAATAGTTTATTAGTTACCTTTTCATGAATTCTCTATAGAACCAATCAATTCTTTTCCCAGATTCCACCCAGAGATGTATCAATGTGCCCTTGCCATGGTCTTTGCCACAGAGGAGATTAATAGAGATCCAAAGATATTACCAAATGTGACCCTGGGCTTCAGGATCTTTGACTCCTGTTACACAGAAGCCATGGCTACCCAAGGAGTCCTGTGGATGCTGTCAGGACAGAAAACCACTGTCCCCAATTACAGGTGTCAGCTGGCAACTAAGATGGCAGCCATCCTAGGCGATGTCCCTTCACCAGTGTCCATTCAAATAGCGAGGATTTTGGGAGTACAGAGGATACCTCAGGTAATGGTATTGAAAAAGAGAAAGAGAGATAATGACAGACAAATAACAAAAGAGATACTGTAGGGATAAATATACATAGATACTGGAGAAAAAGAAAATTGGGTTAATTTTTTTTTTTAATTTGAATCCAAATTTTCCACAGTTCAAAGCAGGGTACAAGGTACCATCCTTAAAAAAAATTCAAAATAATAACATAACGACACACAAATACTTTGGAGATGCATAGAGAGAGGGTGGTGCTGTAGCAATATAGATTAGATAGGCAGATAAAATCGATGGGTGATTACTTCAAGGATAGATAGTTTCAGATCTCTGTCCTCTGGCCTATTTATTTTACATAGAACAAAAGGACATAAGATATATATGTTGAGTCAGACCAAACATTCATCAAGCCCAGCATCCTGTCTCCAACAATGGCCAGTTCAGGTCACAAGTACCCGGCAGATCCTATATAGCAGATTCATTCCTTGTTCTTCGGACCTAGAAGTAAGTGGTTGCTTTCCCAACAGGGATGATATGCATTTGATTCTAACAAATGCGTTTTTCATAAAGAAAGTCTATTTTCGGTTTGCTCTGAATGGAAGAAACTGAAAATAGACTCACTCAAAACTATCCGAAAAGTTTTGGCTATTTCCAGTTCATTTGCCAAAAAATTAAAAAAATAAATAAAAATAAATTAAAAGATGCCTCCCTACCTCAGGACCCAGGGCAGCCCAGGGATCCTCCGCTCCCCTGAACCCAAGAAAAATAAGCCAAGTCAGAGCCTGGGGCCTCCCTGGTCCCCATTCACCCCTTCTGTGCGGTCTCCAGCTGTCTTTCCTTTAAAAAGAGTGTTAGCTGGTCCCGAGAAGCGCCAATCAGTGATATCAGACAAAACGGTACCAGTCTGCTGCCAATTTAAAGAGAAGCCGGTGGGGTAAGTGGGAGCCCCTTTAAATCCTTTGGTCATTCAGTGGTCCAGGTAACTCTGCACACAAGATTCCTGATTTGAATTAATTTGAATTCCTTAATTGAATGTTCTTAAAAATGCTTTTATTATTAGTTTCTGCCTCTATAGCTAGTTTCTCCTCAAATTCTTTTGGCATTTTCGGTAAAGACCAAAGCAAAGCATTAATTTTTTTTCTCTCTCTGTGGATTAGCCTCCCTGAGCGCCCCTTTTACCCTTCAGTCATCTAATGGCCCAAATGACTTCTTTCTAAGTTTCTTGTTTTTAATGTACTACTACTTTGAAAAAGGTTTTATGATTAGTTTATGCCTCATTGGAAAGTTTCTCCTCAAATTCTTTCTTGACCTGCCTTTTCAATGTTTTACATCTGACGTGCCAGTGCAGATGCTCTTTCCTATTTTGCTCCCATTTTTTTGTACGATGTCCTTTTAACTTAATTGCTTCTTTCACCTTACCCTTTAACCAAGCTGGCTGTCATTCTGGCAGTCGTTTGGTCTTCCTTCCACTTTTTTTTTTAATGCATTGAATAATATATTTTTAAACAGTGCCCATGCCTCATGCAGACATTTAACCTTTTCATCTGCTCTTTTTAGTTTTTTTTTCCTCATTTCCTTATTTTATCATAGTTTACCTTTTTAAAACTGAATGCTACTGTAGTATTTCTACTTACTGTCCTCCCTCCAGTGATTATGACAAAATTTGATTGCATAACTGGGAGATGACAGACTCGCTTAATTTTCTTACCCCTCCCCCCTTATGTCTTTGTTTCCTTTTCCCCAATCACAAACGACAGGACACTTTCTTTGGAACAATAAAAGGCCGCAGTTTAATAACCATACCCGAGCCCCCACAATTTTATACAACGACTCAATTCCCCCTTTTGTTTCTCCCTCTGTTAATTGCGCCCCCCACCTCTTCCAGTGGTAGAGCTCCTTATTAATCCACGCCTCTGAGCATCGGCCCCCCTCCTGCTCATTGGCAGTCTCGTGTAGCAGCCCCCCCGCACTACACAAGATTCCCCCCCCCCCCCCTTGTTTAATACTTTTAACCTTAACATCAATGCAACCCCTTAAGGGCTCGGGTTTACCGCCCACTGCGACAACACTCACAACTAGTAACTATTATCATCCACCCCACTAGTCTTCGCACCGGGTGGGAGGGAGGGAAAAACCTCAGCCCTCCGCCTCAGCTTTTCCTCATCAACTGAGGAGCTCGACCGTTGCTCCTGCTTCCCTTCACCTCCTTAACCAATCCTTGCTTCCCCATTCAAAATTCTTGCCACCTATTGGTTACTCCCCTTTAGACCTCTATCCTACTCCCTTTCCCCCCCCCTCCCCCTTAGAGCACTTCCTCCTCCTGCCTGCACTCGCTTTCCCACCCGTTATTTGCGCGGCGCAAGACAAGCTTGCTCCGCTTCATTAACTGGGAGATGACAGACTCGCTTAATTTTCTTACCCCTCCCCCCTTATGTCTTTGTTTCCTTTTCCCCAATCACAAACGACAGGACACTTTCTTTGGAACAATAAAAGGCCGCAGTTTAATAACCATACCCGAGCCCCCACAATTTTATACAACGACTCAATTCCCCCTTTTGTTTCTCCCTCTGTTAATTGCGCCCCCCACCTCTTCCAGTGGTAGAGCTCCTTATTAATCCATGCCTCTGAGCATCGGCCCCCCTCCTGCTCATTGGCAATCTCGTGTAGCAGCCCCCCCGCACTACACAAGATTCCCCCCCCCTTGTTTAATACTTTTAACCTTAACATCAATGCAACCCCTTAAGGGCTCGGGTTTACCGCCACAGAACAATGACAACACTCTTTGTCACTGTTCCCCCCCACTGCGGACCTCCAGACTAGCAATTACTTGTTCCAAACAGTCCTGTATGTCCTTATTGAACAAATCCATTCCCACGTCTGATAGATGTACCCGATCTGGACGAAAATACCCCGGTATAACCTCCCAAGCCCACTCATGTTTAACCCAAAACCCCCCTTGGTTCACTAACCACTTTCCTATCTGTTTATTCATCTTTTTCACTCCTTTACACCATAACGGTACTCCTAGGAATTTCAGCCGCACTATAATGTCTGAGCACCCCAACTTTGTGCCCGGCATGGCATTTAACAATGTACTGAAGTCCTTCTTTATGTTGGCAATCAAGTCCTTACATGACCCATGTCCAATATCATTGCCTCCCAGATGAATTAACAAAATTTTCGGCATCTGCCACGCCAGAATACAGTTTTGCAGAAAAGGTAAAAGTTCATTCCATGTCATCCCTCGCCGACCAAGCCATCTGATGTTCCAATGTCGCGCTTCAAGCTCCAGATGTGGCCCATAAAGTCTCTTCTCTGCCCTATTTTGCGCCCAATGTACGAATGAATGGCCCGCCACCCAGGCCCATTCTCGCTCCCCCCGATGAACTTTCACGTCTGCAAAAAACACAACACAATTAATACCTGTTCCTGCCATTAACCATTACTATATATATTTTTTTTTAACGAAACCACGGTACCAAAACTCCCTAAACCCCCCTTTTTTTTATTTTTTATTATTGCTCATGCCTAACGTACGATAGAAAAGCATTAGACTTCCACCGTCCGATCGCCTGTATCTCCCTGTTCGAGAAACCCCTCTCTGCCGCCGATGTTGCTGCTCCGATCCGGAAAGAATGCGAACTATACCGTTCCACATTCCAGCCAAGAAACCGCACCACTTTGTTCAAAACTTGCCCAAACTGATAGACAGTCACTGGCGAACCATCCTGATGCAATAGCAGTAAACCGTCTGTCCGAGGTCTTACTGCAACAAAATTCTGCATATTTCTTACAGGGCACACTGCCTCATCCACCGCAGGAACTAACGTCACAAACTGCCCTTTACCCAGCTGATCCACCTTGGAACGATGAATACATATCGTCACCGCCCCTACTACACACCCAAACTTTCTCAGCCAACAATCCGGACTTTGACGCAAGCTTCTTCTTGGACTGCGCAACCAACTCGTTCACTCGCATTGCACCGAAGAACGCTAACACAAACGCTACTCGGAACAAGAGTGCTTCGTAATCGGACCAACATACCCACGGCAAACAATCCACTATCACTCTCAGGTCTTCGTAGCGAATCGGGAGCCTCCTATCCGGCACGCATCCCTTATCCCGTCTCCACCCCCGCAACACCCGTTGCAAAAGAAAATTCGCCATAGGATTCCCCCAACCTCTTAACTTCATAAAAAACGAAAAACCAGCCAAGTGCGACCGCACAGCTGACAACGAGTATCCCATGTCTCGGGCCCACAAAACAAATTCCACCATACCCGCAGCTTGTACAGGACCTCCCTGCCAACCTTTTCCTACCAAATACTGCTCTAACACATTATAGCCTCGCAGATAAGCCTTCCAAGTTGCTGGCGCCAGCAACTTCTCAATCAACGTCCATGCTGACTCCGGCCCAAACGCCATAGGTGTTCTGGAAACCGCTCTCCTTCCGCTTGTGCTTCTGGCGCCACTTCTCTGAAATCCTGCCACTTAAAACGAGAGAGTGCGTCTGCAATTACATTCTGTTCCCCTGGCACATGTCTGGCTCGAATAGTGATATTCAATTGCAAACATTGAAAAACCATCTCTCTCAACAGTTCGGATACTCTATTACATTTCGCTGACTGCCTATTAATCACCTGAACTACTCCCAAATTATCGCACCAGAACAAAACTTTTTTGTTTGCTAACCATGAGCCCCAAATTGTTAACGCCACCACTATCGGAAACAATTCTAGGAAATTGATATTCGCTGTCAAGCCCTCTTCCCTCCAATCTTCCGGCCACCTTTCAGCGCACCAACTGCCTTGAAAATAAATAGCGAAGCCTACCCCCCCTGCGGCATCCGTGAATAACTCCAACTCCTTATTTGTTACCTCAACGTCCTGCATTATACAAACACCATTGAATGAACCCAAGAACGCTTCCCATACCCTCAACTCCTCCTTCACCCTACGCGTCACTCTGATAAAGTGATGACTCGCACGTATACCCACGGTGGTACCGGACAACCTCCTGATAAAAGCTCTTCCCATAGGGATCACCCTACAAGCAAAATTGAGTGCTCCTATAAGTGACTGCATCTCCCTCAACGTTACTTTTTTCGCTCTCCCTACACTCAGCACTAAACTGTGTAATTTCGACACCTTCTCCTCCGGTAAGCACGCTACCATATCTACTGCATCCAGCTCAATCCCTAAAAATACCAATCTTGATACCAGACCTTCTGTTTTCTGTTCTGCCACCGGAACCCCAAACATCTTAGCTGTCTGTAAAAATCCCACTAATTGCTGCCTACACACTTCGGACCTGGCCGGACCCACAAATAAAAAATCATCTAAATAATGAACGATACCTCCCAATCCCGTGCTTTGTTCCACCACCCAATGCAGGAAAGTACTAAATGCCTCGAAAAAGGCACACGAGACTGCACATCCCATAGGTAAACATTTGTCTATGTAATAATTACCTTCGAAATAGAAACCCAACAAAGGAAAACACTCAGGATGAATAGGCAACAACCTAAAAGCCGATTCAATATCCGCTTTCGCCAGCAACGCCCCCTTCCCTGCGGACTGTACTAAACTCACAGCTTCGTCGAACGAAGCATAACGTACTGAATAAAACTCCCTAGGTATCTGGGCATTCACTGACCTGCCCCGTGGGTGCGATAAATTTAATATGAATCTGAACTTACCCGCCTCCTTCTTAGGAATCACTGCAACAGGAGACAAGTACATATTTACAAATGGTTGAGAAACAAATGGCCCCGCAACCCTTCCTAACCTAACTTCTTCCTCAATTTTATCTCGCACTATCTGGGCATGCAAGCTAGCAGACCTCGCATTTCTGCCTCTCCCCCCCCTCTGATGAGCCCACGAAAGGAATCACAAAACCCTCCTTAAACCCGTCGGCTAACATTTGTGCATCCTCGCGATTAGGATACCTTGCTAACCAAGGCTCCATAGCTTCCAAGGATACTGGCGATTCAGCCAAGTTTCGCAATCCCTTAAACCTTTCCTCCTTTACCCTGAGTACCGCTAACTCCTTGTCCGCATTTGATGGCTGCATGCGCTCCCCCACAGCTAGAACACACGTGTCGAAACTTGCAGTCCGGGAATAAACATGCCGCTTTGTTGAATCTCCAACATGCGTCATTTCCACCCGCCCTGGGCTTAGCCCCCAGTCCTCCCTTAACGGCTTGACCTCCCATCCGAAAGGAATGCCCTGTTTCCGAAAACCTGCCTGACCCGATGCCTACTCCAGGGCCACTATACCCTACCCCCCCGGCTTGCGGTCCTTTTGCCCCTTTATAAGTCATTTGCGTCAACCACAAATTTATATCCTGCGAGCCCCACGACATTGCTCTAGACCCAGCCATCTTGTCTCGAAACTTTTCATCATAGTTGAGCCAGGCCCAACCTTCATAATCTCGAAACGCTCCTAATATGCTATCAGCATATGACAGCAATGCCCCATATTGTGATGAGTCATAATGACCTACTACACTAGCTAACCTTAGAAACCCCCTAACCCAGTTAACTATGTTCTTCGCTACCTTAACCCCCCCTTCCTTACGATGCTTCTTTTTGCCCTTCTTTTTACTCTTCTTCACACCCCTCCTACCCTCTAATAATCGAAATATATTAATATACCTCCTCTTCCGTATCCGCCTACGCAATTTCCTCGGTACCCCCTCCCAGAGCTCAGCCAAGGTAGCACATGCTGCTTGCCCTGCTCCATGTAAAGGTCCTTCTTCTAAAACTGCCGCATATTTAGGACCCGATTCTGAAGACTCACTAGACGAGTCTGACTCGCTAGATGAAGAACTAGCTGACATCTCTCTCTTTGCTTTTTTTGCCATCCTTTTGCCACCCGCTACCCTTTTCAACACCTCACCTGCACCCTTCGTATCATCCTTTGCCGGCTGATCCTTGGTAACCATCCCCCCACGCCCTGATGCAGGGCCGATCTGAGCCACCTCGTCCTCGCAGTCTCTGTCTCTCCATGACTCTTGTTGCGACGTCCCCAGCCTGGCTTCATCCTCCGATTCTGAAAAACAAAATACCTCTCTGCCGCTGCCACCCCGTGGCCTAGTAACCGTTCTACTGACCCCCGCAGGCCTTCTATACCTCACCTTACCTACAGTGCTCACATTGCTCATCTGCTCGGAGGCAACCGCTCTTCTCACCGGTCCCCCACCAGGAATTATACCACCAAACCCCTCACCTTGCCTTCTCTCACCCGCCCATCCCCCTAACAATTCACCCTCTGCTCCCTCATACCCCCCTGGATACTCCCTAGCAAGAACGCTGCGCGAGTCATCCCCCACCTCGATTAGTAGCTCCTTGCCGCTAACCTGTCGCCTAAACCCTGCACCCTCATTACCCCTAGGCCGGCAAACTGGGGACCTCCCCTGTTGCGCATAATACCCCTCTGTAAACCAATTGCTGAATCGGACATTTTTTCCAGCTACCCCCGCATATACTGATGGACTCCCCCGTCTACTGGACTCCATGGGAGGAGGGAGGTCAGCCGCCTGCTTGAGCCCAGCTGCCAAGGAGAACGGGCCCCCCCCCACTCCCGGCCCCGCAGAAACCCCTCCTGCCCCGAAAGCACGCGCTTCTCACTCTCCCGCTGCGGGAGCTAGCAGGAGAACGACGGGGGCGGGGGGGTCTGAAGCAGCCAGCCGCAACACGCGCCGGCAAGGAGGGGGCGGAACGTAAGCAGGGGCTGCGGCAACGGCTGCCGGCACGGCGCGCCGCTCAGTGTCCTCCTCCGGGTCCAGGAAGGAGAAGTCCATGGCGGAGGCGTTTAAAGATACCTCCGCCACATCTCCCGATGCTGCCCCCAGCAAGGCTGCACGGGAGGGAGGGCCTCGGCAGGCTCGGAGGGCTCAGGGCCGCTCTCACCTGAATCCACAAAATCCCCTGCAAGCTGCTCATCGGGATGCGGAGGGAAGTGCTCACCTCCGTGAGTGGCCCCAAGAACGTAAGAATAAGGCGCGGCAGGGGAGGGGCGCTCGGCCGCGGCGGGAGCGCGCGCAAGCTGACCAGGGCGAACTGAGGCGGCTGGCTCGACGGCCGAGCGGCGGGAAGGCGCCACCCCAGGGCGGGGGGGCGGCCGCGGGCGCAAGCCTTCTTCGGCATGCTGCGCCGTCACCCTACAAAATCTCTTCGCTTCAAAAACCAAGGAAAAAAAATTTTTTTTTTTTGGTTATATTTATTTATTTCGGTTACCGAAACGACTGCTATTCTCCTAACTCACTATCAATGTCGAAAGCAATGTAAGAATTACCTTACCCTCTAGGACTACTCTTACACCGCCGCCAAAAAACCTCAGCCCTCCGCCTCAGCTTTTCCTCATCAACTGAGGAGCTCGACCATTGCTCCTGCTTCCCTTCACCTCCTTAACCAATCCTTGCTTCCCCATTCAAAATTCTTGCCACCTATTGGTTACTCCCCTTTAGACCTCTATCCTACTCCCTTTCCCCCCACCTCCCCCTTAGAGCACTTCCTCCTCCTGCCTGCACTCGCTTTCCCACCCGTTATTTGCGCGGCGCAAGACAAGCTTGCTCCGCTTCATTTATGATCACTAATGCTAAGCAGCACCACCACTGTTTCCCCAAGCAGTACTGGGATAAATGAAATCTTCCATTATTATTGCGCTGCCAATTTTATTTGCCATTCTAATTTCTGTTATCCTTTCACTGTTTGTTTTTCCATCATGGCCTGTTGGACAGTAATGTTTATTCACTGCTGTGCTCTTCCATGTCACACATGGATTTTCTATCCAAAAAGATTCCACAATGCATTTTGTTTCCTGCAGGATTTTTATTCTGCTTGACTCTAAGCCATCTTTAATATTTAGTGCCAATCCTGCACCAACTTGATCTGCTCTGTCATGTCAATTTGTACCCTGGTATCACAATATCTCATTGGTTATCCACTTTCTACCAAGCCTCTGTGATGCCTTTTATAGTTTGTATCTTCATTAAGTGCCATACATGCTAGATCTCCAATCTTATTTTTAAGACTTCTTACATTTGCATACAATTTAGATTTTTTTTTTTTAATTTTCATCTTCATAACCTGCTTATTAGCAATTGATACAAGTAGCTTCATATTTGTCTGCTGTTTATTTAAATACACCCAGGCTGCTTCAACCTTTAACACAACTTCTCTAATGGGATATCATAACTTTCCTGTTATGCCAGTATCCTTTGAAGCTCCCTCACTTCAAACCATGTGCTCCTGAGCAACTGACAGCTTACTCCAATTATCTAGTTTAAAAGCTGCTGTATCTCCTTTTCACACGGATAACTTTTAAAGATGTAAAAGTCTGCAGGTACTTTTTACCTGCAAAGTTTTCACAAATTTTCAAAGAGAAAGTCGCACAATACTTTCGCTTTGAAAATTCTTGAAAAGAGGGCACATAAACTCCTCTGCACAAAGTTATACCTGCTCTTTTCTTGCATATTTTGTGTGTGTGGATTTGCATGCATATATTTTTAAATCGAAATATGCATGGGAATCCAAACTTAGGCTTAGATTTATCAAAATGCACTAAATATCGCATGCGATAGGAAAAGGGGTGTGTTTTATGGTAATAGGCTGTTTATTGCATAGTATATTATCTTAACTTTTTTGCACTTTGTGGTAAGTGCCAGAATTGTTGCATTTCCTACCTACAACCACTGGGGGGGGGGGGGGGAGAGAGAGAGAGCCTAGACATAATGCCCTCATACTAGGTAGGTAATTATACTTCTATATGAGGCCCACCTAGTTACTTGAAGTGAGGTTTAGGTATTAGTGTAGGGGTTAGGGGCCACTTTGACATTCAGAGTGAGACATACAAATAGAACAGTGCTCTCTTGTGAAGATTTGATGACCTTCGGAGTGAGGAAACTCACCCAAAGATGAGATTTGTGCAATGTTCTCTCAACCTAGCTTGATGTTACCCAGGTAGAGAGTCCTTCGGATTTACACGCGTAGCCTTTTTAAAATCCGGCCCTTACTTTTTTCAAGAAAAAATTTCAAATTCTCCAATGAGTCATTAATGTGCATTAAACCATTTTTTATGTGCGTAAATGACTTTGAAAATTCATCTCAGAAAAATAAAGGCACATATATTGGACACATGGTAGCAGGCACAAAAATGTGTTGAATTAGCACAAGTTTAAAACTAATGCCCAGTAGCGCCAATTGTCAAGGCTTTGTCCCGCACCAGCAGCCGAGTCCACCCTAGTGATTGTTCTCTAGCCATCAGAATAGGCTTCCCCTTACCCATTGTTCCCCAGTTCCTTTCAAATCTAAAGTCCTCAATAAAGGCTGTTTGGGGGAGGGGGGTGAAGGGTGGAGGAGAAGCAAGACTCCATACTTCTAAGTGATTTGTTGTCTCAAACTACAGGGTGCATCTAAAGCTATTCTCAGTCATTTTAAATAAGAATCAGTAAGCTTAGATTTTCCCTATTCCCACTAATAACTCTGGGGGCAATATTCAGCTGCTGAGTGACTCAGGCCTGGATTTATGAAAATGCACTAAATATCTCATGTGATAGGAAAAGGGGTGTGTTTTATGGTAATAGGCAGTTTATTGCAATAATACCTATGTTAAGTGATATCTTAATATAAATTGCGATAACATTTTTGCACTTTGCGATAAGTGCCAGATTTGTTGTATTTTCTACATACAACCACTGGGGGGGGGGGGCGGGGGGAGAGAGAGAGAGAGACTAGCCTTAAAAGCTTCACACTAGATAGGTATTTATATCTCTATGGGAGGCCCACTTAGTAACTCGAGGTGAGGTTTATGTATTAGTGTAGGGGTTAGGGTCAAGCTAGGTTGAGAGAACACTGCAAAAATCTCATCTTTGGGTGAGTTTCCTCACTCCAAAGGTCACGAAATCCTCACAAGAGAGCACCGTTCTGTTTGTACGTCTCACTTTGAATGTCAAAGTGGCCCCTAGCCCCTACAGTAATACCTAAACCTCACCTCGAGTGACTAGGTGGGCCTCCCATAGAGATATAAATACTTATCTAGTGTGAGGACAGCTCTGAAAACTTAGGTACTTCAACTGGAAATGATGTATACTAATTAATCATTATACAGAGATTAGTAACCATATTGCAAACACAATGAATCATAAAATCAATGAATCCAAATATTGCATATCAAAAGAGCCACCATCAATTATAGAAACACAGACAAATCCAAATCGTTGTTGAGACCATTTGGAGCCATAATATGTAAAGAATAAATCCAACTTTGTTCATGTGATAAAAGTTATAGATTAATATTACCCCCTCAAGAAAAAAGAGGAGTCTTTTCAATGATGGAAAACAGTAAAATCTGAAAAAGTGTGCTGTTTTGCTAAACAACGAGACACTAATGGTGCTTCTAGTTTTCCCCGGCATATACAGGTCCTATGTTCTGTCACCCTCATGCGAATTGATAATATAATCTTTCCAATATAGAAAAAATTGCAAGGAAATTTGATGATATAGATTATTGCAGCTGTCTTGCAGGTACTAGAAAAGTAAAGATGCAGAGATTTAATAACAGTTACTGCAGAGGACTATGGGTACAGAGAACATTTTCCAGAAGGATAATGTCCTAAACTGGTTGAAATAGCTTTTTCAACTGATCGAAATTCAGATTGAATAATGAAATCCCTTATATTACATGCACACTGATAGGCAAAAATAGGGGGCTCCTGAAATATATTGTCATTCCCTTATACATGCCAAAATCTAATTATTGTACACTTGGGGTAGATTTTATAATGTGCATGCGCTTCCCGGAGCGTACACATAGATGCGCCGATTTTATAACATATGCACCAGATTTTATAATCCCCTTCCCGTCTCCTCCCCACCCGCTAAACCCTACCTTTTTTTTTTCTTTGTTGCACAACTTACTTTAGCTCTCGAGCTGAAGTAGTTGCGCCCATCGGCAGCTGGGTCTTTGGGACAGCGAACAATGGCGCTGTCCTGGCCTGTCCCCCTGCCCCGCCCAGAAAACGCCCCGGGCTCGCCCCTTCAAAGAGGCCCGGCACTTATTCACATACCAGCCTTTATGCACGCGGTCGGGCCTCTTCGAAAATTCGCCCAGCGCGCACAGGGCTTGGCCACGCGCATAAACGCCAGGATTTATGCGCGTGGGCGGCTTAAAATCTACCCTTTAACATGTGATGCTCGAGCTGAAAATGGTAAAGCACAGCCCAATCAGTCTGACTTAGATCTCTTAGTTGGTTGAAGTAAAACCTCCCGGTTGGAATTAAGAAATCATTCATTTGTAAGCTCCTTTGATTACATTCATAGGATAGCCTTGTTCAGTGAAATGTCCAGTCATAGTTTTTGCTTGTGACTTAAATTCTTCCCGGTCAGAAAGAGATGTCTAAGATGTAAAAACTGGAGATAAGGCAGCTTACAAATGAGTTCTTTATTCCACACATACACATGTCCACCCACACGGTAACATCTCATTCTCTTTTCTTACTCTGGTCCATCAGCCACAATAGCCTCCTCCTCAAAGCCACCTGGATCTCCTTCTCCTTCTGCTCTGGGCCAGGGATCTCCTCTTCTTACTCATGCTGCCCTGTGAGACCGACCGCTCTCGTTCTGCTCCTCTTGCTATGCAGGGCCGACTGATCCATTCCTCCTCCTGCTGCCCCACAGGCCAATTGATCACCTTCAGCTGCTCCTGCTGCTTTGTGGGTCCAACCAATCTCATCCACTTTCCTTTTCTATGTGGGAGCCTATGCAACCCCTGTTTCTGTTTCTGCCAGGTGTGTGTGTGTGTGTGTGCGCATATCTGATGCTCTGATGTTCCTCCTCCTTTCTCCTGCTCTTTGGGCCGTGGCCTGTATTGCCTCTCGGAGCTCTTCATTCCTGCCTGCGGGGGAAGGGAACCCCATGGAAATGACATCAATATCGTGTGCCGCAGTTCCTTTTTTTTCTGCTGCTGGCAAGGTTCCCACCTCCCGCAGGCATGTCATCAAATCTGCACTGCTGGGTGCTTTACTTCTGCCCACAGGAGGAGGGAACCCTGTGGGTATGTCATTAAAACCACACCACCATGTTTCCTTTTCTCATCCCTGCGGGATTCCAAACTCCTGTTCAGGTCATCAAAGCTGCACCGCTCCGATTCTCTTTTTATTTCCCGTGAGGAGTGGGGTCTCTGAGAGTCCATCAGCATTATTGCACCAATAATGTTGGTCCTGATTGTAGGGTGAGAAAGCCATGGCAAGAGAGTTTTGAGGTTCCAAACTTTTGTTGCCTTAGGTGGCTATCTCACCCTGCTTGATGATAAAACTGCCCCTGACTAGCACCTTATCTGCCACCTATCTGAGAACCCTGACCTTATTTTCCCTTTCCCCCAGCATTTCAAATTGCCAAAAGGGCTAGACTGCAAAGGGGGACTCTCTGTCCTCTTGCTGATTTGATCTGCATTGTGCCTTGGGGGTGGGGTAGAGAGAAATTCCATCTTTTTTCTTGCCTGAGTCAGCAGGTTGCCTTGAACTGCCCCTGTGTCTAGCTATAGATGCAATTTGGTTAGGTTGTGAATCTATCCATCCTTTAGTGAGAGTAGGGGATGGATAGCTATTGAATTAAGGGTGGGATTTTGTTCAGATAGTCAATGTAATCCAAGAAGAAAGTAAGGACTCTGAAGTAGATATTATCATCCTTATGGGAACCAATGACCTTTCTAGAAACAACATCTGATTGGTACAGAGAGATTTCCAGACTCTGACGAAGCAGATTAGTCAAATGGCAAAGTCTATTGCCTTTTCAGAAGTGTTACCTCTTCATGGAAACAGAAAAGAGAGGCTAAGCCATATAGATAACTTCAATGCATGGCTCAAAACTTGGTGTAAGGATCAAAGTTTTGGATATATTGGAGGCTGGGTCCATGAATGGAACAGTAAAAGGCTCTATGTCAAAGATGGCTTACATCTGTCTGTGGCAGGAAAAAGGATCCTAAGAGATAAATTCAAATCCTATGTGATAAGACATAGATGGGGGTGGCAGAAGGAAATTGGAATGTCACCTTCTAAATCTCAAGAAAATGGGTGAAGGGGATAACAAAAGTCAACTGAATAAGGCAGAAAAGAAATCCAAGAAGAACAGTAACCTGAAGGAGAGAAGCTGGAAAACTATAAGCACAAATGCTCATAGTCTGGGCAATAAAATCCCAGACCTGCAAGCCCTAATGGTGGAGGCAGATTTAGACATTGTTGCTGTTACGGAGACAAGATCCATGTATTCATATGATTGGGATATGACCATACTGGGCTATAGCTTGTTAAGGAATGACAGAAAGGACAGAAAAGGGGGAGGAGTAGCTTTTTATGTCAAAAACAATATCCAAGCAACTGACCTGCAAGGAATGTAATATAAAAAAGAAGCATTATGGGCCATCCTAAAAAAAAGATGATGGTGTATCTATTTTTACTGGAATGGTGTACAGGCCTTCGACTCAAATGGAAGAACTAAACAGAGAACTGTTGAAGACATCCAAATGGTGGGAAAGAAGAGAGACATTTTTATTATTAGAGATTTTAATCTGATGGACGTAGACTGGAGAATACCATCTGCATAATCTAAAAGAAGTAGAGAGATAGTGGATGCCCTGCAAGAGGCTCTGTTTAAACAAATGGTAATGAAACCCACGAGGGAGGGAGCTATACTTGACTTCGTGCTCTCTAATGGGGATAATGTCTCTAATGTCCGGGTAGGTGCCCACCTCAGCACCAGTGATCATCAAACGGTATGGTTTGATATTGCAAATAGGATATGGAGAAGTCACATGAAGACCCAACTTTTGAATTTCAAAAATACGAACTTTGTTAAAATGGGGAAGTACTTGGAGGTAAAATTAGAAAACTGGGAAAAATGAGTGAGGTGGAACAACAGTGGGCCAAGCTAAAAGGAGCAATTACAAAGGCATCAACTCTACATGTTAGAAAAGTAAGCAAAAGCAAGAGAAATAAGAAACCTATATGTTTCTCAAAGGAGGCGGCTGATAAAATAAAAGCAAAAAGAACAGCATTCAGGAAATATAAAGGATCCCAAAAAAAGGAATACGGGGAAGAATATCTGGTGAAAGTGAAGGAGACCAAGAAAGTAATCAAGAAAGCAAAAAGTTAGGTGGAAGAAAGGATTGCCAAAGAGGTAAAGTGAGGTGACAAAACATTTTTCAGATACATCAGAGAAAGGAGAAAGGTCCAAAGTGGTATAGTAAAATTGAAAGGTGAAAAGGATCAATGTGTGGAGAGAAACAAGGAAACGGTGGAAATATTAAATACTTCAGTTCAGTGTTCACTAAAGAAGACCCTAGAGAAGGGCCGTTGCTAGATAACAAGACAATGGATGGGGGTGGAGTAGATGAAACTCAGTTTACAGAAGAGAATGTATGGGAAGAGCTAAGAAAACTGAAAGTGGACAAAGCCATGGGGCCTGATGAAATTCATCCCAGGAGACTGAGGGAGTTAAGAGATGTGCTGGCAGGTCCACTGCACGACCTGTTCAATAGATCCCTGGAAACAGGAGTGGTGCCAAGTGATTGGAGAAGAGCGGTGGTGGTCCCGTTTCACAAGAGTGGGAGCAGAGAGGAGGCTGTAAACTACAGGCCGATTAGCCTCACCTCGGTGGTGGAAAAATTAATGGAGACTCTGCTGAAGGAAAGATTAGTGAATTTTCCATTGGGAGCACTGAGAGGAGAGGATCACTTTGCTGGTGGCTGAAAGGAATCAGTAAGTTTTTGCTTGGGAAATTTTCTTTTTAAATGAAACTTAAGGTAGACTGTATTTTTAAATAGTCAGTCAGTAAGGCAGCTAATAAGCAGAAGTTAGAGTGTTTGTATATTAAAAACAAACAAACAAACAAAAGGTAACCAGAAGCTAGAAATAAGCTAGGAGCAGTGTATACTTAAGTAAAAAGGTTGAAAAGTTACTCACCTTGGAAAGGTGTTAAGGTAGTGTGATTTGGCTTGATTAGGTACCAACATTTGTTATTCAAGAGAGAGTGAGTCACTCTGGCTGACTAACTGAAGTTACTGTTTGTAGAGGCAGGGGTGGTTGTCATATCTCCTAATCCCACAGCTGGTTGAAAAAAGGCTCCCTGCAGTGGAATACTCAGGAGTAGAGGGACGTATGTGGCTGCTATAGCTGGGTTGGAATTGGGCATGGCTGGTTATATGTGTCCTGTGGCCCTTAGGACATCTAATACTGGGGGAAAGCAATACAAACACTACAGGACATGCGAAGTAAAAACAACAAAATCATTCAGCTAAAAAAAAAGTACATGTTCCTAGGAAGTGCAACATAGCAAGGGAGAAAAATTAGAAAGCTATGACTACAAATGCTCGTAGTTTGGGCAATAAAATCCCAGACCTGCAGGCCTTAATGGTGGAGGTGGACTTGGACGTTGTTGCTGTCACGTAGACATGATTCACGGTCTGTATCATATCTCTCCTGCATCTCCTCTACTTGAGGGTATACATATTTAGGTCCTTCAACCTCTCCTCATCAGTCATTTGGAGACCCACCACCATTTTGGTCACCCTTCTCTAGATCGCTTCCATCCTGTCTCTGTCCCTTTTGAGATATGGTCTCTGTTGCAGATCTTAGTATCATCCGCAAAAAGACAAACTTTACCTTTCTATCCCTTCCTCAATGTCGCTCACAAAGATAGTGAACAGGACCGGTCCCAACACCGATCCCTGTGGCACTTCACCTAACACCATTCTCTCATCACCCGTTGTCTTCTATCTGTCAACCAGTTTGAAATCCATGCAAAGCTTTCCTGAAATCCAAGTAGATGACATTGAGTGCTCTTCCTCGATCTAATACTTTTGTCATCCAATCAAAAAATCAATCAGATTAGTCTGACAGGACCTTCCCCTGATGAATCTTTGCTGCTTCAGGTCCAGCAATCCTCCTGAATGTAGATAAGAACATAAGAACATGCCATACTGGGTCAGACCAAGGGTCCATCAAGCCCAGCATCCTGTCTCCAACAGTGGCCCATCCAGGTCATAAGAACCTGGCAAGTACCCAAAAACTAAGTCTATCCCATGCTACTGTTGCTAGTAATAGTAGTGGCTATTTTCTAAGTCAACTTAATTAATAGCAGGTAATGGACTTCTCCTCCAAGAACTTATCCAATCCTTTTTTAAAACACAGCACACTAACTGCACTAACCACATCCTCTGGCAACAAATTCATGTTCATGTTCCTGTGCCACAGAATATTGGACTTGGGAGTGGAAATATTGCCAAACAAGGAATTGTTAAGAACATAAAAGATGTGCCATGCTGGTCCGGATCAATGACCCATCAAAAAGCAGGATGCTGTTACTGACTGTGGCCAGTCTAGGCTCCCTTGAAGTACCCAACAGATCCAAAATGGGGAAATCAAATCCCTGTTGTAATTTCTAAATCTACCTGGCTTTTTATTGCTAATGGGTTTGTCCAAATCTTTGCTTTTAAAACTCAGCTACAAACACTACACTTAACTACATTCTCTGGCATGAAATTTCACAGTTTAATTGAATGTTGACGGAAACGATTCTTTCAGTCTCCTTTCTGAGAACTTGTAATCATGCATGCATCTTCTTCCTATCTATAGTATAAGCCCAGAAGTGTAGAAATTAATGGGCATTGATACCTGGGACCTGCTTTGTGTGGCACACACATTGCACACAGCACCATATCATGTTCCCCGTCTTTTAGCCTTTCCAGCTTTTGTCTTATCTCCAGGCTGAGAGAAACAGGGAGAGTGTGCATGGAGACCTGGGTGTGAATCATTCTGAGTGTTGTGAACAGAAGCAATGAAGGAGCTCTGGCAGCCAAATGCAGCAGCCAAGGGAACTGAGCTGGCTGCCCGCAGCTTGGGAGTGAGCGCCAGAGTGGTGGAATGGATTACTAACTGGTTTACAGATAGGAGACAGTGTATAATGGTAAATGGAACATACACTTTAGAGAGAACTGTGTTAACTGGAGTGCCACAGGGATCGGTTTTGGGACCGATTTAGTTCAATATCTTTGTGAACAACATTGCAGAAGGGATAGAAGGTAAAGTTTGTCTATTTGTGGATAATACTAAGATCTGCAACAGAGTGGACACACCTAAATGAGTAAAGAGAAGGAAAAGTGATTTAAGAAAGTGAAGAGTGGTCAAAGACTTGGCAGCTGAGATTCATTGAGATTCATTGGCAGCTGAGATACCATTGTATATACAAATTTATACCTCCTACAAATGTTGATATCAATCATATCTAGCAGAATCTCCCTGCCCCTCTTCTGACTAACCACTATCATGTACCCCACTTAGTTAATTATTACTTGTATAACTTCCATATTACTCGTATGTTATTGTTTTTGTTATTATTGTTATTTCTACTATTCCTATTATAATCATGTGACAAATGTAAAGCCTGTTGCTAAGTTCTGTTCTCTGTAAACCGATGAGATGTTCCCAACGTTCGTCGGTATATAAAAGATATTAAATAAATAAATAAATAAATTCAATGCCAAGAAGTGCAGAGTCATACATCTGGGGTGTGGTTATCCAAAAGAGTTATATGTAATGGGGACTGAAAGACTAATATACATGGACTGGGAGAGGAACCTTGGGGTGATAATGTTTAATGATCTGAAGACGGTGAAGCAATGTGCTAAGGTGATAGCTAAAGCCAGAAAAATGCTAGGCTGCATATAGAGAAGAATAACGAGTAAGAAAAAAGAAATGATAATGCTCCTGTACAGGTCCTTGGTGAGGCCTCACCTGGAGTATTGTGTTCAGTTCTGGAGACCATGTCTGAAAAATGATAGAGGCAGGATGGAAGCTGTCCAGGGAAGGGCGACCAAAATGGTATGGAATTTGTACCAAAAGAATTATGAGAAGAGGATGAAGGATCTGAATATGTAATCCCTGGAAGAGAGAAGGTGCAGGGGAGATATTATACAGACCTTCAGATATCTGAATGGTTTTAATGATGCATGTTCCTTGATCCTTTTCTGGAGGAAAGCAAACAGTATGATATGAAACTTCAGCAAACAGTATGATATGAAACTTCAGTGAGGAATCTTAGAACCAACATCAGGAAATATTTCTTCATGGAGAGGATGGTGCATGCCTGGAATGCCCTTTCAGATGAGGTGGTGATGACAAAAACAATAAAAGAATTAAAAAAGGCATGGGATAAACACTGTGGATCCCTGAAGGCTAGAGCTGGAAAGTATGAATGGGGAGTAACCAACATGGAGCGGCAGCTGCTATCCCTAACAGAAGGGATGGGAATTACTACCTTTAACCAATTAGCTTATGTAATTTTGACGCAACGTCAGCATTGCTCTGAACTTTGACAATGGGAGGGAGAAAAAAGGAATTGGATTCATAAGACAAGCAACACTGGGCCCTGACTTTTACGGTCTAGGGTTCTGTTTTTGATTTTTAATATTACAACCCTTTACATAAGGCTTGGGGGTAACCTGCATGGAGCGGCAGCTACTACTCTTAACAGAAACATGGGATAATGTGCATGGAGCATTAGTTACTAAGAAGCTTTCTGGGAGACTAGATGGATATTTGGTCTTTTTCTGCAATCATTACTATGTTAATATGTTACACATATCTGGAAGAATTTTCAACGTGAACTTATGTACATAGGTTTGTTTTGAAAATCCTAGGCAAAGTCTACATAGACAGTATGCTGTACTAGCAGACTTTATCACTATATGGGGAGTTATAAAATTATCCTCAATTTTCAAAACCACTTCCACTCGTATAACAGTGCTTTACCTGTAGAACTGGCCTGTTATAAAAATTGTCCATCCAGTAATGTGAATAAACTTATCCATGTATAATCTGCATACACATACACTTACTCACAATGAGCAGAGGCATTCCTGGGATCAGACTTGGGGAGGGGATTCCATTTCCAAAAATTTGCATCCAAACTTTCTTGATGAAATTCTGCATGCCAATTAGTTAGGTGTAAATATGCATGGGCAGGTTTAATGGGGTAATTTGCAAAGGGAAAATATGTGCAACTTTCCCTTTCAAAACGTGTATGTGTAATTAACGCAAAATTTATGTGGGCTGTTAAAAATTATCCCCATACTGTATAGATAGGCAGATACTAAATGATTACATATATTGATACAATATCAAAAACAAAGGGATACAGATATAGGTAATTAGACTGACAGAGAGATAGAGGTAGATATTAAAAAAAAAAGCTGAGTTCCAAGATTTGGGCAACTATGTTAGGTGTCTATTCATTTCAGCTGAACATAGGATCTTACATTTGATGAAGATTGGCCCCAAACACTAGTCTCCTAAAAAATACACTCTTAAATGTATGCCTGCTATTCATTTTCCTAATTTTAGGTCCTTAAGTGGCTGTTGTAATGAGGGACACTAATGTTAGCGCAGGTTTTTACTCCTGTTGTAGCACACATTATTATATAGTAAATTAACTCTTCTACTTAACAGGGGTTTATTTAACCAACATTAAAATTAGCACGGGTGCATGCAAATCTCAAGTAAAAGGTGGCATTAGTGATTCCCCAGCAATGCAGGGAAGTGCATTAAAGGGCAGCAGCTTAAAGCACATTTTCTTAACACTGGACATTTAACTCCTGAGTCAGAGCATTGGTAAAACTTAACTCACATTTCTAGTGATCATGTTATACTACTGCTGTGCCTACTGTGGTAGTGTCTATCTGCACTGGACATAGCAATAAAATAACTTTGCTGACTAAAAGTGTGAGTTTACTCCACCTTAGATCTAGGAGTTTCATTTCCGGTCTAAGATCTTGAGACGGGCACCTGCAGCTGAACAGGATACCAAAGTTGGATATAGAGCACCAAACTGCATACTGTTCAGCTGAAGGTGTACACCCCAAAGAGCTTAAGCCTTGATTTTTCTTGCCATGCCTTGCCAAAATGGTTAGGTGCCTAGTGCTGAAAATCAGTGCTAAGTTCCTAATTTCATTCCCCCAACCTGATCCCTCCTCTGGCCCCACCCACTTTTTAGGAGCCTAAATTAAACAGTTCAGAAAGCAAAATTTGTCCATTTACCAGATCTAGTTGACTAATTCCTAGTTAGGCACCTAGATTTTTTGAATATCAACCTCATAGATATTCTATATGTAGGAAGATGAAAGGTGGGAAAGGAAAGACTAGTAACTGAATGATATTAGGTATTCAAGGAGGAGGAGGATATTAGGTATTCAAGGAGGAGGTATTCAGGGCTTCTACACTAAACCTCTTAATTATCAATTGTTTTCCATTACGCAGAATACTCAGAAGAACCTAAACACTTTAATTTTGCTATGTTGCAATTCCCTTCAGCTCTGTGTAAGTGTGCTATGAGCCATCTTGACTCTCTCCTTGCCTCTCTTTCTGCAGAATCTTTAGAATCCTTCAGAACTATTTACAAGCTTCCATTTTCTCAGGGTTTTCCCCTGTAAATATTGGAGGTCATCATTTCAGCTTTTGGTTTGCTCTTGTACAGATCAGCTATGGATCAGGACTTCCAGTCCTGGGGGAGAAACTCCAGTTCCCTACTTTCCTGAGGACAATTGGTAACATCGAGGCCGTGCTGTACTTAATTGCCCAATTGGTGGCTCATTTTGGTTGGACCTGGGTGGGAATCCTGTTCTCCTCTACTGACTATGGCTTGCATGGAGCCCAGGTCCTGAAGACAGAGCTTGCTCGCTTGGAGGTCTGCTTGGCCTTCTCTGAAACTCTTGGAAAAGATGGGAACCTAACGAGGATTCGGCATCTGGTGAAAATCTTAAGTACATCAACTGCAGAGGTTATCATTGTGTATGGATACCCAAATGAGATTGGACCTGTCTTAGAAGAGATGGCACTAGGGAAGGCAAGGAAGGTTTGGATCTTCAGCCCTACTCTCATTGTATCCCCATTGTTCTTCAACAGGCGCTTATGGGAGGTGCTGCATGGTACCATTGGGGTCACAATCCACTCCATGTACATCCCCTCTTTTAGGGACTTCCAATACAAGAATCGTCCCACTGACTCTTCTCCTGACATTTTCCTCTGGCCCTTCTGGGAACATGTGTTTGAGTGTGAGTGGAAAGAGGGCCTTAATAAGACTGGTAAGGCTCCAAGCGGGGAGAAGAAGCCCTGCATGGGCACAGAGAGGCTTGAAGACCTGCCAAGCTCCACCTATGATGTGAAGAACATGCGGTACAGTTACTGTGCCTACAATGCTGTCTATGCACTGGCCCATGCGTTGCACAATATGCTGTACTGTGACCCTGACAGAGGAAACTGCTCCAGCTTTAGAGATGTTCAAACTTGGCAGGTGAGAAATGGAAAAACACATCTGACTGACTGCTTTTACTAAACTACTGTAGCTATGATAGTGCATGCAAGTGTATTTATAGTGCTACAAGTGAAAAAAGCATAATAATCATAGTACTAATTCATTTACATATTATGGTTACAACTAACTATTTTAGAAGTATACATGTCAATACCTCTGGGGTACATGTACTTCATGAGTAAGGGAACAATCATTAATATTATGACTCATTGACTGTGGAGGAAATGGGGGCTAAATGTAGAATATAAGAACTTAAGAACACAAGATATGCCATACTGAGTCAGACCAATGGTCCATCAAGCCCAGTATCATGTCCAACAGTGGCCAGTCCAAGTCACAAATACCTGGCAAGTACCCAAAGATTAAATGAATAGATCCCAAGCTACTAATCCTTATTGATTAATAGCAGTTTATGGACTTCTGCTCTAGGAACTTATCCAAACCGTTTTTAAACCCAGCTACACTAACTGCCATAATCACATCCTCTGGTAATGAATTCTAGAACTTAATTATATGTTGAGTAAAAAAGAATTTTCTCCAGTTAGTTTTAAATGAGCTACTTGCTAACTTCATGGAGTGCTCCCTACTCTTTGTATTATCCAAAACAGTAAATAACCAATTCACATTTACCCATTCAAGTCCTTTCATGATTTTGTAGACCTCTATCATATCTTCTCTCAGCCATATCTTCTCCACGCTGAACAGCCCTAACCTCATTAGACTTTCCTGATAGGGGAGCCGTTCCACCTCTTTATAATTTTGGTTACCCTTCTCTGTACTGTCTCTAGTGCAACTATATCTTTTTTGAGATGCGGCAACTAGAACTGCACACAGTATTCAAGGTCTGGTCTCACCATGGAATGATACAGAGGCATTATGACATCCACCATTTTATTTGCTATTCCCTTCTGTTGCAATTGCGGGGGTGCGGTCGCTTGTTCTGGAGAGATGTGAGCCCTTGGACCACGGTGTGGCTCAGGGAGGAGCCCCAAGGCACACACCATGGGAGGTGAGAGTGCCCAAGCTCAGGCTGGAGCTGGAACAAGGCTGGATGTGGAACATCACAGAAACTGGTACAAAGCAAGCTGAGACCTCCACTGGACTTGCACGCACAAGTGAGACCCAGCAATACAATGCTGGTCTCAAGAGTAGCACTCCGGCAACTCGGAAGCCCTTCCGGGCCCACCGCTTGGGAACGATGAGTGCGTGAGGTCAGACGAAGGCTGAGGGAAGGAACAAGAAGACATGGAACTGAACGAAGACTCGAGGAACTTGGGAGACTCAAGTTTGGATTGAGGATTCAGGCACTAGTACAGGGTGAGTACTGTACCGCAGCGCACCCTACACAGCAGCCCGTGGCTGGTCGTGGACCACGCTGGAAGCAAAGCAGACTCCAGGCGAGAACATGAAGACTTGAAGCTGGAAACATGAAGATTCAGGGGCGGCCTGCACCATGGCGCACCCTACACAGCCGTCCATGGCTGGTCACGGACCACGCTGAAGCGGAGCAAGCTTTGACTTGAGTCTAGGGCAAGGATGGAAGCAGGAGCAAGGAACTCCAAAGACCATTAACAGATTCAAGGATTCAAACTCAGATTCAGGAACAGACCTTACATTAAAAGCAAGGGCCTTCCGGAAACTTGGGCTGCAGACATGAAGACAGGCTTTGTGCCACAAAGCACCCTATACAGCCCCCCATGGGCTGGTCATGGACCACGACGGTGGCACACCAAGAAAGGTGGACAAGAAGGAAACCTGGAAGCAGGATGAAGAGCCGGAGGCTGGAACATCAAGACTTGGACTGGGACATCATGAACATGGAACATCAGGAACATGGAACAAGCTATGAAGGAGCTCCAATGAAGAACAGGAACAGCCACGAAGACCAGGAACGTCTAGGAACATCTATCGAAGAACACGGAACCATCTGGACATGGAAGACCTTGACCGGAAAAGACCTTGACCGGAGAAGAGACCATGGACGACCATGAAGATCTAATGCAAAGGCCACAAGGATTGTGAAGCAGAAAGATGACATCATTCATTGGGGCTACAGGGCTTTTCCCGCCGCTGGCCCTTTAAAAGAAGAACAGAGACACGTGCCCATGAGCCTAGAGGAGCCGGATGGTGAAGGAGGAAGTTGGCGCCAGTGAACCCCTGCTGCAAAGGAGCTAGAGACTATGGTGGTGGCATTCCCGCCACGAAGAGGGAAGGAGCGGCGGCAGCAAGGGAAGCGATAGCGGCTCCCGGCTGCATGAAGAGCCTCTTGGGAGACAGCGTCGGTGGCAATCTAGGCAGCAAAAGAAACAAGAGTTGGCGGTCGGGCAATGGCTCGACCGGCACGGAACAGAGCATGGGAGAGGTGAGAAGCTGCTCGCGGGCTTGACCACTAGCAGCATTGCAACACCTTCCTGATAATTCCTAATATTCTGTTTGCTTTTTGACAGCCACAGCACATTGAGCTAACAATTTCAAAGTATTATCCACTAGGATGCCTAGATCTCTTTCCTGGGTGGTAACTCCTAATGTGGAGCCTAACATTGTGTAACCATAGCAAGGGTTATTTTTCCCTATATATATGGTGTGAGCCTTCCATAATAGAATATTCCAGTGTAGGGAAGATTTAGAGAAACTGACTATGACAGTTGGAACATAAGAACATAACACCATAAGAAATTACCATACTGGGTCAGACCAAGGGTCCATCAAGCCCAGCATCCTGTTTCCAATAGTGGCTAATCCAGGCTATAAGTACCTGGCAAGTACCCAAAAACTAAGTATATCCCATGCTACTGATGCTAGTAACAGCAGTGGTGTTAATCCCGTCAGTTGCAGACGGTTGCGACTGCACTTACTTACATCCTGCACCGTTCTCCAGCCCTCCCCGGGTCTGCTCGCGGCACAGACCAATCTCTACCGCTGCGTTCCCCATGGCTCCTCGTGGTGGCCGAGATGCCGCGACCATCCACATTTCTGGGCCTTCCTAGGCGCGTGCATGCACCACCCGGCCCTCCTTTGAAGCCTCTTCGGTGGAAACCTCGGGGGCGTTCCTGTTTGATGATGTCATCGGATCAAGGTACTTAAGCTCCACCTTCACCCTCAGCTAGCCAACTTGGCAACAAGTTCCGTACGTCTCTACTAGCTCCTGCTCCGTGTTTCTGTGGCTTCACTATTGGAATCCGTTGGACTTTGGACTCTGTCTAGTACTCGCTCCTCGGGGGCCAGTAGGTGCTCTATACGGGGACCTTGTCTCCTGGCCTACCCTGCTCCTCGGGCTGGCCCTGCACTTCCTGAAGTCCTACTCTGCAAGGCTCCCAGTTCCTCGGGGCTGCCCCCTGGAACACCTTTATTACTCGGGAGTTTAGTGCTTCCCCGCTCTTCGGGTTTGTGTCCATGTGCTGTGTTGGACTGTCAGCGCTTCCCCGCTCCTCGGGGCTGCATCCTCATACTTTACAAGAGACTCTCAGCACCATCCTGCTCCTCGGGGCAGTGCCTTCGTGATTCACTTCGACTGTCTGCGCCTTCCCGCTCCTTGGGGTCGTGCTTTGCTGCTACTAAGACTGCCAGCACTTCCTCGCTTCTTGGGGCTGTGCTTCTCTTTCACACAGAGACTGTTTGTGCTCCCTGCTCCTCGGGTTTCTACCTACGTCATCATTGGAGACCCGACTCAGGCTTCTCTGCTCCGCGGGTTGGCCTACGTCACTACAGCTGTACCTCCCGCAATCCGCAGCTCTGCCCCTCGGGGGTGTCTCTCCGGTATATCTCCTGCACGCCAGTCTCATGCCTTCCCACTCTGCGGCCTGCCTGGCGCCTTTCCCCTCGGGGGTCTCAGTCCAGGTATTATCTCCAGCCTGCTTGTCTTCTGGGGAATTCCTTCTGACTCCTCGGGACCTCTCCACAGTCTCACCCAGAGCTCCCTGCCAGTCCTGACCTCGCCTCCCAACAGTATGGGCCTGTGGGGCTCCTCTCCACAGGTGGTAACAACTCATACCTCGGGCCAAGGGTCCACATACCTACAAACCTTAACAGGTTGCCAAGTCCATGGACCCGGCAGAGGTCTCGGCCCTCCAGGCCATTCCTGGTCTGGCACAAAGGATCAGCGAACAACAGAAATTCTTGGAGTCTGGCAGCTGCCATAGACAACCTGAGCTCTCGTCTAGATGCTACTGTGACAGCTACTACAACGTCTATCAAGCTCAATACCTCCACTTCTGCACCGGCTCCTCGGCTGACTGTACCCTTGCCAGCGCCCTCACGCTTTTCAGGAAACCCTCTCCTGTGCAGGGGTTTCTTGAATCAGTGCAATATGCACTTCTGTCTGCAACCAGCTTACTTCCCAGATGTGATCACCAAAACTACATACATCCTGGCCGTTTTGGATGGTAAGGCCTTGGCCTTAGCGTCACCTTTCTGGGATCAAGCAGACCCGATCCTCCACGTCCTTCCAGGGTTCCTGGCCCTGTTTCGGTCCGTTTTCGAAGACCCGGGTCAACGAGCCATTCCTGAGTCATCTCTTCTTCTTCTCCAACAAGGCTCTCGCCCTCTAACGGACTATGTTATTGAATTCCGAACCCTCAACTCAGAATTAACTGGGACTCCGACTATCTACATTCCATCTTTCTCAAAGGTTTCAGTCCTCGGATTAAAGACGAGTTGGCGGCTCATGAATTGCCCTCATCTTTGGACTCCTTGATTGACCTCACTGGGCGTATCGACCGTTGACTACAAGAACGCTCTCTTGAGTCCAGAGCAGCCCGGAACTCTGCACCAGGCCCGTCCCGAGTCTGGCGTTCTTCTCTGCGAGTGAACACACCTCAGAATCCAGCGGAGGAGGAACCCATGCAGATGGATAGGATTAGACTTTCTCCTAAGGAACAACGCCATCAACAGCAATCCGGCCTCTGTCTGTACTGCGGCCAATGGACATGCCATTTGCCTCGTGTCCAGTCTGTCCGGGAAACTCCCAGGGCCTAGCATCTGCTGGAGGACTCCTCCTAGGCCTGACTTCACCTTCTCCTCCACTGTCTGTTCCTGTGTCCATCAAGATGGACAACCCGGAGTTTCACACCTTGGCACTGGTGGACTCCGGGGCTGGTGGCAACTTCATATTAAAGCAACTCACTGAACACCTACGGATTCCCACCATCCACTCTCCGATGCTCTTTCTATTCTCATCTATTCATGGGGAAGCTCTTCCTGGCGAGGTTACCCACACCACAGCTCCCATCCAGCTATGCACCGGGACTTTGCACGTGGAAACCATCTCATTCTATTTATTGGACAAGGCCATCCATCCCGTAGTATTGGAACTGCCCTGGCTCCAGCATCACACTCCACAGTTCGATTGGGCCACCCTACAGCTCTCTTGTTGGGGCCCTGCTTGCATTAAGAACTGCTTGGAACCCATCTCTTCAATGCCTTGCCTGATTACAGCGCCCTCTCTACAGGGCCTTCCACCACAACATGCACCCTTCTCCAATGTGTTCTCAAAGAAGGCGGTGGACATGTTGCCTCCTCATCGCTCCTATGACTGCGCGATCAATTTACTGCCCAACATGGAGCTTCCTCGAGGTAGGATTTACCCTCGCTCGCAGACGGAGACCCAAGCCATGTCAGAATACATTCATAAGAACTTGGCAAAAGGGTTCATCTGGCCCTTCAAGTCTCCTGCAGGAGTAGGGTTTTTCTTCGTAGGGAAAAAAGATGGCTCCCTCCGTCCCTGCATTGACTACCGTGGCCTAAATGAAATTACTCTCAAGGATCGCTACCCACTGCCACTCATCTCTGAGCTTTTCGACAGGCTTCAAGGAGCAAAGATCTTTTCGAAATTAGACCATGGAGCCGATAATTTGATCCGGATCTGCGAGGGCGACGAGTGGAAGACCGCCTTTAACACATGCGACGGTTACTTTGAATACCTTGTGATGCTGTTCAGGCTTTGCAACATGCCTGCAGTATTTCAAAACCTGATGAATGATGTTTTCAGAGATATGCTTTACCATTGCGTAGTTGTATACCTCGAGAATATTCTCGTCTTTTCTCAAGACCTGCCTAGCCATCGCCAGGACGTCTCGTGTCCTCCAGCGGCTGAGAGATAATCAACTTTTTGCCATGCTTGAAAAGTGCTCTTTTGAACAAGAGACTGTTCCTTTCCTGGGCTACGTGGTGTCCAGTCAGGGGTTTCGAATGGATCCTCAAAAATTAACGAGCATCCGTGATTGGCCTCAACCCACAGGCCTCAAGGCTCTCCAGAGATTCCTTGGCTTCGCCAATTATTATCGCTCTTTTATCCACCATTATTCCACCCTGACTGCACCACTCATAGCCATGACTCACAAGGGGGCCAACCCTTCCCAGTGGTCGCCTGAAGCTGTGAAAGACTTTCAGTACCTCAAGTCTGCCTTCCTGAAGGAACCTTGTCTCCGCCATCCGGATCCTATGCGGTCGTTTGTGGTTGTGATCGATGCCTCTAATGTTGAGTAGGAGCCGTACTGAGTCAATACTCCACTACTCACACTCTGCACCCCGTTCTCTTTTTTCCTGATGCTTCTCGCCGGTGGAACGTAATTACGCCATCGGGGATAATGAATTGTTGGCCATCAAGCTGGCCTTTGAGGAGTGGCGACCCTGGCTCAAAGGTGCACAACACCACATTACTGTATACACCAGGGGTCGGGAACCTTTTTGGCTGAGAGAGCCATGAACGCCACATATTTTAAAATGTAATTCTGTGAGAGCCATACTAACTATAACCCCCCACCCTCCTGACCTCCCCAAGACCTACCAAATTAATTTACTACAACCCCTACTCTCCTGACGCCCCCCAAGACCTGCCAAATTAATTTACTACAACCCCCCACTCTCCTGACCCCCCCAAGACCTGCCAAAAGTCCATGGTGGTCCAGCGGGGGTCCAGGGCTCGCAGACAAATCTTTAATAAAAAAGTAAAAATCTAACAAAACCCCCCACCCTCCTGACGCCCCCCAAGACCTCCAAAATTAATTTACTACAACCCCCCACCCTCCTGACGCCCCCAAGATCTCCAAAATTAATTTATAACAACCCCCCACCCTCCTGACCCCCCCAAGACCTGCCAAAAGTCCCTGGTGGTCCAGCGGGGGTCCAGGAGCGGTCCGGGAGCGATCTCCTGGACTTGGGCTGTCGGCTGCCAGTAGTCAAAATGGCGCCAACGGCCCTTTGCCCTCACTATGTCACTGGGGTCGACCAATGGCGGCGGTAGCCCCTGTGACATAGAAAGGGCAAAGGGCCGTCGGCTGCCAGTAATCAAAATGGCATCGACGGCCCTTTGCCCTTACTATGTCACAGGGGCTACCACCGCCATTGGTCGACCCCAGTGACATAGTGAGGGCAAAGCGCCATCGGCGCCATTTTGACTACTGGCAGCCGACAGCCCAAGTCCAGGAGATCACTCCCGGACCGCTCCTGGACCCGTGCTGGAGCACCAGGGACTTTTGGCAGGTCTTGGGGGGGTCAGGAGGGTGGGGGGTTGTAGTAAATTAATTTTGGAGGTCTTGGGGGGCGTCAGGAGGGTGGGGGGTTTTGTTAGATTTTTACTTTTTTATTAAAGATTTGTCTGCGAGCCCTGGACCCCCGCTGGACCACCAGGGACATTTGGCAGGTCTTGGGGGGGGGGGGGGGGGGGGGGGGGTCAGGAGAGTGGGGGTTGTAGTCTTCCTATGGTGCCCCAGCTAGCCAAATTGTTCTTTCGGCATGTGTTCCGGTTCCACCGTCTTCCCAACCATATTCTCTCGGACCGTGGGGTTCAATTCACCGCAAGAAGTTTAATATTTCCTTAGACTTCACCTTGGCTTACCATCCTCAAGCCAAACAAAGAGGATCAGTAGAACTCTAAAGCAATTCTTGTGAGCCTACGTGAGTTTGCGGCAGGACGACTGGGCGACTGGGCGGAGTTCAGATTAAATTCCCATCTGTCCACTTCCACTAGTTCGTCGCCCTTCCAGGTGGTCTATGGGTGCCAACTTTTGCCTCCACTCCCGCTCCCGCTCTCAGTGACTTCCCCAGCAGTGCAAGCTACTACCCAAGAATTGTATCATCTGTGACAAAATATCCAACAGCTGCTTAAGCAAGCTGCCCACAGATCGAAAAAGGCCTTTGATGCCCATCATAGCACAGCAACCCAGTTCCAGCCTGTGGATAAGGTATGGCTCAGTACCAAATTTATTCGGCTCAAGCTGCCTTCAGCCCGCTTTGCTCCCAGGTACATTGGCTCCTTTCCGGTGCTCCGCCATCTGGGTCTTGTTACCTACCGTCTCCTGCTGCCTTCCTCGCTCAAGATTCACAATTCCTTTCATTTTCTCTACTCAAGCCTCTGATTCTCTCAGGATTTTCTAAGAAACCACTGGATCCCTTACCGCTATATTCAGAAGCAGATGTCATCTATCGGGTCCGAGATGTCCTAGACATTAGGAAACATGGAAGAAAATGGGAGTACCTCCTCTCATGGGAGGGCTTTGGGCTTGAGGAGAACAGCTGGGAACCCATGGCCAATATCCTGGACAAGGATCTCCTTCGGCAGTTTCACGCTAAGCATCCTTGCAAACCCAAAGCCCCGGGGAGGGGCCTTAAGAGGGGGGGTACTGTTATGCCCATCGGTCCAGATGGCTGCGACCACGCTTGCTTACATTTTGCACCATTCTCCAGCCCTTCCCAGGTCTGCTCGCAGCACAGGCCAATCTCTACCACCATGTTCCCCATGGCTTCTCGTGGCGGCCGAGATGCCGCCGCCATCCACATCTCTGGGCCTTCCTAGGCGCGCGCATGCACCATCGGGCCCTCCTATGAAGCCTCTTTGGCGGGACCCTCGGGGGCATCCTTGTTTGATTATGTCATTGGATCAAGGTACTTATGCTCCACCTTTGCCCTCAGCTAGCCGACTTGGCAACAAGTTCCATACGTCTCTACTAGCTCCTGCTCCGTGTTCCTATGGCTTCGTTATTGGACTCCGTTGGACTTTGGACTCTGGTACCCGCTCCTCGGGGGCCAGTGGCGCTCTCTATGGGGACCTTGTCTCCTGGCCTCCCCCGCTCCTCGGGCTGGCCCTGGGCTTCCTGAAGTTCTGCTCTGCAAGGCTTCCCGCTCCTCAGGACTGCCCCCTGGAACACCTTTACCACTCGGGAGTTTACTCTAGTGCTTCCCCGCTCCTCGAGGTTGTGCCTTTGTGCTGTGTTGGACTGTCAGTGCTTCCTTGCTCCTCGGGGCTGCATCCTCGTACTTTACAAGAGACTCTCAGCACCGTCCCGCTCCTCGGGGCAGTGCCTTTGTGCTTCACTTCAACTGTTCGCACTTCCCCACTCTGTGGGGCTGTGCTTCTCTATCACACAGAAACTGTGCTCCCTGCTCCTCGGGTTTCTACCTACGTCATCATTGGAAACCCGACTCGGGCTTCCCTGCTCCGCGGGTTGGCCTACGTCACTACAGCTGCACCTCCCGCGCTCCGCAGCTCCGCCCCTCGGGGGTGTCTCTCCAATATTCCTCCTGCACACCAGTCTCAAGCCTTCCCACTCTGCGGCCTGCCTGGTGCCTTTCTCTTCGGGGGCCTCAGTCCAGGTATTATGTTCAGCCTGCTTGTCTTCTGGGGAATTCCTCCTGACTCTACGGGACCTCTCCACAGTCTCACCCAGAGCTCCCTGCCAGTCCTGACCTCGCCTCCCGACGGTGTGGGCCTGTGGGGCTCCTCCCCACAGGTCGTAACAACTCATACCTCGGACCAATGGTCCACATACCTACAAACCTTAACAAGTGGCTATGTTCTAAATCAACTTGATTAATATCAGGTAATGGACTTCACCTCCAAGAAATTATCCAAACCTTTTTTAAACCCAGCTACACTAACTGCACTAACCACATCCCCTGGCAACAAATTCCAGAGTTTAATTGTGCATTGACTGAAAAAGAACTTTCTCCAATTAGTTTTAAATGTGCTACATGCTAACTTCATGGAGTGCTTCCTAGTCCTATTATCCAAAAGAGTAAATAACCGATTCACATTTACCCATTCTAGACATCTCATGATTTTAAATACCTCTATCATATCCCCCTTTAGCTGTCTCATCTCCAAGCTGAACAGTCCTAACCTCTTTAGTCTTTCCTCATAGGGGAGCTGTTCCATTACTTTATCATTTTGGTTGCCCTTTTCTGTACCTTCTCCATCGCAACTATATCTTTTTTTAGATGTGGCGACCAGAATTGTAAACAGTATTCAAGGTGCGGTCTCACCATGGAGCAATACAGAGGCATTATGACATTTTCTATTTTATTCACCATTCCTTCCTAATATTTCCTAACATTTTATTTTGCTTTTTCGACTTCCGCAGCACACTGAGCTAACTATTTTAATGTATTATCCACTATGAGGCCTAGATCTCTTTTCTGGGTGGTAGCTCCTAATATGGAACTTGACATAGTGTAACTATAGCTTGGGTTATTTTTCCCTATATGCAACACCTTGCACTTATCCACATTAAATGTCATCTGCCATTTAGATGCCCAATTTTACAGTCTCACAAGGTCTTCCTGCAATTTATCACAATCTGCATGGACTCTGCGATAAATACTTAGATGTAAAGGAGAGTGAGGTAATGATTTGCACCATACAGGAGAAGATCTCTGTTTATCATAGTAACATAGAAGCTGATGTTCAACAAAAATACTGAGCCCCTAAATTTAGGGAGTTAATTGAAATTCTAATATCAGCTGAACTTAGGGGCCTAAAGTTTAATATTTAAAGATATTTAACCATATAACCAAGTTACCCAGCTAAATGCCTATTTTTGAATTTTGAGGGCATTTATTATGGCTAAAATTTAGCTGGATAAAAAGTTTTCCAGGGTGTTCTAATTGGAGCTAAATTATCTGGCTAACTTAGTCAATATTAAGTTGTATCTGGCTACATTAACCAGATAACTCAGAATACTCCTAAAGTTATCCAGCTGCATATGACTGGATAACTTTGGACTTAACCTACTATATTCAAAAGAATATAGCTAGTTAAGTGGCACACTGGAAATAAAAAAAAAGAAAAAGAAATGACACTCGGGCCTGTGATCTTATTCTCGTACCACCACTCAATGCATAAAAAATGGGCCCTACCAGGCTGTGCCACTCTTTGATTTTATTCAGTTGTCCTTTTTGTTTACCTCACTGTGATCCAGGTTCTCCAGAGCTTGAAGCAAGTCCGCTTCCGGAACCCAGTGGGACAAGAGTTGTACTTCAATGAGCTTGGGGAAACCCCTTCTGTTACTGACATCATAAACTGGCAGCTCACCCCTGATGGTGGCAACAGATACCTGACAGTGGGCATCTATAATCCCCTGGAGACAACAGACAGGAAGCTGATCCTAAATGAGAGCCTCATTCAATGGGGAAGGGGATACTCCCAGGTAACATTCCACCCTCCCACCCCCTCCAAAACAAATTATATTTAGAGAGGTACAAACTTAGTATAGAATAGATACTAGAATGGAACAGAAAAGTAACAATAGATAGAGGGACAGGACAGAATGGAGTAGACTAGATTAAAATAGAATAGAAACAGGAAGAGAGTAGTTGAGGGTGGGTATTATTGCACTTCGAAGGTAGTTGCCAAATGAAGCTGCCTAGGTAGTTTCGCTTTATAAATTAACCAGCAGAAAGGATGTGCACTAAAAGCAGCCATGCACTGTGCAACTGCAACTTGTATATGTGGCAGCAGTGGGGTAAAATAGCAAGCAGGCTTATGAAAATGCTGTGTGTGCAGGCTGTTTTACACCTCCCATCTAGAGGCCCCCAGGAATGCTTCTTTATAACCCCATTAAATGTGTTCTCTGTGAACCCGAACCATGCTTTATAGATGTCCTGAAGAGGGCAAGTTTTACACAGGTCAGGCAAAATGGCTCTAAATATCATCCTTCACTAGTGCAGAATGAAATACAGAAAAATAATTGAATCTGGCTATTTTCATGAGAATCTCTTCTCAGTGTTTTCAGGAATGTCTGGGAGAATCGTCAGGCTCTGTAACTCTCTCTTCACCATTAGGCAGCACTAATGTTGTTCCCTTCCCTTGCCCCCTAGATCCCAGGCTCCGTGTGCAGTGAGAGCTGTCCCCCGGGGTACAGGAAAGTTCCACAGGAAGGACGACCTGTCTGCTGCTTCCACTGCACCCCCTGTCCCGAGGGAGAGATCTCCAACCAAACCGGTGAGACCTACCTCAGTGACGGGAGAGAGAAAAGAGGAGGGGGGAGGAGAAGGGCCTCAAGGAAACCTTGGAATGCACCTAACCAGTGATGAAAGTCATGAGATGTCACTGGAGTTCACCTTTTCTTAACCTTCAGGTCTTCGCTTTCCTACTGTCAGGACAGAGTTTTGTGCTTTGTAGCTCCCAAATATTGTTTTATTAATGCAAATATTTTACACTGCCCATAGTATTGGATTACACAGCAGTAAAGAGATATAGAGAAGATAATGAGATATAAATGGTAGAAAAGAAAGTGAAGGAATGAGGGAGAGATAAAGGGAGTTGGAAAATGTTTATCATCATTAATTTTTTAA
The DNA here is from genome assembly GCF_901001135.1 of Rhinatrema bivittatum. Taxonomy (NCBI): domain Eukaryota; kingdom Metazoa; phylum Chordata; class Amphibia; order Gymnophiona; family Rhinatrematidae; genus Rhinatrema; species Rhinatrema bivittatum. Next base: position 511,580,133 of record NC_042615.1, on the reverse strand, counting down.
TTGGATGAAAATATTTATTGTATTGAATCTTTCTGCCCTTTCCTTGTAAGTAGTCATATTGGTTCTGGAGCATGGGCACCAGATCTGTGAGTACTGTCAGTGCTTATGGGCTTTTCTTATGATACCAGTTTGATTCAATCTTGTTCAGGAACAGAACTGGAGATGTGCAGTGGGGACCTCCACACTTCCAGGAGAACACTGACTATGAAGCAGAAATGACTGAGTTTTCTTCTGTAGCAGCATGCAAGGATTCTTTACTTGGGATATTGGGATAGAATAATAATATACATTATGGGCCAGATTTTCAAAGGGGTACGCGTGTAAGATAAGCATGTACCCCACGAAAACCTGCCCGAAGTTCCCCCTGCACGCGCCGAACCTATGTTGCGTAGGCTCAGCGCTGCGCGCAAGCCCCGGGACGCGCGTAAGTCCTGGAGCTTTCCTGGGGGGTGGGCGTGTTGGCGGGGGGCGTGTGACGGCGGCGCGTCATTTGGGGATGGGGCTGCGGGCATGGTTCTGGCCCAGGGGCGTTTCGGGGGCGTGGTCAAGGCCTCCGAAACAGCTCCCGGGCCTGGGAATCGCGCGCCAGCAGCCGGCCCGGCGTGTGCAAGTTACGCCTGCCTTGGGCAGGCGTAACTTGTGCAACAAAGATAGGGGGGTTTAGGTAGGGCTGGGGGGGGTGGGTTAGGTAGGGGAAGGGAGGGGAAGGTGCGGGGGGGGGGGGGGGTTGAAAGGAAAGTTCCCTCCGAGGCCGCTCCGATTTTGCACAGCCTTGCGTGCGCCAATCCCGTATTTTAACAGATACGCTCGGCTATGCGCGTATCTATTAAAATCCCATGTACTCTTGTTTGCGCCTGGTGCACGAACAAAAGTACGCGCGTTTGAGCAAATTTGTAAAATCTACCCCTATATGTGCAGTTATATGGCTCTGAAAACAGGAACTGTGCTGGTGTGACCAGATACAATAGGCAGGAGGAAGATAGAGATTCAGACTGATTACTAGTATAGGTTACATTTATCTACGTGACACTTACAGTCTCATCCCTTCCCATATGAGGACTGGTGACACAGCCAGGAAATATTAACCATTGCTAACCTAGTTTGGACTAAGGAATGACATTTTTACTATCAGTCCTCCAATAACTCTTTTTTGATGGCTGAATAATCAGCCTCTGAGGTTCATCCTTTCCATGAGATCCCAACGGAGGTCTCCGGACAGCAGGGATGTCAGCATATGTATGATCATTTTTCGGATAGTCAGTATACAAGTTTGATGGTATCTTCGTCTTATAAGTTTCTCATAAGAACATAAGAATTGCTATCTTGAGTCAGATCAAGGTCCATGGAGCCCAGATTCCTATCTCCGACAGTGGTTGCAAGTACCTGGCAGATTCCAGAAAATAGATCTAATTCCTCATACTCACTCCCAGGGATACTAGTAACTTTCTTTAGTCTAAATGGCTAATAATATATTATGGACTTTACCTCTAGGAATTTGTCCAAAACTCTGTTTAAATCCCGTTATGCTAGTCATATCCTCTGGCAACAGATTCCACAGCTTGATAGTGCAGTAGAAGAGGACTGGAAGGCTCAACAGCATACTGTTCCCAGCATCCCTTGAGCGAGGATTCCAAGGTCACAGCTCGCGATCCAGGCTTCGAACTCCACAGCACCAGCTTCCAGAGGCTCCGCACCCTTTGCAGTAGAAGAGGACTGGAAGGCTCATCAGTATACTGTTCCCAGCATCCCATGAGAGAGGACTCCAAGGTCAGAGTGAGTGATCCAGGCTTCGAACTCCACAGCACCAGCTTCCAGAGGCCCTGCACCCTTTGCAGTAGAAGAGGACCGGAACGCTCATCTGCATTCTGCTCCCAGCTGTTGCCAACTTTCCAAATGTTCTGGGAGCTATTAACTGCACTCACCTAGCCATCATCCCACCCCATGGCAGGGAGGAAATTTACTGCAACAGAAAGCTCTTCCTCTCCATCAATGTGCAAGTGGTTTGTGATGCTCGACTGCTCCAGCTGCGCATGATTCCTTTATGTTTAGGCAATCTGGCCTATTTGAAAATTTTGAAGACGGCCTCTGTGGTAACTGTTGGCTCCTAGGTAAGAGCGGTGCTTCTTCCTATAGTCCTTCTCTGGTTATATATTTACAGCTAATGGCACTGACACTGGGGGGTGAGCTATTGGGAATGTGACTGCATCGGTTACATGACAAGTGGCTTGTGCAGTTAGGGCAACCAGCCATACTGCCAGTGCCCAGCTTTCTCTCTCCGTGAGGTAGAAGTTTACTAGTGTTATGTGTCCGTACAAAGCACTTTTCACTAAGGTTAGTGTGTGACCGAGCAGTACAGACTTTCAACTGGGCAGCTTAAAACAAGTGACAGTTCAAATCCTCTCTCTTGGAGCTGTTGAAAAGTCACTTGTCTACCCAAACCTTTTTGGGCGCGTAGTGCAGGGACTCCCAGCTCAGGCATGCCCCATTTGTGCTCTGATGGCCCTTGGCTAACAGTGCCCATATCAGTATCCTGTCTGCAGCGCTTTGGCTCTGACAGACAGAATATCAGCCACAGTTTGTCCTCACCATCATAGGAATATATGGGTTCAATGGAAACTGTGGGAGTAGCCTTTTGGAACAATCCTATTCTATGTGCCATGTCTGACAAACGTGTATCTCTGGAGGACATGCTGCTGAACATCCAGGCACATGAACAATCATGCCGTGATGTTGATGTCTTTCTGCAGTGACATGGGTGGCAGCAGGATGACGATGCGGACTGAGGTAAGAAAAATGCACTGTGCTTAGTTGAGACAGGGTTGCCCTCCCCGGCCGCCTGCAGGAGGCTGCTGTGCTGTACCTTGTAGGGGCAATCGTGGCTGTCAGCTTTTGCTGTGACCAGTTTGGCTGTGGCAGGGAGCAGTGCCCAAGAATTCAGGCCCCCATTGAGTGTTCATATCAGCCTGTTTCGTCTTGCATTCTTATTGCCAGTGGTCTTGTTTCTCACAGAAGTGGCAGTAGTCGCTTCAGCAGGTGGCTCCTCTACGTCTGCCTCTACCTCCCTTTCAACCCCCTGTACTGTTACTTGGGGGAGGAAGTGGAATGGAAGGAGCTACCACTTTTTCTTCTTTATCTGCAATTCTGACAGTCTCCCCTCAGCATGCACAGCAATGTGGACAAAATCCTCCCAAGTAGTAGGAGTAAAGGTAATTAGGGCTTGATCCACAATTCCTTTAATGTACAGACTAATCCACACACACACACACTGGGAGAACAGGGGATCAACAGGGACTACATCACGATCAGCATTAGCTTTCCAAACCTCAAGGAAACATGCACAGAAATCGCTGACAGACTCATTGTTTCCCTGTATAGTTGCCCTAATTATATTCCAGTTTGATTTGGGGAGGTAGCACATTACCAAATCTGCTAAAATCTGGAGAATAATAGCTACTTCACTCTCATACAGATTAGTTTGCGGGCCCATGCCAGGTGCCTGGAGCCCACTTTTATCCCAGTGCCACGGAGTATGCCCGGCTGCCACTCACTCTGTTGCGGTAAGTTGCGGGTCTGTGCGGGAAGGGAGGCAAGCCGAGTTGGGCGCACAGGCTGACGTTCCTTCACCTGGGGGGTGATGAAAATGGGGATTTATATTTCCACACTGGCTCTAGTTCTTCCTTTTGGTCCACACCACAGAAGCCAAAGCAACTTGTTGGGCACCATTGGCGAACACATTCGGAAGCCTACTGAGACATTCCTCACAATTTCTGGCACATCGGTGAAGGGAAAAACTCAGTGTCAGGATGCAATTAGTCAGTGGCCATGTAGCTTTCAGGTACTTTATAAAAAAAAAACCCCAAAAAACCCACAGAGCTGTGAGCAGGGAAGCTATGATAGCGAGGCCGAAGGTGCACCGTAGTACAACTAAGTGGACAGAACGTATCGGAGTAGTGACTACACGTGGAAAGAAGACCTTTAGGTGCATAATGGATGACAACCCTCAGCCCCACTCTCTGCGATCCGGGGTCACCTACACCACCTCAGCCTTGAGCACACCATCTGTGGAGCAACACAAGCTAACTCGTGGTAGAAAGAGGAAGCAATCAGCACCACAGAGACAAATGAGGCAAGAGCAGGACAGTAAACAGGTAAGGAAGGGAGGGTGAAGAGAGGCAGATAGCTGAGAGTAGGGGAAGATAGGAATATTCTCTGCTCCTGATAGCAGGACCTTTTGGTGTATTGTATTTTTTGCATTCTTGGGGATATAGTCCGTTCCTGACACACATCTCTCTCAGGCTGATTGTGGGGATATTGTCTGTGTGTGACCTCTTTCTGGATATTTTGTCTCTGGTTAGGTCAGTTTGAGAAAGCACTGGCTTCAGTCTTCTCCGACTTTGTTGATGCAAAGGCAGATGTTAGCCTTCCAGCAAGAGGTTTATGGCCTTCCTTTTCTGTGGAATCACCTATTTAATCCAGGTCATTGAATGTGTTAGCCAGACCTCCTTTTATCTTTATAACAGTAGCGGCATCAGGGACATGGAAGCGAAGGTAGCAGTACAACATACCAAAGGCTTGCCGAGGTCCCAACACAAGTGGATGGTATGAGAGAAATAGTCAACATGAAACTTACCCCTCCGAAGGAGGACACTGCCGTTTCCAATGCAGATGGACCGGCAACGTGGCCAAGGCAGCAGATCTGTCCATAAAACAGCAATGCATACTGGCCCTCTGGGGCTGCATGGGGCCCCAGCAGTCTACCTACGAACCACCTTCCTCTACCACACGGGGCACATCAGTGGGCAATGACAATGCATCCAGGCTACTGTGGGAGCATAACCCTGGCCACCCCAAAATTGGGGCCCCTGAATTCAACCAAGACAGTGGCCACAAAGATCACCCTCGCATGGTGTTGCCCAGGAATTGGCCTATGGGTCTCAGCAGTCAACCAACCCAGCACCATACCCTAGCTGACAGGTAGGCAACTAAACTTGGGCAGTCCCAAAACAATTGCCAGTCAGAAGGTTGTGATTCCTCTGGGAGGAATGACAGCATTGGGACATCCGGCCGACAATCCAGCTTCATCCATACAGTCGAGACCCAACTTGCCCGGCATGCCAATCACCAGCATGGTGGCAGGCCCTGTAAGGAATTGTGATATTGGATCCAAGGCTGGTGAGTAATCAGGGAACCCGGGGGGACAGGTTTCTGTTTTGGAGTACACTACACCCATGCAAGCTGAGAAGAGGAAAAAGGAAAGGAAGAGAACAGACAGGTTAGGATCCAATTCCTCTGACTTGGACTCCACATCAGAGTCCAGCCCTAGTGGATGACCCAGACAGCCAGTTGAGGCATCCAGCAGTCCCCCAGTGCTATCAGCACTGTCACTATTATAAGAAGATAAGGAATTGCCATACTGGGTCAGACCAAGGGTCCATCAAGCTCAGCATCCTGTTTCCAACAGTGGCCAATCCAGGAAACAAGTACCTGGCAAGTACCCAAATATTAAATAGATCCCATACTACTAATGAAGGTAATAAACAGTGGTTAGTTCCTAAGTCAACTTGATTAATGGACTTCTCCTGCAAGAACTTCTCCAAACCTTTTTTAAACCAAGCTACACGAACTGCACTAACCACATTTTCTGACAACAAATGCCAGAGCTTAATTGTGCATTGAGTGAAAAATAATTTTCTCTGATTAGTTTTAAATGTGCTATTTGCTAACTTCATGGAGTGCCCCCTAGTCCTTCTATTATCCAAAAGAGTAAATAACTGATTCACATTTACCCGTTCTAGACCTCTCATGATTTTAAAGACTTCTGTCATGTTCCCCCTTCAGCTGTCTCTTCTCCAAGCTGTTATGACTGTTGGCCGTGGCCGCCCGTGGCAGACTCAACTCACATCAGGTCATGCTTGGTTCTCTAACCCCGGTACTCTCGGGGCAGTGGCCAACCGCTGCCGCCGCGTTCCTTCTGGCTCCCTGCACTCCACGTGGTGGCTGGGATGCCGCCAACCAGCGTTCCAATCCTGGGCCTCTCTAGGCGTGCGTGCCCGCCATCTGTCCGCCCTTTAAAGGCCAAGGTCAGGAACTCCAGGCTCGTCCCTGTCTGATGACATCACTGGCCCAAAGTACTTAAGCTTCATCTCCAGCCACCACTAACCGACTTGGCAACGAATTATTTGGTTCCTTCTAGGTGCCAGTTCCTGTTCCATGGACCAGTTGTTCCTGCCTTCAGATCTCTGTGCTTCTCCTTCCGGGTACCTGCCTCTGTGCTTCCTGCTCCTTGGGGCCAGGTTCAGCGCCACTGCACTCGGACTTTCTATCAGTGCTTCCCGCTCCTCGGCGCCAGGCTCAGCGCAATTCCACCCAGACTCTCTTTCAACGCCTCCCGCTCCATGGGCCCTGGCTCGGCTCTACCTCACCTGGACTCTCTCTAGCGCTTCCCACTTCTCTGGGCCAGGCTCAGCGCCACCTTAATTGTGAGTCCCATCCGCAGTGCCCTCTGCTCTTTGGGACCCCCACGGCACTTCTCCTTGTTGATTTCTACAGTGCCTGTTCTCTTCAAGATTGCACTCAGCGCAGTACTCCATCAGACTGTGTCTTGGCGCCCCGTTCCTCGAGGCACCCCCCTGCACTGCTACTTTATGGACATCAGCTTCAGCGGGTTTCCCGCTCTAGTCCTTACTCAGCATACTAAAGTTCGTGTCTCCGTACCTGCACTTCCTCATCCCGAGGTCACTCTCACATGGTCCTGCTCTACTCCCTTCAGAGCTGCAGTGGCCTTACACTCCCTGAGACTCTTTCTCCTCCTCCCTCCGAGAGTGCTCCTGTCTCAAACTGTGCCTATCCTGTCCGACACTCTCTGCACCCACTCGCTTACCCTCTCTGGGACCAGCCACACAGAAGTGCTCCTAAGTCCTGCCGGCCCCGGCAGCCAAGGGCTCAACCTGCGGGGAACGAGGGTCGGTACAGGCAAAGTCCCAGCCTGCCTCTGTTCCCGGCCAGCCTTGCCTCCCGATGGTGGGGACCTATGGGGCCCAACCCTTCAGGTAGCAACAACCCCCACCTCGGGCCAAGGATCCACAATTCCTAACACAAGCTGAACAGCCCTATTCTCTTCAGCCTTTCCTCTTAGGGGAGCTGTTCCATACCCTTTATCATTTTGGTTGCCCTTCTCTGTACCTTCTCCAGTGCAACTATATCTTTTTTGAGATGCAGCGACCAGAATTGTACACAGTATTCAAGGTGCAGTCTCACCATGGAGCGATACAGAGGCATTATGACATTTTCAGTTTTATTAACCATTCCCTTCCTAATAATTCTTAACATTCTGTTTGCTTTTTTGACTGCCGCAGCCCACTGAGCCGACGATTTCAGTATATTATCCACTATGACGCCTAGATCTTTTTCCTGGGTGGTAACGCCTAATATGGAACCTAACATTGTGTAACTATAGCATGGGTTATTTATATGCAACACCTTGCACTTGTCCACATTAAATTTCATCTGCCATTTGGATGCCCAATCTTCCAGTCTCACAAGGTCCTCCTGCAATTTATCACAACCCGCTTGTGATTTAACTACTCTGAATAATTTTGTATCATCTGCAGATTTGATTACCTCACTTGTTGTATTTCTTTCCAGATCATTTATAAATATATTGAAAATCACCCAAATCTAGTATGGCAGCCTTTGGATCAAAAAGTTCTCCTGGTTGTAGAGCATCACTCTGGTGTAGCAGGAAGTGCTTACGTTGCAAGGGCCTGCTCTCCAGGTGATGCGTTGTCCTCTTGCACTGAGGACAAGTCTCCTAGGGCTACTGCCCAGGAGGGAAGGATTAGGTTGGCCATCATTGTTATGATTTGATTATTAGAAATCTAGATAGTTGTGTGACTAGTAGACATGAGGTGTACCTGGTAACTTGCCTGCCTGATGTGAAGGTGGCAGACCTCACGCATCACCTAGATAGGATTATAGACAGTGCTGGGTGGAAGCCAGCTGTAGTGGTACATGTGGGCACCAACAACATAAGAAAATGTGGGAGGAAGGTTCTGGAAGACAAATTTAGGATTTTAGGTAGAGAGCTCAAATCCAGAATCTGCAAGGTTTCATTCTGTGAAATTCTCCCTGTTCCACGTGCAGGTCCCCGGAAGCAGGCTGAGCTCCCAAGTCTCAAAACATTGATTAGCTCCCAGAACATTTGGAAAGTTGGCAATAGCTGGGAACAGTATGTAGATGAGCATTCCAGTCCTCTTCTACTTCAAAGGGTGCGAGGCCTCTGGAATCTGGGGCTGTGGAGTTTGAAACCTGGATCGCTCACTGTGACCTCTGGAGTTCTCTTCTGGGGGATGCTGGGAACAGTATGAAGATGAGCCTTCCAGTCCCCTTCTTCTGCAAAGGGTGTGGGGCCTCTGGAAGCTGGGGCTATGGAGTTCAAAACCTGGATCACTTGGTGTGATCTCTGTGGTCCTCTCCTGGGGGATGCTGGGAACAGTATGGGAGAGTGTCCAAAAAGCCTTGCGAAAAAAGATTAGAAAGCAGGAATACATTGAAATATTCCAAACCTGGGAAGGGTAAAGAAAGAGCGGTGACAGGAGAATGGACAAGAAGAGGGACAGGGCATCAAGTGCCAACAAAATGTTCCCTGGAATATCGTCAATTGGACAAGAGCTTTTCTGAGGATGATGAGTGTCATTGGTCAAGATGACTCCTCCCAGTATGGTCCTATGTTGAGCTATGCTGACACCATCTTGGAAGCATATAAGGAGTATGACGGCTGTGCATAGTTGAACTACAATGAGTGATTCTGAGACAAGATGGAGGAAAATTGCTTTATGTTATGGGGCACTCAGGATGTAGGATTATGGTTAAAGCAGATGACCAAAAAGGTGAGCGTCTCAGGAACCAGAGGCAGGGCAACAATGAAAGCAAATCATGCCCAACCTCAGATGACTACCACTAATACAATCACTAATAATACCTGTTGGAGATATAATAAATCCTTGTGCAGCTTTCAGGAATTTGGAGGAGGAGATTGTAAAGAACATATCATGTGGTACTGTGGAATAACTTGTGTGCCATTTTCATATCTTTTCAACAGTAAAGACTTTGATTTAGACACTAACACAATGGCTCCAGTTGTTTTAATGGGCACATCCAGCACACACTGGGACATCCATGTACCCCTCTCCCAGGGTCAAGAACAGGAACGCGAGGAGTAACCCTTAGCACTTGGAGCCTTGGCAGTAACCTTCTCCCACCACTAGACAAAAGATCCAGACCCTAGAATTAAGAGTCAGTGTTCAGACCCTGGGAAGGTTCCAGCCCCAAAGAATAAAATAAATACTTTTATGGCCCTATCAGGTAACAGTCTGCACCTGGGGATGGAGTTACATGGGGAACCAGTTGAGTCTGAATCTTGCACCAGATTGTTACGAGAATTTCATGATGTGGCAGATTAATTCGGAATCTGGTGGCACATGAAAAAATAGAGGGCCCTTCCACCATGATACGTTTCTTAGGGATCGAACTTGACATAGACACAAGGATGTCAAGATTGCTGGATGAAAAATTGCACAAGCTGTGGTTAATGATCTGGACAGCTTTGAATGCCAAAAAAGTCACCTTAACCAACATCTAATCCTTGATGGGTAGCCTGAACTTTGCATTCAGGGTGATACCAATGGGAAGAGTTTTCCTAATTCATCTAGCATCAGCAACAACAGGTGCAACCTGTCTGCAACACTTTATACGGATGACAAGACTCATGAAGGATGATCTTTGCATATGAGTGACACTCCTGGAGGAATATAACTTGTCTCATTATGGCAGGAACCCCTGTATCGAGTAGGGACCTAAACATACACACAGATGTTGCATGCAGATGGTTAATTTGGGACATACTGCCAGGGTCTGTGGTGTGCCGCGCCTTGATTCACATCATGGGTCGAAGCAGGTTTAACCCATAACATCACATTCCTTAAACTATTCCCCATAATGGTGGCACTTGTAATATGGCGTGGTAATTTGCAGAACAAGTATATAATATTCTGGTGTGACAATCAAGCTATAGTTGAAGTAATCAACAGACAGTCAGCCAGATGACCCAAGGTCGTAGATTTGTGAAGGCAGATTGTGTTGACAGTATTGAGGCATGCCATGTACCAGGGATGAACAACAGTATCACCAATTAATTCACTGTCTCGAGCTAAATGGGATTTCCTCAGTATGCAGGTTCTGGGCGCAGACAGAGAGGGGATGGGAGTACCACAGCACCTATGGAAGATTGAAGCACAACCACCAAAGATCTTGTCCAGACATCAGTAGCACCGGCTATTTGGGCAAGATACCTTAGGGAATATGAACTTTTACAGAAATTTTTGACTGGCTACAGACTTAATTGTTTACTACATAGAAGAACAAAAGGTTCAGAATTATCCAGGGGCACCATGACCAATCATTTAGACAGTTTTGCCTTTTTTGTGAAGGTACAAGGTTGGAGCGACTCTAATAAGAGTTTTATAGTTAAAAAAATGTTGACAGGGTGGGCCCATGACACCTGATGTATTGATTCAGTTGTGGCTCATGTTGTCAGTTGTATGCGAATCAGAATTTGAAACCATACTGTTTTAGCTTGAATTTTCTTTTGCGTTCTTCAGTGCACTGCACATGAGTAAGCTGGTGGCAGGGATTGAAATAGGCTCTGGCCATAAAGGATTACTATTCAAAAATCTTGACATCACAGAGGTCAAGTGGCATACATTAACATACAAGGGTCAAAGATGGACCAGGCAGCTTGGGGTTTAACCCTCTGCCTCAAACAGATCGAATCCCCAGCCACTTGTCCAGCTGAGAACCTGCGAGCATATTTAGACAGACGTCGCGCTGGAGGCAGTCATCCATTGATTCTCCATGGTAGCCCCATTCAATATCAATTCACCGCTCTCTTCAGAATAGCATTGTCCAAATTAGGTTTTAACGCAATGGAATTCGGCACCCGTTCTTTTAGAATAGGGGTAGCTACCAGTGCAGTGCAGGCAGGGCTGCACATAGAAACGATCCAGAGAAATGGGAAAAGAAGATCGGCTGCTGTTTATGTATTTATTTATTTCTGTATTTATTTCTTAATTTTTCTATACCGATGTTGGTATATACCTTCACACCGGTTTATAATTTTTCCTTAACATAAAATAAACATAACATACGTAAAAAACATAAAATACAATATTTCATAAAAACAAAATACACTGGAAATTTAAACCATTCATACAAAATACAAATTTCAATCATATAAATACTTAAAATAAAATAAAATTATATGACGCATTTAAGCACTCAAATTTTAAAAACAAAAATCATAAACTTAAAAATAAAATAATATGGCACATTCCTAACTGGCTTCTACTTGAAATGCTTGTACATACAACCAGGTTTTCAGTGCTTTCTTGAACTCTTTTAAATTACTTTGGAGCCTTAATTCAGTGGGTAATGAATTTCAAAGGCCTGGTCCAGCCAATGACACAGCCCTTTCCCTGACCGAAGTGAGTCTGGCAGTGGCGATAGAGGGAATTGTAAGGCGCCCTTTGCCAGCTGAACACAGATTTCGTTGCGGGGTATGAATGCGTATGACTGCATTCATCCAATCTACTTGCTCTGCATAGATTGCTTTACGTATAAGGCATAAAATCTTATATTTAATTCTGAATTTGACTGGTAGCCAGTGTAATGCAGCAAGGACAGGAGTAATATGATCTCTTTTGTTTGTACCGGAAATGAGCCTGGCAGCGGAATTCTGCAAAACCAGCAATGGTCTAATTGATAGGGATGTGAATCATGTCCTCGATCGTCTTAACGATCGATTTCGGCTGGGAGGGGGAGGGAATCGTATTGTTGCCGTTTGGGGGGGTAAAATATCGTGAAAAATCGTGAAAAATCGTGAAAAATCTAAAAATCTAAAAATCGCAAAACCGGCACATTAAAACCCCTAAAACCCACCCCGACCCTTTAAATTAAATCCCCCACCCTCCCGAACCCCCCCCCAAATGAGTTAAATAACCTGCGGGTCCAGCGGCGGTCCGGAACGGCAGCGGTCCGGAACGGGCTCCTGCTCCTGAATCTTGTTGTCTTCAGCCGGCGCCATTTTCCAAAATGGCGCCGAAAAAATGGCGGCGGCCATAGACGAACACGATTGGACGGCAGGAGGTCCTTCCGGACCCCCGCTGGACTTTTGGCAAGTCTCGTGGGGGTCAGGAGGCCCCCCACAAGCTGGCCAAAAGTTCCTGGAGGTCCAGCGGGGGTCAGGGAGCGATTTCCCGCCGCGAATCGTTTTCGTACGGAAAATGGCGCCGGCCATACGTGTATGGCCGACGCCATTTTCCATACGGAAAATGGCGCCGGCAGGAGATCGACTGCAGGAGGTCGTTCAGCGAGGGTTCCGGCGCCTCGCTGAACGACCTCCTGCAGTCGATCTCCTGCCGGCGCCATTTTCCGTACGAAAACGATTCGCGGCGGGAAATCGCTCCCTGACCCCCGCTGGACCTCCAGGAACTTTTGGCCAGCTTGTGGGGGGCCTCCTGACCCCCACGAGACTTGCCCAAAGTCCAGCGGGGGTCCGGAAGGACCTCCTGCCGTCCAATCGTGTTCGTCTATGGCCGCCGCCATTTTTCGGCGCCATTTTGGAAAATGGCGCCGGCTGAAGACAACAAGATTCAGGAGCAGGAGCCCGTTCCGGACCGCTGCCGTTCCGGACCGCCGCTGGACCCGCAGGCTATTTAACTCATTTGGGGGGGGGGTTCGGGAGGGTGGGGGATTTAATTTAAAGGGTCGGGGGTGGGTTTTAGGGGGTTTTAGTGTGCCGGCTCACGATTCTAACGATTTATAACGATAAATCGTTAGAATCTCTATTGTATTGTGTTCCATAACGGTTTAAGACGATATTAAAATTATCGGACGATAATTTTAATCGTCCTAAAACGATTCACATCCCTACTAATTGATGACTTTGGAAGACCAAGCAGTAATGAATTGCAGTAATCTATGTTGGTGAATATTAGCACTTGGAGCACAGTTCTAAATTCCTTGTGGTTCAATAAAGGTTTTAGGCGCCCAAGAATTAATAATTTGTAATACCCTTCCTGTATCTTTGTTGAAATATGTTTTTTTAAAGTAAATTCAGGATCAAGCCACACGCCTAAGTCTCTGATTTTGTTCCCTAAAGAGATGGACACATTCTCCATGTTAAAAATTTTGCGTTGTAATTTTGCGTTGTAATTTTGCGTTGTAATTTTGCGTTCTAACAACATGATTTCCATTTTTTCACAGTTAAGGCTCAATTTCATTTGCTTTAATAACTGTCTAATAATGTTTAGGTACATATTAGCAATTTTAAGAGTTTTCTCAATAGTATCATTTACTGGTAAGACGATCTGAATGTCGTCTGCATATATATAATAATTAAGCTGCATGTCCGACAGTAATTGACACAACGGCAGCATATACACATTGAATAAGGTGGCTGATAAGGCAGAGCCCTGGGGAACTCCTGTTTCGAGCGGGAAAATTTCCCAGTATGAGTTGTTAATAAAAACTTGATATGCTCTGTTAGTTAAATAAGAGGAGAATCATTCTAATGCTTTGTTTTTTATTCCAATTTCTGACAGTCTATTTAATAAAATAGTATGATTCACTGTATCATATGCTGCTGATAAATCCAAAAGGATTAATAAGTAGCGTTGTCCCTGATCAAAACCTTTTATATTGTGTCTGATAAGGCTAACAGAAGGGTTTCGCTGCAAAATCATGCTGTTAAGCCAAACATCCGACTGGACTAAGCTCAAGTGCATAATCTTGTCAAATGATCTCCTTTCTAGATTCCCCCCCCCCCCCCCCCCCCCCCCCCGATCATGGGCATTCCTTTGTACACAGGACCTCCCATATGGTGCCCAATTATGTCTCGATCCAGATGGTATACACATTTTGTGGTTTGTTCACCATGACATGTGATGGGAACAGCTGCTACCTTTTTTAGATGGAAGTAAGACAGGGTGGTGGCACCCAAGGCGATAATAATTCACCTGGGGGAAATGACTTGGGAGACTTAAATGGAAGACAATTGGCAAGAGTTATAAAAAGCGATATGGTTTAGTTTCTGAAAATGTTCAGGCAGACTCTTTTTCTTGTGGTCTGATATCATCTTGTGGATCAAATGGTCCGACACGAAATTGTGGAAGCAGGGGTCCCAAGAAATTAAATTGTCAATATTGTTTATAGATTGGCAAACTTGGAGGGAGGGGCTGCAAAATCATGCATGAGTGGACTAATAATCAGTGGGAAGGTTTTTACAGACTATATCGCATTCATCTATCAGACATCGGGAATGATTTATTCAACAATGCATTGCAGGAAACCTTGGAGGGTTTAAAGGGTGTGAGGTGGGCGTGAGGCAAGATTAGCACTGCTTCACGCCTTTGGCAACATGGCTAGAGGCCGGTAAGAAATGTCGCCACTTTCCTGGGATCCATGGCTAGTGGCAAAGAGGTGTACGGCTCAGGTACGATAGGTTAGAAATTGTTGTTTATGTTGAAAATGATATAACAATGCATTGCAGGAAGCCTTAGGAGAACATCACCCTGGTGTAGCAGGGAATGATCCTGTAGCGAGGACCTGCTCTCCAGGTGATGTATTGTCCTCTTGCACTGAGGACAAGTCTCCCAGGGCTACTGCTCAGGAGGGAAGGATTAGGCTGGCCATCATAGTTGGTGATTCGATTATTAGAAATGTAGATAGCAGGGTGGCTGATAGACGTGAGGACCGCCTGGTAACTTGCCTGCCTGGTGCGAAGGTGGCGGACCTCACGCGTCACCTAGATAGGATTATAGACAGTGCTGGGAAGGAGCCGGCTGTCGTGGTACATGTGGGCAGCAACAACATAGGAAAATGTGGGAGAGAGGTTCTGGAAGCCAAATTTAGGATTTTAGGTAGGAAGCTAAAATCCAGATCCTCCAGGGTAGCATTCTCTGAAATGCTTCCTGTTCCACGTGCAGGTCCCCAGAGGCAGGCAGAGCTCCAGAGTTTCAATACGTGGATGAGACGATGGTGCAGGGAAGAGGGATTCAGCTTTGTAAGGAACTGGGCAAACTTTTGGGGAAAGGGGAGATTTTTCCGAAAGGATGGGTTCCACCTTTACCAGAGTGGAACCAAGCTGCTGGCACTAACTTTCAAAAAGGAGATAGAGCAGCTTTTAAACTAGAACAAGGGAAAGCCGACAATCACTCAGCAGTGCATGGTTTAGAGAAATGTATCCTTGAAGGATACTAATGAAACAGGAGACTTAGAGCATCCTAACAGAGGTGTTCTATTAAAAGCAAACATAGTCCATGTGCCTATATGTAAAAAAATCACCGAAGCTAATGATTTCCGAATTATCCCTAACAACTGAAAAGCAGGTTGTTAATACAAACAAAAAACACACTTTGAAATGTCTGTATGCCAATGCCAGAAGTCTAAGAAGTAAGATGGGAAAGATAGAGTGTATAGCAGCAAATGATGATATTGACATAATTGGCATCACAGAGACTTGGTGGAAGGAGGATAACTAGATAGTGCTATATCAGGGTACAAATTATATCGCAATGATAGGGAGGATCAATTTGGTGGGGGTGTGGCACTTTATGTCCGGGAGGGTATAGATTCCAACAGGATAAAGATCGTACAAGAGACTAAATGCTCAGTAGAATCTATATGGGTAGAAATCCCATGTATGTTGGGTAAGAGTATAGTGATAGGAGTATACTACCGTCCACCTGTACAAAATGGTGAGACAGATGATGAAATGCTAAGAGAAATCAGGAAAGCTAACCAATTTGGCAATGCAATAATAATGGGAGATTTCAATTACCAAAACATTAACAATACCCAATATTGACTGGGTAAATGTAACATCAGGACTTGTTAGAGACATAAAGTTCCTGGATGTAATAAATGACTCCTTCATGGAACAATTGGTTCAGGAACCAACAAGAGAGGGAGCTATTTTAGATTTAATTCTTAGTGGAACACAGGATTTGGTGAGAGAGGTAACGGTGGTGGGGCCACTTGGCAACAGTGATCATAACATGATCAAATTTAAACTAATAACTAGTGTTAATGGCGATAACCTCTGACCAATAATTCAATGAATACCAGCTCCAAAGAAGTTATGCAGTGAAAGGTTTATTAATGGGGAAAAGGGGAAAGGCGTGGTTTGCCCGGGGAAGAAGTGAATACAAAGCAAATGGTGTATAATTCAGAATCTACCCAGCGCTCTAACGCGTGTGCTCAGACTTATAAGGGTCCTGGGATTGCTGATACCAGACATCTGCATAATCCACACCCATTACCTTTAATAGCCAATCAATATATATTTTAGCATGTGTACTTAGCGTGCTTCTTACTATAGGCTAGGCTCTTGTTATCAGAAAAATAACAAAGTTAGTTCCATCCTTCCAGGAATGATGTCATCCGTGCTGGATGATCCTCTTGTAAGTTTAATTATCATAGTGCTTCATAGTGCAATCAATCCACTCAGCACTAGGTATTCTTACATCCGCCCCTTTGAAGGGTGACGGCTAGGAGCCCTTCACACCTATCTGTGTCGCATATCGCCTGTCTTAGGTTGCCCAGCCTAGTTAAGGCTAATCCTTACTGGCTAGAGACATTACCCGTCATGGGCCAATATGCTCATTTTTCACAGATAGTCATCACAGGTGGTGGGGAATGGTTCAGTGTTATCGTTGGAATCCAGAAGCATCAGGTTCAAGGTTTCAGCTTGATTGAGCATGATCCGAGTGCTGGTCTGTGCTATCAGCATTTCAGAGACTTGATCACGGCATCTTCGTAGGCAGATACAGAGGCATGGTAAGCAGAGGCAGACAACTAGCCCAAGTAAGGCAATCGTACACATGGAGCCAATTAGAATTTTGAATCCTGAACCTAAACTAGAAAACCATGAGCCAAGGGATCCAAATGGATCACTGACATCAAGTCCTTTCCAGGTTTGCACTGGTACATGTGCAATTGACATCATGTTGCGGGTGATTTCTTCAATCACTTCACCCTTGTCGTCTATTTGAAGACAACAGTTACTGAGGTTAAATTTACCACATAGTCCTCCTTCTGAAGCTTGTATGTAATCTAATGCTAGATGATTCTGGTAAATAGCATTCCAAAAACCCTTTTGCTGAGTGGCTAATATTCTCAGTACTTTAGCAGTTTCATTAGTAATTATTTCAACAACAGCTTGCAATCTTATAATACGATTTAACATATAAATTGGAGTTCTGTAACCCGAAGAGCTATTCTGATAGGTTACAATATTGAGCCAATAAGAATTTACCATTTGGGCTTGCATGGTATAGTTGAGAAAAGATTGAGACAAACAAGAGGAATTGCCTATAGCTATAGTGTGTAATACTGTGTAAGGTCTATGGATGCACTTTGTTGCAACAATGGAGTGGGCCAATATCCACTGCGCTTTACATGAGATAGAATCGGTGCTTTTGCACATGGGTGTCACAAATATAGCAATCAGGAGGGATAACCTAGCAGAGCAGTTGGATATCATTCTTAAAAGGTACAGAGAAAACATGAAGAGGTAATCCATTGGAATGGACAAGGAAGAGAAGGAAAAAACAACAAAAACATAAGGCACGTTCTGGTCATAGGTAGGAGTAGGTACAGTTGCACATCCTTGTAAGAGTAAGCCTCAGTTAGAATGAGTAAATTTCTACAAGGAGATCAATCTCAGAATAAGGACAAAGGCCACAAAACTACTAGGAAATATTTGTGAGAGGGTGTAAACAAACTCCAAGTAAAATCTGAGAGGAAGTGTTACAGAAAGCAATGTTCAAAAAGGTTACAGAGAAATCAGAGTATAAAGGGAATAGGATATTGGAATATGAAAGGCCAGCAAAATAAGTATTATAGGTACAGGCTGCAGAAGAACGAATAGGTCAAAGAGATACAGAGGTACCAACAGTAAGACGAGTGGAAAAATGCTAGAAATAGCTTACAACAAATAGAACAGCATGAATTTAACGTACTCTGATGTAGCAGAAATATATATACACATAAGAAAAGGGAGATCCAGAGAGAAACCAGATAGTTAAAGGATAAGGGTGTGTATGGCCAAGCCAAATCATTACCACATCTATAGGTCAAATCCCAGGATGCGGGTAGGGAATATACTTAAAAATGAGGGAAACCGACCTTTCGGTAGGGAATCAAAGGGCAAATGTCATAACTAGATCTTGAGGAGTGTCTCCTTTGTGGACTTGTATCCATTGTTGGGCAGGGGCTTCAGTAGGGTCAAAACAGGTAATAGTTGTCTGCACAGTACATACGCTGTATCGTGTAGAATTAAGGGAACAGTAAGGAACTGTCCCTTGACAATCATAATGGGATTTGTATAGCAGAGTGGAAGTTTTAGTCGTACCATCTATAGTTACCGTGATGCAAGCATTACAATTCGGGTCAGTGGTGCATACAGGAAGTATGCCATTCCAAAAGGATAATACACAAAAACATGTTAATGCAAAAAGTGAATATCAAACTGGAAATACAAAAGCAAACTGATAGTAACAAAGATGATACACATGACGAAGGAAAAGGGCTGTTGAAACATTAGGCAAGTGCAGTCATGTGACAAAGCATCTGTAGGCCCAATAGTGGATAGAATGTTGTCCAAGGATAAGGGATTCAAGAAAATATTTGACCATACTGGGGCATATTACATAATCATATAAGGATATAAGAAGTAGGGGTTAGACTGGGAAATACTACAAAACTTAGAAAAACAACAGTAATTCTGTCCAAATAATGGCAATTTGCAAATAGGTCCAAACAGCATCTGAGCAAGACAAACACAATGAATACGATGTATGATGGCAGTCTTTGAAAACAGTTCATAGTCCAAGTCAGGATAATCTTTGAATTCAATGATGCAGATGGGGAAAACAGGTCATTCAGCTTAGTGCAAGTCAGGGACAGGAGACACAGCTGTGCAGTTCAACAGTAGGTAGGTTACTTGATCAGAATCTACCAGAAGGGTAAAATAAATTCAGATTAATTAGGGAGAAGAGTCCACCACAGACATCGCATCACAGAGAACATTAAACTTTGACACACAACGGCACTCATTCATCAGGACACAGAAGACAAACAAGAAACACATGGTTTACTTCTAATGAGCTCAAACCCCTGATCAAAAATAAAGATAGGCCAAAAAAAGTGTGAAAAAGTACTGAGAAAATGTCTAGATCGATCTAGAATAAAACCAAAAGAAAAAAAGCAAAAAACTGGAAAAAAGGAGAAAATGCAATCTTCTGCAATCTTCAAATGGTCCAACGGCTCTTGACCTGGGGAAACATAAAATCTGAGAACAGATAAAGGTTAGAGGAATTACAGCTCAATTGAAACTAAAGATCCTGATATGAATTCAGCAAATTGCAGTCATAAAGCTACTGTTGGTTCTTTAATATGGCTGCGCCACTAGGAGGCGCTGTGCTCATGAATATTCAGTTTCCACTCCTTTTTTTTTTTTTTTCTTCTGAAAGACAGTCCTGCGACAAAATCATTGTTACTGGGATAACTCTTGCACTGCTGGGGAAAACCTTCACCTCTGTGAAATGAGGAAACATCATTAATTAGAACATGTAACTGATACATAAGGGCAATTTCTAATTTGCAAGAAAAGACTTAGGGCTGTACTGTAAGTGTGCCAGCGCAATGACCAAAGCTCTGTATACCGCGAAAGAGACAGAATCCGGACTGCTAAATAATTCAAGTTGTACTCATTGTCCCAAGAACTATAAATTGTCTTAGTAACGTACAATGCCTTACTAATCCATGTTTAAACTAAACACACGGATAGCCTTTAGCACCCCCCTTTGAGAAACCCTATCTCCGTCACCGCACAGCGAGACAAGCGGTGATCTCCAAGTTGTAGGGTGCAGGGACTAGTTTTACGCACTACCCTAGACATACCTGAAAGACCTACAACAGACTGTGCTTCAGGGGACAAAGAGACAGATGGTGGTAGCGAATGGAGAACGGAGATGGAGGCTCCAGTATTGACAAGAAATCGTACTGGATGTTTATCATTCAGGAGAAGCTCAATGGTTGGTTCCGTCGAGTCGGCAGGAACAGAAAGAGGCGCAACAACAGTTGACGACCTTTGGCATCATTGTGGAGGATACTGATTACGTGGGCCTGTCCATGAGCGAGGGTTGAAGGTGGGGTGCTGAGGCTGCGAAGGGGCAGCATGGCAATCCCTAGCATAATGACCCAATTGTCCACACTGGTAACATTGTTGACCTGGATTTTTTCTCTGGGGGGTTGGCCAATCTGGGGCATAGTCTTGGCGCTGCCAATCTCGTGATTGTTGGTCACGATTCCAAGGCTGGGATGGGCGTCTCTGGGGGGAACGCCCTCTTTGGCCTCCTCGAAATGGGGGTCGAGAACTAGGTGTCTGGAAGAAACATGAATCGGACTCTGGAATGTCATAGGGAGGAGCATTGGCAATCTCGCGATCCTGAATAAAAAGTGTACAAGCCTTGGTAAGCACTGGGAGTGCCATTGCCATTTGATCAAGTTGAACTTGGAGGGCAGGATAAGGGCGAATTAACGAATCAGACTCATAAGGAGGAGGAGGAGCATCAGGTGAGATAGGGGGCATGGGGGAAATAGGAGGTGCTGTCTGAGGGGTGGAGACAGTTGGGGTCTGAGGCAACGCAGATGGCGCAGCAGGGAGCGGACCAGAAGATAGCGAGGACTCGGAGGACTCATGTAGGGCATCAGCTGCTTACTGTGGAGGAGCAGAAGCAGTGTTAGCGTTGGCTGATCTTACTAAATTAAACCAGCTGAGGACCAGCCTGTGTTCATTTAACTTAGCAGGCTTAGTGGCATATTTATTCTCAAGAAATTCTTTTAAACGAGTCAGGAGAACCGTGTCAAAGGAGCCATGGGAGGGCCAACTAAGAAAATCATCTTGAGCTGCCCATAAAACCCACTTAAGATGGCAGGCCCTGATTAATTTCTCATTTGGGATCTGAAAGGCAATGACTCGTGCAAGAGGTGATTCACAGGAAGTATTACTAGAAGCAGCTTCAGAGCTAGTCTGAGCTTTGGATGCACGGAACTTGGAAAACATATTTAATGACAGCTAAAGGTCTGGCTGAATGGGCAAGCAATATTCCAAAGGAACCCCTCCCGGGTTTTTTTTTTTTATTTTTGAGTGCGGTGTTAAGGAAAAAAAACTGCAAGCACAGTATGAGGATTAAAACAAGCAGCAGGGGAAAGGATGGCACAGGACAGGCCGTGAACGTGCGTAGAACTTGAAACAGAAAAAAAAAAAGAGAGAAAGAGCTCACAAGGTTCAGAGCTCGTGTGTTTTTTTTGTTTTGTAACAGAGCACAGACAGGAGCAGGGGTCTGAATTGAATGCCTAAGGGAGGGGTAAAGGAAGGAGTGAGTAGTCAGCACGGCAGCCTAGTATCAAAGAATGTGGACTGCAAATCCCAGAGAGCAAAGGGAATCTGTGGAGGGCAAAGCCAATAGGCTGGGCGGTCACTGGTTGGCACGAGGAATTCTGCAAAGGAGGGGCTCTCCCGCTCCCCTGTCCCACTACACAGAAACAGAGAACAAAGCAGCCTAGAGCAGCCGGAAAGAAAGTTAAAAGCAGTGAAAGAACACACAGATTGCAAATGGTACAAACCACATGAAAAGGAAGTAAACGGCAAGTAACAGACGCATTAGCAGTTAACACAAGCAGGAGGAGATCTGGTGCTGTGTGCAGGCAAGCCGTAAAACTTTAATAGCTGCAGTAAAACTAACAAGTGAAAGGAAAAGGAAAACAAAATATAGTCGGAGCCAGGCACACAAAGAGAATTAAAGTGAATTGAAGTCCCAGCAACACAGCAAGAAACACGGACACGCAGCCTGAAACAGAAGTGATTACTAACAAAAGGGGGAGGGGGGCGAGCCAGAAGACAGAGAGAAGAGAACTAACGGGACCAGAAGTCAATCGACGGAGCACGGCAGGAGGGGTGGGGGAGGGGGGGTGGCACGCCCACAGGGCTTGGAGACAAAGAAAGAAAGCCAGGTACCAGCAGGCACTGA
Source organism: Rhinatrema bivittatum (assembly GCF_901001135.1). NCBI lineage: Eukaryota > Metazoa > Chordata > Amphibia > Gymnophiona > Rhinatrematidae > Rhinatrema > Rhinatrema bivittatum. The sequence continues at coordinate 511,557,982 of NC_042615.1, read as the reverse complement.
CGTGAGGAGTGAGGAATGCTGAGAAGAAAGGGAGGGGGGCGTGGGGAGAGAGGGGGCGTGACAACGCACACCACTGGAAAACTTACAAGGAAGCAAAGGGTGGATAAGCAAAACTCAATTTCCCAACAAGCATTGGGAGGAGACAAGGGAGGGGGGCTGGGAGGTAGTGATGCTCGGTAGCTTCCTGGCAGATACAGGAATGTGCGAGAGGCAAGTGCAGCCTGATACAGGAATGGGAAAGAGGGGGGCAAAGGGACTTTTTTTTTTTTTTTTTTTTTGTTGCAGCTTCTCAGAACAAAGAAAATGCAGTTTCAGAAAATCAGAGCAGGGGAATTAGCAATGAAAGAGAAATCCACAATGCAAACAAAATTGACAAACAGTGACGAGAGATACCTAAATGTAATCAGACCAGAATGCAGAGCGTCATTAACTTTGACTGCAAGAAATGAGAAGGCAGAGTCGAGGAGAGAAGAACTAAAATTCCAACCTGCTGTAAAAAGTTTTAAGAAAGTTTGAAATAATACAGAACAAAAACAATTGAGGAATGGGCAGCGTCTAAATTAGCTATACACACACGAGGCAACAACTTAAACTGCTGTAAAAGTCTTAAGAAAGGTTGAAATGATGCAGAGCAAAAACACTTTAGGAATGAGCAGCGTCTGAATTATCTATACACACACACGAGGCGACGACTTTAAGAGATTTATAGCTTCCTAAGAATGCCATTCAAAGGAGCACTACCTACAATTAAACTAGGGCCGCAGAGAAGTACAGAGGCGCAATAAACTAGCAAGAAATGAAAGAAAATACACAGGCAACTTAAACATTAATCAAATCAACACTTTTAAATAACTTAGTTAAAATTGAATCTCATACATACCACACAATTGAGTAGCTCCACCTATGCAAACCGGCGTCCCGTGTTTGAAGGATGGAACAATACCTACATATTGATATTCGGACTACAGCCACGAATTCAGTAGGTTAGAGGTCAGAGCTGCCTGCCATAACTCCTATTAAGAGTCAGAGCCTGGAGCCTTGACTAGATAAGGAGTCAGAGCTGTCTGCCTTGACTAAACGTAGCTGACCGAAACACCAGCGCTAAGTGAAAATCGGTAGCAAAAAGGTGATTGCCACCTACCTATTTAGAACCGGAGATTCCCGAGCAGGGAGGCGCGAAATCCCTTCTCAAGATTCCCCGTACGGGCCACCAGATGTTAATGGCGATAACCTCTGACCAATAATTCAATGAATACCAGCTCCAAAGAAGTTATGCAGTGAAAGGTTTATTAATGGGGAAAAGGGGAAAGGCGTGGTTTCCCCGGGGAAGAAGTGAATACAAAGCAAATGGTGTATAATTCAGAATCTACCCAGCGCTCTAACGCGTGTGCTCAGACTTATAAGGGTCCTGGGATTGCTGATACCAGACATCTGCATAATCCACACCCATTACCTTTAATAGCCAATCAATATATATTTTAGCATGTGTACTTAGCGTGCTTCTTACTATAGGCTAGGCTCTTGTTATCAGAAAAATAACAAAGTTAGTTCCATCCTTCCAGGAATGATGTCATCCGTGCTGGATGATCCTCTTGTAAGTTTAATTATCATAGTGCTTCATAGTGCAATCAATCCACTCAGCACTAGGTATTCTTACACTAGAAAGGGGACAATAAGTAAATCTGCAGCTCTAACACTAAACTTCCAAAGGGAAACTTTAATAAAATGAGGAAAATAGTTAGAAAAAAACTAAAAGGTGCAGCTGCAAAGGTTAAAAGTGTTCAACAGGCATGGACATTGCTTAAAAATACAATCCTAGAGGCGCAGTCCATATGTATTCCATACATTAAGAAAGGTGGAAGGAAGGCAAAACGATTACCGTCATGGTTAAAAGGTGAGGTGAAAGACGCTATTTTAGCCAAAAAAAATCCTTCAAAAATTGGAAGAAGGATCCATCTGAAGAAAATAGGATAAAGCATAAGCATTGTCAAGTTAAATGTAAAACATTGATAAGACAGGTGAAGAGAGAATTTGAAATGAATTTTGCCATAGAGGCAAAAACTCATAATAAAAACTTTTTAAAATATATCCGAAGCAAGAAACCTGTGAGGGAGTCGGTTGGACCATTAGATGACTGAGGGGTTAAAGGGGCTCTTAGGGAAGATAAGGCCATTGCAGAAAAACTAAATGAATTCTTTGCTTCCATGTTTAATAATGAGGATGTTGGGGAGATACCAGTTCCAGAGATGGTTTTCAGGGGTGATGAGTCAGACGAACTGAACGAAATCACTGTGAACCTGGAAGATGTAGTAGGCCAGATTGACAAACTAAAGAGTAGCAAATCACCTGGACTGGATGGTATGCATCCTAGGGTACTGAAGGAACTAAAAAATGAAATTTCTGATCTATTAATTAAAATCATCCATTGTACCTGAAGACTGGAGGGTGGCCAATGTAACCCCAATATTTAAAAAAGGCTCCAGTGGCGATCTGGGTATATATAGACCAGTGAGCATAACCTCAGTGACGGGAAAAATAGTGGAAACTATTCTCAAGATCAAAATCGTAGAGCATATAAAAAGACATGATTTAATGGAACACAGTCAACACGGATTTACCCAAGAGAAGTCTTGCCTAACAAATCTGCTTCATTTTTTTGAAGGGGTGGATAAAGGTGAACCGGTAGATGTAGTATATTTGGATTTTCAGAAGGCGTTTGACAGAGTCCCTCATGAGAGGCTTCTATGAAAACTAAAATGTCATGGGATAGGAGGCGATGTCCTTTCGTGGATTACAAGCTGGTTAAAAGACAGGAAACAGAGAGTAGGATTAAATGGTCAATTTTCTCAGTGGAAAAGGGTAAAGAGTGGAGTGCCTCAGGGATCTGTACTTGGACTGGTGCTTTTCAATATATATATAAATGATCTGGAAAGGAATAATACGAGTGAGGTTATCAAATTTGCGGATGATACAAAATTATTCAGAGTAGTTAAATCACAAGCAGTCTGTGATACATTACAGGAGGACCTTGCAAGACTTGAAGATTGGGCATTAAAATGGCAGATGAAATTTAATTTGGACAAGTGTTGTATATAGGGAAAAATAACCGTTGCTGTAGTTACACGATGTTAGGTTCCATATTAGGAGCTACCACCCAGGAAAAAGATCTAGGCATCATAGTGGATAATACTTTAAAATCGTCAGCTCAGTGTGCTGCAGCAGTCAAAAAAGCAAATAGAATGTTAGGAATTATTAGGAAGGGAATGGTTAATAGAACGGAAAATGTCATAATGCCTCTATATCGCTCCATGGTGAGACCACACCTTGAATACTGTGTACAATTCTGGTCGCCGCATCTCAAAAAAAATATAGTTGCGATGGAGAAGGTACAGAGAAGGGCAACCAAAATGATAAAGGGGATGGAACAGCTTCCCTATGAGGAAAGGCTGAAGAGGTTAGGGCTGTTCAGCTTGGAGAAGAGACGGCTGAGGTGGGATATGATAGAGGTCTTTAAGATCATGAGAGGTCTTGAACGAGTAGATGTGACTCGGTTATTTTCACTTTCGAATAATAGAAGGACTAGGGGGCATTCCATGAAGTTAGCAAGTAGCACATTTAAGACTAATCAGAGAAAATTCTTTTTCACTCAACGCACAATAAAGCTCTGGAATTTGTTGCCAGAGGATGTGGTTAGTGCAGTTAGTGTAGCTGGGTTCAAAAAAGGTTTGGATAAGTTCTTGGAGGAGAAGTCCCTTAATGGCTATTAATCAATTTTACTTAGGGAATAGTCACTGCTATTAATTGCATCAGTAGCATGGGATCTTCTTAATGTTTGGGTATTTGCCAGGTTCTTGTGGCCTGGTTTTGGCCTCTGTTGGAAACAGGATGCTGGGCTTGATGGACCCTTGGTCTGACCCAGCATGGCAATTTCTTATGTTCTTATGTTCTTATGATATTCCAAGGGATAGCTGTATTAGTCTGGTATAGCAAAAATGACATGAGGCAGGTGGTACCTTATAGACTAACCAATTTGTTAAGACATGAAGTCAGTCATTATGAAATCTAGGAAACTTGCTTTGGTTAGTTTGGTTTTGATCCAGTATTTAAGAGTCCAGGTATATTCTGTCAGACTGATAACTTTCCACTTCTTTTATCCATAAATGAATTTTAGAAATCTATAATTTGAAATTGCACTAATTATTGTTTATATTCTTACAGATGCCATTTTGTGCATCAAGTGTCCTGATGACCATTGGAGCAACCAGAAGCGAGATCGGTGCATCATGAGAGTGGTGGAGTTCCTTTCTTTCAGTGACACCTTGGGGGCTTGTTTAGGAGCCGCTGCCATTTTCTTCTCAGTGGTTGCTGCTTTCCTCCTGGTGATATTTATCCAACACAGACACAGTCCTATTGTGAGGGCCAACAATCGAGGCCTCAGCTACCTCCTTCTAGTCTCCCTCATCTTTTGCTCACTCTGCTCTCTCATTTTCATAGGAAAGCCAGTAGAGCTCCGCTGCACCCTGCGCCAGACTGCATTCGGACTAGTTTTCTCTTTCTGTGTGGCCTGTATTCTTGCCAAAACTACTGTGGTTGTTGTGGCTTTCAAGGCCAGGTCTCCCGACAGCATGTACCGAAGGTGGTTAGGTTATAGAACCCCAGTCACTATCATCCTAAGCTGTTTGTCAATTCAGGCCATCATCTGCCTCACCTGGGTATGTATGTATCCTCCTTTCCCAGAGTTCAACTGGAAGGACTCACCAGCCAAAATCCTCCTGGAGTGCAATGAGAACTCACGGATCGCCTTTTACTGCATGCTGGGATTCCTGAGCCTGCTGGCTGGCATCAGTTTCCTGGTAGCATTCCAAGCCCGGAAACTTCCAGACCGCTACAATGAGTCCAAGTGGATTGCTTTCAGCATGACTGTGTTTCTTAGTGTCTGGACCTCCTTCCTACCAGCCTATCTGAGCACTCGTGGGAAATACATGGTTGCCGTGGAGATATTCGCCATTTTGTCCTCCAGCACTGGTGTCCTAGCCTGCATATTTCTGCCCAAGTGCTACATCATTTTACTAACATGGGGATCTGGCAATGTGACAACATTTAGTAAGAAACAGGCCTTAAGCAGGAAAGAAATATGATAGACCATTTGTATCTCCTGAACGGATTTTGAAAAGAAAATTTTCATATATTTTATTCAAAATATTTCCAGATTTGGCAGCCTCCACATATTCACTTTCCCAAGAGGCTAAAAAGAATAAGCAGTGTCATAGTGACGATAGTGTTACCCCTGGAAGACAAAAACCCAGATACTAGATGTAAAGGCTCACATGTCAGTTTTGGACACTAATTGCACATTTCTTACTCACTTAATACAGCACTCTGAGAGTCCCGGATCCCCTGGGGGGAAGCTTAACATCAAGGCCTCTTTATGTTGTTTACTTCGCAGTCTCTCTTTCAGTACCTTTGTCAATAGCACTAATGATATCCCTAATAACTGCATCATTATTATGCTGGAAACTAGATGGGTTCCAATTTAATTTTACTGATAGGATGTAAAAGTAAATTGGTGGAGTGGAGGGCTAACCTAGCAATTAGACCAACAGGCTGTGAACCAGGATAGCCAGGATTTGGATCCCAATGCTGCTCCTTGTTGCCTTAAGCAAATCATTTCATCCTCTATTGCCTCAGATACAAACTTACTGGGAGATGCATCAAACTGAAATAAGGCTCTGATGCATGATATACGCTGTTTATTGCACTATTATGGTAATATATGTGATTGTTTGTATAGCCCTGTCCAGATTCCCTCCCCTATTACAATGATCGAGGGGTTAAAGGGGCACTTAGAGAAGATAAGGCCATCACAGAAAGACTAAATTATTTCTTTGCTTCAGTGTTTAATGAAAAGGATGTTGGGGAGATACCTGTTCAGGAGAAGGTTTTCAAGGGTGATGATTCATATGAGCTGAACCAAATCATGGTGAACCTAGAAGATGTGGTAGGCCTGATTGACAAACTGAAGAGTATTAAATCACCTGGACTAGATGGTATACACCCCAGGGTTCTGAAAGAACTCAAAAATGAAATTTCAGATCTATTAGTTAAAATTTGTAACCTATCATTAAAATCATCCATTGTTCCTGAAGACTTGAGGGTGGCCAATGTAACACCAATATTTAAAAAAGGCTCCAGGGGCGATCCGGGTAACTATAGACCAGTGAGCCTGACTTCAGTACCAGGAAAAATAGTGGAAAGTGTTCTAAAGATCAAAATCACAGAACATATAGAAATACATAGTTTAATGGAACAAAGTCAGCATGGCTTTATCCAAGGCAAGTCTTGCTTCACAAATCTGCTTCACTTTTATGAAGGAGTTAATAAACCTGTACATAAAGGTGAACTGGTAGATGTAGTGTACTTGGATTTTCAGAAGCCATTTGACAAGGTTCCTCACGAGAGGCTTCTAAGAAAAGTAAAATGTCATGGGATAGGTGGCAATGTCCTTTTGTGGAATACAAACTGGTTAAAACACAGGAAACAGTAGGATTAAATGAACAATTTTCTCAGTGGAAGGGGATGGGCACTGGAGTGCCTCAGAGATCTGTAGTGGGACCCATACTTTTCAATATATTTATAAATGATCTGGAAAGGAATAAGACAAGTGAGGTAATCAGATTTGCACATGATACAAAATTATTCACAGTAGTTAAATCACAAGCAGATTGTGATAAATTGCAGGAGGACCTTGTGAGACTGGAAAATTGGGCATCCAAATGGCAGATGAAATTTAATGTGGAAAAGTGCAAGGTGATGCATATACGGAAAAATGACCCATGCTATAGTTACACGATATTAGGTTCCATATTAGGAGCTACTACGCAGGAAAGAGATCTAGGAGTCATGGTAGATAATACATTGAAATCATCAGCACAGTGTACTGCGGCAGTCAAAAACTCAAACAGAATGTTAGGAATTATTAGGAAGGGAATGGTGAATAAAACGGAAAATGACAAAATGCCTTTGTATTGCTCCATGCTGAGACTGCACCTTCAATACTGTGTACAATTCTGGTCGCCACATCTCAAAAAAATTACAGTTGAGATGGAGAAGGTACAGAGAAGGGCAACCAAAATGATAAAGGGGATGGAACAGCTCCCCTATGAGGAAAGACTAAAGAGGTTAGGGCTGTTCAGCTTGGAGAAGAGACGGCTGAGGGGGGATATGATAGAGGTGTTTAAAATCATGAGAGTTCTAGAACGGGTAGATGTGAATTGGTTATTTACTCTATTGGATAATAGAAGGACTAGGGGGCCCTCCATGAAATTAGCATGTGGCACATTTAAAACTAATCGGAGAAATTGCTTTTTCACTCAATGCACAATTAAACTCTGGAATTTGTTGCCAGGGGATGTGGTTAGTGCAGTTAGTGTAGCTGGGTTTAAAAAAGGTTTGGATAAGTTCTTGGAGAAGTCCATTACCTGCTATTAATTAAGTTGACTTAGAAAATAGCCACTGCTATTGCTAGCATCAGTGGCCTGGGATATATTTAGTTTTTAGGTACTTGCCAGGTTCTTATTGCCTGGATTGGCCACTGTTGGAAACAGGATGCTGGTTTGATAGACCCTTGGCCTCACCCAGTATGGCATGTTCTTATGTTATTACATTCTTAACTGATTTGCATGCATGAATTTTCAAATCTATGCAAAGTAGCTAATTAATAGTCATTTTCATGTTAATAATTTGTTGCAGCTAATTTAGAAAGTTATCAGCCATGATAAATTAACAGGACCTCCCTGGGAAAAGGCAATCTAATGCGGGAGTGTTGGGTCCCTAACGTGGGTCCTGATGCTCTCACGTTTTACTTAAAGGTCCTTGTTGAAAAAAGAAGTGCCATGGCAATAAGACAAAGTTGAACAGAGGTCATGGCTGACCCCTCATTTACCCCAGGGCTGCCAGTCGAAATGGCCCTGAACACCCAAAATAAAAGAAATTAATAAAGTAGTTCATGCAACGACGACTCACCCCTACCTCCAACCTTGACTTCCTTAAATAAAATGTCCCCCTGCACTCCTTTCCAAAGGAATAAGGGCAGCCATGGTATCTGCCTCCTCCCACTCCCTCACCCCAATGCTCATACCAAATCATTGGAGGTATAGTGACCCCCCCCAATCCCTTCTCCCCCCCCCATCCCCCAAATTTACAAAAAAATGAATTGGCTTCCAGTAGCACTCACACCCATCAAATTTCCCTCCTGCAGCACCAAACCTTAACAAGTTGAACAGGATCTTGCGATGTGGCCTGGGGCGCCCCCTATCCCCGGGCTCAGTTAGCACGGACCTGACCTTGACCCAATCACATGTTGAAAAATGGTGCTGACCGGGCCCAGGGCTGGGGGGCTCCCCGGTTCCCATCGCAGGATTCTGTTCAGATGAGGTTTGGGGCTGTGGGAGGGAGTTTCAGGGGATGAGGAAGAGGAGGGGGAACCTCTCCCTGTGAGAAAAAAAATCATGGCTTAGATAATCTGGGTGTTAGATAGTGAGCCCTCTGGGGAAAGGGAAATATCCACAATACCTCAATGTAATATGCGTTGAAGTGTCTGAGAAAGCGGAATAGAAAATAAATAAATGGTAATCTCCCAAAAAATAACTGCATGATTACCATGCTGGAAACTAGATGGGCTCCAATTTAATTTTACTGATAGGATGTACAAGTAAATTGATGGTTCTTTACAGCCTAATTTGAAAATAGTCCAAAATGAAAGTTATTAAATTTGTGACCATGCTTTTCCAGCACCAGATTCTCCCATTATTCCCAGCTAGTTCTGTGGGTAATTTTGCGTTTACTTCTCATATCACCATTTCATTTCCAATTTTTCTCATTGCAATAGGTAGAAATTTATCCCAATTTCCTTCCAGTACTAAACACAGACCCATTTCTCATATCTCTCCTGCATGCTTCTCTATTTCTCTTCACAATGGAGCATCAAAATTCCCACACATCCGTAGCACAAAATCTCAAATCATACTTCTCCAATTCCTCCTCTCTGAGAATGGATGAGAGTCCATTCTTGACCGATGAAACCTCTTCTTCTCAGATCTTTTCTAGGCAGGGGCGGTTTGCAGGAAAATATCAGCCAGGGGGATTTTTTCAAAACTGGCCCATGGAGTATCTGACTCCCTTGTGCACTTTCTCTGTGGCACATGCATCAACATGCTACGTCGACTCTGAAACCTGGCAGAATTAAGCCCAAATATCTCCAAAATAAATTTCACATTTTTCCTAACTAAGAAATAGAGCATACTCTAGACCAGCAGTGAGTAAACAAAGCTGTAGACCCCCATTTCATCCATGCAAATCAGTTGGGGCTGAAATTTTGTGTTTGTATTGATATGATTTTATGTATGTATTTATGTACATCGCTTAGGCCTTTTGTGTTAGGCGATCAATAAATTTTATGAAATGAAATGAAAGTTGGCTTAGCAGAATATGTCAACTTAGTCATACATGTAGAACACAGACAGACCCTCCCCAAATACAAAATGAAGAGATAATTAAGTATAAATAGAAACAAGCAGACAAAAACTGCAAAAAGCCAGACTCTGTATGGAATGGAAAAACAAATATCATTCCTTACTAAACATCAAACAATAACATTAAAAAATAGAGATGTGATTTGGCTGAACCTTTTGGTTCGGCCTTCATTATCGGCCCGCCACAGGAAATTTCATTTTGCTGCAGTTCGGGACGATTTTATTTAGGATGTTCACGAACCAAAGCCTGAAACCAGCCCCAACCCTTTGAATTCAATTATTACAATGGGGGGGGGGGGGGTTGTAAAAAAAACAAACCCAAACCCACCCCAACCCTTCAAATTTAATTAAATGCAACCCCTCCCAAAACTTGCCGAAATTCCTTGGTGGTCCAACGGGGGTCCCAGGAGCAGTCTCCCCCTCTCGGGCCGTCGGCTGCCAGTAATCAAAAAGGCGCCTATAGCCCTTTGTCCTTATCGTGCGACAGGGGCTATCGGTGCCATTGGCTGGCCTCTGTCACATGGTAGGAGCAATGGACGGCTTGGCACCATCTTAAAAAATGGTAGGAGCAATCTTAAAATATGGTAGGAGCAATGGACGGCCGGCGCCATCTTAAAAAATGGCGCAGGCCATCCATTGCTCCTACCATGTGACAGGGGCCGACCAATGGCACCGATAGCCCCTGTCACATGGTAAGGGCAAAGGGCCATTGGCGCCATTTTGATTAGTGGCAGCCGACGGCCCGAGAGGGGCAGATCGCTCCTGGGGACCCCATTGGACCACCAGGGACTTTCATTAAGTCTTGGGGGGAGGGGTCAGACCTGTCTTGGGGGTTGGGAGGGTGGGGGGTTGCAATTAATTAAATTTGAAGGATTGGCATGGGTTTGGTTTTTTTTTTTAATGTACCCTTTCTCCCCCCCCCCCCCAAAACAATAAGAAAACTACACAAACCTTTGTGGGTTTTCTTATCGTTTCGTCACCCCCCAAACCGCGACAAAATAGGAAATATCTCTATTTCCTATTTTGTCACAAACGAATGCACATCCCTATTAAGAAATATAAAGCATAAATCATAACAATAAAACCAAACTCATAAAAAGAATAAATACAACAAAACAGCTGATGAAAAGAATCTCCAATGATTACAAACATATAACATTGTTTTTTTAATTTCCCAAATATCGCTAAAATATTTCAAACAAAACCCAATAATTAAAATTAAAGCTAAAATAAGTCCCCTGCTCTCCATACCTGGGAACTTTAGATCCCAGTCACCCTGAGATTGTCATGGATTAGTAAGGGGTGGGAGATATGCACAACTTTCTTCTCTCTCTAACACATGTTCATTCTCACACAAACTCCCTGATATTCTCTCTCGCACACATGCTCACTAGATCACACACTAACTCTCATACATGCTCACTGGCTCACATGCTCTCACTTACAAACAGGCTTATTGTGTCACACAGTCACACTCTTGTTCACACACATGTTCACTTACTCTTTCTTGCTCACACACATGTTCATTCACTCAATCTCTTTCTTTTATACTCACACACAGGGCCACTGGCTTAAATAGTCCTCTTGCTCAAACATATGCTCACTGGCTCACTTGTTCTCTCTCACTCACAAACATACTTTGGTAACCACAATAAATCTGGCTGTATTATGCAGTGCAACAGTGGAAAAACAGAAACATGATCACCTCTTCACAAAACATCAAGCAATAAAATCAAGAGATATAAGACATCATTCATAATATTAAAACCATGAAAAGAATAAATATATAAAAACAACCGACAAACATCAGGGCCGATGCAAATAAAATGCGCCGAAAGCGGGCATTGAGTGTTCAGCACCCGCTTTCTTAATGCGCACCCAGACACCTCTCCTGGGGGCGCCATTCAATATTTAAATTAGAGGTTGCGCTGGCAAGGAGGCGCTAGGGTCTATTGTGCGCCCCTAGCGCCTCCTTGGCAGCGGGCGTCCAGGAGAGGTCGGCTGTCTACGGGTTAAGAAAACAGATGCTGAATTTATCGGTGTCCGTTTTCCTAACCCGCACATAGCCACAGGTTATGGAAACAGATGCTGGTTAACTGAGTGCCGTTTCCCTAACCTGACCACCGGCACTTTAACATTTTTTTTTTTTTTTTTAAATCTTATAAACTTTTCATTCCTCCGACTTAATATTGCACGATATTAAGTTGGAGGATGGACAGAAAAGCAGTATTTTCTGCTTTTCTGTACATTTTGGGTGCTCAGAAATTAATGCCTGCTCTGGGCTAAAAAGTTAGCTCCATAAGGTATGGGTGAGCAGTGGGTGGAGCAACTTAGATGCATAACTTATGCAACTAAGTAGCAATATTCAGTCTTAGCTACATATGTTTACCAGCTACGTTAGCTGGTTATAACTTATACAGCTAAGTTCAAATATATATTCGTATACTCAGCGATATATCCATGCCGCTGAATATACCATGAATGTTTAGCCGGATAAGTTATATACGGCCAAGTTACTTAAAAGCTATCTTTCATTGATTTAAAAAGCCACATAAATTTCTTCTAATATTTCCCAAACACCACTAAAATATTTCAAAACAGCAGACACATGAAATAACACCTCAAAATATAAAACAATAAAAAAAAAAAATTAAAAAAATCTCCACCTCTCCATACTATTAAATAAATAAATACCTGGCATCTTTTGATTTCCCAGAGATTGTTGTGGATTTGGGTGAAGAAGGCCACACAATCTTTATCCTCACTCTCTCTTCTTCACACACATAGGTACTCCCTCTCTCATACACATGCAGGCTCTCACATGCACATGCAGTCTCTTTCTCTCTCACACACACATGCAGGCTTTCTCTCTCATAGACACATGCAGACTCTCACTCTCTCATGCACACATGCAGGTGGTCTCATACAGACATGCAGGCTCTCACCCTTATGCAGTTACTACCATACAGACATGTAGGTATGCTCTCTCTTGTACACATACAGGCGTTCACTCTCATGCACATATTCAGGCTCTCTCTCATACACACTTGCAGGCTTTTTCTCTTTCATACACACATGCAGGCACTCTCTCTCATGCACATATTCAGGCTCTCTCATACACACTTGCAGGCTCTCTCTCTTTCATACACACATGCAGGCTCACTCTCATTCATATATTCAGGCTTTTTCTCTTTCATACCCACATACACGCACCCTCTCTCATGCAGGCGCCCTCTCTCATGCACATATTCAAGCTCTTTCTCATACACACTTGCAGGCGCTCTCTCTCATGCACATATTCAAGCTCTCTCTCATACACACTTGCAGGCTTCCACACATGCAGGCTCACTCTCATTCACATATTCAGGCTCTTTTTCTTTCATATACCCATGCAGGCACTCTCTCTTTCATACACAATTGCAGGCTCATTGTCATGCACATATTCAGGCTTTCTTTCATACACAATTGCAGGCTCACTCTCATGCACATATTCAGACTCTCTCTCTTTCATACACACATGCTGGCGCTTTCTTTCATACACACACACACACACACACACTCCTCTCAAGAGTCCTTCTTTCATCTGGGCCTTGGCCATGCCCGCGCTGCTGATTTACTGCCGGAGGGGAAGTGGGAGGAAGCAGCCCTGCAACTGCCAGATGCATCCTTCTGCCGAGCCTGTAGGCCTTTCTTCGAGCCACGTTGGGTTGGGCTCCATCGCAGCCCTGCCAAGACCACCCTCGGGTCATGATGGGTTGGGCTCTGTCATGGCCCTGCTGACATCTTCCTTAGGCTGCATTGGATGTCACGGCCCTACAAAAGATCTTATTCTGCGAAATCCCTCAGCAGGACTTAGATGAAGACCATATGACCAGTAAGACCAGTCCACTGGGGAATTCCCGATCCCCCAGCAGGCCAATCTACCCCTGGTTTCTAGGTAAAAAGGCACCTCTTTCTTCAGACAACCCAAACTTTGAGTCCCCAGGCCCTTGGATCCTCAGAAACCAAATAAGAGGCAAGAAGGATGGAAATAAACTTCCTCCTCAGTATGCATCCTCAGAAACCAAGACCAGGTAGGAGGACTGGAGGGAGCCCTTTGAAGGGGAGTACTGTTGTGTCCGTCCCTTGAGCCTCACCTTTTTCTCGACTCCTCCCGCAAGCCTTGGGAATGGCCACCATCACGTCTGCAAGCCGCTCTCTCTGGCATCCCCAGAATGGCTATGGCGTTGCCTTCCGCCATGATTCTCTCAAGGATCTCCTAGGGTGCGCGCGCGCGCTACCCACGTCTATATGCCAGCATTGGCGCGAACCTCGGGGGCATCCCCCTCGAGTGACGTCACGACATCTGGGTGTATAGCCTACACTTGTTTGCTAGCTCGTCAAGTTAGCAAGGATTGGTCTCGGCCGGGCTAAGCTATTCTGCCGCTTCCTTGCTGCTGCTGGAAGTCCTCTCTGCCCTTCGGGGTATTCTCTAACCTGGGTACCCGCTCCTCGGGGGCCCTCTGCTTTCCTTTCAGGTGCCTTACTGGGATCAGGTCCTTGCTCCCCGAGGGCCTGCTCTCCATGCCTCGGTGCCTGTTACCATATACTTCTGCCTGGTGGAATCGCTAACCTTACAGCTAACATCTAAGTGAGTAATCTATTCTCAGTCTGTATCATCCACAGCATTGCCGTGCTGGGAGGCCTACATCTGGATATCCCTATTCCAACTTGGTGAGACGGGTTCCCTTGCCGAGGGTCCCTGGACTGCTACCTCTGGATCACCTCACTACTGCTACCTCTGGTGGTATACATCAGCTATACAATAAAAGAACTAATTCTGTGTTTGTGTGTCTTGAGTCTAGCCCAGTACTATGGCTCCCCACGGGGCCCCTCCCCGTGGGTGTGGTCATCTGCCACAGTACCCAAGAATCCACCCAAACACTGCTAAACCATAACAGGAAGCTGAGGAGTAAGTGTGGAGGGTTTTTGAAGCAGATTGATCTGACTAAAGGGAAGGACATCCCCTTGCATTCTAAAGGACTGTATGAAAGGATTTTGCTTTTGCTCAAGCTATTTGTTATCAGATGGATGAGAGACACATTTTTGGGTTAAGAAGAGACTTGAAGAGACTTCTACTAGTTTTGGATTACAATTTATGAATTATTTTTACTAAGCTAGGGATTTTTCTAAAGTTCTGTACTTGGGGATAATTTTTCTGCCTGACTGCCATCTTTATGCTAGAGATCCCCTCTAGTTATCCTACTTCTAAGAGAAGGATATTTTCTCTGTGGATGAAGGTGCAAGAGAAAGGAGAAGGGATCTAACGTGGACAAATAAACCATTATTTTTGTTGCAATGATATTTTTGAACTTTGCTGTTTGGGCCTAGATCATACTATTTAAGCTGCAGTAAATAAATTTAGTTTGAACACCATCCAATACTTTGTGTGGTCATTTTCTCAGGCCAAAACAAATGGATGAACAGTGGTTTGATTTGTTCTTTTTGCCCATTTTGGCTTCTTTATTCTTCTGTTGGACACTCTTGCACATAGTATGACTCTTTTGATGCAACACTGATTGACCATGCCAGGGGCCCAGGAAAATATATTTTATCCCCATCTGGATTAAAACCTGGTTTAATCCAGGTTCAGTGCCCAAACAGGGGACCAGCTGCATTAGAGACCTTTACAATCTCAACCTTTGTTCGAAGCCACTCATTTTCCCACTATATTTCATGCTTTAAATGTTACATTCTGAGTTAAATGACACCACTTAAATGTTTTGAGACAAGTTAAATAAAGTCTTCTCCAGGATAGTAAGAGCTATACTAGAGTCTAATGTAACTGAACTCAGTTCTACCAATATACTTTTCCACACTCGGGCTGGCTTGATTGTAATTTCTGCTTTCAACAGCAGTTCTCCTTACTGTGATTCTTTCTCAGTAGAACTTCCAGGGGCACTGGATAGCGATGAAGAACTCAAGCCTATGGGAGGATTTAAGCCATCTAACACTGTAGCCATCAGCATAGGTAAGGGTAAGACATTTTTGCTGAAAGTGACATCTCCCACTATAGAATTCAATGGAGTCCTTATAGTAAATGCCAGTTTCAACATCAGTTTCCTGTGCTGTTCCGTTGGAGCAAGTGGTCCTTCTTGCACATTGTGACTCAAGAAGACTAGCGGAGTACTGCTCCAAAACCTGCCCCAGCAATATTATGTTCAAGTTAGGGAATAGAGTGGAATCAGACATGCGTGGGCTGCTAATTTTTTCAAGAGATTGGGAGGAAGTGGGAATCGGCTGCTGCTTGGCTGATACTTTTTTTTCAAATATTATCTGGTTAACTTTAGGTCTGTGATTTTCCCAACCTTGCCCCATCATTCATCAAAAAGTGTTAATAATGCATTGATAAGAAAAAGGGGTGTGTTCATGGACATTTTTTAGTTACAGCAATTTACCATAATCCCTCACATCCTTTGTGGAGAGAAAGAGAGCAAGAGAGTGAGAGAGAGAGAGAGACTATCTACAAGACCCTCATAATAGGGAAGTATTTATATCTCTATAGGAGGGCCACCTAATAGGTCAAGGTGAGTTGTTGGTGGTGGTATAGGGTTTAGGGGCCAGTTTTTCATGTAGAGTGAGACGTATGAACATCACAGTAGACCTTGGTGAAGATTTGACATCATTTGGAGCAGGAAAGTCTCACAAAGATGACATTTTGTACTACTATGAGGGCCTTGTAGATAGATGGACAGGGTACCATCAAGCTAGGGTGAGATAACATAGTACAAAATGTCATCTTTGTGAAACTTTCCTCACTCCAAATGACATCAAATCTTCAGCAAGGTGTACTGTGCTGTTTGTACATCTCACTTTACATGAGAAACTGGCCCCTAAACCACTACCAACACCTCACCTTGACTTATTAGGTGGCCCTCCTATAGAGATATAAATACTTCCCTACTATGAGGCCCTTGTAGATAGGTTCTCTCTCTCCCTGTTCAATGTCATGAGATTTTTAAAACTCAGAGTTTTATAGGGACAATTCAGGGTTCCATTTTCAGAGTATCTTAAATGAGTTTGCTCTCTCTGAACCAAAGAAAATGGAAGAAGGACAAGAAGGCATTATGGATATACTTCTATATGTGTTGAGACTGATTAATACAAGCCTACAGGAAAGAATATCTGTCACTTCTGCCAGTTTATCTACCTAAAACTCTGCTTGAAACAAAGAGATTAGACACTGATTATTTCTAATGTCATTTTAAGCCTATACAGTTCTCTATGCTAATATGAAGTTCTCTATTCTAGCATGCAGTTCTCTCTGTTAACTCTTCACTTCTTATAAGAAAGTGTGAAACTCCCAATCAAAGAGCTGTGCTTGGCAGTCATCCATATGCCCTGATTGTACATGCAATATGCAGAGTCATTTCATAAAAGAAAGTGAAACAAAGAATCGGGGATTCCTGCCATCAACAAGTCCATTAAGCAGCCTGCCAACAGATAGTTCTCAATGAATATCAATAGACCACACCCTAAAGACCAGAAGTCTGCCAGCCTATCTGATCATCAGTGTTTGAGAACAGATGCTGACCAGAGATGACTGCACTTAGCTTCTCAACTTGCAACCAAGTAGTGTTAAGCTATGTGATAGGTTTCATTAAGGCTTTATTGTGATGTGTTTCTCAAATGCTGGTTTTAGTAGTTTTGAAGGAGAAAGAGAGAGAAAGAGAGAGAGCACCTAGCCATAATGTCCTCATACTAGATAGGTATTTATATCTGTATGGGAGGCCCACCTAGTAACTCGAGGTGAGATTTAGGTATTAGTGTAAGGGTTAGGGGCCACTTTGACATTGAAAGTGAGACGTACGAATAGAACAGTTCTCTCTTGTGAAGATTTGAGGATCCTCGGAGTGAGGAAACTCACCCAAAGATGAGATTTGTGCAATGTTCTCTCAACCTAGCTTGATGTTACCCAGGTAGAGAGTCCATCAAGCTAGGTTGAGAGAACATTGCACAAATCTCATCTTTAGGTGAGTTTCCTCATGCCAAAGGTCATCAAATCTTCACAAGAGAGCACTGTTCTGTTCGTAGGTGTCACGTAGAATGTCAAAGTGACCCCTAACCCCCTACACTCTTACCTAAACCCCACCTCGAGTTACTAGGTGGGCCTACCATAGGGATACAAATACCTACCTATGAGCCCTGATATTATGGCCAGTCTCTCTCTCTCTCCCTCCCTCCCTCCCTCTCCCTCTCCCCTCCTGTGTGTCTAGGACCATTAACAATGGTCCCCTGGTGGTTGAATGACAGAAATACAACAGGTCTGGCACTTATCACAGAATCTGAAATGGTATTGCTCTTTGCACAGGTAATTAGCAATAAATGCTATATTAACATAAAACACACCACTATTGCATGCAGTACTTACCACATTTTGATTTAGACACCAAAAAGAAATACTACAGCTCAAAAATAGAGAATTAGCAAATAATGCCAGAACCCTATTTAACATAGTAAAGAACCTAACAAGCTACAATACAAGCAATCACTCAACACTACAAGAAAACCAATGCAACGAAGTAGCCCTATTCTTTAAAGACAAAATCGAGAACCTAAGAAAAAAAATCCCCACAACTACAAAACAAGAGATTAAGATGCCCACTAGAGACATCAGAATTTGATGAGGTATCACCCTCTGAGGTCGAGAAAATGATAAACCAACTGAACCCTGCTACCCACGCAATCGACACCATACCTATCTTAGAATTAAAAAAAAATAGCCAACACAATAACCCCAACTCTAACCAAAATCATTAACCTCTCATTAGATGGAGTAATGCCAGATACCTTAAAAGGAGCTATAATTTATTTATTTATTTATTTTAAGTTTTTTTATACCGATTTTCCTGCATAAAATGCATATCAAACCGGTTTACAATGAAACAGAATGAGCAGGAAGTAAAATTCCTTAGTCTAATACATTTAAACTTCAATAATGAAATAATTTTAAACAAAGCAAAAAGCTAAATAACATTAATAAAAGTTAAATTATTAACATAAACATAAATATAATTATATTAGAAGGAGCACAAAGGTTAGCATGAAGGGGAGCACAAAGGGGAAAACCCCTTTGTCACGCCCGGCACGCGACGCCTGGTGTAATTGCGCCGTTAATCGGGTCGCCACTGGCTGGTCGTCATGACGTCGGGGGGGGGGGGGGGCGAGTCTTCACATCGCTGATTTTCTCTTTTAACATCTCAGTTCATTTTTACTATTTTTTTGTGTCTTTTTCTCACAAGATGAAGTTTTCTTTAAGTGGGATAATCAAACCAATTATCAAGAAAAAGAATCTCGACCCCCTTAGCAACTATAGACCAGTCTCCAACTTACCCCTAATAGCCAAGCTAATCGAAAGAACAGTACAAAAACAACTGTCTAACCATCTTGAAAGTAACAACATATTTTACCCAGCACAACATGGATTCCACAAACACTATAGTACAGAAACTTTGCTATTAGCTCTCTCTGATAATATCTTAAGAGGCTTCGATGCAGGAACACACTATATACTGGTTCTATTAGATCTCTCCACAGCATTTGATACTGTAAACCACAGAATACTAATCAGCAGACTGAAAGAAATTGGTCTCACTAATAAAACAATAAAATGGTTTGAGTCATACCTAAACAATAGATGTTTCCAAGTCCAAATCAAAAACACTTTCAGATAAATTCACACTGCTAACCGGTGTCCCACAGGGATCAGCACTGTCTGCAACACTCTTTAACATTTATCTCCTCCCAGTATGCCACCTACTAGCAGGCCTTGGAATCATACGCTACTTATACGCAGATGATATACAACTACTGTTACCCATTGTAAACACCATTGAAGAAACAATGAAACTAGCTAATATGTATCTTGAAATAATCAAACAGCTCCTAAACCAGATGGAACTGGTAATAAACATTGACAAAACTGAATTCTTACACCTTGAACGTAAAAATACACACCATACACAACCTACAGTCACAATAAAAAATATTAAAGCCGTTGAGTTAGCATTAAAAGTACGGAATCTAGGAGTAATAATAGACCCTGAGCTAAACATGAAACAACACGTCTCACAAAAAATAAAAGAAGGATATGCAAAACTATTGATCCTGAGAAGACTAAAACCTTTGCTAACACTAAGCAACTTTCGCACAGTCCTTCAGGCAATGATTTTCGCAAGCACTGATTACTGTAACTCTTTGCTTTTAGGGCTACCACAATCCACGATTCGGCCACTACAAATAATGCAGAATTCCGCCGCTAGAATCCTGACTGGAAAAAAAAAAGAGGGACCACATAACAGGTACACTTGCCGAGCTACACTGGCTCCCAATTGAACAAAGAATACAATATAAGGCCCTATGTATAATCCATAAACTTATCCATGATGAAAAAGCAGACTGGCTTAACACCGCATTACGCCTACATGTCCCCCAAAGAAAGCTGCGATCTGCTAATAAGGCTCTACTAACTGTCCCCTCTGTCAAATCAGCACACCTCACGCAAGTGAGGGAGAGAGCACTGTCACTGGCTGGTCCCGTGCTATGGAACACCATGCCACTCGAAATTAGGCTGCAGAGAAATTTGAAAATATTCAAAACCAATCTGAAAACCTGGCTCTTCAAACAAGCTTACTATAAAGAGAAGGAGAAAAACAGTTGAGCTATAAGGACGCACCAAGCCAGAGGTTATCTTAACCCACAAACACATTTTAATATTAAATTCAAGCCAACTAATATATACCTGACAAACAAGCTTAATTCACTCACATAGTCTATTATATTATATTGTTACCGTACTATGATGGCACATGATTAATTTGTAATCTAGTATACCACTCATATCTTATTATCGTGCTTTTAGTAAACAGTTGTGATGGTTATTTAACTTAACGACGGTATAGAAGAGTTTTTAAATAAATAAATAAATGGCTTTTTAAAATTGCTTCGATAGTATGTTACATTTACATGGGTAACTCCTTTGAAAATTCACTTGACATTGCAGTATATGTTCAAAGATAAACATTCCACAGAATACCATTTTTAAACCATTTTAGTAAGCGCTCCCTGTAACATAGTCTGAGAACTGAGTGCTTTCCTGAAGCTAAGATACAGAGAGGACTTTCTATCCAATATGAAGAACTTTTTGTCATAAGCCATACTCATTAGGGATGTGAATCGTTTTCCATATCGTCTTAACGATAGAAATCGTGTGGCAGGGCAAGAAAATCATCTTCGGCACGATTTTTTAGTTAAAAAATCGTTAAAAATCGTTTTTTCCGATTAGTGCGCACTAACTCGAGTTAGTGCGCACTAACGGGAGTTAGTGCGCACTAACTGGGAGTTAGTGCGCACTAACTGAAAATGATACAATTTGACACTTTTCAGGTCAGTTAAGGTCAGTTTAGGAATGAATATGTATTCCTATTGGCTGCCCTCTTATTTATTCATGTTACCAAGTTTCCTACTGACAGTATATGGGGGATGGAAAATGGAAACAGTTGGTAGCTTGACAAAACAAGTAATGTGATCAGTCAATGTGACTAGAACTTGTGCCCTAACCCTGATACCAGGGGTATTGTGATCTTCCTGCACACAGTGCCCTATCCCTATTAATACCAGGAGTGTTGTGATCTTCCTGCACACAGTGCCCTATCCCTAATACCAGGGGTGTTGTGATCTTCCTGCACACAGTGCCCTATTCCTGATACTGGGGGTGTTGTGATCTTCCTGCACACAGTGCCCTATTCCTGATACCGGGGGTGTTGTGATCTTCTTGCACACATCCCGATATCAGGGATAGGGCACTGCATGCAGGAAGATCACAACACTCCTGGTATTAATAGGGATAGGGCACTGCATGCAGGAAGATCACAACACTCCTGGTATTAATAGGGATAGGGCACTGCATGCAGGAAGATCACAACACCCCTGGTATCAGGGATAGGGCACTGTGTGCAGGAAGATCACAATACCCCGGAGGAGTGAGGGTCAGGCAGCTCCCCCCTGTCTGTGAAGCCAGCCTCTCACTAGTAATGCAGGGAGGGAGCTGTCTCAGACTTCACCATCCTCCCCCTCCCCCCCCTTACCCACACACCATTCACTAGCTGGGACATGGGGGAAGTCAGGAGTGAGGGTCAGGCAGCTCCCCCCTGTCTGCGAAGCCAGCCTCTCACTAGTAATGCAGGGAGGGAGCTGTCTCAGACTTCACCATCCTCCCCCCCCCCCCCCCCTCACCCACACACCATTCACTAGCTGGGACATGGGGGAAGTCAGGAGTGAGGGTCAGGCAGCTCCCCCCTGTCTGTGAAGCCAGCCTCTCACTAGTAATGCAGGGAGGGAGCTGTCTCAGACTTCACCATCCACCCCCCCCCCTCACCCACACACCATTCACTAGCTGGGACATGGGGGGAAGTCAGGAGTGAGGGACAGGCAGCTCCCCCCTGTCTGTGAAGCCAGCCTCTCACTAGTAATGCAGGGAGGGAGCTGTCTCAGACTTCACCATCCTCCCCCCCCCCTCACCCACACACCATTCACTAGCTGGGACATGGGGGAAGTCAGGAGTGAGGGTCAGGCAGCTCCCCCCTGTCTGTGAAGCCAGTCTCTCACTAGTAATGCAGGGAGGGAGCTGTCTCAGACTTCACCATCCTCCCCCCCCCCCTCACCCACACACCATTCACTAGCTGGGACATGGGGGAAGTCAGGAGTGAGGGTCAGGCAGCTCCCCCCCTGTCTGCGAAGCCAGCCTCTCACTAGTAATGCAGGGAGGGAGCTGTCTCAGACTTCACCATCCTCCCCCCCCCCTCACCCACACACCATTCACTAGCTGGGACATGGGGGAAGTCAGGAGTGAGGGTCAGGCAGCTCCCCCCTGTCTGTGAAGCCAGCCTCTCACTAGTAATGCAGGGAGGGAGCTGTCTCAGACTTCACCATCCTCCCCCCCCCCCCTCACCCACACACCATTCACTAGCTGGGACATGGGGGAAGTCAGGAGTGAGGGTCAGGCAGCTCCCCCCTGTCTGTGAAGCCAGCCTCTCACTAGTAATGCAGGGAGGGAGCTGTCTCAGACTTCACCATCCACCCCCCCCCCCCCTCACCCACACACCATTCACTAGCTGGGACATGGGGGAAGTCAGGAGTGAGGGACAGGCAGCTCCCCCCTGTCTGTGAAGCCAGCCTCTCACTAGTAATGCAGGGAGGGAGCTGTCTCAGACTTCACCATCCTCCCCCCCCCCCCCTCACCCACACACCATTCACTAGCTGGGACATGGGGGAAGTCAGGAGTGAGGGTCAGGCAGCTCCCCCCTGTCTGCGAAGCCAGCCTCTCACTAGTAATGCAGGGAGGGAGCTGTCTCAGACTTCACCATCCTCCCCCCCCCCCTCACCCACACACCATTCACTAGCTGGGACATGGGGGAAGTCAGGAGTGAGGGTCAGGCAGCTCCCCCCTGTCTGTGAAGCCAGCCTCTCACTAGTAATGCAGGGAGGGAGCTGTCTCAGACTTCACCATCCTCCCCCCCCCCCTCACCCACACACCATTCACTAGCTGGGACAAGGGGGAAGTCAGGAGTGAGGGTCAGGCAGCTCCCCCCTGTCTGTGAAGCCAGCCTCTCACTAGTAATGCAGGGAGGGAGCTGTCTCAGACTGGTATCAGGGTTAGGGCACTGTGT
Source organism: Rhinatrema bivittatum (assembly GCF_901001135.1). Classification (NCBI taxonomy): domain Eukaryota; kingdom Metazoa; phylum Chordata; class Amphibia; order Gymnophiona; family Rhinatrematidae; genus Rhinatrema; species Rhinatrema bivittatum. Next base: position 511,534,746 of record NC_042615.1, on the reverse strand, counting down.
GCAGGAAGATCACAACACTCCTGGTATTAATAGGGATAGGGCACTGTAAGAGATGACTGTAGTAGATTGAATAAAGATCTGATGTTTCTGCTCTCCTCACACCAAACAAAAACAACACACAAGCAGAGAAGCCCTTCTTACAAAGCTGAGCTAGTGAGTTAAGTAGGAGGAAAAGTAAACATACTGGTGCCAGTGTGGCTACTTAAAAAATACACTTACCAACAATCAATTACATATATTTGAACTGTGTACAGTTCCAGCCAGGACCACCTTTCTAAAATGCACAGTGATTGGCAAATTCAACATGCACTAGCATTTCAGGTGCCTGCTAACAAAAATAATAAACAAACAAGTTCTAGTCACGTGAGTGCTGATCATTACATTACTTTTTTTGTCAAGCTTCCAACTGTTTCCATTTCACATCCCCCCAACCATATTGGTAACATCAATAGATAAGAGCACAGCCAGCCAATAGGAATACATACATACATATTCATTCCTAAGTGACCTTTACTGACCTGGGAAGTGTGAACACTTTGTTTCATTTTCTGTTGGTGTTCGTTAGTTTCCAGTTCCATTTCCCATCCCCCCAACCATCACCTCAGTGGTAACCTTGGTAATATCAATAGATAAGAGGGCAGCCAGCCAATAGGAACACATATTCATTCCTAACTGACCTTCAGTGACCTGGAAAGTGTTTATTTGTATCATTTTCAGTTAGTGCGCACTAAATCGAGTTAGTGCGCACTAACGGGGAGTTAGTGCGCACTAACTCGAGTTAGTGCGCACTAACACGATTTAACGATTTTTAACGATAAATCGTTAGAATTTCTATTGTATCGTGTTCTATAACGATTTAAGACGATATAAACATTATCGGACGATAATTTTAATCGTTGAAAAACGATTCACATCCCTAATACTCATCACAGTGAACCTTTCCTCTGAAGGTCCTGCTGACGTGTACACCTTAACACCTCCCTTTATTTTGCATATCCACCCTACAGAGGAGACACCAAGCAAATGCAAAATGACAAAATAGTTAAATATTTCTGTCCATTCCTGCAGCTAGATCCCTAAAGTGGAATGACACAAAGAATGCTCAACCATTATATATACTTTACTCCAACATACTCTCACTATAAGACTATGGCAGAATTCTCTCGCAGTTCAATGTGTGGAACTCTTACCATTCCTTGTATGAAATATAAACATAAACAAGCTAGTTCAGTCTTCATACATCTATATATTTAAATTATTATCCAACCAAAAAAAAAAAAAAGAATTAAACTTGTTATGCTCTATAATCCCATAATACCTTGGGTCCTAGAATAGAGGAAAAGTGATGTTCAGTATCTTTGCTTCTTCATGATTCCTATACTCTCCCCAAAACAGAAATACTGATGCCTCTTCCCCTAAAGGGTGAAAAGAATAAATCAGAATGAACCAGAATAGTTCCCTGTCTTGCCCAGTAACAGGTGACCATTCAAAACTTAATATTCCACACAATAAAACTCCTAAGAATCATCAATAGCTACACGTCACTACATCTTTTCACTGCACACTGATCTTTCGCCGAGCATGCTTTGACTGATGAGCTTCCAATGGATGGTAAGCATAGTTCTCTGATCACAAAAAATAGAAGCCACTACCTCTCCAATTAATCACTAAATAGATACAAGGAGAGAGGAAAAAAGGATATAATCCACAAATCCACAAAAAATTAAAGAATTCTTAATACAAACAAATCTATAAATCTTTAATCTGCAGCCTCTCGCCACGCAATGGGCCACAGGCTGTATTCAGCCTTTAGAGCGTTTTTCATTTAATCATTTATTGTCATTTGTTGCTCTGTATTTAAACAGTTATACTTTATTGTATCTACAATTTTTTATTTAGTTTTTACTTTTATATTCAATGCATCTTTACCCCAGATAAATTAAATTTAACAAAATTCCCCTGAAGAAGACTGAGGTTCAGCTGAAACATGATTCATGTTGGGAGTATTTCTGAACAGCATAGCCTGGTGATATAACAGATTTGATTTGTTGGGCTAAGTATTCCTTTTTATAAATTTGGTGATTTGGTGGTAGAGTCTGGGGTAAAGAAGCTTACCCTGCTTTATCTCTTTAACAAGAAATTCCACTGACTTCGGGAATATAGACGTACTCTTAGGATATTCTGCATAGCTGGGGTCTTTAATCAGCTGTTCTTCAATTTGTTCCCTTAGCCATTCATCTCGCTGATGTTCAACATAGTCCATTATATGGAGCAGCATATAAGGGTAGTGAGCTCCAAACAACTGCCTTACTTTCTTGACCACCAGGCAGTCAACTTGAGATGTCGAATCAGAACTTTATCTTCTGGTAAACTGCCTGGGCTCACCCAATGATGAGTCTTCCCTTCCTCTGGTAACAGTACAGTTGTAAGACCCACTTCAGGTAGGGACAATGGTGAACATCCAGGACCGGTGCTAGTTTTATTGCTGTCCTGTGTGAACAATTAATGTGCTGCTCCCCACCTTCCCCCATTCATTCATTTTCTGTTCCAGACCCATCAAACAAACACCCAGCTCCCTTCAGTGATACAAACTTTAAAAACTGACACCATTCCCCCCCCCCCCCCCCGCGAACTCATGGCTGGTGCAAGGGTATTAGATGCCACAGGTGAACCTCAAAGCCTTGCACAATGTCCCCCCGCTCCATTACACACACACAGTTAAAGAGTAATGCATTTATATTATAAATGAAAAATATCAAAGTACAGTATTCTGAGGTAAAAATATCACATAATATTTACATGTACTGCTGTGATATCAACTAGAAATCCCTGCAAAAAAGACATTTGGAATGCATATGGTATTAGGCCTATTGTGATGTGTGTTGGGTGTGGGCTTGACCCTCTGAAGGCCCGAATATACTTCCTATTAGAAAAATGCTTCACCTCAGTCACACATGCAGAACATAAACAGACCCTCACCAAATACAGAATAGAGCAACAATAAAGTAGAAACACATATGCACAGATGAAATCTGAACTGGAAATCACAAGAAGCCAGATTCTCTGGAGTCGATATTCACTGAAATAGCCAGCTAAATATAAAAGAACAAAAAAGAGCTGAAATATTTAAACCTAGAAAACTTGTCCTGCTGAGTCTAAATATCTGGATGCAGCCAGGTAGCTGGACATCTCAGTTATCTGGCTCTAGTCTAAATATCTCTAGTTAGCCAGATAATTGAGTATTGAGGTCAATATTCAGTTCCACTTAAGCCAGATAAGTTCCAACTTATCCAGCTAAATGGCAGTGTTTAAAGTTCCAGCTGCAGGTCAACCTCTGTGTCCAAAAAATAATATTCAGTATTCAAATGAGAAAAAAATCCATATAAAATAATAGGGGTGGGCATTCATTTGCAACGAAATAGGAAATATCGACAATATTTCCTATTTTGTTACATTTTGTGGGTTTAAAAAAACAAAAGAAAAAGCCAACATTTCTTTCATTTTGGTTTTAAGAAGCTATATTATTTAATTAAAAAAACAAACAAACCCTCTGTCAGAACCCACCCCCAACCCTTCCCCTTCATTAAAGTATTAAATCCTGAGCAGCTGACCCTCCCAAGCCCCCTCCCCCGGCCTCTCCAAAATGTCCCTGGTAGTCTAGTGGGGGGCCTGGGAATGACCTCCCACTCCTGAGCCTGGTGGCTAACATTATGTAAAATGGCACGGCCGCCCTTTGTTCCATCATATGATAGGGGATACTGGTGCCAGTGGGTAGCCCCTGTCACATGATAGGGGCAATGGGCAACCCATGCCATTATTCAAAATGGTGCCAGCCAGCCCTTTGCCCCTATCATGAGACAGGGGCTACCCAATGGCACCGGTAGTCCCTATGACATGAAGGGGGAAAGGACGGCTCGTGCCATTTTGAATAATAGCAGCCGCCAGGCCCAGGAGCAGCAGGTCATTCCTGGGCCCCTACTAGACCACCAGAGATATTTTGGTGCATCTGGGGAGGACTTGGGAGGGTGGGCTAGGGTGGGATAAGGTGGGCCAACAGGTCAGGGTTGAATAGTTTAATAAAGGAGAAAGGCTGGGGGCACGTTCTGACAGCAGGGGTTTGTTTTTTTTTTTTTTTAATGAAATGAAATAAAACACTATGATCCGAGGGCGGACCCAAAATGGCCCATCCTCAAAACAATAGGGAAAATGAGATGACATATTTTTTGGCTGCCATCCCTATAAAATAAGAAAGCCTTTTCTCAATCAAGGCTGCAGCACAATTGATCAGAAAGTAAGTGAAACTGAAAGCAGCAAACAAGAAGAGCAGAAAAGAAAAAGAAAAGTCTTATGATATTGGCTCAACTCCTAATCCAATAACAAGTAGAAAGTTTGATAACAAAGAAAGAGGAAAATATTTTTAACATTACCTTATTTTTCCTAACTGTGTATTAGTTCATATAAACTTAAGAACCTCAGAGCTGGTGTTAGCTTTCTTGCTGCCCTGTGCTAACAATTACTGTGCTGCTCCCCCCTGCCCCCGCATCATTCATTCTCTGTCCCACGATCATCACAAAAAGCCCAGCTCCCTCCAGCAATCTATATTTTAAAAACTGACACCCCCCCAAATGGAACTCAGGGTCAAGGGAAGGGTATTAAGTATCCTAAGCAAACCTTACAGCCTTGCACACACACCACACACACACCCTCTACAGACACAAACACACAATTCAGTTATGCATTTATAACAGATTTATATATATTTACATGCACTGCTGTGGTCCCAGCCAGAAAATCCTGCAAAAAAAGACGCTTGAAACTCCTATGGAATGGCAGTTTTTGTAATGTGTGCTGGGTGTGGGCTTGGCCCTCAGAAAGCCATGAATAGACGGCATTACCATTACAATATAGTAATGGTAACAACCCTAACTGCCAGCACTCAAAGGGTAATAACCTTTTCAATGAAAAGGTAACAGTGAACATATTAAATCAGGCCCTAGAACACCATTACACTTCTTATTAGGAAAACAGAAAAAAATCAGACCGCTATAGATCACTACAGATAAATTATATGATAGCAGAATACCTCACCTCAGTCATGTCGGGAGAACACAAACAGACCCTGACCAAATACAAAATAAAGAGACCAGAAAGCATAAATAGAAACATGCTAAGAAGAACTGAACTGGAACCCACAACAAGCCAGCCTCTATAAGCAGAGCAACAATGGAAAAACAGAAACATTACCATTCTTCATAAAACATTAAAAAATAAAATCAAGAAATATAAAACATCAATCATAATAGTAAAATTATAATCATAAAAAGAATAAATATTTCAAAGCAGTTAAATAGAATATCCAAATTTTTCCAAACACCAATAAAATCTCTCAAACACTCAATCTCTTATATACATGCCTATGCTCTCACACACATTTGTTCTCTTTCCCTTAAATACACATTATGTGTGTGTGTAAGTATCCCTCTGAGAACCTATATGTAATATATAGGCTCTCGCAGGCACACACACACACACAGGCACTTGCACACAGGGTCTCACACAGACACACATACAAGCACACAGGTTCTCACCCAGTCACACACACATACACATACACATGAACACAAGCTCTAATACAGACATACACTCAAGCTCTCACAAAGACACAAAAACTTACATATGCACTCAAGCTCTCACATAGACATAAAAACATACATAGGCACACAAGCTCTGACACACACAAATCTCTCATACAGACACAAACACATACATACCAGCTCTCACACATTTACACTCAAGCTCTCACACAAACACACGCACATGAACACAAGCTCTGACTCAGACTGTTAGATTTCCCATGAACCCCAATTGTTAGTATCCAACTGTCTTACCTTGGAACTGGTAAGTGACTGACAGGAATTTAAGGTTCCAGAGTGGAACGGTCCTGGAAGCCGAAGACTAGACCACAGAAGACAAAGCAGATCCAGAAACCAGACCACGGTCGAGGCAAGAGGCAAGCAGAAATCCAAAGTCCAGAGCCAGGCAGAGGGTCAAGGCAGGCAGCAAGCACAATCCACAGTCCAGAACCAGTGGAAGGTCAAGTCCAGACAAGGAGAGGACAAGAACTAGGCTCAAACAGAACAAGGGAACCATAAGGCAGGAACAGGGACCGAGGAAAACAATGGAGCATCAGGAAAACAGCACAAACTAGAAATGGAGAAGCAGAGAAGCGAAGACACACCAAAGCCCATTGCCAAGGTGAAAAGCAGGAGGAAGAGCAATCCTTAAATAGTTTGCTTGCCACAGTGTCCTAACCCGGAACCTCCGGTGAGTGTGTATAAGAGCAGGAGGGTCGGCATTTGTGCGCACACCGAACACAAGTTCTGACACAGACACACACTCAAGCTCTCACACAGACACATGCACACAGGTTCTCAGACACACACACATACACACACTCACACACACACACACACACAAACATACACACACATGCACAGCTTCCTTTCTCCAGGCTATGGTGAGATGGGCTCCACCGCGGCCTCTTCCGTCCTCTTCACTTTGTGGTGGTGGGATGAGCTCCACCATGGCCCCAGCAGCCTCCTTCTCACTTACTTTGCAGCTCTACCATCCTAAGGGATGGGCTCCACCTTAAACAGGGTGGAACCAGACTGCTGGCGCTAACCTTTAAAAAGGAGATAGAGCAGCTTTTAAACTAGAACAAAGGGGAAAGTCCACAGTTGCTCAGCAGCGCATGGTTCGGAGAGAGGTATCTTCAAAGGATACTAATGATACATTAGAATTAGGGCATCCCGACAGTGAGGTTCCAATAATAAGAAAGGTAGTCCAAGTGCCTATAACTAAAAACTCTCCTGAGCTAAAAAATTCTAACTTTTCCCTATCAATTAAAAAGCAGAATGAAAATACAAACAAAAAACAAACTTTGAAATGTTTGTATGCTAATGCCAGAAGTCTAAGAAGTAAGATGGGAGAATTATTTATTTATTTATTTATTTATTTAAACGCTTTTATATATCGACAACCGTTTGCACATCGTGTCGGTTTACATATAACTTAAAACCAGGGTATATATAGGCATAGCCTTTACAAAGAACAAGAACAAGTTGAATGATGACCTAGACTTAATTGGCATCTCAGAGACATGATGGTGGAAAGAGGATAACCAATGGGACAGTGCTATACCGAGGTATACCGAGGATAACCAATGGGACAGTGCTATACCGGGGTACAAATTATGTCGCAATGACAGAGAGGAGCACCCGGGAGGCCGTGTGGTGCTTTATGTCCGGGATGGCATAGAGTCCAACAGGATAAACATCCTGCATGAGACTAAATACAAAATTGAATCTTTATGGAAATCCCTTGTGAGTCAGGGAAGACTATAGTGATAGGAGTATAATACCGTCCACCTGGTCAAGATGGTGAGACGGACAGTGAAATGTTAAGAGAAATTAGGGAAGCTAACCAAATTGGTAGTGCGGTAATAATGGGAGACTTCAATTACCCCAATATTGACTGGGTAAATGTATCATCGGGACACGCTAGAGAGATAACGTTCCTGGATGGAATAAATGATAACTTTATGGAGCAATTGGTTCAGGAACCGACAAGAGAGGGAGCAATTTTAGACCTAATTTAGACCTAATTCTCAGTGGAACACAGGACTTGGTGAGAGAGGTAATGGTGGTGGGGCCGCTTGGCAATAGTGATCATAATATGGAAGAGGATCAGTGTGCAAATCCACGGCTCTCGTGCTAAACTTTCAAAAGGGAAACTTTGATAAAATGAGAAAAATTGTTAGAAAAAAACTGAAAGGAGCAGCTACAACAGAAAAAAATGTCCAAGAGGCGTGGTCATTGTTAAAAAATACTATTCTAGAAGCACAGTCCAGATGTATTCCACACATTAAGAAAGGTAGAAAGAAGGCAAAACGATTACCGGCATGGTTAAAAGGGGAGGTGAAAGAAACTATTTTAGCCAAAAGATCTTCATTCAAAAATTGGAAGAAGGATCCAACAGAAGAAAATAGGATAAAGCATAAACGGTGGCAAGTTAAATGTAAGACATTGATAAGACAAGCTAAGAGAGAATTTGAAAAGAAGTTGGCTGTAGAGGCAAAAACTCACAGTAAAAACTTTTTAAAATATATCCGAAGCAGAAAGCCTGTGAGGGAGTCAGTTGGACCGTTAGATGATCGAAGGGTTAAAGGGGCACTTAGAGAAGATAAGGCCATCACGGAAAGATTAAATGATTTCTTTGCTTCGGTATTTACTGAAGAGGATGTTGGGGAGGTACCCGTACTGGAGAAGGTTTTCATGGGTAATGATTCAAATGGACTGAATCAAATCACAGTGGACCTAGAAGATGTGGTAGACCTGATTGACAAACTGAAGAGTAGTAAATCACCTGGACTGGATGGTATAAACCCCAGAGTTCTGAAGGAACTAAAAAATGAAATTTCAGACCTATTAGTAAAAATTTGTAACCTATCATTAAAATCATCCATTGTACCTGAAGACTGGAGGATAGCAAATGTAACCCCAATATTTAAAAAGGGCTCCAGGGGCGATCCGGGAAACTACTGACTTCAGTGCCAGGAAAAATAATGGAAAGTGTTCTAAACATCAAAATCACAGAACATATAGAAAGACATGGTTTAATGGAACAAAGTCAGCATGGCTTTACCCAAGGCAAGTCTTGCCTCACAAATCTGCTTCACTTTTTGAAGGAGTTAATAAACACGTGGATAAAGGTGAACCGATAGATGTAGTATGCTTGGATTTTCTGAAGGCGTTTGACAAAGTTCCTCATGAGAGGTTTCTAAGAAAAGTAAAAAGTCATGGGATAGGTGCTGATGTCCTTTCGTGGATTGCAAACTGGCTAAAAGACAGAAAACAGTGAGTAGGATTAAATGGACAATTTTCTCAGTGGAAGGGAGTGGGCAGTAGAGTGCCTCAGGGAGCTGTATTGGGACCTTTACTTTTCAATATATTTATAAATGATCTGGAAAGAAATACGACGAGTGAGATCATCAAATTTGCAGATGACACAAAATTGTTCAGAGTAGTTAAATCACAAGCAGATTGTGATAAATTGCAGGAAGACCTTGTGAGACTGGAAAATTGGGCATCCAAATGGCAGATGAAATTTAATGTGGATAAGTTCATGGTGATGCATATAGGGAAAAATAACCCATGCTATAGTTACACAATGTTGGGTTCCATATAAGGTGCTACAACCCAAGAAAGAGATCTAGGCGTCATAGTGGATAACACATTGAAATCGTCGGTTCAGTGTGCTGCAGCAGTCAAAAAAGCAAACCGAATGTTGGGAATTATTAGAAAGGGAATGGTGAATAAAACGGAAACTGTCATAATGCCTCTTTATTGCTCCATGGTGAGACCGCACCTTGAATACTGTATACAGTTCTGGTCGCCGCATCTCAAAAAAGATATAATTGCGATGGAGAAGGTACAGAGAAGGGCTACCAAAATGATAAGGGGAATGGAACAGCTCCCCTATGAGGAAAGACTAAATAGGTTAGGACTTTTCAGCTTGGAGAAGAGACGACTGAGGGGGGATATGATAGAGGTGTTTAAAATCATGAGAGGTCTAGAACGGGTAGATGTGAATCGGTTATTTACTCTTTCAGATAATAGAAAGGCTAGGGGGCACTCCTTGAAGTTAGCATGTGGCACATTTAAAACTAAATGGAGGAAGTTCTTTTTTACTCAACGCACAATTAAACTCTGGAATTTGTTGCCAGAGGATGTGGTTAGTGTATTTAGTATAGCTGTGTTTAAAAAAGGATTGGATAAGTTTTTGGAGAAGTCCATTACCTACCTGCTATTAAGTTCACTTAGAGAATAGCCACTGCCATTAGTAACGGTAACATGGAATAGACTTAGTTTTTGGGTACTTGCCAGGTTCTTATGGCCTGGATTGGCCACTGTTGGAGACAGGATGCTGGGCTTGATGGACCCTTGGTCTGACCCAGTATGGCATGTTCTTATGTTCTTACCTCTGTAGAAGACAAAGCGACAACTATCTGTATCTGCATCTTGCTCGACCACTTAATTTAGCTGCAACTTCATGAAAGAAAACGTATCCTGTTGTTGATTTTCTATCCATCCTATACTCTCCCCAGTAATCTCTGAGCTCACAGTGGCTGATAACTTCAATTTTAAGTTCATTGTCCCTTTCAGGTACCTTCCTAGTGTTTTTACTGCATTCTAACCCTCCTGAGTTGAAGTAGCCACTTTTCTGCTATGCCAGGTCTGGATACTGCGCAATATAGAGAAGTTTCCCAATTACCGTCCTGTAATGATTATTAGTGGTAAGCACTGTTTTTTCTAATTTTTGAAAGACTATATGCACAAAAATGTTCTTTTATGCAACATTTTATAAGTTGTGTTCAAATTTGTGTGCTATGTGCCAGTATAATGCAAATAATATCGGGATTTCTTGTGCATGCTGTTTTGCTGGATGCGCAAGGTTCATGACCTGTGTGAGTGAACAGTTTAGAAGGAAGAGTGCCTGCTATTCTTTTATCTGAGCCAGAGGTCGCTAATCTTGTTCCAGCCCATGATTGTCTCACTTATCTCCACATTTCAACTCTTCCCCAGTCAGACTTCATTAATGAGCCCTAGTCAAGCTTAATCTGGAATTCTTTCTAGATGGCTCTGCATTTATTAAGGATGGGATTAGACAAGCAGGGTATGCTGTGGTTATTTCACATGATATTATCAAATCTGCCCCTTTTCCTCCTGGTACTTCGCCACTGTGCCTACCCCTCTACATTTACGTATTTACCCCTTCTCTCCCTGCTGTCTCAAAACAAAATTGCCCCAATCTCAAAGGAAAGCTAAAAAAATCATTACTTTACCCCTTTCTACCCCCCCACCCCAAACAGCCAATCCATCCGACAGGAGGAAAGGGTAGATGTTCAAGGTAATGGGTTTGTTGGAGGGGGTCTACATGATGGGAGGGGGGATGTATGGCTGTTTGGTGGGGGGGGGGGAGCAGAAGGGGTAAAGTGGTGATTTTTTAGCTTGTCTTTTAGATTGGGGCACATTTTTTGGGAGAGAGGGGGAGAGGGGAAATAGAGACGTGATGGTAAGGTGATGTGTATCAGGCCAGAAGGTCCACGACTCAGAGCTTTTTTTTTTTTCCTAAGTAGCGACTTATCCGGCCACACGAGGCCAGATAACATTTAGGGCTATCTGGCTGTATTCAATCAATGGTTGATTAGGGTTAAAGTTATATGTAGCCGGATAACTTTAAACAAGTATATTCAGCAGGACGTTTATCCTGCTGAATATACTAGACAAGTTATCTGGCTGACTTTAGCCAGATAATATATCCACTATGTGGCCTACTGAATATTGGCCTCCTCTATGATTTTTTGTCCAGGAATGCTTGCAACACTGTCCTGAAAGTTGATCTTTAATTCTTTTAGTCTCTCGGAAAATTCTGGAGGGTTAGCAATTTGGGTCCTTAACTGAAATTCTCACACTGACATTTCCCCTAATAACAGTGTTTCAAACACCTCAATTTGCATAGCCCATCATTAAAAGAATTATACTCTCTAGCTGGTGATTAACCCATCAGCAGTATAACTCTCACAGGACATAGATAATTATACAGCCTGTACCATATCTTCCCAAGTCCAAAGATAGTCCTTGAAATCCACCCCCCCCCCCCCCGGCATGGATCCCTCAAAAATCACAGGTTAGGACCTATAAAAGCCTGCTTTACAGGATAGAAACAGATTGCAAGAAGGCATGTCCTCTTTAGCTTCTATGGAGAGTCCAGACTGGGATGTCCAACAAATTAGGACAGAAGTAACCAGTGCATCCCATGACAACATCCAGTTCACTCTGCGCTTCCTGACTTTGTCTAAACCTTATGGCCTGGTTGGATCATCAACAGCTAGACCTCAGATAATCTTTTTCATCTTAATTCTGCTCCTTCAGTGGTGTCATCTCCTCCCCACCCAAGATACCTGTTCCCTTCCCAGCCCACATCTCCAGGATTACTCCAGGAATGGGGATATTGTTTTTGGAGGATCGGTTCCAGTGCACTTGGCGACATCGGCTCCTGCTCACAGCTTCACTGAATCTCCCGCTCCCAGAACCTGTCACAAGTAAGAATATTTGTTTTACTTCCTCCTACACTAGCAACAATATGTTCTACATAATTCTGTAAATAGGCAAATGAAATAGTTAAGATCTTAACTTTTCACTTATTTGCATTCTGAATTTTTATTTTAAGAAGACATTAAGTACGTTTATAATATTTGCATGTGTCTCCTTCTCAGCAGTTCCTATTATTATGAATTTTAGTAAATAGGAGAGAGCTGTTGTACTGTTCATGTACACAAGCCTGGCAGTTGAAGAGCAGACTTCTGTAAGGAGATTTTTAAATAAAGTAGTTGTGGCACACTTTCTATTCCAAAATAGTAAAAAATGTAAGAAATAAAATATATTGAGAGTCATTTTCAATAGCATGCTTAAGTTAGCACATACACACATAAATCGGTACATCTGAACATACAGCAGTGTTTTATAAACTGTGGGGCTCCAGTCACACTGTCTACAAAATATGCGTATCTCAACTCCCACAGTTTTGTTGTATGTTAAAAAGTCTGTGCATACTTTTCATATGCAGCAAAAAATATGCGCGTACTTGCCATGTTTACTGTTTCTGCTTCTGCAAGTGTGAGGACATCAGGAAAATGGCAGCGATTGCCTAAAAGCCTAACTTGACAGGGATGTGAACCACTTCACCTGGCAAGTTAATCCCCACTGGAATGCCAAGAAGATGGTACAGGCTTGGCAGGCCCCACACAGGCCTGATATTCATAGAGCTTTGTACCCCTAGGAGGTAAGTGACCTGAGGGAAGTAGATGCAGAAGCTACTCTGTAGAGAAGAGAAAAGTGAGTGCTGGTAGGAAATTAAGTGGCCAACTTGGATGCTCTTCCATTCAATTTCGTGCAGTATACAGAAGGTAGGGAAAAAGGTAATCAAGGATAAGGATTTTTATGGCAGATTGTAACATAAGATCGTAAGAAGTGTCATGCTAGGTCAGACCACTATATAAGAACATAAGATTTGCCATAAAACTGATTAAAATCAAAGGTCCACCAAGCTCAGTATCCTATTTCCAACAGTGCCCAATCCAAATCTTTAGGAAATAGTAAATACCCAGCAGATTCCCAAAGAGTAGATCCATTTTTTGTTGCTCCCTCTCAGGCCTTAGTGGAAGGTTTCTTCAAGTCCAGCTAGCTAATAATTGTTTATGAACTTTTCTTCCAGGCAGTTGTCCAAACCCTCTTTAAACTCAGCTATACTAAATGCCGACCACATCTTCCTGCAACACATTCAATAGCTTATTTGTACATTGAGTGAAAAAATACTTACTCTGATGTGTTGTAAATCTGCTGTCCATTAGTTTCATGGAGTGGCCCTAGTCCTTGTACTGTCTGAAAGTGTAAATAACCATTCCCCATGTATCTATTCCACCCCACTCATAATTTTATAAACCTCTCTCATGTCCCCTCTCATTCATTTTTTCTCCCAGCTGAAGAGCCCTAACCTGTTTAGCCTTTCTTCATAAGAGAGCTATTCCATCTCCTTGCTTCCCTTCTCTAAACTCTTTCTAGTTCCGCGATATCGTTTTTGAGATGGTGTGACCATAAGTGAATGCCATACACAGACAGAGGCTTTATGATATTCTCAGTTATGTTATCCTTTCATTTCCAAATAATCCCCAACATTTTATTTGCTTTTTGAACCTCCTCCATGCACTGAGCTAAGGATTTCAATGCATTGTCCATGATGACACCAAGATCATTTCGCCGGGTGGTGACACCTGTAGCCCCTCTCCCAGGCAGTATGGAGTACCTGTTGCCCAAGAGAGGGGGAGCTACTATAGAAGAATTCTTGCAGGTTTGCTCACCTGGAAAGGGATAAAACAGTCTCCCAGATGCCTCCCTAGTGTCACTAGCCGGGTCTCTCTGCACGGATTCTCTGAAGAGAAATATTTCTCTCTCCCTTTAAAAGATCCAAACACACTGGTGCCTGGATTAAGTGTTTATGATTTTTACTGGCAAGCAAGCAAATATTGTGAGACAAGTAAAGGAGAGGAACAAAACAACATAAACTAAGAAAGAAGTCAAACTAATCACTGGTATACAATTGTTTAACTATTTACCTATGCAATATTTTCAATCACACTTAGCAACTGGCTGAACAACCGGTCAAACCTTACATAGTTTATCTGTCTTATGGCTAGGGACCTTTCTTTTCAGTTTTTATTTTATTTTGTTGGGAATTTCAATGTTAGAACAAAAAAGAATTCAGTGGAAAATTGACTTTTCTATTAATTTTTCTCCTGTGTGTTTATATTAAAGTAATTTTTCCACTGATTATTTTTCTTCTAACATTGAAATTCAAAGACAAAAAAAATCCCTGAAAACTCTCTACTTATGGCCTAACTGGGTTCCCAGAAAAATAGTTTAGAATCAAACAATGTGCACAAAACACTGTGGGGGCCTTTCTCTGTATGCGTGCAGGCAGTAAACACCAGTCTGAAATGGGGCATTGATCAAGCTGGGGTTTTATTTTCTATTTCTGTGTTCCTAAACTCTCAAACCCCCTTTCAGTCTCTGGCTTTAAATCCTGGGTCAATGCACAGACCTGGAAATGAAATACAGGACAAAGCAGCAGTGCTTAGATTCTGCTGTGCTGGTAAGCTTTATTGTTTTTATTCTTCACAAACTGAAATTCTCTCTTTCTCAAGTAGGAACAGGTTGAGAAACATGATCCCCCTTCTCTAATCCTGCCCTCCAAAACCTCAGTTCACTTAAATGTTTTCCCAAAAACAAGGGTGCAATAGGCAGATCCTCTTCCAGTCTGAGCTGTGGGTAAGTGACGTGCAGACTCCCCTCCCGTTGATGGATCAGTTTGTGCACTGCCTCTTTAGTTCCTGCAAGACAGGAAACTGCTCCTCTCCTGAGTCTTGCCCCTTAGCTGGATTTCTCTTCCTCTTCAAAGGCAGCACTGGGGATTCAAAACTCAAAAGCTCCTAAGGTGTCCTTTTTTTTCCTCCTTCATTGGTTCAGAATTTCTCCTGGGGTTTACTGACTCTTGCAGCTTTCCCTCTCCCTTCCATCTTGTCTCTTTTGCCTGTTTACCTTTTGGGGGAGGGTTAAAAACATAAGAACTTGCCATACTGGGTCAGACTGAGGGTCCATCCAGCCCAGCATCCTGTTTCCAACAGAGGCCAATCCAGGCCATAAGTACCTGGCAAGATCCCCAACAGTAAACAGATCCCATGCTGCTATCGCAAAGTGATAATTACTGGCTATTTCTTAAATCTTTCTTAGTTAATTACAGTTTATTGACTTCTCCAATAATTTGTCAAAACTGTTTTTAAATCCTGCAATGCTAACTGCATTAACCACATTCTCTGGCAATTAATTCCAGAGCTTAATTATCGTTGAGTGAAAAAAGAAAGTTCTCCGATTTTGTTTGAAAGCCTCAGAGCAAGGCAGAGAGGTCTGGAAGGTCACAGAGCAAGTCAGGATTGCCTGAAGGCAACAGGGCAAGGCAGGAAGGCCTGGAAGGCCATAGAGTACAGCACGAAGGCCTGGAAAGCCACAGGGTAAGGCAGGAGGTCAAGGTGGGCCACAAGGCAATGCAAGCAAACAAGACAAGGATGGCCAGGTCAAGAAGCTGAGGTGACTTTATGAAGAGGCAAGGAGGGAATGGTCAGGTTCAGTTAAGTAGAGTTTGAACTGCCACTTCATTTGATCAACAAGGAGATGGATAGAGCAGCTGTGAACAAAGCTTGTTGATGACTTCTGCTGGTGGGGATGCTGCATAGTTGGCAGAACTGTGACAAGATACCTGAGGCACTCCACTCTTTACCTCTTTCCATTGGGAGAATTGATCATTTAGTCCTAGGTTAGGCAACTCTGATCCTGGAGCACCACAAACAGGCCTACTCCAAAGGACATCCACAGTGAACATATTTGGCAGCCTAGCAATACCTAGAATGGTGGGAGCAGTATATCTGGACAAACTGCAGGGGAAAGAAGGTTCTTTTCTGCTAACATCTATAAAGTCGCTATGTTACTATGGCAAAGAAAAGGGTGGAGACAGTATTGAATGGGTTTTCAAGGAAAAAGCTCTACTTAAAAATGCTAAATAAGGAGATCACGTGATGCAGTGAGCAATGGAGGATGTCCCTCACTGAGTTCCGGGTGCCATGCTCCAAAAATACCTACTTTTGACCGCCTGTAATTTCCAATTGCTGCAAAAATATCAGCATCCTCGAAATTTATGTCGATCACCTCATATATGCAACGATCGCCATCTGGTATGCCTCTAAAAACTTGTAGGAAAGAAAGGAAGAAACCCAAAACTACCAACAACAAAATGGCGACCACTGCCGACACAGCCAGCAGCCAGGGTCAGTATGAAACCATGGCTAAGGAACTCAAAGTGGCTGTGTTAGAAGCCCTTCATGTTAAACTCTCCTCCATTTCAGCACAAATCACAGAGGTAAAATCCATGCTGTTGGAATTGAACCCCAGTTTGAGCAAATAGAAGGCAGGGTGTCTGTGCTGGAGGATGATTCCCTGGCTGCAACCTCTAAAATAATTGCGTTGGGAAAAGCAATAATGGCACAATCCATCAAAATAGATGATTTAGAAAACAGATATCGCTGATCGAATTTGCGTTTTTTTGGCCTCTCTGAATCTATAGCCAACAGGAATCTAGGCTCATTCCTAGAACATGGCTGCCGGACTCCCAACATCTCCCGGACTTACATTCAACTCATAAGATTGAAAATGCTCACCGGTTAGGGCCGCGGAAGGAAAAGGATCAAAGGCCAAGGATAGTAATAGCTAAGATCCTAAACTTTGCACATAAAGAAGCTATCCTACAGGCATTTCGCAAGTCTCCGCCTGAGTCTCAGCTCTGTGTTGAGGATTCTCACTGATATGCTTTGTGCTATTCTCAAATCAGATGAAATTCTCGCTGCATTTTCCTGCACGACTAAAGATCTGGCATGGAGATTCCATCAAATTATTTGATTCAGTGGATGAGGCAAAAACATTTTTGGACTTGCTGGGCGGCTAGTTGAAAGTATAAAATGAGACCTAAAATGATACAGAAGTTTTTCCATTCTTTCACATCTAGATGGACACTAGTCTGCCAGCTGTTTTTATTAGCTGACAGAAACGAGGTTCGCTAGGCTTGTACTATGGATATTGATCTTCCAGACATCTGCCTTAAAGATACTCCGTTACCTCTAATGGGAAATCTGTCTCCCTTCCTCTTGGGTTTGTCCTGCCACTTCGAGATGACTTGTCCTCATAACTACATTGACAGAACTAAGGGCTTCTAGGCTTCTACCATGGACTCTTTCATTGACCCCCATGTTACCCTGTGCGAGATATACTGCTTTTCTTTTTTCTTTCTTTTGGGGATCATTTTGTTTGTTCCAGGGCGATTTGCCCTTACAAATGCAACAAGAGGATTTTAATTTGACTCTGTCAGGAACCCTTCATGGTGGCGTACAAACAGTTTTTATATTTCTATTACAATATTTGGGGCGTGAAACCCACTTGCATGGTTTACGTTATTTTCTACCCCAGCTTTATGGAAAATCAAGCTTCTTTAGTTGGTTACTGGGATTGGGGTGGGAGGGGAGGGGGAGGGTGGGAAAGTTGGAGGGGATATTATTATATATGCTCAGATATAAGATTGTGGAGATTCTCATAGGAGTTTCGTTGGATTAGTTGGTGGAGGGATGTGAGATTGAGGGATCGCGGAGATGGTGGTGTGGGGTGGGAAACACTTCAGATCAGAAACATGGGTTCATTAAGGGAGGCGTACTTTGTCCCCCCTCTGGGCGAATATTGGTTACAGTTCAAGAACAATTTGTGCAATGGGTCCGGTGGGATTTCTCTGCCTCTAATTATCTCCTCTAGTAAGCTCAATGGGTGACCCAGTGAGGATTATCTCTTGGAATGTAAACAAAAGTTCTTGCATCAATTGAGGAGATGCAAGCACACTGTGTTTTGCTTACAAGAAACTCATCTGTCCCATATAGAGAGCTAGAAACTAGTGAGGGGATGGGTTAGTGTCTGTCATTTCACACTGGCTAAAGAGAAGAAAGCGGGAGTAGCCATACTGATTCACAATTCTGCCAACTTTCAAGTATCTAAAATGATACACGACGAAGAGGACAGATTTGTGATGATGATAGGTCAGCTGATTGGCAAGGAAATCACCATATGCAGTGTAAATGCTCCAAATAATTACTCACACAGTTTCTTTGTGTATATCCTTTCCCAATTAACTTCCCATGCCCGAGGCTTACAGGTGGTGGCTGGAGATTTCAATATCACACATGACCCTCAAATGGATAAGTGCCCCTCTGGGCCTTGCTGTTTCAACAACATGGATAAAGGGGTAGTGTTTCTTTGTGAGGAGTGCTCTCTTTTAAATTCATGTACTTCAACCGGTTGAGAAATATTACACACATATTTCCCGAGACCATGCTTCCATGTCACGCATTGATTACATCCTGATTTCCAGAGATGATTTCTCCTCCTTAGTAAGCACTACCATTGGACCACAGATAATATCAGACCATGCAATCATCTGGATAGATTTACAGTTCTCAGTTTTTGAACCTGGAGAATGGTTCTGGAAGTTTCCTGGCTTTCCTCGCAGCAACCCAGCCTTCCATAACTTCCTTCAGGGGAGATGGGAGGATTTTTCTGTACACAACCAACAACATACAGATAATACCCAGTTATTCTGGGAGACAAGGAAAGCCGTGATATGAGGAGAGATCATCTCTTATGTGGCATCTCTTAAGAGGCAGACCGATGCTGCCATTTTACAGTTGGAGGCCCAACTGAAAACAGCAAAGCAAAAACTTACATCCCAAACATCCACAGCGCATTTATCTTCCTACTTTTCTATCTTAAGAGACCTAAATTCTTTATTGCAACAAAGAGCCCACAGAGCAATACAAGTTTCTGAACACAATTTCTTCCGATTTGTAAACAAGGCTGGTAAGCACCTGGCTAACATGATTCAAGCCCACAAAGGGAGAGCCTTCATTCTCTGCATGATAACATTACAAGGACAAATAGTAACAAGTTGGAAAGAGATATGTGAGGTCTTTTGAATATTTTACGAGATCCTGTATACAGACAATATCTCAGGGGGAATCACATGACAAGGAGGTTTTCTTTGAACAGCTTCCCTTACCTAAACTTTCAGAGACACAGCTCGTATCCCTAAATAAACCAGTTCAGCCAGTCGAGGTGCTAAATGTAGTAACGGCAAGCAAACCTGGGAAAGAACCTGGGCCAGATGGATTATCCTTCGATTTTTACAAAATCTTGAAAACCTAGCTATCTGATCCCCTATCTGCTTTTTACTTGGATGCATTACAAAAAATGTATTTCCTTCTCATTTTAACACGGCTTTTATTACCATGTTACTCAAACCGGCATCTTACAGGCCTATCTTCCTCCTTAACTGTGAGTTAAAAATCTTGGCTAAGGTGCTAGCCGACCATTTAGGCATCATTCTCCCACAACTCATCTCTGAACACCAGGTAGGCTTTGTGAAGGTTCGTGCGGCCTGTTCCCACATAATTAAACTTTTAACAGCATTTTCGGCATGGGTTTCCCAGTGTACCCCAGCGTTTGCGATTGGCTTCGACTCGGAAAAAGCCTTCGACAGGGTGTCATGGCCTTACCTTTTCTCAGTCCTTGGACGATTCGGGTTCCAAGGAAATGTTTTGTCTAATATCTCTATATTGTATGATAACCTGATTTCTCATATTGTAGCCAATGGCCTTAAATCAGCAGAAGTGGGTATAAGTGAGGGGTCCATCAGGGGTGCCCGCTTTCCACGATATTGTACATCCTCACCATAGATCCGCTATTACAGAAAATAAATCAGGCACAGGATATTCTAGGATTCCAAAAAGGCCAACATTCGTTCAAAGTGGCTGCTTTTGCAGATGACATTTTAATTTTTCTAACCAAGCCAGAGACCTCCTTGGGTCCCTTACTGCGGCTATAGACAGAATATGGTAAATTTGCAGGTTTACGAATTAATCAGGAGAAGTCAAAAGCTTTGGACATAGGCGGGTGGGTGAAGGCTTCTTGTTTGGGCCCCTTCCCCCTTAAAGTAGGTTGAAAAGGACATGAAATATCTGGGAATTAAAATACTTAGTAATTTGTCTAACCTTTATTCAGTCAGTATATGCCATTGAAGTACAATTCTTCCCAGCACCTAGGCAAATGGCGGGACTTAATCCTGTCCCTCTCTAGTAAAATCCAATTATTTAAGATAGTGATTCTTCCCAAGTGGCTCTACGTCCTTCAGATGTTACCAATTTGGCTTACAAAAATGACTGTAGAGAAGTGGGGAAATTGCTTCGCAACTTCCTATGGATTGGGAAGAAAGCTTGTATATCTTTACAAACTCTCATGCAACCGATGTCACAAGGGGGATGAACTGCCCTAATTTACGCCTATACAACCTAGTTTGTATGTACGGATCCTACGGGACTGGGTTTTGAGGATTTCATACTTTATCCCGTACCAACAATTGGCAGGCTGGCTGGACATCCCATCTTTCAATTACATCTTACTTGCAAATAGAACAACCCTTCCCCCAGCTCTGTCAACCCACTTACTGATAAACGCAGGGAGGAAGGCCTGGTCTTATTTATGTCAATCGCTCTATCTCCCCTCCAGAATAACATCGCTACTAAGCATCTGTGACAATGGCCTGTTCTCCCCGCCAAAGGAAGCTTGGTGTTCCACAGATGGAGGAAATTAGGCCTAGAATTCATCTTTCAATGCTTCTCACAGGACTCAGGTCAATTATTTAGCTTCCCAGAGCTGCAAAAGCACTTCTCCCTACCAGCATCCGATCTATTTTATTTACAACTTCGGCATTTTATTAAAGCACATGAAAATTCATTTAAGGGTTCATTGCAGATCCAATTGTTACATAATATTGTTTAATTTAGGCTCCTGCAAGCATAAACCTTCTATAGCTGGCTTCTCTAAGGCTGTGAGAACTACCTTGTCGGTAGGAAATCTACCAAAACTGCACATGGAGGCAATGGCCGGACTTCTCCCTATCATTGCAGGAATTTACTAAATGCTTTCAGAATATTATGTCTTGGTCAGAAAATATGCTATATCTGGAGCTACAATTTAAATTTCTGAGGCAGGAGGTGGAGGAGAGAAGGAGAGAGACCTGAGCCAGCAGCCATTCCGGGGGTGAGGCTGAGATTCCGACCCCAATGGGGTAACAGTTGGTGCCTTTCCCGTGCTTGACGTCATCAGGGAGGGACATTTGAGGGGCCTTAAACTCACCCCTCCTGCGGAGTCCCTTTGCAGTGGAGGAGAGAAGGAGAGAGACCCGAGCCAGCAGCCATTCTGGGGGTGAGGCGGATTTTTCAACCCCAACGGGGTAACAGCTGGTGCCTTTCCCGTGCCTGCCAGCATCAGGGAGGGATGTTTGAGGGACCTTAAAATCGCCCCTCCTTCTGTGCGCAGCCGCCGCCAGCGCATCGCCTAAGCTGTGCTCCAAAGGGGCGTGCGGCTTTGTTTCAACTTTTCTCCAATTTAGACTTTTGCCTTGAAGTTTTTTTTTTTTTTCCTAATTTAAAAATTGAAAGTCTCTCCTTGCTCTCTGAAGTCTCCAGTGTTCGGTAGGGGAGGAGTTAAGACGGCACCCAAGAAGGGAGCACAGTATTTGCCCGCTCCTGAATTTCAGAAAATATTTTGCCTTATTTCAGTGGCTTGACCATTGGAACAGACTAATGCCACCAAAAAGGAAAGGCAAAGTAAGGGCATACCCCTCTAGCCCTACTCTGCCTACTGGGCAAAGAACGATTCAGCAGTGCTCTAAAGAATGGGGCAGGAGTACCGGCTGTTAGGGCGGATGAAGGAGATATCGCCCTAACTTTGGAAGAAGTGACCCTCAGCCCCTTTGATGATTGCTTACCAACGGCTACATGGGAGATGTCGACACCACGCTCTGGTGGGATCCCCGAAGTCGGAATCCGCGCTTTGGAGGAGGAGGAGCGGTGCCGGTTTCTGTTTCTGTGCTGAACTCCTTAAGGTCACCCGGGAGAGTTGCAGGAGTATCAGTACTGGAAGGAGTTGAAATCCAGGAGTCGGGAGGAAATGTGAGGCCTGGAAGTAAACTCTCTACCCTTCCCTGCCTAGAATTAACATCTAAAAAGTTGGTTGTGGTAACTTTGGACTCTCTCTGGGCCCTAACTTCAACAATGGTGAGAACTTTTTCAGACTGTTTGTTAAAAATTAATTCGCTATCACTACAAATAGAACAAATGAATAAGAACTGTGAAATAACTCGTCAGGAAACAATGGAAAAATTTAAAAATATAGAATGTGAACTCCAGCAGGTTAAGGCTGTGCAATCCATCATCATACAGGATTGTGGTTTAATTAATAGAAAGGTGGAAGTTATTGAAATTGCCTTAAGATATCTAAATATTAATTTATTAAACATCCCTAGGGTTGTGGGAGGGATTCCACTAGTTACTGTTAAAAGATATTTCCTTGAGGTATTAGAATATTCATCTGAAACGGCTCCCCCCCCCCCCCCCTAGATAAAGTTTATTTTCTTCCAACTAGGGCTAGTCCACAAGGGCAAGCTGCGATGGTGGATTTGGGAAATTAACTGATTTCTTGGAAACCTCGGCTTCGACCTATGAAATAGCAGAGAGAGCAACGCTGCTGATTTCATTTTTTTCTGAAAAAGAATTAAGCGATGTAATGCGGTCTTATTTTAAGAAATTAAATACTCTCTTTATGGCACAAAAAAATAAGGATTTTTCCGGATATGACAAGATCCACAGAACAGAGAAGAAAAAGCTTCCTGGTGTTATGCCAGGAAGCTTTAGCTTTAGGGATGATGTACCATCTAAGATTCCCCTGTAAATGTGTGATAAAATATAACAGAGATAGCTATGTAGTTTTTTCAGCCGGATCATTTGAAAAGTTTTTTAGAATCCAAGAGAGTCTTGCTACAAGCTAGCAATGTCTAAAGTTTTGATCATCATATTGTAAAATGTAGTAGTGTTGGGTTATGCCTTTCTATTATTAATTTCTTGTAATATCTCCTAATTTACTATGATACCTCCCCTATTATTAGAGGTCTAATGGGTAGTTTATAATCGATATATTTCTAAAAAAATGTTTCTTTTGTATTATTAATTTCCAAGTGATACCACGTTTCTTTACAAAGAACATACTTTGTTAAAATTTGAAAATTCAATAAAGATTTAATTAAAAAAAAAATTTCTGAGACAATTTTATTTAGCCCCAGAGGGCTTTCCAAGCTAAGTTGGTGGCTTCCCCAAAATGTGTTAAATGTTCAACATCCATAGGTTCTTTCTTCCACTGTTTCTGGATATGTCCAGTGTCCAGGTGTTCTGGAAGAAAGTTTGCCACACGTGCAGCCAAATTCTTGATTTCTCCATACCGGTAGATCCTATGTTGTGGCTTTTCGGAGTCACATCACATTTCTGATTAGCAGCTGATCTCCCTACTCTTCAATTTGTACAGAAAGCAGGCCTTGTGGGAGAAAAAAAGTTGTCTTGTGCAATTGGATTGGCAACTTAGAGCCACAACAGGAACATTGGTTTCGCCTGTTGGTGAAACTGTATACCTTTGAATTTTTATCGGCAAAGGTTGCCTCACATAAACGCCTCTTAGAAATGCAGTCAGTGTTGAGACCATGCTGTTCATGCCGGCCTTATAGAAGCCTCATTCTCTTGTACTACTTAGGTCAGGGCTTCTCAAACCTATCCTGGGGACTCCACAGCCAGTCAGATTTTCAGGATACCCACAATGAATATGCATGAGATAAATTTGCATCTACTGAATCTCCATGGTGTGTGGGTCCCTGGGTCAGGTTTATGAAGCTCTTACTTAGGTACAGCCTGCTAATCCAAGATAACTGAGTGGTACCCCACTATTTCCTTCACACTCCTTGCCACAAAGCCTTCTCTTAAATCTAACCCACACTTAGCCTACAAACTCACAACTTTTCTCCACCTCCAGTTCACACTGCCTTTCACATCACTTATTTCTTAATCCACACATCTTTATCTTTTCGTAGATACCAGCAGCTGACCTGAGGAAGACGAGGAGGACCAGGTCCCTCCTGCAGCTTCGGCTGCTGCACCAGAACAACCACAATCAGCAGCCTTCACCCAGTCCTGGCATAGAAACCAGTCCCGAGCCTCTTCCCCATCCCTTGCCCCACTGCAGCAGAAGTCACCAGCCAACCCACAGCCAGCACTCCTTTCAGTTGTCCATCACCCTCCCCATTGGGCCACATCTCCTTTTGCCCTAGATCTTGAGGATGAAGGTCCAGTTGTGGGCCTCCCTTTGGAGGAGGAGGAACAGGACCAGTGCTAACAATTTTGCTGCCCTGTTTGAAATATTGCTGTGCTGCCCCCTCCCCCATTCTGCTTCCTTTTAATACAGTATTTTTATTGTTTTCCCCAATAACCAACACACTATAGAAGCTGTCAGTCTTATGCCCTGTCCCAGACACCTTTCTCCACCGAAAAAACTCTCTGCTTCCTCCAGCAATCCAAAGTATCAAAACTGACACGCTCCCGCAAACCTATTTTACCCCATCCGTAGGTCCAAGGTTTCCAGGTCCTCCTGCCCCACCTACCAGTATATAAAATTGGCACTGGCTGGACCCTGTAGCTTGCACCAGTTTTTTTGTACAAAACAACATGCA
The DNA here is from genome assembly GCF_901001135.1 of Rhinatrema bivittatum. Lineage (NCBI taxonomy): Eukaryota > Metazoa > Chordata > Amphibia > Gymnophiona > Rhinatrematidae > Rhinatrema > Rhinatrema bivittatum. The sequence continues at coordinate 511,509,879 of NC_042615.1, read as the reverse complement.
CTGCTGTGATGCCACCCAGAAAATCCAGTAAAAAGAGACACTTGGAACCCATATTTTATTAGGCCTATTGTATTGCATGTTAGGTGTGGGTTTGTCCCTTGGACAGCACTGAGAAAACTGAATGACAGCAATATAGTAAAATTCTCATACCACAACAGTACTAACTGCAGACACTCGAACAGGAACAACCCTACTTATGAAAAGGCAACAATGCACATATTACACCAGGCCCTAAAATACCGCCTACTAGGAAAGCAAAACAAACCGTATTCTAGCCTTAATGTTGTTTTAATGCCTTATTTAATGCTTAATCTTGATATACCTGCTCACTCTATTGTCTTACTGACTAAGTATAGACTCAGATTGATTCATATCAACAGCTAATTCTTGCTGTTAGCTAACTTCTAAAATAAGGAAGGCCATTTATTGCCAGCATATTGGAAGGTCTCAAGGATCTGGTGCTTTCAAGAACTTAAATACCTAGTGGTTGCTTTTCTAAAACAGTGAGCTTCATTTCTCAGCTACTAAATACATTAGAGCCCCCTCACAACATCACACTTACAGAGTGAAACACATAAGCATGGAACACATTGGGCAGCACAGGTTTCCACAGCTGCAAAGCAATTACAATTTCTCTATTATCCAAAACTACTAGGAAGTCAAGCACTTAAGATTCCCTAGCAAGGTGGCTTTCCAATAATGGCCCTGGTTCGCAGGGATGTTAACAAGCTATATAATGTCCTTTTTATGTCCTTCCAGATAGCAAATAATGTACGTAAATATAAATAATTATGTCTGAACTTCACAGAAAAATACCTATTATAGCTGTAAGATACTAGGACACAGTAAGGAAGGGCATAGGCTTCAGATAAATAGAAAATCAGAAATACGTGACTTGGAATAACATCTTTTATAAAAGTACATGTGTACAATTTAAATGTCAAATATTTACTCACATGTGTATGTAATTAAGAACATAAGAACATAAGAAATTGCCGTGCTGGGTCAGACCAAGGGTCCATCAAGCCCAGCATCCTGTTTCCAACAGAGGCCAAACCAGGCCACAAGAACCTGGCAATTACCCAAACACTAAGAACATCCCATGCTACTGATGCAATTCATAGCAGTGGCTATTCCCTAAGTAAACTTGATTAATAGCCATTAATGGACTTCTCCTCCAAGAACTTATCCAAACTTTTTTTAACCCAACTACACTAACTGCATTAACCACATCCTCTGCCAACAAATTCCAGAGCTTTATTGTGCATTGATTGAAAAAGAATTTTCTCCGATAAGTCTTAAATGTGCTACTTAGTTTACTAACTTCATGGAATGCCCCCTAGTCCTTCTATTATTCAAAAATGTAAATAAACTTATTCACATCTACTCATTCAAGACCTCTCATGATCTTAAAGACCTCTATCATATCCCCCATCAGCCGTCTCTTCTCCAAGCTGAACAGCCCTAACCTCTTCAGCCTTTCCTCATAGGGGAGCTGATCCATCCCCTTTATCAATTTGGTTGCCCTTCTCTGTACCTTCTCCATCGCAACTATATCTTTTTTGAGATGTAGTGACCAGAACTGTACACAGTATTCAAGGTGCGGTCTCACTATGGAGCGATATAGAGGCATTATGACACTTTCCCTTTTATTAACCATTCCCTTCCTAATAATTCCTAACATTCTGTTTGCTTTTTTGACTGCTGCAGCACACTGAGCCAACAATTTTAAAGTATTATCCACTATGATGCCTAGAAAGTTTTCCTGGGTGGTAGCTCCTAATATGGAACCTAACATCGTGTAACTACAGCAAGGGTTATTTTTCCCTATATGCAACACCTTGCACTTGTCCACATTAAATTTCATCTGCCATTTGAATGCCCAGTCTTCTAGTCTTGCAAGGTCCTCCTGTAATGTATCACAATCCGCTTGTGATTTAACTAATCTGAATAATTTTGTATCATCCGCAAATTTGATAACCTCACTCGTCATATTCCTTTCCAGATCATTTATATATATATATATATATATATATATATATATATATATATATATATATATATATATATATATATATTGAAAAACACCAGTCCAAGTACAGATCCCTGAGGCACTCCACTGTTTACCCTTTTCCACTGAGAAAATTGACCATTTAATCCTACTCTCTGTTTCCTGTCTTTTAACCAGTTTGTAATCCATGAAAGGACATTGCCTCCTATCCCATGACTTTTTAGCTTTCTTAGAAGCCTCTCATGAGGGACTTTGTCAAATGCCTTCTGAAAATCCAAATACACTACATCTACTGGTTCACCTTTATCCACATGTTTATTAACCCCTTCAAATAAATGAAGCAGATTTGTTAGGCAAGACTTCCCTTGGGTAAATCCATGTTGACTGTGTTCCATTAAACTATGTCTTTCTATATGCTCTACGATTTTGATCTTGAGAATAGTTTCCACTATTTTTCCCAGCACTGAAGTCAGGCTTACTGGTCTATAGTTACCCGGATCGCCCCTGGAGCCTTTTTTAAATATTGGGGTTACATTGCCACCCTACAGTATTCAGGTACAATGGATGATTTTAATGATAGGTTACAAATTTTAACTAATAGATCAGAAATTTCATTTTTGAGTTCCTTCAGTACCCTAGGATGCATACCATCTGGTCCAGGTGATTTGCTATTCTTTAGTTTGTCAATCTGGCCTACTATATCTTCCAGGTTTACAGTGATTTCATTCAGTTCATCTGACTCATCACCCCTGAAAACCATCTCTGGAACTGGTATCTCCCCAACATCCTCATTAGTAAACACGGAAGCAAAGAATTAATTTAGTCTTTCTGCAATGGCCTTATCTTCCCTAAGAGCCCCTTTAACCCCTCGGTCAAATAATGGTCCAGTCGACTCCTTCACAGGTTTCTTGCTTCGAATATATTTTTAAAAGTTTTTATTATGAGTTTTTGCCTCTATGGCCAACTTAATTTCAAATTCTCTCTTCGCCTGTCTTATCAATGTTTTACACTTAACTTGACAATGCTTATGTTTTATTCTATTTTCTTCAGATGGATCCTTCTTCCAATTTTTGAAGGATGTTTTTTTGGCTAAAATAGCCTCTTTCACCTCACCTTTTAACCATGCCAGTAATCATTTTGCCTTTCTTCCATCTTTCTTAATGTGTGGAATACATATGGACTGCGCCTCTAGGATTGTATTTTTAAACAATGTCCATGCCTGTTGAACACATTTAAGCTTTGCAGCTGCACCTTTCAGTTTTATTCTATTTTCCTCATTTTATCAAAGTTTCCCTTTTGAAAGTTTAGTGTTAGAGCTGCAGATTTACTTATTGTCCCCCTTCCAGTTTTTAGTTTAAATTTGATCATGTTATGATCACTGTTGCCAAGTGGCCCCGCCATCGTTACCTCTCTCACCAAATCCTGCATTCCACTAAGAATTAAATCTAAAATAGCTCTCTCTTGTTGGTTCCTGAACCATTTGCTCCATGAAGCAGTCATTTATTACATCCAGGAACTTTATGTCTCTAGCAAGTCCTGATGTTACATTTACCCAGTCAATTGACTGGAAATTAGGCACAAATGCAGATATTTTATATCTGTGTACATTCTTACTACCCAGTACGCACACAATAGCTGCCAGAAGGGGTGCTCAGAAGCAGAAGCGTAATTTTCCTACCCAAGGAAGAGGTCATACTGGTAAATGAAATTTTGGGCATTCTAGGGGGATCATTATCTGGGTTTTGAGGGAATAACCTCTATCACCTGTGGATAAAATGCAGAAAAGATGCATATTAGAGAGGCAAAGGAGGAGTGCACAGATGGAGAACTCCTTGTGAAGTGCTGCAAGACCTATTAGAAACTGAGTGACAAAAGAGAACAATGCTTAGTTGTACAGTTGTGATTGTGTGAGCTGCAAACTTAGAAGACATCCCCCAATTATGTGGCCATGCTCAAAGTGGTCATGGAAGCCTGACTGTGATAGAATTCAGGAATCGTGGCAGGAGTCTGGAAACCCTGATATTCAGTTATGAGAGGTTTGGCATTTCAGAGCACCTGCATTGCATCTTGAGGCAGTAGAAGCGGTAGTTGGCCTCGCTCCCAGCAGGGGGCATGATTATTATGTATCTGCAATCAATTGCTTCCAAAACTAATGAAAAAGAGCAATGTCATAAAACTCTGTCTGGGTAGCTTTTGGTGCTGTCTTTCATAAGGAAAAGAAATATATTGATGTGTTCTCCTGAGAAAAGCACTCAAATTGTGAAATACAGAACTAGGTGGCTTATTTCTGCTGGGACTGTGGCATAAAAGGCCAGGGCTGTTCTGACTTTGAGGTGGACAGGCAAAGTGTGAGCACTCTGTGTTGAAGGGCACAGATCTCCTCAAACTCCTGCTCATGACTTACTCCCCAGACAGATCCAAAAACTGAGTTCTGGGCCTATATATCCTCTTCATGGGGTACCTTCTCCTCCTCTGTTGTCTCTCCCTCCATTGATGCAGATCCGGACATTTATAGCACTTATTTCTGCACTTCACACCTTCACTAGTAATACCCAGACCCACCACCACTAACACCCTCACCCATTACCAGTAACACCTTCATCTATCACCAGCAAACCCTCAACCACTTGCTGCACACTCTCGCTCACCACCATTCTACTCTCAGCCACAAGTAATAGCCTCTCCTCCTCCTCAACTTCACCTTCAGCCAGAAGAAGTAAACCCTTAGCGAGCCTGACACACCTATAGCCACATATATTCTCCAAACATAGCCACACATATTTTAAAGTGCACATACACAGATGAAAAAAAGCAAACACAATCGAAATGACAAACAGAAAAGAGAGACACACTGATAAACACACAACAAATGATGGCTACCTCACACAAATAGTGGACAGAAAAAAACAATACCACACAAGCACTCAAACACGCTCCTAGATCTCTTGCCAATCTCTAGTGACCTCCAGACCAAGCATCAGATCCCAAAAAAAAGTGAGGTTTGAAATTAGAGCCTTAAATAGAGGCTGTAAAAGCATCCCTGCATATTTGATGATGTATACATGTACTCAGTTTACAAAATACTTACTTATGCCTGTACTTCCAAACCCTGCCCTGGAATGTCCTCAACACCCCCTCTTTGTTCGCACATACTTTTTCAGTTGTCAAAAGCTCACACATACTTCCATTATTCTGAAAAATCTTTCTGCATGTAAAGCTAATTATACATATATACATTATTTTACATGCACAACCTCCATTTAAGGCTTTGAAATTATGGTAAAAATGGAACCTAAGGAAATGAAGGGGAAAAATAATTAAGCCAAGAAACAAGCAAGTGGACAGTTTGATTTTTCTAGCTAGTACTACTGCTATTTTGAGAATATTTTATTTCAGTAATAGTGTTCAAAATGTGTAGTACAGAATATTTTAGAAGAAAGAAAGGGAGTATTGTTATCATGTGAACAATATGTGTTTAAAGAAAAAAATATATATTCAGTTATGATTTAAGTTTTTGTGACTCCTCATGCAGTGTGTTAAAATGCAGCTTTTAGGACTATTATGATCCTATCCTCTAAAAATGTCTTAGGATGAAACCTTTTGGGACTATCAAGGACCTTTATTCAAGCAAGACCTGAGGAAATGACCTTAGTAATACAAAAATCTTATAGTCTAGAACAGTCATTGAACTGAAAAAATACACATACCAAATACTTTGTTAGTTACCTTTTCATGAATTCTATAGAACCAATCAATTATTTTTCCAGATTCCACCCAGAGATGTATCAATGTGCCCTTGCCATGGTCTTTGCCACAGAGGAGATCAATCAAAACCCGAAGATATTACCCAATGTGACCCTGGGCTTCAGGATCTTTGACTCCTGTTACACAGAAGCCATGGCTACCCAAGGAGTCCTGTGGATGCTGTCAGGACAGAAAAACACTGTCCCCAATTACAGGTGTCAGCCGGCAACTAAGATGGCAGCCATCCTGGGAGATTTCCCTTCTGCCGTGTCCATTCAAATAGCGAGGATTTTGGGACTACAGAGGATACCTCAGGTACTGGATATTGAAACAGAGAGAGAAACAGAAAATGACAGACAAAGAGCAAATGAGAAACTGTAGGGATAAATATATATAGAGTTACTGAAGAGAAAGAAAATTAGGTAACATTTTAAAAATGTGTAGCCCAGATTATCCACAGTTCAAAGCAGGGTATGATTTAACAACTGTAAAAAAATTTCAAAATAATAACATGACGACGTACAAATACATGAAGAAAGGGAAGTACTGCAGCAATATAGATTATATAGACAGACAAATTGATGGGTGGATACTTCAGGGATAGACATTAGACAAGTTCACATCTCCATCCTCTGGCCTATTTATTTTATGCAGAACAAAAGGACATAAGTTGTGTATGTTGAGTCAGATCAAATGTCCATCAAGCCTAGCATCCTGTCTCCAACAGTGGCCAAATCAAGCCGCAAGTACCCAGCAAATCGTAAAAAGTAGATCCTTTCCTTGTTCCTGAATCTTAGGAATCAGCAGTGGCTTTTCCAATAGGGATAGTTATAAGTAGATTAATTGTAGTGTTTTGAGGGTCACTGATAGTCAAAAATAAATCAATAGACTGTACATATTGTAGAATAGGATTACATTCCTACTCCTTTAGAAATTTTAACAATAACAAATCAACAAAATGAAGATGGAGATAATAAACCAGCAGTGATGGGAGGCTATCCAGTCTCTTGCACTGAGTGCCACATGTATGATTATCCTCAGTTGGCGAGAGGTTGTATGTATGCACTAGGTGCAAAGAACTCCTAATCCTCAAGAATGAGTCTGATCTCTGGAAAGCTAGGGTCATAGACCTGGAGGAGCTAAGGGAAACAGAGAGGTATATAGAGGAGACATAGTAGCACAGTCCCTGTGCTGCCTTGGAGGAGAAAGGTCACCTGGAAGGAGAGCATCAGTTTGGTGCAGCAGAAAGCGATTCTATAACTAGGACCTGCCCTCAGTGTGATGTAGTATCAGGGTTGCCAGGTTTTCATGAAAGAACAAGCACTATTTTCCAAAAAAATAAGCCTCAAAAAAAGCCGAACACACATGAGATTAGAAGGTATTTATACACAGAAAACACTTAAAAAATAACTATCCCTATTGGAAAAGCCACTGCTGATTCCTAAGATTCAGGAAACACAGTGGCTTGTAATAGTATTTAACTTCCTAAAATGTCCATCAGTTTTTTGTGAATTACATTACATTACACAGATTGTTCCAGTGTGCACAGAAAGTAAATTTTTAAACTCACAATACATTATCCAGTAATAGCTTCTATCTAGCCACCCTCCCATGCAGGCCAGTTGTATAGTTGACTGGTGCACTACCACTCTAGTCTCAGCCACTGAACTCTGTAACTCCTTCAAAGTGAAAACAAACAAACAACACAACGATTCCTCACACTCATCCCCCCTCCCAAGCACATATCTGACCCCCACACACTCATTCCCCCCTCTCATACATGTCTGACGCCCTCATACTCATTCCCCCTCCCCACCACCTCCAAGTACATGACTGGCCCCCATACACTCACCCCCCCTGTCTCCCCCTTCAAATTCATTCCCCCTCCCCACCTCATCCAAGCACATGACTGGCACCCACACACTCATCTCCCCCAAGCACATGTTTGCCCCCTCAAATTCATTCCCCCTCCGCACCTCATCCAAGTACATCTCTGGCCCCCTCAAACTCATTCCCCCTCCCAGCATACTCATTCCTTCCCCTCCAGGTACCTCTTCTTTCTGATTGTTGCCAATTAAGTGCTTCATTGCCTTCAGCATTCCAGCCTGCTGTGCTGCATAAAATCTTCCTCGGTCACCAGCTGTTGCTTGCCATCAGTTCCTATCTGCTCACGTGCTCCTCTGACGATGGACAGGCCTCATCTGCAGCAGCAGCCAATCACAGGGACAGCTGGGCTCAAGTCCCACCCTCCAAGCCCAAAAAAATGCAATTGAAAGAAAAAAACACCCAATAATAAGTAACCCACGAATTGCAAAAAAAAAAAAGCAAATCGCTAGGAAAAAAAAGGCCAAACTCGTTAGAAATAAGCAAGGTTGGCAACATAAGAACATAAGAACATGCCATACTTGGTCAGACCAAGGGTCCATCAAGCCCAGCAGCCTGTTTCCAACAGTGGCCAATCCAGGCCATAAGAACCTGGCAAGTACCCAAAAACTAAGTCTATTCCATGTTATCGTTGCTAGTAATAGCAGTGGTTATTATCTAAGTCAACTTAATTAACACTGTGTAGTATCCTCTCACACCGAGGATATGTCTCCAGGGGCATGTGACCAAGAGGGAAGGGGTAGAACGGCCCTTGTAGTTTCTGATTCATTTATTAGGAATGTAGATAACTCGGTGTTGGATGTGAGGATCGCTTAGCAACTTGCCTGCCTGGTGTGAAGTTAGCAGACCTCATGCATTCATAGATAGGATTTTAGATAATGCTGGGGAGGAACCAGTTTTCTTGGTACATGTGGATACCAGGGACATAGGAAAGTGCAGGAAGGAGGCTCTGGAAGCCAAATTTAGGATTTAGGTAGAAAGTTGAAATCCAGAACCTCCAGGGTAGCATTCTCAGAAATGCTACCCATTCCATTTGCAGTACCCCAGAGGCAGGCAGAGCTCCAGAATTTCAGCGCATGGATGAGACGATGGTGCAGGGAAAAGAGTTCCTAATTTGTTAGAAACTGGCCATCGTTTTGGGGATTGCAGGGGCCTTTTCCAAAAGGATGGGCTTAATCTAAACCTGAGTGGAACCAGACTGCTGGCACTAACTTTTACATGGTTTGAAATTGTCTGTCTTTGATGGATACTTCCAGAACAGGGAAATTAGGGCATCCCAGCAGAGAGGTTGCAATAAATGCCAAAGTGGATCAGGTGTCTTTAAGAAAAGTTCAGAAAAATTCCAGATTACCCCATCAACTGGTAAGAAGTTGTTATACAAACAAGAAGCATACTCTGAAATATATACAAATGCTAGAAGTCTAAAAAAATAAGATGGGAGAGTCAGAGTGTATAGCACCAGATGAAGAAGTAGATATAATTGGCATCATAGAGACCTGGTGGAAAGAGGATAACCAATGGCACACTGTGATGCCAGGGCACAAATTATATCGAAATGACAGGATAGATCAGATTGGTGGAGGGGTGGCACCATATATTAAAGAAGGCATTGAGTCAAACAGGATAAAAGTTCTGCAGGAAACAAAATGCAATGTTGAATCTTTATCAATAGAAATTCCAGATGAAAAGGGGAATAAAATAGCAGTGGGGGTGTATTACTGTCCACTTAGCCAGAATGAACAAACAGACAATGAAATGCTAAAAGAAATTAGGGAAGCTAACAGAATCAGCAGCACAGTAATAATTAGGGATGTGAATCGTTTTCCATATCGTCTTAACGATAGAAATCGTGTGGCAGGGCAAGAAAATCGTGTTAGGCACGATTTTTTAGTTAAAAAATCGTTAAAAATCGTTTTTTCCGATTAGTGCGCACTAACTCGAGTTAGTGCGCACTAACGGAGAGTTAGTGCGCACTAACTGAAAATGATAGAATTTGACACTTTTCAGGTCAGTTAAGGTCAGTTTAGGAATGAATATGTATTCCTATTGGCTGCCCTCTTATTTATTCATGTTACCAAGCTTCCCACTGACAGTATATGGGGGATGGGAAATGGAAACAGTTGGTAGCTTGACAAAACAAGTAATGTGATCAGTCAATGTGACTAGAACTTGTGCCCTAACCCTGATACCAGGGGTATTGTGATCTTCCTGCACACAGTGCCCTATTCCTGATACCGGGGGTGTTGGGATCTTCTTGCACACATCCCGGTATCAGGGATAGGGCACTGCATGCAGGAAGATCACAACACCCCTGGTATTAGGGATAGGGCACTGCGTGCAGGAAGATCACAACACTCCTGGTATTAATAGGGATAGGGCACTGCATGCAGGAAGATCACAACACCCCTGGTATCAGGGATAGGGCACTGTGTGCAGGAAGATCACCCCGGAGGAGTGAGGGTCAGGCAGCTCCCCCCTGTCTGTGAAGCCAGCCTCTCACTAGTAATGCAGGGAGGGAGCTGTCTCAGACTTCACCATCCTCCTCCCCCCCCCCCCCTCATCCACACACCATTCACTAGCTGGGACATGGGGGAAGTCAGGAGTGAGGGTCAGGCAGCTCCCCCCTGTCTGTGAAGCCAGCCTCTCACTAGTAATGCAGGGAGGGAGCTGTCTCAGACTTCACCATCCTCCCCCCCCCCTCACCCACACACCATTCACTAGCTGGGACATGGGGGAAGTCAGGAGTGAGGGTCAGGCAGCTCCCCCCTGTCTGTGAAGCCAGCCTCTCACTAGTAATGCAGGGAGGGAGCTGTCTCAGACTTCACCATCCTCCCCCCCCCCTCACCCACACACCATTCACTAGCTGGGACATGGGGGAAGTCAGGAGTGAGGGTCAGGCAGCTCCCCCCTGTCTGTGAAGCCAGCCTCTCACTAGTAATGCAGGGAGGGAGCTGTCTCAGACTTCACCATCCTCCCCCCCCCCCCTCACCCACACACCATTCACTAGCTGGGACATGGGGGAAGTCAGGAGTGAGGGTCAGGCAGCTCCCCCCTGTCTGTGAAGCCAGCCTCTCACTAGTAATGCAGGGAGGGAGCTGTCTCAGACTTCACCATCCTCCCCCCCCCCTCACCCACACAGCATTCACTAGCTGGGACATGGGGGAAGTCAGTAGGGAGGGTCAGGCAGCCCCCCCCTGTCTGTGAGGCCAGCCTCTCACTAGTAATGCAGGGAGGGAGCTGTCTCAGACTTCACCATCCTCCCCCCCCCCCCTCACCCACACACCATTCACTAGCTGGGACATGGGGGAAGTCAGGAGTGAGGGTCAGGCAGCTCCCCCTGTCTGTGAAGCCAGCCTCTCACTAGTAATGCAGGGAGGGAGCTGTCTCAGACTTCACCATCCTCCCCCCCCCCTCACCCACACACCATTCACTAGCTGGGACATGGGGGAAGTCAGGAGTGAGGGTCAGGCAGCTCCCCCCTGTCTGTGAAGCCAGCCTCTCACTAGTAATGCAGGGAGGGAGCTGTCTCAGACTTCACCATCCCCCCCCCTCACCCACACATCATTCACTAGCTGGGACATGGGGGAAGTCAGGAGTGAGGGTCAGGCAGCTCCCCCCTGTCTGTGAAGCCAGCCTCTCACTAGTAATGCAGGGAGGGAGCTGTCTCAGACTGGTATCAGGGTTAGGGCACTGTGTGCAGGAAGATCACAACACCCCTGGTGCCAGGGTTAGGGCACTGTGTGCAGGAAAATCACTTAAAATCTACACTTACCAACAATCAATTACATATATTTGAACTGTGTACAGTTCCAGCCAGGACCACCTTTCTAAAATGCACAGTGATTGGCAAATTCAACATGCACTAGCATTTCAGGTGCCTGCTAACAAAAATAATAAACAAACACGTTCTAGTCACGTGAGTGCTGATCATTACATTACTTTTTTTGTCAAGCTTCCAACTGTTTCCATTTCACATCCCCTCAACCATTACCTCAGTGTTAGCCTTGGTAACATCAATAGATAAGAGCACAGCCAGCCAATAGGAATACATATTCATTCCTAAGTGACCTTTACTGACCTGGGAAGTGTGAACACTTTGTTTCATTTTCTGTTGGTGTTCGTTAGTTTCCAGTTCCATTTCCCATCCCCCCAACCATCACCTCAGTGGTAACCTTGGTAACATCAATAGATAAGAGGGCAGCCAGCCAATAGGAACACATATTCATTCCTAACTGACCTTCTGTGACCTGGAAAGTGTTTATTTGTATCATTTTCAGTTAGTGCGCACTAAATCGAGTTAGTGCGCACTAACTGGGAGTTAGTGCGCACTAACTCCCGTTAGTGCGCACTAACACGATTTAACGATTTTTAACGATAAATCGTTAGAATTTCTATTGTATCGTGTTCTATAACGATTTAAGACGATATTAACATTATCGGACGATAATTTTAATCGTTGAAAAACGATTCACATCCCTAGTAATAATGGGTGATTGATTTCCATTATCAACGTATTCACTGGGTGAATGTCACATCAGGACATGCAAGAGAGGTAAAGTTCCTAGATGAAATAAACAACTGCTTCAGGAGGAGCTGGTACAAGATCCAACAAGAGAGGAAAACTTATTTTAAACTTGTCCTTAGTGGAACGCAGGATTTGGCATGAGAGGTAACCGAGTTGAGCTACTTGAGAATAGTGATCACAACATGATCAGATTTTACTTAATAATGAAGGGAGAACACTAACGAAATCTACTGTGATAGCATTCAACTTTCAAAATGGTGACTATGATAAAATGAGGAAAATGATTAGGAAAAAAACTGAAGGGATCAGCTGCAAAGATTGAGAGTTTATATAAGGCATGGACGTTGTTTAAAGATACCATCTTCAAGCCCTTGCATGGAGTACAATGTTTTCTAATGCATTGTACTCCAGGCATTAGAAAAGGTAGAATGACTGCTAAATACCTATCAGCATGTTTAAAAGGTGAGGTGAGAGAGGTTATAATAGCTAAAAGAGCATCTTTCAGAGAATGGAAAAGGGATCCGAATGAAGAGAACAGAAAACAGCATAAGCACTGGCAGGTTAGATGCAATGCGTTGATAAGGAAGGCAAAGACAGAATTTGAAAAGAAGCTTGCCATGGAAATAAAAACACCTAATAAAAACTTTTTCAGGTAATTTGAAGTAACTATCCTGTGAAGAAGTCATTTGGACAAGAATTGATCAAGGGGTAAAAGGGGCACTTAGGGATGACAAGACCATAGCAGAGACTAAATGAATTCTTTCCTTCAGTCTTCACTGAGGAAGAAATAAGAAAGTTATCCATGCCAGAAATGATTTTCAAACGTGATGATTCAGAGGAAGTGAAACAAATCTCAGTGAACCCAAAAGATGTAACAGGGCAAATGACAAACTAAAAAATAGGAAATCACCTGAACCAGATGGCATATATCCCAGAGTGCTGAAAGAACAAAAAGTGAAATTGCAGACACGCTATTGGTAATTTGTAAACTATCATTCAAATCATCTTTGGTCCTTGAAGAATAGAGGGTTGCTAACATTTTTAAAAAGGGGTCCAGGAAATCTCAGACCAGTGAGTCTGACGTCTAAGCTAGATGAAAGTGTAGAAACTGTTATAAAGAACAAAGATACTGAACGTAGCAAGGCATAGTTTAATAGGACAAAGCCAACATGGATTTAGCCAAGACAATCCTCTACATTTTTTTGAGGGCAGACATAAACATGTGGATAAAGGTGAACCAGTTGAACAGTATATCTAGATTTCCAGAAAGCATTTGATGAAGTCCCTCATGAGAGACTTCTTAGGAAATTAAAAAGTTTTGGGTTAGAGGCAGTGTCCTGTTGTGGACTGGGAACTGGTTAAAAGATAGAAAATAGAGAATAAATAGGACTAAATGTTAAATTTTCCCCCAGTGGAGAAATTTGAATAGTGCAGTGCCCAATTCTGGAACCACTGCTTTTTAACATATTGATAAATGACCTGGAAATGGGAACAATTTTGCTGATGAAACAAAATTATTCAAAAATTGTTAAATCACAAGAGGACTGTGAGAAATTGCAAGTGGACCTTGCAAAACAAAGAGACTTGGCATGCAAACAGCAAATGAAATTTAATGTGGACAAGTGCAAACTGATGCACTTAAGGAAAAGTAAAACAAATAATAGCTACATAATGCAAAATTCCACATTAGGAGTCACCATTTAGAAAAGGATCTAGGTTCTATTGCTGATAATACATTGAAAATTTCTACTCAGTGTGCAGCAGCAGCAGCCAAGAAAGTAAATAGAATGCCAGGAATTGTTAGGATAGGAATGAAGAATAAAACGAAGAATGTCGTAATACCTCTGTATTGCTCCATGGTGAGACCACACCTTGAGTACTGTGTTCAATTCTGGCCACCACATCTCAAAAAATATATAGATGTACTGGAAAAGATACAAAGAAGGGCGACCAAAATGATAAAGAGGATGGAATGACTCCCCTATGAGGAAAGGCTGAAGAGGTTAGGGCTGGAGCTTGGAGACGAGATGGCTGAGGGGGATATAATAGAGGTCTACAAAATTATGAAAGTACTTGAACAGGTAAATGTAAATCCGTTATTTACTCTCTCAGACAATGAAATGACTAGGGGGCAATCCATGAAGTTAGCAAGTAGTTCATTTAAAACAAATCAGAGAAAATTATTTTTCATTCAATGCATAATTAAGTTCTGGAATTTGTTGCCAGAGGACATGTTTAAGGCAGTTAGTGTAGCTGGGTTTAAAAAAGTTTTGGACAAGTTCCTGGAGGAGAAGTCCATAATCTGCTATTAGTCAAGTTAACATAGGAAATAGCCACTTCTTATTAATGGCATTAGTAGCATGGGATCTATTTAATGTTTAGGTAGTTGCCAGGTACTTGTAACCTGGATTGGCCACTGTTGGAAACAGGATGCTGAGCTTGATGGACCCTTGGTCTGACCAAGTATGAAAAATTCTTATGATCTTCTTCTTCTTTTTTTTTTAAATTTAACTCTTTATTGAATTATTATCACAATCATTACTAGCCACCAGGGGGTGGATTGGCCTATCGGGGGATCAGGCATACCCCGGTGGGCCGGTCAGATTGGTCACGTGTCATTTCCTCTCAGACTCCTCTGCTTTCCTTGTGGCTCAACCACACTAGCAGTTACCTAGTTTTTGTGTGCAGACGTGCTGGGTTTCAATTTCAGAGGGAGCAAAGCAGGCCAGCACCTTGATGACCCCTGCCTGCTGCATCTATTTGAAAAAAAAAATTAAACATTGCTCTGTTTTTCAGTCAGAGCACTACCTGCCTTTGGCCTGCTTCTCTTTGATGTTCCAGTCGGAGCTGCAGTGTCCTCGCCCTAGCCTGCCTTCCTGTCTCTCCCACCTCCTTTTTTATACTACCTGGGGGGCCGATGCAATACAGTGCACTCAGCCAAGCGCACTGTTAACCTGCATTTGGACGTGGGTTGAATCGGCGCTAATCAATCCCCTAATGCAATAAGGGGATTAGCGCATATTCAATGAGCGTCGAATGCGGAGTGAACCTAATAGGCATTCACTCCCGATGCAAAAAACCTAATAGGCATTCACTCCCGATGCAAAAAAAAAAAATGTGCATCTCGGACACACATTTAACTGTCATCTATTAACGCCTGCCTGGAGCAGGCGTTAATAGATGACAGTTTTTTAAAACAAGTCATCTATTAACAGGCGTTAATAGATGACTTGTTTTTGATGCGCACAGCTATTAACGCCTGCCTGGAGCAGGCGTTAATAGCTGTGCGCATCAAAAACAAGTACAGAAAAGCAGAAAAAACCGGTTTTCTGTACTGCCTCCTACTTAATATCGTTGTGATATTAAGTAGGATGAAAAATAAAAGAAACAAAAAAAGTTTTAAAAAAATAGACAGTTGGGTTCAGGAAACGGACGCTCGACTGACAAGCATTTGCTTCCTGAACCCTCAGCGTCGGTTTTCTTTACCGGTGGACAGCGGTGCATTAAGAGAACAGGCGCTGATTGTTCAGCGTCCACTTTCTATGCGATTTTATTGCATCTGCTCCTGGATGAGCTATCAGCCCCAGGTCCCTTCCTAGGGAGAAAAAAAAGCAGACTATTGCTGGTAAAGAGCTCTGCTTCTATCTGGTTGAAACTGCCTGCCTGTAGTCTCAGAGATGGAAGAAGCGAAAGTGGGGTTGTGCAGGCACTGGCAGGCAGCACTGTGACTGAAAAAACTGCCTTGGGACCAGCAACTGATTTTTTTTGGCCTCGATGAATCCAGTAAAGTTTAAAAAAAAAAAAAAAAAAAGCTGTGAAGGAGAGGGACTGGCTGGGGCCATCACATTGCAGCTCTCCCTCTATCACCAGGACAACAAAGTGCTGCAGAACCCAGCAGCTGCATGTACCAGCTGTAACCTGTAGGTAAGTTAAGGTTACCTGCAAAAAAAAAAAGGCTTGGTGGGGGATTGGGGGATTAAAGCAGGAATTTGAGGATTGGGTGAAAGTATGTGGGAAACTGGAGAAGAGGCAAGCAGCCCAGGGTGTTGGAGATTTTTTGGCTCAAGTCTGACAGGAGAGGCCTATGTGTTCCAGGTCACATAATGTACCTCTCTAGGTTCAGCTTGGTGTGCTTTTGGGAGTCATTGAATCACATGGACCTATTTAAAAAAAAAAAAATCCCCCTGGCTGATATTTTCCTACAATCCACCCCTGCCAGCCACTGTTACAATTCCAGCAAGATGATACCATATAAATGCAATGTAAAATTCAAGCTGCAATATACATGCACCAGCTGGAGAAAAATATTCCCATACCCAGCAATAACAGCCCTAAAGAACCAGGAAAAGTCCATTAACCATTATTAAGGTGAACTTGGGGAAATCTACTGCATATCCCTGGAATAAGCAGCATGGAATCTCTCTACCCCTTGGGATCTGCCAGGTACTTGTGACCTGGATTGGCCACTATTAGAAACAGGATACTGGGCTTGATGGACCTTTGGTCTGACCCAGTATGGCAAGTCTTATGTTCTTATGATATGCATTCATTTTTAACAAATGTGATTTTTGTAAAGAAAAATCTGTTTTCAGTTTGTTCCAAATGGAGCACACCAAAAACAGAGTTAGCTGAACCTATCCCAAAATTTTTGGATATTTTCAGTTTATTTGCAAAAAAAAGACATTGAAAGAGTCCCCCCCCCCCCCCCCCCAATCTGGGGTCTGCAAATAAGCAAGGATTTTGGCCTACTTGGTCCCCACTCACCCTTTCCATGGGGTCTTCAGTGAGGTAATGGGTAAGAGCAATCCCCAGGTGCACCTGCCTCATTGGCTTCCTTTTAAAAATGGCCCTGCAATTAGCACCAATCATTAATATCAAATACAATGGCACCAGTCTCAGGGTTGGCTGACATCAATTTGTGGTACAGCCGCTGTATTTTGTAAAGGGAATCCAGCAGAGTAGGCGTGACTAGGGATCACTCCTGTCCCTTTTTTCATTTAATACCCCCACGGTAGGGGTAAGTGTTGGCCCATTTTCATCCCTCAGTCATCTAGTGGTCCAAATAACTCCACACACAAGCTTCGTGCTTTGAATGTTCTTTAAAAAAGTTTATTAAGTCTCTCCTCAAATTCTTTTGGCATCCTCAATAAAGGCCAAAGTAAAAAATTAATAACTTTTTTTTCTATGATGGGCTCAGCCTACCTGAGCATCCTTTTTGCCCCTCAGTAATCTAATGGCCCAACTGACTCCCTTGTTTTTAATGTACTGCAGCTTGAAAAAGGTTTTATTATTCATTTTTGCCTCACTGGAAAGTCTCTCTTCAAATTCTGCAGTTAGTGTAGCTGTGTTTAAAAAAGGATTGGATAAGTTCTTGGAGGAGAAGTCCATTACCTGCTATTAAGTTCACTTAGAGAATAGCCACTGCCATTAGTAACGGTAACATGGAATAGACTTAGTTTTTGGGTAATTGCCAGGTTCTTATGGCCTGGATTGGCCACTGTTGGAAACAGGATGCTGGGCTTGATGGACACTTTGTCTGACCTAGTATGGCATTTTCTTATGTTCTTTCGCCTGCCTTTCTAATGTTTTACATCTAACTTGCCAGTGCTTATGCTCTTTCCTATTTTGCTCATTTGGATCTGCTTCTCATTTTTTGAAACATGTTCTTTTACTTTAATTGCCTATTTCACCTTTTTCTTTAACCATGCTGGCCGTCATTCTCACAG
Organism: Rhinatrema bivittatum; assembly: GCF_901001135.1. Lineage (NCBI taxonomy): Eukaryota > Metazoa > Chordata > Amphibia > Gymnophiona > Rhinatrematidae > Rhinatrema > Rhinatrema bivittatum. The sequence goes on along the minus strand of NC_042615.1, from coordinate 511,491,989 downwards.
TCGTTTGGTCTTCCTTCAAACTTATTTAATGCATTGAATACATTTTATCTGGGCTTCCAAGAAGGTATTTTTAAACAATGTCTATGCCTCATGCAGACTTTTAACCTTTGCAAACTACTCCTTAAAGCTTTTTTCTAATTTCCTTATTTTATCATAGTTTACCTTTTTAAAGTTAAATGCTACTGTAGTATTTTTACTTAATACCCTCCTTCCAGTGATTATGACAAATTTGATTTCATTATGATTACTAATGCTAAGCAGCACCACCACTCTTTCTCCTTGTATCAGGTCCTGATTCCACTAAGGACTAAATCCATTCCAGGACCCGCTGCTCCAGGAAGCAGTCATTTGTGGCATTTTGAAACTTTACCTTCTTTTTTTTTTTAATTTTTAATTTTTTCAACTTTTCATTTTTCAAAAAGATAATACACGGTTTGTATCCAAAATTCCACAATACAACTTATAAGAAAAGAGAAAAAATCCATAACAGAATTCTATACATACATTCCGTGAAACCTTGAAAATCATCAATAGTAATTAAAGAACTTGGCTAATAATAAAGGAGCAGATTATATTAGAAATTTAACATTATAATTATATGAGCCAATATATTATATTATATATTACCCACATATTCCTAAAAAGACCAATGGGATTAGGTATCAAGGTATGCACGCAATTGTTCTGGATGATTAAAAACATATCGCGTATTTTGATACGTAATAATACATCGACAGGGAAACCGTAGGATGAATTTAACTCCACGTTGTACAGCTTTATCCCTCATTGTTAGAAACTCTTTTCTCCTTAGTTGTGTATTATAAGCAATATCAGGGAACATTCTAATTGGTTGACCATGAAAATTAGAATTCTGATGTTTAAAATATAATCTGAGGATAGTATCCCTCTGGGAGATATCTACAAAAGAGACAATCAGGGTGGCTCGTGTATTTATTAGGGATGTGAATCGTTTTTTGACTATTTAAAATATCGTCCGATATATTTTAAATCGTCCAAAATCGTTAGAGCCGCGATACAATAACAATTCCCCCGATTTATCGTCAAAAAATCGTAAATCGGGGGAAGGGGGAGGAGAAGGGGGAGGGCGGGAAAACCGGCACACTAAAACAACCCTAAAACCCACCCCGACCCTTTAAAATAAATCCCCCACCCTCCCGAACCCCCCCAAAATGCCTTAAATTACCTGGGGTCCAGAGGAAGGGTCCCGGTGTGATCTTTTACTCTCGGACCTCCGGTGCTTGTAGAAATAGCGCCGGCGCTACCTTTGGTTTTTCCGTACGGAAAAACGATTCGCGGCAGGAGATCGCTCCTGGACCCCTGCTGGACCCCCAGGGACTTTTGGCCAGCTTGGGGGGGTCTCCTGACCCCCCCAAGACTTGCCAAAAGTCCAGCGGGGGTCCTGCATGACCTCCTGGAGTCGAATTGTGTTGTCTACGGCCGGCGCCATTTTGCGTCGCCATTTTGCGCAAAATGGCGCTGGCCATAGATAACACGATTCGACTGCAGGAGGTCGTTCCGGACCCCCGCTGGACTTTTGGCAAGTCTTGTGGGGGTCAGGAGGCCCCCCCAAGCTGGCCAAAAGTCCCTGGGGGTCCAGCGGGGGTCCGGGAGCGATCTCCTGCCGCAAATCGTTTTTCCGTACGGAACAACGATTCGCATGCAGGAAGTCATTCCCGAACCCCCGCTGGACTTTTGGCAAGTCTTGTGGGGGTCAGGAGGCCCCCCCAAGCTGGCCAAAAGTTCCTGGGGGTCCAGCGGGGCTCCGGGAGCGATCTCCTACGCTCCTGACCTTGGGGGACAAAAAACAAAATGGCACCGGCGCTACCTTTGACCTGTCATATGACAAGACAAAGGTAGCGCCGGCGCCATTTCTACAAGCACCGGAGGTCCGAGAGTAAAAGATCACACCGGGACCCTTCTTCTGGACCCCAGGTAATTTAAGGCATTTTGGGGGGGTTCGGGAGGGTGGGGGATTTATTTTAAAGGGTCGGGGTGGGTTTTAGGGTTGTTTTAGTGTGCCGGTTTTCCCGCCCTCCCCCCCACTGGACCCCAGGTAATTTAAGGCATTGGGGGGGTTTCGGGAGGGTGGGGGATTTATTTTAAAGGGTCGGGGTGGGTTTTAGGGATGTTTTAGTGTGCCGGTTTTCGATTTACACGATTTTCACGTTTTTCACGATATTTAAAAAACCCAAACGGCGACGATCCGATTCCCTCCCCCTCCCAGCCGAAATCGATCGTTAAGATGATCGATCACACGATTCACATCTCTAGTATTTATTTCCATATCGGATGATCTTTCCAGGAGTTCTGAAAGATTTGTATCTTCATTTTGTTCTCCCTGATTTTGTTCTTGTAAATCTACTTTCTCAATTTTTGGAGTAATATAATATAATCTAGATAATGTTGGAATTAATACATCCGTATATTTCAAGATATTTTTGAGATAACTTTTGAATAATTCTCTAGGTGAAAGTAAATGCATCCTTGGGAAATTTAAGATTCTCAGATTTACTCTCCGAATCTGATTCTCAAGTTGCTCTAATTTGTCTGATTGAATTTTTTCAGATTTAATTAAATTCAATTGCACTTTTTCTATCTCACCAATTTTAATTCCCAGATTATCTACTACTCCATCTAATTTCTCTATTTTTTCCTGAAGTATTTTATTATTGCTCAAACCCTCTTGAACTAAGGTAGTCAAATCATTGATTGACTTCTGCATTGTGAAGATCATACTACCTATTCCCTCCAATGTAAATTTAGTAGGAGTTATTACAGGTAATTTAATCAACATTCCCCCTTGATTTCCTTCCATCCCTTTCTCCTTAGCCGTCATTTCGGTACTAAATTCCTTCCCTTGGTCTTTTGCTACTAGAAATCCTGATTTTAACGGGGAGGATTGTATACCTCTTACCCCCCCCCCTTGATCACATGAAAAAGAGTCCAAGTTCAGGTTGGATTCCTCAAATACAGTTTCTCCTCCTATTTTTCCCGTTGGCGGTTCCGGTGTTAGTGGGGCACCAGGGCTTAAAGATGTTTCATATGCCAGGGAGTTCAGTCCCTACTCCTGGGCTAAAACTCCAGCGGCATCACCTCCTGGTGTTGACTCTATGGCTCTCCCAAAAAGATCCGAAATACGTGGTTGATTTTCATTCACATTAGGAGTAGAAGTCACTGTTTTCCCCTTCCTCCCATCCCACCCCTGGGCTAGGTGATGCCTGCCTCACCAGCCAATCAAAGGCTTCCTCCCTTCTTCTTACTCCCACTGATAGGTAGAAGGGAAGAGGTTTCCGATTGGCCCGTGCAGGGGCAGGTAGAATGAAGGAGGCTTCCCACTGGGCAATGGGGGTAGGAAGAAAGGAGGCTTCCAATTGGCCCGTGGGGGCTGGAAAAAGGGAGAAGGGAAGTGCAACGGGCAGTGGGACACCGGGAGACACGGCATTAGTGTGTCGCGACACACCGGTTGAGAAGCGCTGAACTAGAAGGCTGTGCTGGAGTTATATAAATCTTTGTGTTCTGAGAATCTTGTGGGTAGATGTAATGCCCTGGCTGTATTAGAAAGCCAAATCCATTAAGTTTGAGAGTACCCTAGGTGAGAGCCTCAGGCCCAGGCTGCCAGAAGATGGCAGACAACCCCGATCACGGGTTTATATTTATATGCCATCTTTCTATAATCAATCAAAGCATCTTATGCAGTTATTGTATAGAGACTCCTTAGGCCTCCACCAGATGGCCCTAGACCCCCGCCCTGGGTTTTCCAGCTTAGGAGGAGATACCATTTCTGCGCAGCATCTCCCCTTGAGGCTGGCTGTGAATGTTAACTCCTTAGTCCACTTGGGGGGGGGGGGGGGCTTAGAGAGTATGGTCATTTTGAGTTGACCTTTGGGAGTGAAGGAGCTGTTTTGTTTTGCAGTGCTCTTAATTTGAGTTAGCTAAGGGACTTTATTGATGCCAGATGTAATGCTGCCTCTCTGCTCTCTTACAGGTAAATTTTAAAAGTGTTGCTTGCGCAAAACAGCCCCATACACGCGTATGTGGGTCGTGCGCAAGCAACACAACTTTTAAGAAACTGGGAAGTACTTGCATATATACCTGTGCGTGCATCAAGAATAGGAGGCAGAAATGGGGCAGGGCCAAGACTTGCACATGCTACCCACAAATTTTGGGAGAGGGCTAGAGAGAAAGAGACTCTGTTAGAGAGACAATCCAACCCTCTATATATCTCCCACTGTAAGAGGGGCACTTTCAACTCAGGGTGGGTTTTTGGGGTAGGGGTGATGTTACATTGGTCTGCCTATGGTGCAAGGGTCTGTAAAACTGAAGAGCAGGAAGTCACCTGAACTGGATGGTATACATCCCAGAGTTGTGAAAGAACTGAAAAATGAAATTGCAGACCTATTATTATTCATCTGTAAGCTATCATAAAAATCAGCTATGGAATCTGAAGATTGGAGGGTGGCCAGTGTAATACCAGTTTTTAAAAAGGGTTCCAGAGGTGATCCAGGAAACTACAGATCAGTAAGCCTGATGTCAGTGCCAAGAAAAATGATTGAAAGTTAAACTATTCTAAAGAACAAAATTGCTGAACATAAGGCTAGTCATAGTTTAATGGGACACGTCCAACATGTATTTAGCCAAGGGAAGTCTCGCATCACTAATTTGCTACATTATTTTTGAATACGAGAGTAAATATGTGGATAAAGTTGAGCCAGTTGATATAGTTATCTGAAATTTGATAAAGCATTTGACAAAGTCCCTCATGAGAGACTCTTGAGGAAATTAAAAAGTCATGGGATAGAAGGCAATGTTCTATTGTGGATTGAGAATTGGTTTAAAGATAGAAAACAAAAAGTAGGGCTAAATTGTCAGTCTTCTCATTGGAAAAAGGTGAATGGTAGAGTAGGGATCTGTGCTGGGATCAATGTTGCTTAACATACAGAATTTGTAAATAACTTAGAGATGAGAATAGCAAGTGAAATGGTCAAATTTTCTAATGTTACTGTCACAAGTCACGTATGACGTCACTCACAGGAGGGTAGTCCAGTGTCAGACTGTCCCCGAATCTCTCCCTTTACAGGGAACTCCACTGCTGGGCTCAGCTACCCTTCTCTTTTCCAGGCCTCGACGTGGGCCTCCAGAGCCTGCACTCATTCTGCGGGCTGCCTGGCAGCCAGTCCAGCCAAGCTCCCAGCGAACAAACACAAAAACAGTTTGTAGTCACAATGTATCAGTCTTTTCCTTTTTCTATAGTTCCAACCGATGACCACAGGTGGGCCACAAAAACTCCCTGTGGGTTCAAACAGAACTCCCCACTGCACAGGGACAAACACCACCTGGCTTCTCCAGCCAGCAAACAACTGCCCTGCCTGGGAGTTGCACAACCCGTCCCATCTCCCCTCAGTTGTGCAGGAGGTTGTGGCCTTCCCATTTTATTAAACACAAAAAAACACATGGTGCAGCAAAATAAGGTAAAAACATCCCAAAACATGCAAAATTCCCCCCCCCCCCCCTTCAGCAGTGTCACTCACTCCGTTTCCATGCTGGTGTCAGTGGCTTCCTCTGCTGGGGAATCAGTGTTCATCTCCTCCCCCAAGGAGCTCAGCTTTTCTGGTCACACGAACCATGCTGGCATGCCTTCTTCCTCTACCACCAATGGTTCAGGTATGTCTGAGTCACTGGAGCTCAGCTCAGCTGCCTGATCAACAGCCTGATCAGCGTCCTCCCTTGCCCATTGGCTCAGCTGTGCCTCGTGTATCTGGGATTTGAAGTCCTTTTTCTGCCCCCAGGTGCCCTCTGCTGCCTAACTCGGCTCCGGATTCTCCCAGCATTAATCCAGCCCGGGTTTTCCTGCCTCAAAGCTGGCTGCACTTCATCACAGTTACATAATCATTCAAAGTTGTTAAATCATAAGAGGATTGTGAGAAATTACAAGAGGACCTTACGAGACTTGGAGACTGGGCATCCAAATGGCAGATGTCATTTTAAAGTGGACAAGTGAAAAGTGATGCATTTATTTATTTATTTATTTTTATATACTGACATTCGAACTAGTATATCACATCGGTTTTCAAAAAAAGACAGTGTTGCTTACAGTGATGCACATAGGGAAGAGGAACCCACATTATAGTTACCCGATACAAGGTTCCACATTGGTAGTCACCACCCAGAAAAAAAAGGTCTAAGTATCATCCTGGCTAATATGTTGAAATCCTCTTTCCAATGTGTAGCAGCAGCCAAGAAAGCAAATAGAAAGTTATGAATTATTAGGCATGGAATGACACATAAACAGAATATCATAATGCCTCTGTCATGCGCCATTTTTCAAACACACCTTGAATTCTATGTGCAGTTCTGTTCGATGCATCTCAAAAAAGATATAGTGAAATTAGAAAAGGTACAGAGAAAGGTGACCAAAATCATAAAGAAGATGGAATGATTCCTCTATGAGAAAAGGCTAAAAAAGTTAGGATTCTTCAGCTTGGAAAAGAGACGACTGAGGGGAGATATGATAGAGGTCTATAAAATAATGAGTGGATTGGAAAGGGTAAACGCAAATGAGTTGTTTGTGCTTTTAAAAAGTACAAACTAGGGGACATGCAAAGAAATTATTAGGTGATAAATTTAAGAGAAATAGGAGAAAATACGTTTTCACTTAATGGATAATTAAACTCTGGAATTTGTTGTTGGGGGATGTGAAAAAAGATGTTGGGGTACCTGGGTTTAAAAAAGGTTTGGACAAGTTCCTGGAAGAAAAGTCCCTAAACCATTATTAAGATGGACTTGGGGAAATCCACTGCTTATCCATGGGATCTATTAAATTTAGGAATCCTGTCAAGTACTTGTGATCTGGATTGGCCACTGTTGGAAACAGGATGCTGGGCTTGATGGAGCTTTCATTTGAGCCAACATGGCAACATTTATGTTCTTATAACATGGGATAGTGCAGTTTCTGGAATCCAATGGATTACAGGATTTCAGGCAGCATGTTTTTAAAAGAAGTAGGTCTTGTCTGATGAATTTAATTAGTTTCTTTGGCCGGGTTACCTGAGATCAGTGGGAATGCTATACTTGGATTTCAGCAATGCCTTTGATAAAGTTTCACAGCAGTGACATAAACAAATGGAGCAACCTAGGCAAAGTTGCTGATGGGGTTATAAATTGAATGAGAGGGAGGTGACAAAGTGTAGCATTAATTGAAGTTCACGTCAAAGAAATGGGGGTTACCAGTAGTTTGCTGTAGGGATCAGACCTTGGTCTGGTTCAACATTTCTGTTAGTAATCAGGAGATGATTGCCCATTTGTGCATAATGCCAAAATAAAATTAGGGTAGACACACTAGAAAGTGTGGAAAACATGACAATGGATCTAGTGAAAATTGAGGAATGGTCTAAAGTCTGGCAGCTAATATTTAAAAATATTTAATATTTAAAATGTTAAAAACTGCATGGTCATACATCCGGGTTGCAAAATCCCAGGGAAGCTGCATAGTATAGGGAATGAAGTTGTGTGCACAAAACAAGCTGGTTCTTGCAGTGATCATATATGATGATCCTAAGATGGCCAAATAGATAGACCAGATGATGGCAAAAATCAAAAGGATGCTTGAGTACAAGGGAAGGGAATAGCCAGCAAGAAAAATGAGGTGACATTACCTCTGGATAAGTCTCTGGTGAGAGCTCATTTGTAGTATTGTGTACATTTCTGGAGATTGCAACTTCAAAAGTATATAAACCAAATAGAATTGAGACCAAATAGAATTGATCCAGGGGACAGCTATTAAAATGGTCTTTATTATTGTTGTCATGTTCTGTGCTTCAAAATAATAAAATCAAATACCCCAAAGATGATGTGAAAACAACACATTCTTTTTTTCCTTGTGATTCCTGGCTCTTCTTTATTCCTTCCTTCCTAATGTAATTTCTATTTTAAATCAGAAGTTCCCATCAGTAGTCCAGGTACAATAAAATCATATCTTGCAGCTGTGGACCATGCAAAGTCCTACATCCAAAGTTAATATGAAGTACAATGACATCTTCTGTCAAAAAATCGACATAACCGTCATAATATTCAGCCATGAGTGCCTCATCAATGCTATCATCATGTTCATCAAGGAGCAATTGATGATTTCCTGGATAATCCTCTTAAAGGTAAAGAACACAAATCAGATTACATACAATCATGCTGTTGTACTAAGAAGCCAACATCAGGTCATAACTGGATTCAGTGCAAGCATGTACAATTATAAAGGTGAATTTTAAAAGCCTGATGCGCACCCAAAACTAGGAGATAACCGAATATGTCGGGTCAGCATACCCAGAGCAGATTTTAAACGCTGCCCAAGTATATGCACACAAATGAAAAGTTCCACAAAAGGAACAGGGTGTGTACATGGTCTGGGCGATGCATGGGCATTCCTTGATTTCACCTTGGCCACTGTTGGCCACTGTTGAAAACAGGATGCTGGGTTGATGGACCCTTGGTCTGACCCAGTATGGCATATCTTAAGTTCTTACGTTCTTATGTAATGCAGCCCAATTTAAAGAACATGGATGCTTTTTCTCTCATATCCTTGATCAATTTGGTTTTCTGAGAAGTGGGGTACTGATTGAGAGACATTAAACAGTTTTAACCTGTGTGGAGTTTGGGGTCCAGAAGTTAAATGAGGAAAGGATATCTGGGCTGATTTCTATTGCTCCTTTTGGGTTGTACTGATTCTGAAGCCCAACAATGCTGAGATGTTTGAAGATTTGCGAAAGGAGAAAAAACAACTTCATTGACTTGCTAGATACCCTACCTCAGGAAATGTGGTACAGAAGCTTGATCTGGCCACTATTAACTATGGTTTTCTGTTAATAAAACTGATTCAAAGAAGTCTATTATGGCTTAGTTTTCTCTTGTTTGAGAACTTTAGTGACCTGATGGAAAAATTCCGAGTGATGTCAGCCACCTCAGTAGAGCTAATGCCTGTAAACTCTATGACAAGAGATGGGTGACACTTTATGGACTAACCAATTTATTGAGACATGAGTTTTTGAGGACACAGGCCTCTTTGTCAGATGCATGAACAGGCAGTGGATAATATATACAGGGATGTGGCGGGTGTAGTATCAGAACAAAGAGAAAGCATTGAATTATTTATTTATTTAAAATCTTTTCTATACCGTCGTTAAGATAGATACTGTCACACCGGTTTACAGTAAGGCACATAATGTTGCTAAATGTATTAAATTATATCAATTAAACAGGTGCCATAATGGTACGGTAACATAGTTTTATAATAAATATTATTTGGTAAATGTGATAAATCATGTCCAATTCTATCTGTATCAGTTTTGAATACAAGAATAGTTTTATAATTGTAACTTATCCTTTAGTGGTGAACGAAAAATAAAAATAAAATCCACACATATTGATTACGATGATGTGTGTGGATGTTCTACTATCCACACCCTACACTTCCCTAGATTCTATTCTCCATTCTCTTTGTAATAAGTTTGTTTAAAGAGCCATGTTTTTAAACTTTTTCTAAAAGTTTTGATGTCTCTTTGTAATTAGACAGGCAGGCTGTGGAAACAGAATATTAATAGCATTATAATCCAGTCTACTGACAACTGAGATAAGTGTGAAAAGACAGAATAATCTGAAAACAGTTAAGTTCATAGATAGTGTCATGAAGCCGTTTTCTCTTTTCACACCTAAGGTGCTGGTGTTAAATTTTTGATGGAGTTCCAGTTCAATAGTTTCATGCTGGAGTGTTCCTTACAGAGTAGGCATACCTGAAGGGATAGGGAGAATGAAAAATTATTTAAGAAAGCTTGAAAAGTGGTTGAAGATTTGGCTGCTGGGATTCAATGCCAAGAAGTGCAGAATCATGCATCTGGGGTGCAGAAATCCAAAAGAGTTGTATGTAATGGGGGCAGTGAAAAACTAATGTGCATGGACTGGAAAAGGCATCTTGGTGTGATAGTGTCTGGAGTTCTGAAGGCAGCGAAGCACTGTGACAAGGTGATAGATAAAGCCAGAAGAATGCTGGGCTGCATAGAAAGAGGAATAACCAGTAAGAAAAATGAAGTGAGAATGCCCTTGTACAGGTCCTTGGTGAGACCTCACCTGGAGTACTGTATTCAGTTCTGGAGCCTGTATTTCAAAAAGGATAGAGATAGTATAGAGGCTATCTGGAGAAAGGCAACCAAAATGGTATGGTTTTACGTTCAGTGATCCACAAGCTAATCCTGTGAACTGCCAATCTCTCCTCCAGCCCCCAGGCTGGCCTCCAAGGCAGAGAAGCCACACTGTCCCTTCATGCAGCAGGATGCCACTCTCAGACGTGGTATGGAGCCTCTGGGCCTTCATGCGGTGGACACTGCTGACTCCAACACATTGCACTTCTCCCTAAGTGCGCACGTGCACCACGCTGCTGAATATGAAGGGACTGTGGCAGGAAAGCCCCCGTGGTGCCTAGAGATGACATCACCGGGGCTGTCCTATAAAAGGGCAGCTTCCCAGCAGCAACATGCCTCAGTAACAGGTCCTACCTCTCCTGTGCAAAGCATGTTGCTACAGTGTCTCATCTTAAGCCCAGCCTTGTCTTTGGTGTCTTCTCTTCAAGTCCTGTGTGGTCTTCAGTGTTCCTTGCCGTCTGTGCTTCTCCTTGCCTGACCCGTCCTTCCTATCTGTCCCTTTTTTCCTTCAGATGGATACCTGGATTAACCATGGGTTGACCTTGGATTATGTTTGACTGCTGCCTGCCACTGACCACTGCCTGACCTTGGATTTCTCTTGACCGCTGTCTGCTACTGACTACTGCCTGCTCCTGGATTATGCTTGACCACTACCACTGACCACTGTCTGCTCCCAGATATGCCTGACCTTCGCCTGCCTATGACCCTGCTATCCAATGACCTACTCTTCAGCCATCAGTAGAGACCCCAGCTAAAGCCTGCTGGCTGCGGCACCCAAAGGCTCAACTTGAAGGGAATCAGGGATGGTATAGGCAAAGCTTCCGCTGGGTCTCTGCTTTGTATGGGTATGTCTGTTGACAGTGTGAACCTGCAGGGCTCTTCCCTGCAGGTAGTGCCAACCCTGCCTCAGCCTAAGAGTCCACAAATTCAACATGTGTGGTCTATAGCAGAAAACTTATGAGGAGAGGCTGAAGGATCTGAATATGTATATCCTGGATGAGAGGAGTTGCAGGGGAGATAGGATACAGATCTTCAGATACCTGAAAGGCTTTATGTTTATGTTTACATCTCTTATTACACTTTGTGTACCTTGGACTCTGCAGTACACCAAGCAAAACGAATGATTCTGTTAGTTTTTTTCAAATATAATACAATGTACTATAGATACACAAATAAAGAAGTGGAATAAAAGAAATAGTTACCTCATATATTATATAGTACATCCTGATTATGAAAAGCACCAGAATCTAATAACATTCAAAAATTTAAAGCTAGTCATCGTACAATAGGTTATATTATATTCTTTCTAACATCCCCCCCCCCCAAGAAATAGAAATTGTACAATGGAATCAACAAATAAATAGTTGAGCCCCCAGTAGTACTATAAGCAAAATAGTCAAAACAAGGAGATGATGTAGAAAAGATCCAGCCTAAGTTGTTGAGCTCCGTTAAACAAAGATATCTAGTTATTTAGAACAAGACTACGAGCTTGATGGGACAAAGTTTGAATATATATCTCCCAGGTAGACATAAACATTCTCTGACTGTTAAAGGGATTGCAGGCCAACATATTTTCCCACTGCATCATTTTATGTAATAAGTTCCTCCAATGCCAAAACTTTTTACGATTACCTGGTGGTCCAGTGGGGGCGCGGGGACCAATCTCCTGCTCTCGGGCTATCGGCGCTATTTTGGCTGCCACTCAAAAATGGCGCCGATGGCCCGATAAAAAAAAAACCCACCGACCCTTTAAAAACGACCCCTTAGCTTCCCCCACCCTCCCGAGCCCCCCAAAACATACCTGGTGGTCTAGTGGTGGTCCCTGGAGCGATCTCCCATTCTCAGGCCGTCGGCTGCCACTCATAAAGATGGCGCCGATGGCCCTTTGCCCTTACCATATGGCAGGGTATCCGTGCCATTGGCCGGCTCCTGTCACATGGTAGTTAGTACCTAATCAAACCAAATCACATTACCTCAACACCTTTCCAAGGTTAGTATCTGAACTGAACTTTTCAACCTTTTTACTTAGGTATACACTGCTCCTAGCTTATTTCTAGCTTCTGACCATTGTTTTTTATTTTTTTAAATACACTCAGTTCTGCTTACTAGTTGCCTTACAGACTTTTAAAAATAAACACACTAACTACTGCTTACTAGCTGCCTTACTGATTGACCATTTAAAAATACTAATAGTCTAACTTGTTTATTCGTTGCCTTACTGACTATTAAAAGCACAAACACACAAACACACTAAATAATATTCCCAAATAGTTAACTTTGCCCCAATACGTTTGAAAAAGACAATGTCCCAAGCAAAACTGATTCCTTTCAGCCACCAGCAAGGTGATCCTCTCCGCTCAGGTTTTGAAAATCTAAATGAACTTTTACACATAAGTTAACGTAGAAAATTCTTCCATGATTGAGACCGGGTATTTGCATAATTATTCTACATGTGCTCCAAGCAGGGCATAACTTTTGTGTGGTAACTTACACACGTACTTTAAAAAATACAAACTTATGCATGTAAATTGAATCCCTCCAGAACACCTACTCCTGTTTTGCATAAAAGTACAGGCAAAACCAGGTTACATGCATTTTCTACACACTGGCCCCAGGGCTATTTTCAAAGAGGCACTTATGCACATAAAACCAGGGTTTATGTGCAGAAATGCTTTTGAAAATCAGGTCCTATGAGGGCAATTATCAAAGCTATTTCTATGGGTAACACAATGCTTAACATGCAGAAATTGGATGTCTGTTAATTGCCCTTCTTATATGCAGGTAACTTACAGGTGTCAGAAGTCTAAGAAGTAAAATGGGAGAGTTAGAGTTATAGCAGTAAATGATGACATTGACATAACTGGCATCACGGAGACCTGGTGGAAGGAGGATAACCAATGGGATAGTGCTATTTAAGGTTATATATTATATTGCATTGATAGGGAGGATCAAAGTATTGATAATTTATCCCATGCTTTCTAGACATGCACACCTATTAAATGTTTTGGGGGCAAGCCCATGGCTTAGCTGAAGGACCTACTGGAGATACACATTCCTTTAAATCCAATAAAAATGGTTTTTGATAGCTTCCCAGCATTGGTTGTACGTGGACCAGGCAAAAAAGCTTGTGCATTGGAAAAAAACCTAATTTTAATGCATTGGAGAGAATCCAATGTTCCTTCCAGGAGGATGGTAGTATACTCCTATCACTATACTCTTACCCCACACATGGGATTTCTACCCATATAGATTCTACTGTATGATCTTTATCCTGTTGGACTCTATACCCTCCCAGACATAAAGTACTATACTCCCACCAACTTGATCGGGCCCGATGAAAAAAAAACCACATGTGAATCAGAACCGGAATCCAAACCGATTCTGGTTCCGATTCACATCTCTATAGAACAAAGGGGAAAGGCGACAGTCACTTAGCAGCGCATGGTTCAGAGAGAGGTATCTTCAAAGGATACCAATGATGCATTAGAATTAGGGCATCCCGACAATGAGGTTCCAATAATAAGAAAAGTAGTCCAAGTACCTGTAACTAAAAACTCACCTGAGCTAAAAAATTCTAATATTTCCCTATCAATTAAAAAGCAGATTGAAAATACAAACAAAAAACAGACTTTGAAATGATTGTATGCTAATGCCAGAAGTCTAAGAAGTAAGATGGGAGAATTAGAATGTATAGCAGTGAATGATGACATAGACTTAATTGGCATCTCAGAGACATTGTGGAAGGAGACAGCGCTATACCGGGGTACAAATTATATCGCAATGACAGAGAGGAGCACCCGGGAGGTGGTGTGGTGCTTTATGTCCGGGATGGCATAGAGTCCAACAGGATAAACATCCTGCATGAGACTAAATGCAAAATTGAATCTTTATGGGTAGAAATCCCTTATATGTCGGGGTAGACTATAGTGATAGGAGTATACTACCGTCCACCTGGTCAAGATGGTGAGACGGATAGTGAAATGCTAAGAGAAATTAGGGAAGCTAACCAAATTGGTAGTGCAGTAATAATGGGAGACTTCAATTACCCCAATATTGACTGGGTAAATGTATCATCGGGACAAGCTAGAGAGATAACGTTCCTGTAAGGAATAAATGATAGCTTAATGGAGCAATTGGTTCAGGAACCGACATGAGAGGGAGCAATTTTAGATCTAATTTTCAGTGGAGCACAGGATTTGGTGAGAGAGGTAACGGTGGTGGGGCCGCTTGGCAATAGTGATCATAATATGATCAAATTTGAATTAATGACTGAAAGAGGAACAGTATGCAAATCCACGGCTCTCGTGCTAACCTTTCAAAAGGGAAACTTTGATAAAATGAGAAAAATTGTTAGAAAAAAACTGAAAGGAGCAGCTACAAAAGTAAAACGTGTGCAAGAGGCGTGGTCATTGTTAAAAAATACCATTCTAGAAGCACAGTCCAGATGTATTCCACACATTAAGAAAGGTGGAAAGAAGGCAAAACGATTACCGGCATGGTTAAAAGGGGAGGTGAAAGAAGCTATTTTAGCCAAAAGATCTTCATTCAAAAATTGGAAGAAGGATCCAACAGAAGAAAATAGGATAATGCATAAACATTGGCAAGTTAAATGTAAGACATTGATAAGACAGGCTAAGAGAGAATTTGAAAAGAAGTTGGCTGTAGAGGCAAAAACTCACAGTTCAGATGGACTGAACCAAATCACGGTGAACCTAGAAGATGTGGTAGACCTGATTGACAAACTGAAGAGTAGTAAATCACTTGGACCGGATGATATACACCCCAGAGTTCTGCAGGAACTAAAAAATTAGGGATGTGAATCGTTTTTCGACGATTAAAATTATCGTCCGATAATTTTAATATCGTCTTAAACCGTTATGGAACACAATACAATAGAGATTCTAACGATTTATCGTTATAAATCGTTAGAATCGTGAGCCGGCACACTAAAACCCCCTAAAACCCACCCCCGACCATTTAAATTAAATCTCCCACCCTCCCGAACCCCCCCCAAATGACTTAAATAACCTGGGTGTCCAGCGGCGGTCCGGAACGGCAGCGGTCCGGAACGGGCTCCTGCTATTGAATCTTGTTGTCTTCAGCCGGCGCCATTTTCCAAAATGGCGCCGAAAAATGGCGGCGGCCATAGAACAACACGATTCCACGACAGGAGGTCCTTCCGGACCCCCGCTGGACTTTTGGCAAGTCTTGTGGGGGTCAGGAGGCCCCCCCCAAGCTGGCCAAAAGTTCCTGGAGGTCCAGCGGGGGTCAGGGAGCGATTTCCCGCCGCGAATCGTTTTCCGTACGGAAAATGGCGCCGAAATCGATCGTTAAGACGATCGAGGACACGATTCACATCTCTATAAAAAATGAAATTTCAGACCTATTGGTAAAAATTTGTAACCTATCATTAAAATCATCCATTGTACCTGAAGACTGGAGGATAGCAAATGTAACTCCAATATTTAAAAAGGGCTCCAGGGTCGGTCCGGGAAACTAC
Source organism: Rhinatrema bivittatum (assembly GCF_901001135.1). Lineage (NCBI taxonomy): Eukaryota > Metazoa > Chordata > Amphibia > Gymnophiona > Rhinatrematidae > Rhinatrema > Rhinatrema bivittatum. Next base: position 511,476,287 of record NC_042615.1, on the reverse strand, counting down.
TGACCAGTTAGCCTGACTTCAGTGCCAGGAAAAATAGTGGAAAGTCTTCTAAACATCAAAATCACAGAACATATAGAAAGACATGGTTTAATGGAACAAAGTCAGTATGGCTTTACCCAAGGCAAGTCTTGCCTCACAAATCTGCTTCACTTTTTTGAAGGAGTTAATAAACATGTGGATAAAGGTGAACCTGTAGATGTAGTATACTTGGATTTTCAGAAGGCGTTTGACAAAATTCCTCATGATAGGCTTCTAGGAAAAGTAAAAAGTCTTGGGATAGGTGGCGATGTCCTTTTATGGATTGCAAACTGGATAAAAGACAGGAAACAGAGAGTAGGATTAAATGGACAATTTTCTCAGTGGAAGGGAATGGGCAGTGGAGTGCCACAGGGATCTGTATTGGGACCCTTACTTTTCAATATATTTATAAATGATTGGAAAGAAATACGACGAATGAGATAATCAAATTTGCAGATGACACAAAATTGTTCAGAGTAGTTAAATCACAAACAGATTGTGATAAATTGCAGGAAGACCTTGTGAGACTGGAAAATTGGGCATCAAAATGTCAGATAAAATTTAATGTGGATAAGTGCAAGGTGATGCATATAGGGAAAAATAACACATGCTATAGTTACACAATGTTAGGTTCCATATTAGGTGCTACAACCCAAGAAAGAGATCTAGACGTCATAGTGGATAACACATTGAAATCGTCGGTTCAGTGTGCTGTGGCAGTCAAAAAAGCAAACAGAATGTTGGGAATTATTAGAAAGGGAATGGTGAATAAAACAGAAAATGTCATAATGCCTCTGTATCGCTCCATGTTGAGACCGCACCTTGTATACTGTGTACAATTCTAGTCGCCGCTTCTCAAAAAAGATATAATTGCGATGGAGAAGGTACAGAGAAGGGCTACCAAAATGATAAGGGGAATGGAACAGCTCCCCTATGAGGAAAGACTGAAGAGGTTAGGACTCTTCAGCTTGGAGAAGAGACGGCTGAGGGGGGATTTGATAGAGGTGTTTAAAATCATGCGAGGTCTAGAATGGATAGATGTGAATGGGTTATTTACTCTTTCGGATAATAGAAAGACTAGGGCTCACTTCATGAAGTTAGCATGTGGCACATTTAAAACTAATCGGAGAAAGTTCTTTTTTACTCAACGCACAATTAAACTCTGGAATTTGTTGCCAGAGGATGTGGTTGGTGCAGTTAGTATAGCTGTGTTTAAAAAAGGATTGGATAAGTTCTTGGAGGAGAAATCCGTTACCTGCTATTAATTAAGCTGACTTAGAAAATAGCCACTGCTATTACTAGCAATGGTAACATGGAATAGACTTAGTTTTTGGGTACTTGCCAGGTTCTTATGGCCTGGATTGGCCACTGTTGGAAATAGGATGCTGGGCTTGATGGACCCGTGGTCTGACCGAGTATGGTATGTTCTTATGTTCTTATGTTCTGATGTGCATTGTATAAGCAGACTTTACTAGGGATGCGAATCGTGTGCCCGATCGTCTTAACGATCAAAATCGTCTGGCAGGAGAAGAAAATCATGTTTGGCACGATTTTTTAGTTAAAAAATCGGTTTTTCCGATTAGTGCGCACTAACAGGAGTTAGTGCGCACTAACCATTGTTAGTGCGCACTAACAGAAAATGATACAATTTGACACTTTTCAGGTCAGTTAAGGTCAGTTTAGGAATGAATATGTATTCCTATTGGCTGCCCTCTTATTTATTGATGTTACCAAGGTTCCCACTGACAATATATGGGGGATGGGAAATGGAAACAGTTGGTAGCTTGACAAAAAAGGTAATGTGATCAGTCAATGTGACTAGAACTTGTGCCCTATCCCTGATACCGGGAGTGTTGTGATCTTCCTGCATGCAGTGCCATATCCCTGATACTGGGAGTGTTGTGATCTTCCTGCACGCAGTGCCCTAACCCTGATACCAGGGGTGTTGTGATCTTCCTGCACACAGTGCCCTATCCCTGATACCGGGAGTGTTGTGATCTTCCTGCACTCAGAGCCATATCCCTGATACTGGGAGTGTTGTGATCTTCCTGCACACAGTGCCCTAACTCTGATACCGGGAGTGTTGTGATCTTCCTGCATGCAGTGCCGTATCCCTGATACTGGGAGTGTTGTGATCTTCCTGCACACAATGCCCTATCCCTGATACCAGGGGTGTTGTGATCTTCCTGCATGCAGTGCCCTATCCCTAATACCAGGCGTGTTGTGATCTTCCTGCACTCAGTGCCATATCCCTGATACTGGGAGTGTTGTGATCTTCCTGCACACAGTGCCCTAACCCTGATACCGGGAGTGTTGTGATCTTCCTGCATGCAGTGCCCTATCCCTAATACCAGGAGTATTGTGATCTTCCTGCACACAGTGCCCTATCCCTGATACCGGGAGTGTTGTGATCTTCCTGCATGCAGTGCCGTATCCCTGATACTGGGAGTGTTGTGATCTTCCTGTACGCAGTGCCTTATCCCTGATACCAGGGGTGTTGTGATCTTCCTGCATCTAGTACCCTATCCCTAATACCACTGGTGTTGTGATCTTCCTGCATGCAGTGCCCTATCCCTAATACCAGGAGTGTTGTGATCTTCCTGCACACAGTGCCCTATCCCTGATACTGGGAGTGTTGTGATCTTCCTGCACACAGTGCCCTATCCCTGATACAGGGAGTGTTGTGATCTTCCTGCACTCAGTGGGAACCTTGGTAACATCAATAAATAAGAGGGCAGCCAGCCAATAGGAATACATAGTCATTCCTAAACTGACCTTAACTGACCTGAAAAGTGTCAATTTGTATCATTTTCTGTTAGTGCGCACTAACAATGGTTAGTGCGCACTAACTCCCGGTTAGTGCGCACTAACCCGATTAACGATTTTTTAATGATAAATCGTTAGAATTCCTATTGTATCGTGTTCTTTAACGATTTAAGACGATTTTAAAATTATCGGACAATAATTTTAATCGTTGAAAAACGATTCACATCCCTAGACTTTACCGCTATGTGGGGAGTTATAAAATGGCCCATAATGAGGATAATTTTTAAAGCTACTTCCAGGTGTATAACAGTGTGTAACTTGTTGAACTGGCCTGTTATAAAAATTTCCCACTCGATAATGTGAGTAAATTTATGCAATTATGCTCTGCATATGCGTACACTTACATAGAAACATATAGAAACATAGAAACATAGAAATGATGGCAGAAGAAGACCAAACGGCCCATCTATTCTGCCCAGCAAGCTACGCACTTTATCCATTTTTTCCCCCTTTTTTTCTCTCCCACCTGTTGCTATTGGCTTCCAGTACCCTCCAGCCCTAATTCCCCTCCACCCCACCACCAATTTAGAGAACAGCGCCGTATCTGCATCCAAGTGAACGTCCAGCTCAATTAGGGGTAGCAACTGCTGTAACAAGCAGGCCACACCCTTACCCCATACTCTTACCCACCCCTGTTTTTATTTTTTTGTTTGTTTTTTTTGGTTTTTGGTTTTTGTTTTTTTTTTGGAGATAGCAGCCCTCCATCCTTCCGCTCCGTGAAGGTAGAACACCAACTACTGGCCACTGACATCCCGCTCCGTGAATGCCTCTGTGGCTACTGCCGCTCCGTGCAGTGTTTGAATGCCTCTGTGGAGCAGAGGCATTCATGGGTCACTCCAAATTCCAAAGGCCAAAACCTACCAACATAAATCCTTGAGTCTCAGAGCCTTCTCATCAGCAGGTCCAGCTCTCTGGAACTCGATCCCACCTGATTTGAGACAAGAGCCATGCTCTTTAACATTTAGGAAAAGACTAAAAACTTGGCTTTTCAAAAAAGCATTTCCAAGCCTTGAATAAAACCTCCTCTCACTAGCACTAACTCGTATGCAATAATGGAATGTAAACACGAATCAACCAACCTCAAACCCTCTCTCACTAATTCCTGCTGAATATTTATCATACTATTACCATTCACAACTGTGTCATATTTATTCATTTGATTACCTATGTACCGTTTCATAGTCTTATTTTTTCACTTGCTATTCTAATGTATCAATAGGCTGAAATGTAAATATTGTGCTGTTCAATTTCTCCCCTTCCATCCCAAGTTTATTTTCCTTGTTTTTTGTAACTTTCCCTCTCCCTTTTTCTGATTCACTGTATTTAAAGTTCAAGGTTCTTATTGAAAATATTGTTTTTTACGTTACGTTATGCTTTACACTCCTTGTTATTTGTAAACCGGGTTGATGTGATGCCTATCATGAAACTCGGTATAACAAAAACAATAAATAAATAAATAAATAAATGGGGTCAGAGTTTGGGAGAGGTTTTTACTTTCATAAACTTGCATGCAAATTTTTTGGAAAAAATTCTACATACAAATTGTCAGGTGTAAATCTGCACGGGGAGTTTTGGTGAGGTAATTTTCAAAGGGAAAGTATGCACGTACTTTCTCTTTCAAAATTGATGTGTATATTTGATTCAAAATTTAGGCTGTTAAAAATTATCCCCATACTGTATAGATAGGCAGATACATCATAGACTTCAGAAAGAGGGGGCTGCAGGGGCCATGCTCCCCCCAAATTTCCTCTGGCAACGGAAGGAGAAACCTCATTGGTAGCAGGTAGAATTGCACATCTCCTTTCTGAGTTAAAAGTGTTAGAGGTCAATAATCAAAAAAGCTGAGTCCCTAAATTTGGGCATCTGTTATATCTCTGATTTCAGCTGAACATAGGAGCTTAATTAGCAAAAAATAGGAAACTTTAGTATGCTAAAACAGAGACTTTTAGGCCCGCTATTCATTTTCCTAAATTAGGTGCCTAGAGCTGGCAATCAGTCCTAAGTCCCTAACTTCATTTCTCCAACCTGATCCCGCCCCCTTGCCCCAATATCTTTTGAATATCAGCCTCTAATAGATAGGGGCGGATTTTCAGAGCCCTGCTCGCGTAAATCCGCCCAAAACCGGGCGGATTTACGCGAGCAGGGCCCTGCGCGCCGGGAAGCCTATTTTACATAGGCCTCCCGGCGCGCGCAGAGCCCCGGGACTCACGTAAGTCCCGGGGTTCTCGGAGGGGGGCGTGTCGGGGGCCGGGCCCGGTCGTTGCGGCGTTTCGGGGGCGTGTCGGCAGCGTTTTGGGGGCGGGTACGGGGGCATGGCTACGGCCCGGGGGCGTGGCCGCGCCCTCCGTACCCGCCCCCAGGTCGCAGCCCGGTGCGCAGGAGGCCCGCTGGCGCGCGGGGATTTACGCCTCCCTCCGGGAGGCGTAAATCCCCCGACAAAGGTAAGGGGGGGGTTTAGACAGGGCCGGGCGGGTGGGTTAGGTAGGGGAAGGGAGGGGAAGGTGAGGGGAGGGCAAAGGAAAGTTCCCTCCGAGGCCGCTCCGATTTCGGAGCGGCCTTGGAGGAAACGGGGTAGGCTGCGCGGCTCGGCGCGCGCCGGCTATACAAAATTCATAGCCTTGCGCGCGCCGATCCAGGATTTTAGTGGATACGCGCGGCTCCGCGCGTATCTACTAAAATCCAGCGTACTTTTGTTTGCGCCTGGAGCGCAAACAAAAGTAGGCTGTTCGCGCTCGTTTTAAAATCCGCCCCATATTGTATATGTAGGAAGATGAAAGGTGGGAAAAGGAGATTAGTAACTGAAGTGGTACTTAGTGTGCAAGGAGCTTTACAGCTGCTACATCAAACCTCTTAACTATCATTTGTGCTCCATTATCCAGAAGTCTCAGAACAGCCTAAACACTTTAATCTTGCTGTGCTGAATTTCCATTAAGCTCTTTGTAAATGTGCTATGAGTAGGGATGTGCAGGGGTAAAAGAATTTGGTTAGTTTTTTGGTTCGTTTTCGGAAAGTTTTTTCCCCACAAATTTCCATTCATTTAATGTTTGTTTTTTTTATTTAAAGAAAACAAATCAAACATTAAAAAAACCCCAAGAAGGAAATAAAAAAGGAAACTTGACCTCCTGATCCAACTACCCATCTCATCCACTCTGAAAAATGCTGGGGGACATGATCCCCCCCCTCCCTCGGCCCACACTTACCTGGTCTCATGGGGATCTGCTGGCAAGGCCTAGGCCAAGGCCAAAGCCTCGGCATTGCATAAGCTGAGGCCACATTAGGTTGCTACGACCCCTCGCCTAGGTTCTATGCAAGGCTGAGGCCTGGAGACCTGGTCCCATTGCTTCAACTTAAGCCAGATAGTGGAGCCTAAATGGGAGGTCAGGTCCTGATTCCTTGGCCTTGGCCATGACCTGAGCTCAGCCCTGGTGCTGTGGTCCGGCCCAGAGGCCGGGTCCAGAAGTTTGGGGTTCAGCCTGGAACCAGGCCCAACACCTGGGCCTGACCTGGAGGCCAGGTCCTAGCGCTTGGGCCTTGGCCTAGGGTAATGTCCAAGCTCTGAGTCCAAGCCTCAGAAGCCCTCTTCCTAGGTCTTCTCTTTTCTTTTTTCTAATGACGTCATCCAATGAGGCTGTGCCACAGTAAATTAACACTGGCACATCCTCCACTGAAATAAAGAATAAAGAAGAGGACTTCTGAGGCCTAGATCCTGGGCCTGGGCTTGACCCTAGGCAGAAGCCCAGGCTTTGGGACCCAGACTCCAGGCAAGGCCCTGGTGTTGGGCTTGGGTGTGGGCCGAGGTCTCAGTGTTGGGATCCGGTCTCCAGGCTGGGCCACAACATCAGCCTGGGCCTAGGTGTTGGGACCTAGCCTCTGGGCCAGGCTACAGCAATGAGCCTTAGCCAAGGCCCAGTCCTATGCTGAGACCCAAGCATCGGGACCTGGTTGTACTGTGCTTTGGATATTCGACTGATCATGTAAGTAATCTTTCGTGGGGCTCTGAGGCTTTGCTTGGGTCTCAGCCGAGTCCCCAGCATTGGCCTGGGCCTTGGCCAAGACCCCGGTGTTGCGCTCAGGGCTTGGCCACAGCCCTTGCTTTGGGCTTCGGACTATGCCCTAAGCGAAGGCCCAGCTTCAAGCCTAGGCCTACACTTGACCAGGAGTTTTAAACTAATTTCGGGGCCCCCTGAAAAGAATTGCCCCTTATTCATTGCGTTTTGAAAATTCATTTAAAACAAATGCACATCCTTATCTATGAGCCACCTTGCTCTCTCCTTTCCATTCTTTCTGCAGAGTCAACACTATTTACAAGCTTCCTTTTTCTCTGGTATTCTCGCTGCAAATATTAGAGGTTATCATTACAGTTTTTGTTCTTGTTCTTGTCCAGATCAGCTATGGATCAGCACTCCCAGTCTTGGGGGAGAAACTCCAGTTCCCTTCCTTCCTGAGGACAATTAGTAGCATTGAGTCCATGATCTACTTAATTGTTCAATTAGTGACTCATTTCAGTTGGACCTGGGTGGGTATTCTGTTCTCGTCTACTGACTATGGCTTGCATGGAGCCCAGGTCCTGAAGACAGAGCTTGCTCGCTTGGAGGTCTGCGTGGCCTTTTCTGAAACTCTTGGCAAAGATGGAAGCCTAATGAAGATTTGGAATCTGCTGAAAATCTTAAGTACATCAAGTGCAGAGGTTATCATTGTGTATGGATACCCAACAGAGATTGGACCAGTCTTAGAAGAGATGGCACTGGGGGAGACAAGGAAGGTTTGGATCTTCAGCCCAGGTCTCATTGTATCCCCATTGTTCTTCAACAAGCGCTTATGGGAGGTGCTGAATGGTACCATTGGGGTCACAATCCACTCCATGTACATCCCCTCTTTCAGGGACTTCCAGTATAAGAATCGTCCCACTGACTCTTCTCCTGACATCTTCCTCAGGCCCTTCTGGGAACATGTGTTTGAGTGTGAATGGAAAGAGGGCCTTAATAAGACTGGTAAGGCTCCAAGTGAGGAGAAGAAGCCCTGCATGGGCACAGAGAGACTGGAAGACCTGCCAAGCTCCACCTATGATGTGAAGAACATGCGGTTCAGTTACTCTGCCTACAATGCTGTCTATGCACTGACTCATGCATTGCACAATCTGCTGTCCTGTAACCCTGACAGAGGAAACTGCTCCAGCTTTAGAGATGTTCAACCTTGGCAGGTGAGAAATGGAAAAGCACATCTGACTGGCTGCTTTTACTAAACTACTGTAGCTATGATCATGTATGCAAGTGTATTTATAGTAGGGATGTGAATCGTTTTTGAACGATTAAAATTATCGTCAGATAATTTTAGAATCGTTCTAAATCGTTAGAGTGCATGATACAATACAAATGCCCCCGATTTATCATCAGGGACATTTGTATTGTATCGTTAATTAGGGCACGGGAATTATTTGGGGGAGGGCGGGAAAACCGGCACACCAAAACAACCCCTAAAACCACCCCGACCCTTTAAAACCAATTCCTTACCCTCCCCCACCCTCCCGAACCCCCCCAAAATGTTAAGTTACCTGGTGGTCGAGTGGGGAGGGGGGGGGGGGGTGTCCCGGCGCAATCTCCCGCTCTCGGGCCATCGGCGCCATTTTGGCTACCACTGATAAAAATCGCGCCGACACCGGCACCGAGGGTATGATTGAAGGGATGGCTCCCGGACCCCCCGCTAGACCACCAGGTACATGTAAAAGGTTTTCGGGGGGGTCGGGAGGGAGGGTGGGAGAAGCAAAGGGGTAATTTGTAAAGGGTCGGGGTGGGTTTTTTTTTATCGGGCCATCGGCGCCATTTTTATCAGTGGTAGCCAAAATGGCGCCGATGGCCCGAGAGCGGGAGATCACGCCGGGACCCCCCCCCCCCCCCACTGGACCACCAGGTAATTTAACATTTGGGGGGGTTCGGGAGGGTGGGAGAGCAAAGGGGTCATTTGTAAAGGGTCGGGGTGGGGTTTTTTTTATCTGCTCAGGCCTCACTAAAAAATTAACAATGTGAATTGGAATCGGAACCGATTCTAATTCACATCTCTAACGATCTGATTTTTTTCTCCCACCATCCGAACCTGATCGTTAAAACGATCGGGCACACGATTCACATCTCTAATTTATAGTGCTACAAGTGAAAAAAACATAATAATCATGAAGTCGATATTCAAAAGTCTTAAGTTGGAGGCGTTCCAGTGGCAGGTGGGAGGTGTTTCTGGGCGAGCAGAGTTAGCCGCATAAGTTATGTGGCTAACTCTGATATTTGGATATAGCCACTTAACTTATGTGGCTAACTCTGGTCGCGCCATAGGACTGACCTAAAGTAGGCCAGATATACTTATCCAGCTAACTTTAAGATATCTCCATTAAGTTAGCTGGATAGCTTTATCTGGCCACTCCATGGCTGAATATCGGCCCCCATAGTACTAATTAATTTACATATTGTGGTTACAACTAAATATTTTTGACATATACATGTCAATAACTCTGGGATGCATGTACCTCATGAGGAAGAGAGCAATAATTATTCATTTATTACTCAATAGCAGTTGAGGCTACATGGAGGGCATGAGTAGTCTGCTTGGTAAGAACTGATTACTGGATTCTAGGGGTGTGCATTCGTTTTGAACGCATATGTAAAACGCAACATATTTTTAAAAGAGAAAAAAAAGGTTTGATACGCAACGCATCGCGACTTCCAACTTATTCAACATAGCTATGTTGAATACGTTGAATCTAAATAAACACTTAAACCCCCCACCTTCCTGACCCCCCCAAGACTTACCAAAACTCCCTGGTGGTCCAGCGGGGAGTCAGGAAGCCATCCCTGCATTCCTTTGCGATTTCCTCATGGCGCCGATAGCCTGTGTCACAGGGGCTGCCCGTGCCATTGGTCAGTCCCTGTCACATGGTCACGGCGCCATCTTGTGCTTCTACCATGTGACAGGTTGGTCATGTGGCAGGAGGTCGCTCCGGGACCCCCGCTGGACCGAACCAGAACTTTTGGCCAGCTTGGGGGGGCCTCATGACCCCCCCAAGCTGGTCAAAAGTTCCGGTTGGGTCCAACGGGGGTCCGGGAGCGGAGGCGCGGAGGAGCACATGACGCCGACGTCACGCCGACGTCACGTGCTCCTCCGCACCTCCGCTCCCGGACCCCCGTTGGACCCAACCGGAACTTTTGGCCAGCTTGGGGGGGTCAGGAGGCCCCCCCAAGCTGGCCAAAAGTTCCGGTTCGGTCCAGCGGGGGTCCCGGAGCGACCTCCTGCCACATGACCTACCTGTCACGTGGTAGAAGCACAAGATGGTGCCGTGACCATGTGACAGGGGCTGACCAATGGCACGGGCAGCCCTGTGACACAGGCTATCGGCGCCGTGAGGAAATTGCAAAGGAGTGCAGGGATGGCTTCCTGACTCCCCGCTGGACCACCAGGGAGTTTTGGTAAGTCTTGGGGGGGATTAAGGAGGGTGGGGGGATTAAATTTTTATTTAGGGAACCGGGAAACGTATGGACAGATCCACAACTTATGGATTTCTCCATACTTCCATATTGAATGGAATCGACCCTCACCTTCAACGTATCAACGTTTCAACGAAAACTTTTTGCCTGCACATCCCTACTGGATTCCTCCAAAAATAGGTAATGGTTTAGGCACAAATGTGGCAGTTGATAGTAAAATCTCAAAAATTTTGAATAAGGTCTACATTTTTCTGGAATTGTGGTGCTTTCTTGCACAACAAAAGAGTGAGAATGATCAGCCATTCCATTCTAGAACTGCCATGATGAATGCACTGATTTTGATGTTTGAAAAAATGTGATAAATACTTTGATGTAAAGGGGAGTGAGGTAATGATTGCACCATACAGAAGAAGATCTCAGTTTATCATATTAATAACATAAAGGCTGATTAAAAAAAATAAAGCTGAGTTCCTTCAATTTAGGGAGCTTAGTTAAACTCCTAATATCAGCTGAATTTAGGGGCTAAGATGTCCATTTTCAAAGGTATTTAGCTGGATAACTTGTGAGTTCTTTGGCTAAATGCCTATTTTTTAATGTGTTAGGGCACTTATCTTCCAAAAATGTAGTGGTCGATGCAATAAAAGCGCATGGTAAATCAGGCGCTCGTGTTGAGTGCCCGTTTTCCTAATGCACACAATTCACAGCCCCTGGACGCACGATGCAATAGGTAAATGAGCTGTCAAGCTAAAAAGGACACACTAGGAAAAATTGTGCCTTCCTAGTGCATCCTTGGCATCGGGCACCCAGGAAATGTGGCTGTATGCGGGTAAGAAAAACAGATGCTCAATACAAGCGTCCGTTTTATCCCGCTGCCGGTACAATATACATGCACAATATGTTGCGGTCTCCACCGCTTCCCCCTTGCTAGCTGTGTTCAGGGCTCACCTCCGAGGCCAGGAACGCTGCCTCCGCAGCTCTGCTGAGCATGCTGGGCGTCCGCCATTGCTGGGCCGTCTCGCGGCCGCCCCGCGCGCGCGGGGACGCGCGTTATGGACATACGCTTGCCGGAAGCCTGACCCCGCCTGAGCCAGTTGTGCCACGCCCCAAGCCCGATATAACCGGCGTCCCGCAGTCCTCTCATGGCCTTGCAACGAGGGTCGCTACCGTGAGTAGTTCTTAGTTGCACTTCCGTTGTCCTGCCTCAGCTACCGACTTGTGCTCGTTCCTGACTCTGCTTCTGCCTGCCGCCAGCCACCGACCTCTGCTCGTTCCTGACTCTGCTTCTGCCTGCCGCCAGCCACCGACCTCTGCTCGTTCCTGACTCTGCTTTTGCCTGCCGCCAGCCACCGACCTCTGCTCGTTCCTGACTCTGCTTCTGCCTGCCGCCAGCCACCGACCTCTGCTCGTTCCTGACTCGACCTCTGTCTGCCACAGCTGCCTCGCTCGTGGACATTGCCTCCTGCAGGCCTGGACTGGAACCACTGCCAGACTGTCTTGGGTCCGGATACCTTCTACTACCTGCCAGGCTCTGGCCTACTCGCTGCTGGCTCCCAGCTTGCACCCTGCAAGCCCCAGTCCAGACATTACTGACTCTGATCCTGCTTCCGCTTGCCCTGTGCTCCCTGGCCTATTGGCTCTTGCTACTGGACTCTGTGCTCACCCTTGCCCAAGCCTTCCCAGAGAGACTATCACTGTGCAGAAGTCCCAAGGGACTGGGACCCTACGGACTCCTCCTGGGGGGTCCTGGTTCCCGGGTGAAGAGCTTAGCTGCATTCCCAAGTCCCGAGGTTCTGGGACCCTACGGGCTCCTCCTGGGGGATTCCCAGTTCTCGGGTGAAGACCCCTACGTGTCTCTTAAGTCCCAAGGCTCCAGGACCCTACGGGCTCCTCCTGGGGGGTTCCTGGTTCCCGGGCAAACTCCTGTGCTTGTGGCTCTGCCTCCCGAGCTACTCTACCCAGGGTGGTTCGGCTCAAGGGTCCACTCCCCAGCCGCGGCTTCCAGGCCGCAACAGATTGCAAGACCATGGACTCGGCGGAGTCCCCCAGCTTGCAGGCGATCCCTGGGATGGCACACCGCCTGCAACAGCAGCAACTCTGCATTGACACACTTGCTGCCTCCGTGGATCAACTGGCCTCCCGCCTGGAGGCTTCTACTCACCAAAGGTCACCGGTATCAGGCACCGTACCCAATACCCAGTTGCCAGCTCCCAGTAGGTACGCGGCTACTGGGCTAAAACCAGATTTTAGCCAGATAAATCTTTTGAAAATTGATCCCTTAGAGCAGTGGTTCTCAACCTTTTTTTGGCCGGGACACACCTGACAAATGGTTCTCACATGCGTGACACACTGTACATGTGACCATCACGGGGCTAAATGTAAACATGCACTCTGCATCCACAGGAATCCCCTCAACCCTCAGCAATGAGTGCAGAGCAGATCTAGGGCATAACCCGTACAACTCACCATACAAAAAAAAGATATTCTGGTTCTGATGACATCTCAGTAAAAGCAAAACAAACTCCCTTTACTACCAGGCACAATAGCCTTCCTTATGAAAAGACAGTAATTTACCACTAATGCATATCCTATTGAGAAAACACATCAAATAAGATTGATACAAATGCCTACATGCTAGTAAAATACCTCACTTTGGTCACACACCCAGAATTGACCTTCACCAAGTACAGAAAAAACACAAATTATAAATATGGAGACAGAAACTGGAACGGAAAACCAAAAAAGCCACTCTGCATACAGTGCGAACCTGGAGAAATGGAAAGAGAAATATAGCACCTAACAGACTCAGGATTTGCAATAATGCACACAAACTAACCTGCACAAAGTTACACCTGTATTACGGAACACACGCAAACAGTAACAACCCTATCTAAGAAATACAACTATTAAACCAGGCCCTAAACACTAAAACATTTCCTATTGGGAAAACAGAATAAGCCAAGCTGCTATAGAGCCCCTCACAGAAATCATTGTAAAGTTATACCAAAAATGTTACAAAACAGCTGCTGAACAGAATAATATTCAATTAAATACTCATAAAAATTATTAAAACATGTCCAAATATCAATAAAATATTGCAAAACAGCAGACATTGCATAATACCCAATAATTAAAATGGCATTCAATCAAGAAAAATAAATTTTAAAAGCCACCTTTACTTACCCTCTCCAGCAACTCTCCTACTCCTTTCCCTTCCAGGCCAATAGCACTAACCAGAAGCAGCAAGGGCTGCTGAAGCTCTGTCCTCAATCTTCTTCCTTAGCACCCACAACCAGTCACTCACAACACACACACCCCCAATTAGACCCCACAACCAGTCTCGGTCTCTTTCACACCAGTCATCTTCCTGACCAGTTTCTCTCTCTCACACAGAAACACATCACCTCCCTGACCAGTCTCGCTCTCTCAATCACACTCATGTTCTCTTATATACAAGCTCTCAATCACACACAAAAGCTCTTACACCCATTCACACCAGCTCTCACCCAGGCTTCCATTCACACCCCTACACACAAGCTCTCACCCAAGCACCCATTCACACCCAATGACACAAGCTCTCACCCAGGTACCCATTCACACCCACAGACACAAGCTCTCACCCAGGTACCCATTCACACCCTCAGACACAAGCTCTCACCCAGGCACCCATTCACACCCACAGACACAAGCTCTCACCCAGACATCCATTCACACCCACAGACACAAGCTTTCACCCATGCATCCAATCACACCCACAGACACAAGCTCTCATACAGGCCCCCATTCACACACAAGCTCTCACCCAGGCATCCATTCACACCCTCAGACACAAGCTCTCACCCAGGCACTCATTCACACACAAGCTCTCACCCAGGCCCCCATTCACACACAAGCTCTCACCCAGGCATCCATTCACACCCTCAGACACAAGCTCTCACCCAGGCCCCCATTCACACACAAGCTCTCACCCAGGCATCCATTCACACCCACAGACACAAGCTCTCACCCAGACATCCATTCACACCCACAGACACAAGCTCTCACCCAGGTACCCATTCACACCCACAGACACAAGCTCTTACCCAGGCACCCATTCACACCCTCAGACAAGCTCTCACCCAGGCACCCATTCACACCCACAGACACAAGCTCTCACCCAGGCACCCATTCACACCCACAGACACAAGCTCTCACTCAGGTACCCATTCACACCCACAGACACAAGCTTTCACCCATGCATCCAATCACACCCACAGACACAAGCTCTCACCCAGGCATTCATTCACACCCTCAGACACAAGCTCTCACCCAGGCCCCCATTCACACACAAGCTCTCACCCAGGCACCCATTCACACACAAGCTCTCACCCAGGCATCCATTCACACCCTCACACACAAGCTCTCACACAGGCCCCCATTCACACACAAGCTCTCACCCAGGCATCCATTCACACCCTCAGACACAAGCTCTCAACCCAGGCCCCCATTCACACACAAGCTCTCACCCAGGCCCCTATTCACACACAAGCTCTCACCCAGGCATCCATTCACACCCTCAGACACAAGCTCTCACCCAGGCCCCCATTCACACACAAGTTCTCACCCAGGCCCCCATTCACACACAAGCTCTCACCCAGGCATCCATTCACACCCACAGACACAAGCTCTCACCCAGGCCCCCATTCACACACAAGCTCTCATCCAGGCCCCCATTCACACACAGACACACCAGCTCTCACCAAAAATAACTTCTTCCTTCATTGCAGGGATGGGCTCTGGTTCCGCCGTGGCTTTAATCCGGCGGGCCTTCTTTTTTCGGCGCCACAGGGATGGGCACCTCAGTCAGAGGTCGGGTTTCCTCTTTGTCGCTAGGGGTCGGGTTTTCCTCTTCACCGCTAGGGGGGATGGGCTCCCGTAGCGGCCTTGCACCGTCGGGGTCGGGTTTTCCTCTTCACTGCTACGGGGATGGGCTCCCGTAGTGGCCTTGCACCGTCGGGGTCGGGTTTTCCTCTTCACCGCTAGGGGGGATGGGCTCCCGTAGCGGCCTTGCACCGTCGGGGTCGGGTTTTCTCTTCACCGCTAGGGGGGATGGGCTCCCGTAGCGGCCTTGCACCATCGGGGTCGCGTTTTCTCGTCACCGCTACGGGGATGGGCTCCCGTAGCGGCCTTGCACCGTCACGGTCGGGTTTTCCTCTTCACCGCTATGGGGATGGGCTCCCGTAGTGGCCTTGCACCGTCGCGGTTGGGTTTTCCTCTTCACCGCTACGGGGATGGGCTCCCGTAGTGGCCTTGCACCGTCGGGGTTCTACACTGCTATTCCTCCCACCCCACTCCCGGGCAGTGCCATGCCTGCCTCACCGGCCAATCGAAGGCTTCCTCCCTTCTTCCTACTCCCACGGGCAGGTGGCAGGGAGGAGGCTTCCGATTGGCCTGCGCGGGGGAAGGCAAAATGAAGGAGGCTTCCCATTGGGCAGTGGGGGTAGGAAGAAAGGAGGCTTTCAATTGGACCGCGGGGGCTGGAAAAAGGGAGAAGGAAAGTACAACGGGGCAGTGGGACACCGGGAGACGCGACACACCTGCCAGTGTTTGGCGACACACTAGTGTGTCGCGACACACCAGTTGAGAAGCGCTGCCTTAGAGGGTAATATTCAATGGTGTGCGTAAGTCAGCATATACATGTATACATACAGTATGTGCACATAAAGTTATGCCTGTATTTTATAAAACGTGAGGCGTGAGCCAGAGAGTTTATAATATACCATATATATCTGCCCCAAAAATACACATGTACATTTGAGTGTCTGCTTTGTGAAAGTATGCACACATTGTACACACAAAGGACATGTAATGCGTGCATATTTACCTTGGTTTATGCTTAGATGCAGGTGTTTTATAAAGTATGTGCATACTCTGCTTTTGAAAATTCATGTTTGCATACTTTTAATCACAGTTTTCTAACACCTTTTCCAGTTCACCCATACTTTGGCTAACTCTGGGGCCGATGGGAGGCCTGTCAGGGGAATGAAGTGACCCATTTTCGAAAAACGGTCGATGATGACCCAGATTACAGTATTGTTCTGGGTCGGAGGCATGGGTCGGAGGCATGGACCATAGCTCGATAGGTGCATGGACCATTGCTCGGTAGGTGCTGGAAGTGGTTGGAGTAGGCCCCAAGGCCATCCGGTAGGTGGTTTCTGTTGGGCACAGATGGGACATGAATCTACATAGTTACGAGAGTCTTGCACCATGTTGGACCACCAGTAATATCTCCGCAACATCTCTAGGGTCCTGGTACGACCCAGGTGTACTGCCAACTTGGAATCATGAGCCCATTTCAGAACTCGTTCACGTAATCTACGTGGAACGACGGTTTTCCCAGCTGGAACTGTAGTGGTCACAGCAAGGGATTCGCAGGACGTATCTATGATATATCTAGGAATGTTGGGGACATCCTCAAGTTGAAAGGATCTTGAGAGTGCATCCGTACAGAGGTTCTTGGAAGCTGGGTGATAACATACAACGAAGTGGAACCGTTCAAAGAAGAGCGCCCATTGGGCTTGTCGAGGATTCAGGAGTTGAGCTTCCTTAAGGTGCTCAAGATTCTTATGGTCGGTGAAGATGGTAAACTTGTATTGTGCCCCTTCCAACCAGGGGCGCCACTCTTGGAGTGCCAACTTGACTGCGAGAAGTTCTCGGTCACCAACAGTGTAACGCTGCTCTGTAGGAGAGAATTTGTGTGAGTAGAATGAACAAGGTATCAATTTACCCTTGAGGGAGAACTGGCTTAAAACGGCTCCTGCCCCAATTGCAGAGGCGTCAACTTTGACGACGAAAGAACATCTTGGGTCTTTAAGCATCTGAAAGGCGGCTTGTGCTTTGGGAGTCCACACACAAGTGTTAGCCCCTTTCTTGGTCATGGCGGTAAGCGGAGCAGCTATGGTAGAATAATTGTTAATGAAGCTCCAGTAATAATTAGTAAAGCCAAGGAAATGTTGTAAGGCCCTTAGGCCCACTGGCTGCGGTCTGTCTCGGATCCCCTGGACTTCGTCTGGATCAATGGAGAAACCTTGATCAGATATAATGTACCCTAAGAAGGGTAAGCTCGAAGAGGCACTTCTCTAACTTGGCATAAAGATGGTTTTCTCTTAAACGTTGGAGAACAATCCGGACATGATCTCAATAAGATTCAAGGCTTTGGAAAAGATCAGGATGTCGTCAAGATATACGACTACGAAAGAGTACAAGAGGTCTCGGAGGATTTCTTTCATACGGCATTGAAAGACCACTGGGGCATTGCATAGCCCAAAGGGCATCACGGTATATTCATAGTGTTGAATGCGGTTTTCCAGATGTCTTCAGGTCGGATGTGTACCAGATTGTACGAACCCCTTAGATCCAACTTGATGAAGATCTGTGCCCCTTGAAGGCAGTCGAATAGTTCTCTGATAAGGGGCAGGGGGTATTGGTCTTTGTGGGTTATGGCATTAAGTCCTCTGTAATCAATGCATGGGCATAAACCGCTGTCCTTTTTCTTAACGAAGAAAAAGCCTGCTCCAGCAGGAGAGTCAGAGGGACGAATGAACCCTTTTTCTAGGTTCTCTTTGATATACTCAGACATGGCTAGGGTTTCTGGGTGATACAGGGGATAAGTTCTGCCCTTGGGGGACAGAAGTTCTATGGGACAATTGAACTTGTGTAACGGAGGCAAGGGATCCGCCTTCTGCTTCAAGAAGATGTCTTCGAAATCAGAATACTGAGTAGGCAACCCAGATAAAGTGGTGGACTTCAGTACAGGGACTACTGGAGATTCTGGGCATAGATATATCTTCTGGCATTTGGAACCCCACTGCACCAACTGCAGGGACTGCCAGTTGAATTGGGGCTCGTGGACCTGGAGCCAGGGCAGCCCTAGGATAACTGGATGTGTAGAACAATTTAATATATAGAAGGGCATCTCCCCCTCCTCGTGGAGAGTGCCCATGGTAAGACGAGCAGCCACTGTTCAATGGGTGATGAGCCCTGGGAGAGGTTCTCCTTGAATAGAAGCGATGCAGAAGCTCACATCTAATGGCTGAAGTGGAATGTTCAGAAGCTTGACACTTGCTCTGGTATCGTCAAGAGCAGTAGTGGCGAAGGAGTGGGCCTTGATGCCCAGAGAGATGGAAAGCAGGAGTTGGGGGCCGGTGACAGTAGCGCCTAAGCTCGGGACCCCCGCCGGGCTCAGGCATTGCAGTTTTCTGGTGGACCGGACAGAACTGACGAAGATGTCCGGAAGTGCCACAGTAAAGGCAAAGACCCTCCTTCCTCTGATGGAGATGTTCGGTTGGAGACAGTCACCCACGATTCACCTCCATAGGTTCCACCACGGAAGAAGGCAGTGGTGCCGGAATCTTGGCTGGAGGGCTCTGGACATGTGTGGGATGCGATGTAGGAGAGCAGGAGGCCTTTACTTCTAGGTGTCTTTGCTGGAGATGATGGTCAATCTTCTCTGTGAAGGAAATCAGGTCCTCTAGAGACATGGGAGTCTCACGGATGGAGAGTTCATCTTTGAGAGTGCTGGAGAGTCCATCTAGGAAGATGGCTTGCAGACAATCTTCTTGCCACCCGAGCTCAGTAGCCAGGGTCGTGAACTCCACCGTATACTCAGAGAGGGTCCGTGACCCTTGACAGAGGTGGAGTAGACTATGGCTGGCTATAGCCTGGTGGGCTGGGTCTCCGAAGGTCTGCTTGAAGAGAGCAACAAATTCGAATAACTGGGAAAGTATGGGATCAGAGCGTTCCCATAAGGGAGAGGCCCATGCCAGAGCCTCCCTTCCAGGTGGGAAAGGATGAAGGTCACTTTAGTGATTTCCTTCAGGAACAAGGAGGGTTGCAGTGCAAGGAGTGCCAAGGATGCTTTGGGTAGCATAGAAGCTGATAGGTCCACGGGATTGGCTAGAGCTGTATCTCGCAGCTGGGAATGAAGCTCTTCCACCAAGGAGACTAATGCTTCCAAAGCTTGGTGATGTTCTTTGACTGTGGCAGCCAAACCCAGTAGGGCCCTGGAGGCGGGAGACTCCACCGAGTCCATGGCCTTGGCAACCTGTTGCACTCGGGGGTGGACCCTTGTCCTGGAGCAGTGGAGAACGGCTCCCTGGTAGGAACCAGGGAGCCGTTCATCATTATCCCCCATTCTATTTAATATATACCTCCTTCCGTTATGTAACATTCTATCTTCTCTCAATCTACAATTCAAAATCTACGCAGACGATATCCAGTTCTATGTCCCATATAAAACATCTTGGTCAGCAACACTATCCTTGGTCTCTCTCTACTTATCCACTATAAACTCCTGGCTTTCCCATAACCGGCTAAAATTAAACTCTTCAAAAACTGAAATTATACATTTATCCTCTATCTCAGATTCTTCAATAGGTCCACCACCACATCTGTCAATAAACAACACCACTATACCCATAACACGTCAAGCCACAAACCTAGGAATAATCATAAACTCAGATCTTTACATGAAACAACATATCTCCTCACTCACTAAAAAATCATTTTACAAACTACGGCTTTTAAAACATCTTTGACCATTACTTTTCTACCGTGATTACAGAACTATTCTTCAATCCCTAGTCTTTTCCGGACTCGATTATTGCAATGCTCTTTATCTAGGAGTACCAGATTCCTCACTATACCCTCTTCAACTAATCCAAAATAGTGCAGCCCGAATACTAACTAGGATTCCTTTACACTACCACATCACTCCAATTCTCCAATCATTACACTGGCTCCCCATAAAGTTTAGGATAAAATACAAAATTCTTTCCACTATCCATGGTTTAATTCACAATCCAACTTCCACTTGGCTCTGTTCATTATTACGGATCTACAAACCTACACGACATTTAAGATCACTTATTCAAAATCTCCTAGATATTCCCTCACCCAAACAAGCCAGACTAGATGTTACCAGAAAGAGAGCTTTCTCGGTAGCCGGTCCTATCCTATGGAATTCACTTCCAAACCCTCTCTGGTCAATATCAAATCCTTCTCATTTCAAAAAAATCACTCAAAACCCATTTGTTCCAACTCGAATTTCAAACACTTACTCAAGATCAAACATAATACTCATCTCATTCTATCGCCTCATTCACCTTACTCATTCCACTCTCTCCCCCTCCATTCCCTCCACCACTTTTTTATTCCTTTTCAATTAGTTACGTCATCAATTTTCTTCTCATGCCCCTCCCTCCCCTTCCTCCCATTTCCCTGCAATAGTAAGTCCCATGGCAACAAATCCTTTATTTATTTTGAGTAATTAATTTGATTTATTTTCAAGCCAGAACTTTTTCTAGCTATTAATTAATTTATGTATATTTTAATTTAATTTAACTTGATTGTTCTTTTTTAAATTTTTTATTTTAATTAATGTAAACCGTTTTGACAAAAATTTATTTTTTATAAAGCGGTATGTAAACACTTTTAAATAAATAAATAAATAAACCAGGAAGCACCTGCGCCAGGGGGCGGAGCACTTAGAGGAGACAGAGGCTACTACCACTGGAAGTCCATGGTCCCCCCGGGTGGAGCCCATAGGGACCCGGGCCACTTGGACTTAGGTGGGCCTCGCAGGGTCTCCTGGAGAGGTAGTAGACAGGCGTGCCCATGGACAGCAAGGGAGCACGGTCAGACTCGAGACTATAGGTCAGATGGAGCAAGGAGGACCAGAACAGCGTAGGCGATGACAAGGCAAAGGACAGAGCCAGAATCAGGAGACATGGTCAATCAGGCAGAGGTCAGAATCCGAGGGTCAGTCCGAGGAGTAGTCAATGAGGCAGAGGTCAGGTTCCGGAGGTCAGACGAGGTCACAAGGCAGACAGAGGTCAGGATGCAGTCAGCAGACAGGAAGGTCAAGGAACAGGCCGAGGTCAGAACCAGAGAGACAGTCCGAGGGTACTACCTGGGAGACGAACAGACAGATGCAGGAACAGAGGGACACTGGAACAGTAAGATGCAGGAACAAGGCTGGAACAGTAGGATCCTAGAACAAGGCTGGAATGAGGCTGGAACGAGACTAGAACAAGGCTTAGGATGCAGTGACAATCTAGCACACCATGCAGTGCCGACCTGATTGCCAAGGCAAGGAAGTGCAGGCAGGAACTTCCTTAAGTAGTTCCTTCAATAAGGGTGCGCCACGGAACTAGGACCCACCCCTGGCCCTACAGGAGGCCGGGCGGTCTGCGCGCGCGCGTAGAGGCATGGCCAACACTGCGGGAGATGCCGAACTCCGGTGTGAAGTCTGGTGCGCAGTGGAAGGCCCGGTGACCGCCGCCGCAGGACGCCGAGACCTGGAGGTGCTCGCGGCTGCCACTGGGGAGGCCGACCCGGGACCTGCAGAGGAGCCAGAGAGGTGAGCAGGCCCGTGCACGGGCCGGATGCAGACGGGGCGTGCAACATTAATGTATTGTGTAAATGCTTTGCTGTAAGGTTTCATTGTTATTGTAGTATTTAAAATTCAATAAACATTTCTTTTTAAATTTAAAAAAAGGAATAGTCTATTCTATAGTACAAATACTGATCCAGTGTAAGAGACACTCTTACAGAAATAAGAAGGTACCCCACCAACAAGGATGCTGACCACTGTTTGGCTGATGTTTTCATTGCAAAGCATTGCATGATAAGGCCAGGAAGGGTGTTGGAGGAGTCAGAGATGAACCAGACAGTCTTTGATTTTATTCAGTTGTCCTTTTTTGTTCACCTTGCTGGGATCCAGGTTCTCCAGCACTTGAAACAAGTCCACTTCCAGAACCCAATGGGAGAAGAGCTGTACTTCAATGAGCGTGGGGAGATTTCTTCTGCCTTTGACATCATAAACTGGCAGCTCAACCCTGATGGTGACAACAGATACCTGACAGTAGGCTTCTATGATCCCCTGGCATCAACAGACAGCAAGCTGAGCCTGAATGAGAGCCTCATTCAGTGGGGAAGGGGATACTCCCAGGTAACATTCCACCCTCCTACCCCCTCCAAAACAAATTATAGGTAGGGAACTACAAATTCATAACAGAATAGATACAAGAACAGAACAGAAAAAGAATAGAATAGAATAGATAGAGGGACAGGACAGAATGGAGTAGACTGGAATAAAATAGAATAAAAACAGGAAGAGAGAGAATAGTAAGAGGGCAATTTACAACTAAAGCTGAGGGTTCTTTTATTGCACTTCGAATGTAATTTCCAAAGGGAAGCTGCCTGGATAGTTTCTCTTTATAAATTAGCTATCAGAATGGATGTGCACTAAAAGCAGCCATGTACTTACTTTGCAACTGCCACTTGTACGGGGGACAGAAGAGGGATAAAATAGCGAGCAGGCTTGTGAAAATGCTGTGTGTGCAGGCTGTTTTCTCCTCCCATCTAGACACAGCCCCCAGGAATGACTCTCTATAACCTGGTTAAACGTGTGTATTGTGAACCCCACATACGTGATTTATAGATGTCCTGAAGAGAACAAGTTTTAGATAGGCCAGGTATGGTTCTGAATATCACCTTCCAGTAGAGCATAATGAATTACAGGAAAAGAATAGAATCTGGCTATTTTCATGAGAATCTGTTCTCTGTTTTCAGGAATGTCTGGGAGAATCGTCAGGCTCTGTAACTCACTCTTCACCATTAGGCAGCACTAATGTTCCCTTCTGTTGCCCCCTAGATCCCACGCTCCGTGTGCAGTGAGAGCTGTCCCCCGGGGTACAGGAAAGTTCCACAGGAAGGACGACCTGTCTGCTGCTTCCACTGCACCCCCTGTCCCGAGGGAGAGATCTCCAACCAAACCGGTGAGACCTACCTCAGTGAAGGGAGAGAGAAAAGAGGAGGGGGAGGAGAGAGGCCTCAAGGAAACCTTGGAATGCACCTAACCAGTGATGAAAATCATGAGATGTCACTGGAGGTCACCTTTTCTTAACCTTCAGGTCTTTGCTTTCCTATTGTCAGGACAGAGTTTTGTGCTTTGTAGCTCCCAAATATTGTTTTATTAATGCAAATATTTTATACCGCACATAGTATTGGTATTTTAAAGAGCAGTATAGAGATACACTGAAAGGGATTAGATAAAAATAGTGGTAAAGAAAGTAAAGGAACGAGGGAGATACAAAGGGAGCAGAAAATGTTTATCATTTTCATTTTTATGTATTAATTGATGAAAATAATTATTGGGTTGAATCTTTCTGCCTTTTCCTTTTTGTTTCCCAGAAGTGAAGAGTTGTAGTAGCCATATTGGTTCTGGAGCATGGGCATCAGCTCTGTTGGTGCTTATGTGTTTTTCTTATGATCTATTTATTTATTTATTTATTTTATTTATTTAAAAACTCTTCTATACCATCGTTAAGTTAAATAACCATCACAACGGTTTACATATAGGCACGCTAAAAATATGAGTGGTATAGATTACAAATTAAACATGTGCCATCATGGTACGGTAACAATATAGTACATTAAGCTAATTGTTTCAGTTGAGCTTTATCTGTTTAGTAGGAATTTGTATAATTGGTTCAACTTTAACATTAAAGTGCATTTGTAGGTTTAAAAAACAACAACTTTTTGTTCGGTGCGTCCTTATTAATCAGTTGATAACATTCAAACTTGTTCAGGGTCAGAACTGGGGGTGTGCAGCAGGGGACTCCCACACTTCCAGGAGAAACACCTAGAAGTTGATTTTAAAAGTGTTGCTCGTGCTAAGAGACCCATATGCATTTGTATATGGGTTGCATGCATAATTGGCAGTTAGTGCTATTTTGGAATGGGAGATTTATTATATTGTAATTGCAATTTAGTTTGCTCCTGGCTTTCTGACGACCAAGCCTACACCCAACATGCTTTACAATGGTCTTAATCAGTGGCGTAGCCACGGATGGGCCTGGGTGGGCAGGTGCCCACCCAACTTAGACCCAGGCCCACCCAACTGGCACCGGAACTGCAAGGCTGTCGCGGGATCCCATCCCCGCGACAGCGAACAAGAGAACCCACACCTCGCGCGCCATCACGGCACACATGGGGAAGCGCTGCTGCGGCCATATGGCCAACCGGTCTTCCTGTTCCGGGGGGGAGCGGAAGCGCCGCGCGCAGCTTCCGCTTCCTCCCCCCAATGCAGGAAGATCAGCTGCCTCTCCTGCTGCCACCCGTTCTCCTGCTATCTTCGGACCAAACGGCCCGCCGAACTTCCTGTTTGGGGGAGCGGAAGCGCCGCGCACAGCTTCCGCTTTCTCCCCCAAAGCAGGAAGATCAGCTGCCTCTCCTGCTGCCACCGGACTCCTGCTATCTTCGGGCGTCGGGCCGTACTGCCCGCCGATCTTCCTGCTGGGGGGGGGGGAGGAAGCGGACGTTGTGCGCTGCGCTTCCGCTCCCCCCCCCGACAGGAAGTTCTGCGGGCCCGACGCCCGAAGATAGCAGGAGTCCGGTGGCAGCAGGAGAGGCAGCTGATCTTCCTGCTCTGGGGGAGAAAGCGGAAGCTGTGCGCGGCGCTTCCGCTCCCCCAAACAGGAAGTTCGGCGGGCCGTTTGGTCCGAAGATAGCAGGAGAACGGGTGGCAGCAGGAGAGGCAGCTGATCTTCCTGCTCTGGGGGAGAAAGCGGAAGCTGTGCACGTGCTTGAATGTGTATGTGTGGATGAGAATGGGAGTGTGTGTGGGTGAAAACTGGAGCCTGGGTGTGTATGTGGGTGAGAATGGAAGCTTGAATATGTGGGTGAATGGGAGCTCGAATGTGTGTATGTGTGGTTGAGAATGGGAGCCTGGGTTTGTGGGTGGGTGAGAATGGGAGCTTGAATGTGTGTATATATGGGTGAGAATGAGAGCCTGGGTTTGTGTGGGTGGGTGAGAATGGAAGCTTGAATATGTGGATAAGAATGGGTGCTTGAATGTGTGTATGTGTGGGTGAGAATTGTACCTTAAATGTGTATATGTATGGATGAGAATGGGAGCTTGAATATGTGTGGGTGAGACTGGGAGCATGGGTTTGTGGGTGAGAATGGGAGTCTGGGTTTATGTGTGTGGGTGAGAATGGGTGCCTGGATGTGCGTCTGTGTGTGCATAAGAATATAAGCCTGGGGAGGGGTGAGAAAGTGAGAACTTGAATGTGAGCTTGTGGGGGGGTGGGGGAGAGCATATGAGAGTGACAGCTTGAGTGTGTGAGAGGGAGTCTGTGAGAGAAAGCGTGTATGTGTGTGTGTGTGGAAGGGAAGAAGACAGTAATAGAAGAAAGACACTGAAAAGGAATTAGGAAATGAGCTATAAGGGAAAAAATGGGAAAAAGAGACCAGGACCAACTGATTAGAAAAATACAAAGATCAGACAACAAAGGTAAAAATATATATCTATATTTTGAGATGTTAGCAATTTAAATATAAGCAACACAACCGCTCTCTCAAAATTTATGGACAGGTAGGAGCCGTGTATAAAATCGTAATAATAAGAAGGCTAAAGTACCACAAATCACCGTGAATTATGTTTGTATCATTAAGTAAACCTCATACTTAGGCGTAGATGTGAATGCTATGCTGCATAATTTGGCATTATTTATCAGTAAAAAAACAACTAGTAGACCTGCATGCCTACAGCCCACCCATGTTAACCTTGTGCCCACCCAAAAAATCAATTCTGGCTACGCCACTGGTCTTAATACCATATGTGTTACAAGGGTCGTTTTGGCTTTTATGCAGAGTTTTCTGGTTGACACCACAGCTGTGCATATAAATATAATATATGTGCTGCTAATCATGCGGGTATATGCATTTGCATGAGCAGAAAAAAAGTGGATGGAAAAGAGGTAGGACTTGTGCGCCGCATGGGCACTCCAGGGCACAATAGTTAATGCGCATAAAGCCATATTTTAAAACTGGCTGCCGCAGCACCAAATGTTGAAAAGCAAAGCATGTTCAAGCACCACGTGAAAATGTTGCTAGCAGTAATTTTGTTATGGGTTTGACAGTTGCTTGGTTTTGATTGTAAGCATTACTACCTTTAACATAAGGCATCGGTGTAACCTGCACGGAGCCGGAGTTTCTGCCATAAGAAACTTGCTGGCAGACTGGATGGACATTTGCTCTTTTTCTGTTGGCAATACTATGTTACTATGTATGTTATGTTGTTAGCAGCGTAACTTTACTGCTGTTCCTGATGAGGAGCAAGTCTTCTGATTTTGTGTATTTGGGTGAGGGGGCCGGGTCAGCTGGGCAGCGTGCAGGATGAAGAACCAGAGAATAACCTCAAGATTGACTGGGCAAACTGATGGACTAAGTGGAAAAACTGGGAATGTCCCTTGCCGCGAGCGTGTTTCAAAATCCGCTTCCATACCTCGTATTCGTGACAAAGCTGGCAAAGTTCTATGGAATGTGCTAATAATACCAACTGTATTCCCCCAATTTCCACAATTTATATTTGGAGGCGAGTTTTGACCATTATAATAGGCATCATCGTACAATAAGGGTTCACTTTATTACTCTGCCTTAGCTGTAATCATAGATCAATCTTAAATAATTTTTTAATTTTTGTTGCTTAGTGTGACGCCCACCACCAATTATATTAAAACTTCATATATTCATTGTATTTCATCAAGATTTCTTGTCTGTAGACTTATCTTATCTTTGAAGCATATGTTCTTCGCCCATAAATATAATAGTTAATGGTGCCAATGCCCGACACGGGGCCGTGTTTTGGACTACGGAGTCCTTTATCAAGGGCTTGTTTCTGCGACAAAACAAATATAAAACTTGTATTAATATATCTCAAATATAAAGTCCAAATTACCAGAGCCGACGTACGTTTCGCAAAATTGCTGCTTCAGGGTATTTAGTGCATCTGGACAAGTCATCTTCAAAAAAACACAAGACATGTTCTATAGACACATATCCCAATAAACTTGATTTGACGAAAGACATTTGTTTCTTACTTACTTGTTCTGTCCCGATCAGTTCATGATCTCAGGGCTTTTGCAAAACGTATGTTGGCGTTTCTTCAGCGCAAACAAAAATGTTCCCGGCGTCTTCTCAACGCAGACAAAGTGTACTGCGTCCTTTCAGTGCACAAAGTGTGTTTGGTGTTTTATCAGTAACAAATCACAAAGAGCAGTATTGCAAACCTGTTCGCTCAAAACGCCAAAAATCACAAAAGGTATCGCCAAGTATATTTTGAAAACAATCCTTCACTTGTCACCACACTAATGTTATAGGTCCATTTTTGTTAGATAAAAATTATTTTGTTGAAAAAATTTTTAGTAGAAAGGCGGGACTGCATCAGCAAGCCTTTGACGACGTGCTCAGTACCTTACCGAGCCGTCCGGTCTTTTCAATCATTTGCAGCCCATCTGAACCAATATGCTTTTGTAAATAATGCACAATCCGGTGATCTTCAATAAAGGTGTTGATGCAAATTAATGCAATATTGTTTAAATATGCCCTTTCAATGAATCATATGGTAAGAATGACTCTTATGATTAGAAATACAGATGATTCGACATCGGCCGTGTTTCGCAGCCCTACGGCTGCTTCATCAGGAGTCAATGGTGTCACAAAAAGAGTCTAAGAAAAAACAAAACTGTTTTACAATGTGTACTTATTCAACACACAAAAAAATTTTGTACTTAGCTTATACCAGTGTAGCAACCTGTTCCTATCAGGACGCACGGTCTCCATATCGATTCCTTTCACTTTAACGCCGGGCTAGAGACCGCATCGAACTAGAATCTCAGATTAAATAGCCCGCTCTTTTTCGGGCGTCATGACGTACAACGTCATTTCTCACCATGGTAACAGGACGCTCAGACAGCGTCAATGTTACAACGAAATCACAAAATTTTTTTTGAAAAAACAAAAGCATCAAAGTAGGCTAGTAAATCCAAAAGACTACAACAGCATTATAGAAATACATTCAGCTCTAACATCGTGTTGAGGCCCATCGTGTTGAGGCCCATCGGGTGTACAGTATCCAGAACAACGCTGGATTCACTATCTAGATACTGTACACCCGATGGGCCTCAACACGATATTAGAGCTGAATGTTTTTCTATAATGCTGTTGTAGCCTTTTGGATTTACTAGTCCGCTTTGATGCTTTTGTTTTTTCCAAAAAAATTTTGTGATTTCGTTGTAACATTGACGCTGTCTGAGTGTCCTGTTACCATGGTGAGAAATGACGTTGTACGTCATGACGCCCGAAAAAGAGCGGGCTATTTAATCTGAGATTCTAGTTCGATGCGGTCTCTAGCCCGGCGTTAAAGTGAAAGGAATCGATATGGAGACCGTGCGTCCTGATGGGAACAGGTTGCTACACTGGTATAAGCTAAGTACAAAATTTTTTTGTGTTGAATAAGTACACATTGTAAAACAGTTTTGTTTTTTCTTAGACTCTTTTTGTGACACCATTGACTCCTGATGAAGCAGCCGTAGGGCTGCAAAACACGGCCGATGTCGAGTCATCTGTATTTCTAATCATAAGAGTCATTCTTACCATATGATTCATTGAAAGGGCATATTTAAACAATATTGCATTAATTTGCATCAGCACCTTTATTGAAGAACACCGGATGGTGCATTATTTACAACAACATATTGGTTCAGATGGGATGCAAATGATTGAAAAGACCGGACGGCTCGGTAAGGTACTGAGCACGTCGTCAAAGGCTTGCTGATGCAGTCCCGTCTTTCTACTAAAATTTTTTTCAACAAAATAATTTTTATCTAACAAAAATGGACCTATAACATTAGTGTGGTGACAAGTGAAGTATTGTTTTCAAAATATACTTGGCGATACCTTTTGTGATTTTTGGTGTTTTATCAGCACAGACCAAGCTAAGTGCACATTATCAAATGAGTTTAAAGTTTGAAGTTTTTTCTCAATCATAACTCTTGCATTTGAAGTTCGAACTAAGTATACCACACAAGAATGTGAAGCGGGTTTCGCTGCAATTCTTTGCAGCACAAGATGTTTTTCAGCGCAAAAATAAACGTTCTTGGTGTCTTATCAACAGAGACAGAGTTTAATGCATGTCATTGCAAGAATTGGAATTGGAACTTCTTTAACTCTGGGAATATTATATAACAATTCATAAACAAATGCACTGTACAGGAGTCTGAAGCTGATTTTGCTGTAACTCATTGAAGTACGTAGATAAGTGAATACATGACAATTTGTACTTTTTAATATATCTGAAGCTGTCCCTGTTGTAACTCTGTGTAGTACTAAGTAATTTAATGCATCTTACACTTACTACAGCCTAATTAGGCATTATAGAGAAGGCAATAATCTATAGTCCAGCTTGCCTGGACATTATTGAGACAATTTGAATTTAAACATCAATGCATGGGCAGTGTACTTGAAATCTCTACGAGTGATTTTGATCTAAATACCAGTACTTCACACACATTAGTGGAAATTATATTTTATTTATTTTTATTTATTTATTTGTTATTTTTATTATACCGAGTTTCATGATAGGAATCACATCAACCCGGTTTACAATTAACAATGTGAGTAAAGGCAGAGAGTAACAAAGTAAAGAACATTTCCCAATTCAAGAACAAATATAGTATGAAACTTAACAAATATTATAACAATATTTTGGATGTGAGAAAGTTACAAAAAACATGGAAAAATAACTTGGATATGAAAGGGGAAGAATTGTATATATATTTTCCCCAGAAGAAGACAAACATTTTTCTTTGAGAAGAAATTGGGAATATTAAAAACCCATTGTAAATTTAGATCATTTTTATTAAAAATTACAAAAAAGTTAAAAAAAAATCTTTTGGATAATTAATAAAACGATACAATTCTAATTAGAGGTTTTTGACCTATGATTGTAACAACTGGCAGAAATTCTGATTGAAAATTTTTCAGACAATCACCAGTGCTGAGGTCTTTTCCTCTATATTGCAATATATCTTAAAAATGTTTCAAAAACATTTTTTTAAGAAATCACTTTGTGGAGATATTATACACTTTTGCAATTTCAGTACATTTTATGCTGTCCATATTTCCTCTGTAACTCTTACAGCCTCCTAGCCCTCATAAGGCTTCCTTAGCATAACCATTAATTTTCTTGAAGTCAATTATTCTGAAGTCTAGGAATCTTGCTTTGGATAGTTTGGTTTTCATCCAGTATTTAAAAGTCCAGATATATTCTTTCAGATTCTTTTATCTATCCACCTCTTTTATCCATGAATTGATTTTAGAAATCTATTATTTGAAACAGCACTAATTATTGTTTATAATCTTACAGATGCCATTTTGTGCATCAAGTGTCCTGAGGACCACTGGAGCAACCAGAAGCGAGATCGGTGCATCAAGAGAGTGGTGGAGTTCCTTTCTTTCAGTGACACCTTGGGGGCTTGGTTGGGAGCCGCTTCCATTTTCCTCTCAGTGATTGCTGCTTTGCTCCTGGTGATATTCATCCAACACAGACACAGCCCCATTGTGAGGGCCAACAACCGAGGACTCAGTTACCTTCTCCTAACCTCCCTCATCTTTTGCTTCCTCTGCTCTCTCATTTTTATTGGGAAGCCAATAGAGCTCCGCTGTGTCCTACGCCAGACTGCCTTCGGCCTAGTTTTCTCTTTCTGTGTGGCCTGTATTCTTGCCAAGACCACTGTGGTTGTGGTGGCTTTCAAGGCCAGGTCCCCAGACAGTATGTATCGAAGGTGGTTGGGTTATAGAACCCCAGTCACTATCATCCTGAGCTGTTTGTCAATTCAGGCCATCATCTGCCTCACCTGGATATGTATATATCCTCCTTTCCCAGAGTTCAACTGGAAGGACTCACCAGCTAAAATCCTCCTGGAGTGCAATGAGAACTCACGAATCGCCTTCTACTGCATGCTGGGATTCCTGAGCCTGCTGGCTGGCATCAGTTTCCTGGTAGCATTCCAAGCCCGGAAACTTCCAGACCGCTACAATGAGTCCAAGTGGATTGCTTTCAGCATGACTGTGTTTCTTAGTGTCTGGACCTCCTTCCTACCAGCCTACCAGAGCACACGTGGGAAATACATGGTCGCCGTGGAGATATTCGCCATTCTGTCTTCCAGCACTGGTGTCCTAGCCTGCATATTTCTGCCCAAGTGTTATATTATTTTGCTAACACGGGGATCTGGCAATGTGACAACATTTAGTAAGAAACAGGCCATAAGCAAGAGGAAAATGTGATAGGCTGTTTGCATCACTTGATGGATTTTGAAAAGAAAATTTTCATGTTATATTATTCAAAATATTTACAGATTTGGCAGCCTCCACAAATTTCCTTTCCCATGAGGCTAAAAAGAATAAGCAATCTCACAGTGATAATAGTGTTACCCCTGGGCAGGAAAACCTAGATACTGGATCTGAAGGCTCACATCTCAGTTTTAGACCCTAAATGCACTTAATACACCTCTTTGACAGTTCAGGATCCCCTGTGGGGGAAGCTCCGCTTCACAACCCTTTTATGATGTTTACTTCCCAATCTCTCTTTCAGTCCCTTTGTCAACAGCATTGCTGGAGAGGAGGCCTAGCCTAGCAGTTAGCACAGTGGGCTATGAACCCAGGTAACCAGGCTCCAAATCCTACTGCCTCTCCTTATGACCTTGGGCACAAAAATCCACATCCCACTGTAGCCTGGTGTCAGGAAAAAAAAAAGTATAGTTCTTGATCTTGAACTGGGGTTTGCTCAGTTTGGGACCAGTGCATTGTGTATAGAACTACAGATTTCCTAAAGAGAGCTACGTTCAGATGGCAGAGAGCTTGTTGTATGGCCCCTCCCCTGAGGCTCCCCTGAAGCACTTAGAAGATATTCCCAGCATTTAGACAGCATCAAGGCCAAAAAAAGGTGTGAGATCCCAGAGTAGACCTGCACGTTCTTCCTCCGATGTGTATTCATGTTATATTATATTGTTAAGTCTCAAAGTCCTGTACCTTGTCTGTAATGCAGAAGTCTTGTCTCCAATCATGTTGTGTGCTGCTCTTGAAGAGAATCCACTGTGAAAAGACCCAGTCCGAATACTTGAACTGGAAGTGACTGTAAGTATGTTTTAGGGGTGCAGGGACCTGTCTGCTACAGGACACTTCCAGTTCCTCTCCCACTTCATCTCATGATCCTAAGTTTAGGAAAAGGCAAAATGCTCACCACAGAATTAGACTTTGATTTATCAGATTTGGCAGAATTAGAATTTAGAAGATAACAATATATGTCTTTAACATCCTGGCTAATAAGCAGCAGTTTACCCTAAAGAAAGTTCTGTATCATGGGTGGTTTAAAATATGCCATAAACGTTAGCCTGCCTAATATATTAATTCTTATGGCTAACTTACTTATCCCAAGTCCCAACTTCAGGTGATTTTCCTCTCTTTACCTCTAAAGCAGGCTCTGGCTGGAGGTCTGGAAAATGTTGGCAGAGGAGGGGGCTTGCTTTCAGATCTGGTACTGGCAGAGCTGCAGGGTAGTCTGGGAAAGAGGCTTGCTTCTGGGTCTGGTACTGACAGAGCTGCCAGTCTTTTCTCAGCTTCTCAATACCTCAGCTCTACGCCACCGTCCAACCCCAGGCAGCGCGTTTCCTCTATGCAGTCTCCTGGCCACACCTGGTATTCTCCCTCCTTGATAACAGGGGGGTGCTGGGGCTGCTTCAGGTGTGCTCCCTTTCTCCTTATTTGTCCCCTGTCTTAGACTATCCAGCTGATAAATATGCATAAGCTCATGCATAATCATGTAGTGGGTGGAGGTCTTTGCTGCATTGCAGGTCCTTCCCCCTCATTTATTTGGGGGGGGGGGGCCTCTGGGACCAAGGCTGTCTGCCACCATCAGCGTTTTCTCCATTTCAGAGGGCTCCCCCTTCATCCAAGGTTGGGGGCCCTGCTGACCTCTGGACTTCTCTTGCCTGGTCTGTGACTTCTGCTTATGAGCCAAAGTTGCTGCATTGTCCCTCTGCCTTGCTTTTATTTACACAGGTGCTTACATACAAGCAGATCTTGATAAGTATCCGTCAGTTCTGGTTTAAAATTCTCATCTGGGCACAATTTCTTTTCTTTAGCTGTGACAGTGTTTTTGGCCTGTCAGCATACTTATCAGTATCCCTCTTGGCTCTTATGATTCATATTGGGTGCTTTCAGTGGTTAAACATGGGATATTTCCTTACATAAACCTTACCCAATTGTGAACTTTTGGTTAATTTATCCTGCAGTGCACAGTCATGAACTTTTTTGTTGTCACAATTTCTATATAAAGCCACTATTAAAGCATAATTCCTGTGTGAGTGTGCTGCAGGGGCCTTCAGAGCCTGAGAACATGCTGGGAACCTCTTACTCTGCCTCCAGGTTTTGCAGCCAGCTGGCCAGAGGAAAAGTGTTCAAACAAATCTTTGAATGTTCTTTCCCAATGAAAGTTGCAATCTTTCTGTCCTTTTTGTTTTCAGACTGAAAGGGATTTGTCACCCCCCCCCCCCTACTTTTAGAAATGAGGCCATCAAAGTGATGTCAGTGAACTTCTTGCTCAGTGGAGAAGCTCTAAATGGCGGTTGCCCCTGAAAGATTGCCCGCTCTACATAATTTTAAGGGGTATTTTGCTGCCTTAGTCTGGAGGTTTGGAAAACCAGAAGAGGTGACCATACCAATCTTTGATGCACACTTCTGGCAGCCTGCTAAGAATTCAATTTCAGATCCTGTGCATGCTCCATGTGAACTGCCAGCAAGGGATCAAGCCATGCTGAAACAGGATACCCCTGACTTAATAGGGATTATAGAAGATATAAAGTGGAATACAGAGAAGGTCCAGATTCTTGTGAAATGTGAACAAAATGGGTACTTCTGCCCTTACTGAAGCCAGTGCTGGAGCCATATTGGCCAAGACTGATCCAACTAAGGTAAGGGAAAGAGCCATATTGATTGCAGGACCCAAATTATGGAATTCTCTACCTTCTGAACTAAGACTGCAAAGAGACCTTTTGGGTTTTAAGAAACATTTGAAAACATGGCTGTTTAAGCAGACTTATGAGAGCACTAACAAATTAAGTGAGCCATTGGAATTATGTTAATGTAAGGAGATAAAATAGAATTGGAAAAGAACAAACGATTGAGGCCATTCTTAGTTGTTTTATTATTATTATAAAATGTATCGAATTGGTTTTATTTTATGATTTTATGTCATCACTTTTTTAAATGTAATTTTATGATTTTTGATTCTAATATTTTTACTATGTCTTATTTTGTATTATAAACCATTGTGATTGTTAACAGAATGACAGCATATAAATATAATAAATAAATAAGTACACTCCAGACTCTTGAAGATGGTGTTTTAGCTGGCGCTCCAAATTTGCTGAACCCTGTGCCTAAATGAAGCATTTCTTTGCCTACAAAACTGGATCTTGAAATAGATGTAGTGTCTATCCTTTCAGATTCCAACTCCACATCAGACTATGAAGTGCTGTTGGATCCAGATCTGACCCATGTAATTGGAGACATGGGTTTAGAGACATTGGACAAGTTGAGATGCTGAAAGTTTTCCCAGCAATCTTAATTAACTGAGATGTTTTGTTTCAGCAAACACTGATCCAGTTAGGCAACACAGAGGCCAAAGGAAGGTGTGTGATCCTGGAGCAGACCCGTTAAATCTTCCTCTGATGTGTATTCATGTTATTTTGCATTGTTGTCTAAAAGTCCTGTACATTGTTTGTAAGCAAAAGTCTTGTTTTCAATAATGTTGTATGCTATGAAAAGACCCAGACTGAGTACCTGGACTGGACGTAAGCCTTATCCAATTGTGAACTTTCTGTTAAGTTAATCTGTAGTGCATGGTCAGGAACTGCTATGTTGTCACCAATTCCAAATAAAACCACTATTAAGGCATAATTCCTGTGGGAGTGTGCTGCAGGGCCTTCAGAGTCTGACATCTGAACAACAAAACAGAATTATGCTGACACATCCATCTCCAACTCCTCCAACATTCTCTTCCTGGAAATAAATATTACAACACTGAAAAACTGAAGAGCACTTCTCACTGTAGACATCAATAAGAAATACTTCCTTATATTAAAAGAAACAAAACCCATTACTACATGGGATTCCCCTCAGTGGGAACACCAAACTTCTCCAGACTTCTTAGTTCTCCCTGTAACTCTAGGTCACTTTCGAACTGCTCTTACGCCTTCTAAAAATAATTAATTGTTAGTAGGGATGTGAATCGTTTTTTAACGATTTAAATTATCATCCGATAATTTTAAAATCGTCATTAATCAGTAAGGGACTCGATACAATAGGAATTCCCTCGATTTATCATGAAAAATCGTTAAATCGAGTACGGGAATTATTTGGGGGGAGGGCGGGAAAACCGGCACACCAAAACTACCCCTAAACCCACCCCGACCCTTTAAAACCAATCCTTTACCCTCCCCCACCCTCCCGAACCCCCCCCAAAATGTGAAATTACCTGGTGGTCCAGTGGGAGGGGGGGGGGTCCCAGTGGGGGGGGGGGGGGTCCCGGTGCGATCTCCCGCTCTCGGGCCATTGGCGCCATTTTGGCTACCACTGATAAAAATGGCGCCGATGGCCCGATAAAAAAACCCCCACCCGACCCTTTACAAATTACCCCTTTGCTTCTCCCAATTGCAGCAAAATAGGTGCATACTGCATAACTGTATCATTTATGCAAAACACAATATTGCTTTTGTAGCTAATATTCCTCAGCAAATTGCACTACCACCATGGGGCCTATTTGTGCAATTGCAGATCAACTATACATATGCCAAAAGCTCAGGGATATCACTATCATCTGATTCTTATAGATTGATTCAATAAACGGATTCAAGCTTACCCTACACATACAACTACAGGTGCCACAGTGGCAAAACTTTTGTTGACAGTATATATACCTCAGTGTGGTATACCTGAATGTATTGACAGTGAAAAAGGACCTGCATTTCATAATAAGGCAATTGAACATCAGGTATGAAACAAAGACTTCACTGCCCGTACCACTCCCTATCTTCCGATCAAGTCGAAAGGATGAACCAAACTATTAAAACCAGAGTGGCTAAGCCTGTAGAAGAAACTGAGTTGCCCTGGCCAGAGGGGCTGCTGGCAGTCCTGTTCAGTATTAGGGGTACATCAACCAGAACCATCAATCTGAGCCCATTTAAAATGGTTTCTGGGCTCCCCGTGTCAATACCGTCAGCTCCAGTTTTAAACTTGATTGAATGTGATTTGTCTTGACTAATAGACTTCTTTTTGCAAGATATTAACCAAAGCTTTTTCCAAGACATCTCAGCAGGGTGAATGCTGCACTATCAAGACCGCAAGCTGACATCACTCATAGGACACAGCTAGTTGATGCTGTTTTGATCTGAAATATCCTCCAGGCAACCATTCTTGAACCATGTTGGAAAATACTTTATCAAATTCTGCTCACCACGCAGTCAGCAGTGAAAGTTGAAGGAAAAAAAATCCTGGATCCACTTATATCATGTAAAGACCTGCAATCCTGCCTTAGGTTGAGAAGCAGGTGACAGTGGACCTGGAAGAGAAGAGGAAGACATCAGACGACCATGAAGGGAAGAAGGCAATAGCGTAGATTAGGGATGTGAATCGTGTCCTCGATCGTCTTAACGATCGATTTCGGCTGGGAGGGGGAGGGAATCGTATTGTTGCCGTTTGGGGGGGTAAAATATCGTGAAAAATCGTGAAAAATCGTTAAAAATCGAAAAATCGAAAAACCGGCACATTAAAACCCCCTAAAACCCACCCCCGACCCTTTAAATTAAATCCCCCACCCTCCCGAACCCCCCCCCCAAATAACTTAAATAACCTGCGGGTCCAGCGGCGGTCCGGAACGGCAGCGGTCCGGAACGGGCTCCTGCTCCTGAATCTTGTCATCTTCAGCCGGTGCCATTTTACAAAATGGCGCCGAAAAATGGCGGCGGCCATAGACGAAAAAGATTGGACGGCAGGAGGTCCTTCCGGACCCCCGCTGGACTTTTGGCAAGTCTCGTGGGGGTCAGGAGGCCCCCCACAAGCTGGCCAAAAGTTCCTGGAGGTCCAGCGGGGGTCAGGGAGCGATTTCCCGCCGCGAATCGTTTTCGTACGGAAAATGGCGCCGGCCATACGCGTATGGCCGGCGCCATTTTCCGTATGGAAAATGGCGCCGGCAGGAGATCGACTGCAGGAGGTCGTTCAGCGAGGGTTCCGGCGCCTCGCTGAACGACCTCCTGCAGTCGATCTCCTGCCGGCGCCATTTTCCGTACGAAAACGATTCGCGGCGGGAAATCGCTCCCTGACCCCCGCTGGACCTCCAGGAACTTTTGGCCAGCTTGTGGGGGGCCTCCTGACCCCCACGAGACTTGCCAAAAGTCCAGCGGGGGTCCGGAAGGACCTCCTGCCGTCCAATCTTTTTCGTCTATGGCCGCCGCCATTTTTCGGCGCCATTTTGGAAAATGGCGCCGGCTGAAGACGACAAGATTCAGGAGCAGGAGCCCGTTCCGGACCGCTGCCGTTCCGGACCGCCGCTGGACCCGCAGGTTATTTAAGTTATTGGGGGGGGGGGTTCGGGAGGGTGGGGGATTTAATTTAAAGGGTCGGGGGGGGGTTTAGGGGGTTTTAGTGTGCCGGCTCACGATTCTAACGATTTATAACGATAAATCGTTAGAATCTGTATTGTATTGTGTTCCATAACGGTTTAAGACGATATTAAAATTATCGGACGATAATTTTAATCGTCCTAAAACGATTCACATCCCTAGCGTAGATGAGGTTGAGAAGTAGACAAATAACTGAGGTGAGGAGTGATACTTGGAGTAGGGCCCCTGGTTGTGTTCAGGCATTTTAATCCCCCTCCTCATCCTGTTGCCTTGTACTGTGGTTTAGAGCTCCACCATGGCATTTCTGTTTATTGTTCTTCTCATTCGGGGGTTAATATTGGAAGCATACCCGTTCTTCACAAACACTTATTATATTATTTTAATTATGAACTGGGCCAACTCCTTCAACTTAAGTAAATGTTGGGTAGGTATTCATTTTAGGCAGAGAGCTGCTGGCCATTTTATTCAACTCCTTGAGACAATAAACAAAACTACTTTTGCTGTTAAGAATGCCACCCAGTGCTGGTATTTCCCATTGCAACACCGTGCATCTGATGCAAGCCTATGTATTTAGTGAGTGGGGACATAAGTGCATATGTCCAGCACAGGACTCTGATGTAATAAAACTGTTATGGTATGCCCTAAAGGTACTAAGTGTATGCTCAGAATATGGAATTGTTCAGACTGTTTCTATAATAGTACTACACCAACACATACTATATTTATTCTTATTAACCATAAGAACATAAGAATATAAGAACATGCCATACTGGGTCAGAGTGAGGTCCATCAAGCCCAGCATCCTGTTTCCAACAGTGGCCAATCCAGTATCTCCCCAGCCAAACTTGTTACTTACGTTTAACATCACAACCCATACTTATTGCTGTAATGCACTATAGACCACGGTAGCCATACTACGGCCAGCATTCACTCACCGCCAAGGTGGCCACAATCGAGGATGCCACCACTCTCTGGGCCCAAGCGCTCCTTTCTTAAAGGCCCATGACCTGCACCTCACTCCAGCGCAGTCCAATGATGTCAGTGAACCCAGGACATTTAAATGCCAGCACTCCTGCCTTCCAGTGCCTCCACAGCAGGTCCTTTTGCGTCTCTCGCTGGTGTGTGTTGCCACGTCCCTGATACCTGCTCCATGCCTTGCCTTCCAGTCCCTGCCTTCCAAGTCCTTGCCTTGCCTTCCTGCTCTGTACCTTGCCTGCCAGTCCCTGCCTTGCTTCTGTTTGCTGTCTTGCCCAGCTTGGTCCTGCTTGCCTTCCCTTTTTGCCTTCCTTCCCTCCTCTTTCCTTTGCTGCTTGATTTCTATTTGCCGACTTGGACCGCCTGCCTAAATATCAACCTTGCCTGATCGCCGCCTGCCTTGACCTTTGGACTGCTACTCAGGTCTGTGTACATTCCTGTAAGTCCTGCCAGCCTCAGATCCCAAAGACTCAACCTCTGGGGGAAGAAATTGAAACAGGTTCAAGACTTCCTACTACACTTCAGCTTATGGTGTGTCTGCCTTTGCTTGTGCAGGACTGGTCTGTGTTCCACGAGCTGGGCAGTACCAACTAAACAGTAGATCAAGGGCTCACTTATCCTGACTGTGACAGTTTGCGGAGGCCATGAGTTTGGCAGATACGCCTTCACCTCAGTTTTTGCAAGGCTTGGCCTACAGAGTACAGCAGACTACAGCAGCAGAAGCAACTCACTCTGATGGCAGGGCTACTCCAAGACCTGCCCACATGGATGGATGCCCTGCAGCCCACAGCCCCACTGGCTGCACCTCCAGAGGTGATTCCTTCCACTCCAGAACAGGCACCAGGCCAGTGTTAGCTTTTTTGCTGCCCTGTGCAAACAATTACTTTGCTGCCATCCCCCCTCCCCCCCCCCGTTCATTCAGTGTCTGCCCCTCCCCAGGCCCACCCAAAAAAAGGCCCAGCTCCCTCCAGTGATACAAACTTTAAAAACTGACGTTCCTACTTCAACAGTATTATTAATGGCCACGAATGCAAAGAGACATTTGGGCTTACGTGGACTTCTGTTCTATCTGTGCACAGCAGAAACTTTTGTTGGGATGACCCTGGGGACTGTTACAGCTGTTACTAGCCCCTGGAGAATCCTGAACCCAGTCACATCCACTCAAATCCCAGGCAGGTCCCCATTTTCTGAGTGAATGAAAGCATGCCTGAGATGGGTAGTGTGTGTATGTGAATGAGAGCCTACCTGGGATGGGTGTGTGTGTATGCATAGGGATGTGCAGAGGGACCGCATACATTGGATTCGGTATTCGTATTCGTCGGGGGGCAGATACGTTGCATTCGGCAAGGGGGGCCCCCAATACATTCATGCGTTCATTCTTATTCGTTTCCCGGCTAAAATTTAATTAACTACAACCCCCCACCCTCCTGACCCCCCCAAGACTTGCCAAAAGTCCCTGGTGTTCCAGCAGGGGTCCTGGAGCGATCTCCTGCACTCGGGCTGTCGGCTGCCGGTATTCAAAATGGCGCCGATAGCCTTTGCCCTTGCTATGTCACAGGGGCTACCGGTGCCATTGGTCGGCCCCTGTCACATGGTAGGAGCACAAGATGGTGCCAGCTGTCCATTGCTCCTACCATGTGACAGGGGCCGACCAATGGCACCGGTAGCCCCTGTGACATAGTTAGGGCAAAGGCTATCGGCGCAATTTTGAATACCGGCAGTTGACAGCCCGAGTGCAGGAGATCGCTCCAGGACCCCTGCTGGACCACCAGGGACTTTTGGCAAGTCTTGGGGGGGTCAGGAGGGTGGGGGTTTATTCATTAGTGATACATTGTATTCGTGGGGTTCGCCATCCGTTTCGTGACCCCCACGAATACAACAAATATGGCATATACGTTGCGGATTGCCAATATGCTGCAAATGAATGCACATCCCTAGGGTAGGGTGTGTG
This sequence comes from Rhinatrema bivittatum, assembly GCF_901001135.1. Lineage (NCBI taxonomy): Eukaryota > Metazoa > Chordata > Amphibia > Gymnophiona > Rhinatrematidae > Rhinatrema > Rhinatrema bivittatum. The sequence continues at coordinate 511,435,488 of NC_042615.1, read as the reverse complement.
TGTGTGAAAATGGGGACCTGCCTGGGATTAGGGTGGATGTGACTGGGAGCCTGCCAGGGATGAGTGGGTGTGAATGGAAGCTTGTCTGGGGTGTGTGTGAGAGCGAATGGGAGCTTGCCTGGGTTGCGTGTGTGTGTGAGAGAGGCAGAGAGACAGAATGGGAGCTGTCTGGGTTTTGTGTGTGTGTGTGTGTGTGTGTGTGTGTGTGAGAGAGAGAGAGAGAATGGGGCTGCAGGGTTGTGTGTGTGTGTGAGAGAGAGAGAGAGAAAGAGAGAGAATGGGGCTGCAGGTGGATCTCACCCTGCCAGCAGTTGAAATGAAGAGTAGGGCCCAGGGCAGCTGGCAGATGCCAACCAAAGAAGAGCCTAGAGGTTTGTCTGAGAGGGAGCGTATGTGTGTATGAGCTTGTGTGTGTGTGTAAATATAAGAAAGAAAGGAGAAAGTTTGTGCACTCCCACTCCTACTTATCAACGACAATCTCAGGGTGACTGGAAATAAAAAATTCCCAGGTATGGAGACTTGGAGAGCATGAATTTTTAAAATCCTTTTTAGTTTTATTTTTCAGGTGTTATTTATGTGTCTGCCTTTTTTTAATTTTATTGGTGTTTGGAACATTAAAAAAAAATTGTATGTGGATTCATAATTATTCTTATTTGTCATCTGTTTTTGAAATATTATTTTTAGTATAATTTACTATTATGATTATGCATTTATTATATTTCTTGATTTTAATGTTTGAATTTTGAGGAATGGTGATGGGTCTGTTTTTTTATTGTTGTACTGCATATATAGTCTGACTTCTCTGGTTTCCAGTTGAGGTTTTTGTCACAATTGTATTTCTACTTTTTTGTTGCTCTATTCTGCATTTGGTGAGGGTCGACCAGGGTGTCCTATGACACAGGAGTCGTGGTAACATTTCAATAAAATTTCAGTACCTTTTCTCTGAGTTTCCATGAATCAACCATATTCCCTGGTGGAATGGTCATCTTGGTAGCTAGGATGCCCCTAGCCAGATTAATGATATATCTGGGGGGGTTTGGTGTTTCCAGAATGTCCTCTGTCTGAAAGAAGCATGAAGGTGAATCCACCTGGACATTTTTGAGTACAGGCCGATATCTGAGCTTGAAATCAAAACATGCAAAAGATAAGGACCAGCAGGTCTGCCAGACATTCAAGCATTGAGCGTGTGTTGCGACCGTCGGTCTGCGACGGCTTCGCCCCACCTTCCTTACTCTTCTTGCGGCTCCTCCCGCTCACCTCGGACTACTGGCTGCTGCGGTGTCTGTCTGCTGATTTCTCCGGCGTCCCCGGACCGGCTTTGGTACTGCTTCCCGCCATGCTCCTCCAAGGTACCATAGGACACACGCGCGCGCGCCGCCCTCATCTTTATTTCCCCGTTGGCACGAACTTCTGGGGCATCCCCCTGAGATGACGTCACGCTGCCCGGATATTTAAGCCTACCACTTTTGCTAGCTAATCGAGTTAGCAACTCTCTCGGATTATTATGGATGGGATTCGCTCTCCGTACCGAAGCTACTCTGCCACTCCAGCGTTATCTGGAACTCTTATTGCTAATGGGGTTCCCGCTCCTCGGGGGCCTCTTCTGCTTCTTTCAGGTGCTATCAGGAAACCGGTACTCGCTCCTCGAGGGCCCATGTTCCCTGAATTGCTGCCTGCATCTACAACCCTTTCTACTTGGAAGACTTCACTAACAGTTTCCATCTGTGAGTACATCTACCATCTATTCCACAGTACTGCTTCCCTGGAACCAGGTACTTGCTCCTCGAGGGCCTGCCCTCTGTTCCGGTGCCAGACCTCTCGTCTAGTGGAATCGCTGTGTGAGTACAATACCACTGAGTCTCTCTACTCTAAGGGATCAGGTACTCGCTCCTCGAGGGCCTGCTCTCCCTATCTTGGAGCTTCTCCAATTCTACCTGGGACTCTGTATGTGTCTCACTGTGTACTCATAACTCTCAGTCTCTTTCCACTACAGCACAGCCAAGCAGAGGATTTGCTGTTCCAGTGTCCTGTGGGATACTTGCCCAGGCGGGCTCAACATCTACTACTCACTACTGCCACCTCTGCTGGTTTTCAAAACTGTTTAAATAAAGATTCAATCTGTGTTTTTGTGTCCAGAGTCTAGCCTGACACCGTGGTCCCTTACGGGACTCTCCCCCCCCCCCCCCTTGGGCGTGGTCAGCTGCCACAGTGTCCAAGGATCCACCCAAACATCACTAACCATATCAGTTTGCTAACTCTATGGATCCGGCTCAGCTCAATGCCTTGCAGGCCATTCCAGGCCTGGCCCTGCACATTGCTGAACAACAAGACGCAATGGAGAAACTCAGTACTACGTTTCATCAGCTGCACGCACAGAAGAATGAAGGCTCTACTTCTAGTAATGAAGGTCAGTTACCTGAAGTAACTGTAAAGACTACTGTGCCTCTTGCTGCTCCAGTTCGTTTCTCTGGAGAGATTCAAAGAACTAGAGGCTTCTTAAACTAGTGCTGCATGCATTTTGCATTACAACCCTCTCACTTCCCTACAGCCTATGCCAAGACTACTTACATTCTATCTTATCTTGATGGAAGGGCCTTGTCATGGGCATCCGCACTGTAGGAACGCAAAAATCCTATACTCCAGGATATTGACGGATTTATGGATTTGTTCAAATCAGTTTTTGATGATCCTGCCCGACACACTGCTGCTGGTTCTGCCTTGGTGGACCTGAAGCAAGGCAACAGACCACTAGCTGATTTTGCTATAGAGTTCAAAACTCTTGCTACTGAAGTATTTTGGGACCCTAGATGCTGAAAACTCTCTTCTTCAGAGGTTTGAATTCCCACTTGAAGGACGAGCTGGCCGCTCATGAAACACCTGACTCACTGGATGAGCTAGTGGCCTTAGCTACTAGAATTGACTACCGGCTTCGTGATAAAGGTGCAAGAACTCAAGCCTGGTAAAGGACCTGTTCAGAGAGAAGTTCGTGCTAAGCCTGCACTCAGGATGGTTCCTGTAATGCCTGTTGCCAGTAGTGAAAAACCAATGCAACTTGGTCGCAGTCACCTGACATCCAAAGAGCGAAGACTTCGGAAGAGGAATGGTTTGTGCATGTATTGTGGACAAGCTGGTCATGCAGTCCAAACATGCCTCATCTGTCTGGGAAACGGATGGGCCTAAGTCCTGCGGAAGGACTTTTCTTAGGCCTTACTACGCCCTCTCCTCCGCTCTCTCTCCCTGTCTCTCTGATCTGTGGGCCATTGGAATTCCAAACCCTTGCCCTGGTGGACTCAGGAGCAGGAGGTAATTTTATTCTATGATGACTTGTGGAACATTTGAGGATTCCCCTCACCAGTTTGAAGATTCCACTACTCCTATCATCTATTCTCGGAGAGCCGTTACCGAGCAATGTTACCAGTTGTACTGAACCAATAGACCTCCGCACCGGAGCCCTCCATACTGAGTCAATTTCCTTCTTTGTGTTAGAGAAGGCCATGCACCCTATCATTCTGGGGTTACCCTGGTTGCAGCTGCACATGCCACAATTTAACTGGGCTACATTGGAACTCTCCCGTTGGGGCCCAGAATGTCATGGCAAATGCCTAAAGGAGGTCTCTCCTATTCTCTGCATGCCTACAACTCCAGTGATGCCAGGGCTACCGACTCAGTATGCATCATTCCATGATGTTTTCTCCAAAGAAGCTGCTGACATCCTTCCGCCACATAGGACTTATGAATGTGCCATAAGACTGAAACCTAATGCTGAACCTCCTAAGGGACAGGTCTACCCACTGTCAGTGGTAGAGAATAAGGTCATGTCTGAGTACATTGAGGAAAACTTGCAAAAAGGTTTAATTAGACCATCTAAGTCTCCTGCGGGCGCAGGTTTCTTCTTCATGGGGAAGAAGGATGGTACTCTGCATCCTTGTATCGACTATCGAGGTCTGAACGAGATCACGATTAAAGACCAATACCCCTTACCTCTGATCTCAGAGCTGTTTGATCGACTTCAAGGAGCCAAGATAGTCTCGAAACTTGACCTAAAGGGAATCTATAACTTGGTTCGCATCCGTGATGGCGACGAGTGGAAAACAGCCTTCAACACTTGAGATGGCCATTTCGAATATTTGGTGATGCCCTTCGGCCTGTGCAAGACTCCTGCTGTGTTTCAGAACATGATGAACGACATTCTGCGGGACCTGTTGTATAAAAGTGTCGTTGTTTACCTAGATGATATCCTGATATTCTCACAGGATATGTCAAGCAAGTATTACTGAGAATTCGAGGACACCGCCTCTATGCCAAGCTGTCAAAGTGCGAATTTCATAAAGATTCAGAGCCTTTCCTTGGCTATATCGTATCAAAACAAAGCTTCCGGATGGATCCCCAAAAATTAGACAGTATTAAGAATTGGTCTCAACCTACCAGTCTGAAGGCCCTGAGACGATTTTTGAGGTTCACAAATTACTATAGAAGCTTTATAAAGAACTACTCTACTTTAACTGTGCCCTTAACTGCAATGACACGGAAAGGGGCCAACGCTTCTAAATGGTCTGCAGAGGCCATTTCCACATTCAAGGAATTAAAGACTGTCTTTTACACTGAGCCATGTCTATGTCACCCGGACCCCAATAGATCTTTCATCGTGGAGGTTGATGCTTCAGATGTTGGAGTAAGGGCAGTATTAAGCCAAACCGGAGATTCTAAGGCCTTACATCTCTGCTCTTTTTTCTCGTGATGCTTTTCTCCTGCAGAGAAGAACTATGGGATCAGAGATAAAGAGCTCCTGGCTATTAAACTGGCATTGGAGGAATGGCGGCCTTGGCTCGAAGACGCCAACATCAAATTACCATATTCACGGACCACAAGAATCTAGAGTATCTCCGTCATGCGCAACGTCTTAACCACAGACAAGCCAAATGGTCCTTGTTTTTTAATCGTTTTGACTTCGTGCTCAAATATCGTCCTGGAGACAAGAATACCAGAGCTGATGCCCTGTCACGCTCTTTCCTCTCTGAGGATATTCCTGAAGAACCTCAGCACATCATCAACCCGAAGAAAGTCATCTTGGCGGCTACCCATTCTGTGCCTGAGGGTAAAACAATTGTTCCAAAACACCTCAGAAAGAAACTTCTATTCTGTGCTCATGATTCCAAGTTGGCTGGCCATTCTGGTCAATGCCATACCCTGCTGAACTTACAGAAGTACTATTAGTGGCCTACTATCAAGGAAGACACATACTCCTATGTAGCGTCATGCTCCAACTGTGCCAAACATAAGCCTACTTCTGGTCAGCCATGGGGATTGCTACAACAGCTGCCAGCTCTGGAACAGCCATGGACTCACATCACTACTGACTTTGTAGTTGATCTACCTCTTTCTGGAGGAATGACTACCATCTGGGTCACAGTTGACCGTTTCAGCAAGATGGCTCATTTCGTGCTGCTGCCTGGCTTACCCTCAGCCTTGGAGCTTGCGAAGCTCTTCATCGTACACATCTTTCGCCTTCACGGCCTACCGAAGCACATAGTCTCGGATAGAAGATCTCAATTCACGGCAAGATTCTGGAAGGCTTTGTGCAAGCTATTTGACATCTCTCTCGATTATACATCTGCCTATCATCCACAATCAAATGGCCAAACTGAAAGGATGAATAGGACCCTGAAACAGTTCATTTGGGCCTATGTGAGTTGCCGTCAGAATAACTGGGCCGAGCTGTTACCATGGGCTGAATTCGCCATTAATTCACATCCATTATCATCCACTGGATCAACACCTTTTGAAGTGGTATATGGACGTTTACCTTCACTGCCACTTCCACTGAAGCTCTCAGTGTCGTCCCCAGCAGCTCAATCCACTGCTGATGATATCCATCAACTATGGACTCAGACTAAAGAAATGCTAATTAAAGTGGGTGATCGAGCTAAGAAGTCCTACGACGCTCACCATTCTAAAGCGCCTGTGTTTCAAATTGGTGACAAAGTCTGGCTATCAACTAAGTATTTGAGATTAAAGTTACCCTCCACTCGATTTGTTCCTCGCTATGTTGGACCATTTCCAATCCTCCGACGTCTTGGCAACATTACATACAGTCTGAAGCTACCGCCTGAATTGAAAATCCACAACACATTCCACGTTTCACTTCTGAAACCACTCATTCTCAGTGAGTTCTCAACCAAGCCTCTTGAACCATCTTCTATCAATGCAGAAGAAGACCTAGATTACAAGGTCAAAGCCATTCAAGATGTAAGAAGATATGTCAAAACTTGGGAATACCTTCTGTCTTGGGAAGGTTACGGCCCCGAAAAAAATTCTTAGGAGCCGATGGCTAATATCCTTGATAAAGAAATACTTCATCAGTTTCACCAGATGCATCCTCGGAAACCAAGACCTGGTACAAGAGTTGGAGTCTGCCCTTTGAAGGGGGGTACTGTTGCGACCATTGGTCTGTGACGGCTTCGTCCCGCCTACTTTACTCTTCTTGTGGCTCCTCCCGTTCACCTCGGACTACTGGCTGCTGTGGCGTCTGTCTGCCGACCTCTCCGGCATCCCTGGACCGGCTTTGGTGCTGCTTCCCGCCATGCTCCTCCAAGGTACCATAGGGCAAGCGCGCACGCTGCCCTCATCTTTATTTCCTCGTTGGCACAAACTTCAGGGGCATCCCCCTGAGATGATGTCACGTTGCCCGGATATTGAAGCCTACCACTTTTGCTAGCTAATCGAGTTAGCAACTCTCTCGGATTATTACGGATGGGATTCGCTCTCTGTACCGAAGCTACTCTGCTACTCCAGCATTATCTGGAACTCTTACAGCTAATGAGGTATCCGCTCCTCGGGGGCCTCTTCTGCTTCTTTCAGGTGCTATCAGGAAACCGGTACTCGCTCCTCGAGGGCCCATGTTCCTTGAGTTGCTGTCTGCATCTACAACCCTTTCTACTTCGACGACTTCATTAACAGTTTCCATCTGTGAGTACAACTACCATCTATTCCACAGTACTGCTTCCCTGGAACCAGGTACTTGCTCCTCGAGGGCCTGCCCTCTGTTCCAGTGCCAGACCTCTCGTCTAGTGGAATCGCTGTGTGAGTACAATACCACTGAGTCTCCCTGCTCTAAGGGATCAGGTACTCGCTCCTCGAGGGCCTGCTCTCCCTATCCTGGACCTTCTCCAATTCTACCTGGGACTCTGTATGTTTTTCACTATGTACTCATAACTCTCAGTCTCTTTCCACTACAGCACAGCCAAGCAGAGGATTTGCTGTTCCAGCATCCTGTGGGATACTTGCCCAGGCAGGCTTAACATTTACTATTCACTACTGCCACCTCTGGTGGTTTTCAAAACTGTTTAAATAAAGATTCAATCTGTGTTTGTATGTCCAGAGTCTAGCCTGACACCGTGGTCCCTCACAGGACTTCTCCCCATGGGCGTGATCAGCTGCTACAGTGTCCAAGGATCCACCCAAACATCAATAACCATAACAGCGTGATGGAGATGCTCTAGATTTTTCTGATCAGTGTAAATGGTTATAGAGTGCTGTACACCCTCTATCCAATGGTGCCATTCTTCCAGAGCTAACTTGATCACCAGGAGCTCTCTATCACCGATCCCATTGTTATGTTCAATCGGAGAGAATTTCCTTGAGAAGGAGGAGCATGAGTACAGAATGCCATTGGAGAAGTGATGCCTTAATTTGGCCCCTACTCCCACAGAGGAGGCAACAACTTCAAAGATCAAGGGACATGTAGGATCCAGGTGCTGAAGACATGTTTTCAGTAGAAAAGTGTCTTTCAGTTTTTGGTAGGCAGCCATGGTTTCGGGTGGCCAAAGCTTGGTATTAACCCCCTTTCACGTGAGGGTGGTGAGAGGAGTGTCGATTTTGGAGTACTTAGTTTTGAATTTATTTATTTATTTATTTTTATTTATAGGTTCTTTTATACCGAGGTACGTAAAGGAATACATCACCTCGGTTTACAGTGAAACAATAATTTAGCAACCAGCTTTACATATAACAGTTTAAAACAGTAAAAACAATTAACCGAAAAGACTTTACAGAATATGCTGACTTCATTAACTATGAAACTATTGAATATTAATAATTAAGTATTACATGGGAACAAATTAACTGTCAATTTTGATTTTGACAGTTAATTTGATTTTGACAGTTAATTTTGATTTTGACAGTTAATTTGATTTTAACTGTCAAAATCAAATTAACTGTCAAAATTGTCTGTAATAGTTGGTGAAGCCCAAGAACCTTTGCAACACACTTAATCTACTTGGCTGGGGCCAATCCTGAATACTTTTAAGTTTGTCCAGATCCATGCTGAACCCTTTACTGGAAACAATGTACCTTATGAAGGGAAGGCTCTCTTTTTAAAAAAGACACTTCTCTAGTTTGGCATACAATTGATTGTTAAGGAGATGCTGAAGTACTCAGCAGACATAGAGGATGTCCCTGAAGATCTTGTTCATCATCTTTTGGAGCATTGCTGGGGTATTACATAGCCTAAAGGGCATTATTAGGTACTCATAATGCCCATCTCACGTTTTAAATGCTGTCTTCCATTCATCTCCAGAGCAGATTCAGATTAGATTATAAGCACCCCAGAGGTCAAGCTTTGTAAAGATCCTCACCCCTTGCAGGCAATCAAATAGCTCCGAGATCAAAGGCAGTTCAGAAATAAGTGGTATAGGGTACCGGTTTTTCTTGGTATTATTATTTAACCCTCTGTAATCAATGCACGATCGTAGAGACCCATCTTTTTTCTTGAAAAAAAGAACTCGGCACCAGCTGGAGAAGAGGACGGTTTGGTGAATTCCCAAGCCAAATTCTCTTGGATATACTGTGTCATGTTTCAGACTCAGGCTGTGAAAGAATATAAACTCTCCCTCTGGGAGGAGACTGACCGGGGAGTAGATCTATTCCACAATCGTAGGGCTGGTAGGGTGGTAACGTCTCTGCTTGCTGCTGACTAAACATATCTGTGAACTCGGTGTACTGATGTGGTATGCCAGAGCAAATTATCACAGAACTGACCTGGCAAGGTTTAACTTGTATTAAGCAATTTTGATGACAGTACAGGCTCCAATTGGCTAACTGTAGGGATTTCCAATCCAAATGGGGTTGATGTAATCTTAGCCAGGGCAGACCTAGGATCACCCGGTTAACAGAGAAAGGGAATACATAGAACTGAATGGATTCCTGTTGTAACACTCCTGAAATCATTTGGACCGGTTTAGTGATAAAGAAGATTCGGATCCCCAAGGGTTGCCCCAACACTGAAGAAATGGAGAAAGAAATTTTTATTGGTTAGGTGGGAATGTGATGAAGCTGGACTAGATTTTCCTCTATGAAATTGCTGGCCACCCCGGAATCTAAGAAGGCTCTTTTCCCGCTGGATATAGTAACTGGAATTAATATTTGTGGAGAGGGAATTGTGAGACCCAGGGAGGCCTCTCCTACCCATCCTAGGTCCGAGAGTTTTCCGACTTGTTAGGGCATCTGTTCACAAAATGTCCTGTTCTGGCACAGTATAGACAAAGATTATTTAATCTTCTATGCTGCTGCTCCTCAGGTAAGAGTCTACACTGGTCGATTTGCATGAGTTCTTCAAGGCTAGGCTAAGGTTCCAAGGACTTGGGTGTCTCAAGTGGACGTTGAAATGTGGGTGCTAGGCGAAAGGGTCATTGGACAGTTGCGCATTCCAGAGCCCTCTCCTGGAATCGTAGGTCCAAGTGAATTGTCAAACGTATCAGTTTCTCCAGGGATTCAGGTGGTTCCTGGCTTGCTAACTCATCCTTGATGGGCTCAGATAATCCCTGGCGAAAGATAGCAGTAAGGCTATCCTCACCCCAACAAAGTTTGACTGCCAGAGTCTGGAATTGAATGGCATAATCCCCTACCAAGCGGGAACCCTGCCGGATGTGAAGTAGGTCAGAGGCTGCCAAAATCGAACATCCTGGCTCATCGAAGGTAAGGCAGATATCTTTCAAAAATTGGTCCAGATTATTCAAAATGGGATCGTCTCTCTCCCATAACGGGGATGCCCAGGCTAAGGCTGGACCTTCCAGTAAGGACAAAATAAAGGTGAATTTAGTTTTGTCTGAGGGAAATAGTGAGGCATGGAGTGAAAAGTGCATGCGGCACTGATTTATGAAGCCCCGACACTGCAGAGGAGCTCCATTAAAACGAGGTGGAGGTAGACGATGTAAGATGGCAGACGGCGGTGTGGCGACAGGTGGAGTCCCAGGTGGAGCCAGTGCCAAAGCATCCATGCGAGCAGCTAAACATTCCAGAACTCCTGTCACCTGATCAAGTATTCCTTGCTGTTGTTGGATGCAGGAGGCTAATCCGGGAATAGTCTGTAAGGCAGTCAGATCTACAGGATCCATGGCCTCGGCTAACTGCTACGGATCTGCTAGTGGACCCAAAGTAGAGGATGCCTTAACTTACTCTGTAAGATGATTAGGGTTGATCCTGGACACAGGAGGATGTGCACCCAGGGCCAGACCAGATGATCCAATCCAAGAGGCAAGTAGAGAGTAAGCAAGTCCAGGTCACAATCCGGGTCGGGGCAGGCAGCAAACAACAAGTCCAAAAGGCAGTCCGGGTCGGGGCAGGCGGCAGGCTCTTTTCCCGTTGGATATAGTAACTGGAATTAATATTTGTGGAGAGGGAACAGTGGGACCCAGGGAGGCCTCTCCTACCCATCCTAGGTTCGTGAGTTTTCCGACTTGTTAGGGCATCTGTTCACAAAATGTCCTGTTCTGGCACAGTATAGACAAAGATTATTTAATCTTCTATGCTGCTGCTCCTCAGGTAAGAGTCTACACCAGTCGATTTGCAAATAGTAACACTCATCTTTCATCCTGGAGGATAACCCCTTCAAGAAAATGGTGCAAAGGCAATCTTCTCTCCAACTAAGCTCGAAGTCCAAGGTCCAGAACTCTATGACATAGTCCATTAGGGTCCAGGTACCCTGGCATAAATGGAGGAGGTCTGAGTGTGAGGTTTCCAGCCGGCCAGGCTCATCAAAGGCTGTTCTGAAAGCTGCGATGAACTGATGCAGGTCCTGGAGTAGTGGGTCACAGCGTTCCCATAGTGGGGAGGCTGTCAAGAGAAAGGATGAAAATTTGTTTGATTGAAGCCTCAGTGAACAGTGCTGGTTTCAGGGAGAAATGTAAATAACACTGGTTGATGAAACCATGGAACTGTTTGGGTCTCTGGTGTACCAGGGAGGAGCAGGTAGATGCAGCATGGGATGACTCGACTGCATCAGTGCTGGGGAGGCAGTCACCAGATGTGTTGGACCAGCAGGAGCTATGGTAGCATCCAAACGAGTATTAGGGTTTTCCATGGAAGCTGCCAGGATTTCAAGGAACCACTGTTGCTCCTGGAACCTGTGGGCTAGACCTGGAATGGTCTGAAGAGCAGTAACATCCTTTGAGTCCATGGCCTCGGCAATCTATTGTGGGCGTGGACTCTTGGACCGAGGTGCATTTTTCGCAACATGCAGGGAGGAGCCCTGCGGGTTTCCATGTTGACCTGCAGAATTGACAGAAGCAGAGGCCAACTGGAGCTTTATCAATACCAGCTCACGTTTTCCTTAGGTTGAGCTTTCAGGTGCTGGGGCTGGCTGGGTTTAAGAGCAGGGCTCTGTGGAGGTGGAGATCCAACAAATAGATGAAGTTGAAGGCCAGGGTCTAGCACAGGAGAAATACAGGCAGAGATGGTATCCAACCTGCTGTCAGTGGTAAACAGAATTCAACAGGGTCAGTATCCAGGCAGTGGTCAGCGGCAGATGGAGTTCAGCAGAGTCAATATCCAGGTAATAGTCAGTGACAGGTGGAAGGCAATCAGAGTTGTATTGCAGGCAGTGGTTAGTGGCAGGCAGAGTTCAATCAGGATCGAGAATCAGGCCAAGGTCAAACCAGAGAGATCTGTCCAAGGGCAGGCAGGATGGAAGGCAGGAAGGGAGGACACTGAAGAACAGAAGACCAGAACATGAGGAAGCCAGGAACTGAACACTGACCACGGGTGACAAAACAGGAGCTGAAGTATGACCTCAGAAGAAGATGAGAACTGAAGACCAAGACCAGGAACTCAGGAACAAAGACTAGAGCACAGGAACAATGAACTGGAACACAAAAATGAAGAGCTGGATCACAGGAAAGCAGGAACACTGATGCAATGCACACTTCAGTGAAGTTGACCTATTGCCAAGGTGTGGGAGTACTACCGCAGAGGTCTTATATAGGCAGGAGCCTCCCATGACATCAGGAATTGCCTCAGGTGATTTCCCACCACAGGCCCTTTATGTGCAGCAGTTCAGGTGCGCATGCTGAAGTCAACGGCATCTTTTTGCAGCATGCATTGGACCTGATCAGGTGTGGCAGATGGCTGCGTATTTCACCGGGAGGCCTGCTGCGGCACTGGGTGAGCTCTTGCATGGGTCGGGTCTGGAGGTAAGAACGGCAGTCCACGGTCCCATCCCACGGATCGCTGACTACAACAACAACCTCATAAGAATTCACAAAGGGAATGAGTGGAAAACCACATTCAAAAGCCGGGATTGCCACTAGGAATATCTGGTCATTTTCTTTGGACTGTACAATGCCATAGGCATATTCCAGAACATACTTAATGAGATATTCTGAGACCTTCTGCAATCCTGTGTCCTTGTCTATAAGGACAACATTCTCATTTATTCTCATTTCTTCTCATTACCTGGTCAACCACTGGGAGCAAGTAAAAGCCATCCTTAAATGCTTAAGGGAAAATGGACTCTACACCAATCTGGAAAAATGCTCTTTTGAGCAATCCAAATTACCTTTCCTGGTATACATCATCTAAGATCAGGGGCTGAAGATGGACCCAGACAAAGTCTCTGCTATTCAGGAGTGGCCCCAAACGGTAGGACTGAAACCCTCCGGTGCTTTCTGGGCTTTACGAACTATTACCGACAGTTCATTCCTAATTACTCCTCAGTGGCAGCACCTCTTATAGCCTTGACTAAGAAGGGTTCCAGCACCTGGAAGTGGCCAGAAGCAGCTATCCAAGCATTCCAGCAACTCAGGTCAGCCTTTATGGCTGCCTCCTGATTATGTTTAAACAATTTTATTGGGTTTTCCAGAACAAACAACAATTATAGAGGAGGGTGGTTTCAGATCCCTCCCCTACCACAATACCAAACAATGCCCACCGTCTCCCCCCCTCCTCCCCTTCTTCCCCCCACCCCCCTCCCCCCCAGTAGTTGAGTCACATCTAGGATGGATGGAGGATAATGGCCAGTTCTACCAAATAGCAAGGGTAGCCCAGTCCGTTAAGTCGTGTGGCCTTTTAATCGTTCAGCACAAGACTCCGTGCCCGGTGGGATAGTTGTTGAAGATACGGATTCCAAATATTGAGGAAGAGTCGTCGTCGTTGAGGAGAGCCGCGCGCCGCCATGCTTTCCATCGTCATCAAGGAGTGCATCTGGTTTCTCCAAACCCAAAAGGACGGGGCATCCGGGGAACGCCAAACCAGTAATATGGATTTCTTCCCCACCAGGCTCGCCTTCTGTAACAACAGGCGTGAACCAGGATCCCGGACTCGAATCGGGGATATGCAACCAAACAAGAACCACAGGGGAGAGACAGGCAGCACTACGTCGAGTATGTCTTCCATATAGGCGATCACCTTACGCCAAAAACTATGCACTGTGGGACACGTCCAAAAAACGTGGGAAAGAGTGCCCATAGTACCCTGACATCGGGTGCACATTGGCGATGAGGCAATAGTCAATTGAAAAGCCACCTGAGGAGACACATATGCCCGACTCAAAAACTTAAGTTGCATCTCCCGAAAGTACAAGTTGGTCGAGATCCTAGCTATACGCCTGAAACATGTACGCAAAATAAGAACCGTTAGGCAAAAATCCCCGTCCCTATTCCATCTAGCCACAAGGCAAGAATGGACATCCACCTCCGTCAGGCGTTGCAATGTCCTGTGATAGCTGGAAAGGGAGGGGGTACGAGCACTGGCAAAGTGGAATATGCTGTCCAACGCTTGAAACTGGGTTATACACTTGGAGGCCTCCGGCACGGTTTGCATGTAGTGGCGCACTTGCAGGTATGGGAAAACCTGATTGCCCCCCAAATGGTAAAGACTCCGAAATTCAGAGAAAGGCATAAAGGTCCCCTCCTGAGTCCACAAATGGCCCACGCGAGTGACACCCCTGGCCTCCCATTGCTGAAACATGACAGATTGGGAACCCGATGGAAATTCATCATTCCCTCGGAGTGGAAGCAAATAGGCGCAGATTGAAGGGATCCGCAGGAGTTTCGTAAGGCGCACCCAAGTCTGTCGCAGGGGTTTAATAAGAGCTGTTTGAGTGAGAAACGAAGGAAGGTGACTGGAGCCCGCTTGCACTACATAAGAGGGGGTCCTAGGAAACATGAGAGCCTGGTCTACTGAGATCGGAGCGTAGTGTGAGGTATCCAAGAGCCAGTTACGCAGGAGCCGCATATTACAAGCCAGATTATAACGAGCCAGGTCCGGGACTCCCATGCCCCCCGCCCTCCAGTCGTTTTGCAACCATTTTAAGGGAAGACGAGCTCTCCCGCCTCTCCACAAAAACCTGCGCAATGCGCTGTCCAGGGCAGCTAGGTCCCTCCGTTTGAGCAATAAAGGGAGGTTTTGCAAAAGATATAGCCATTTTGGGAGCAAAATCATCTTAAATAGCGCTACCCTCCCCGCCACCAAAAGCGGCAAGGACCTCCAACGGGCCAGGGCCTCCCGAGTCTGACGCAGTAAGCGGGGAATATTGGCTTGATACACCTCTTCCGGGTCTGCAGGAATATAAACCCCCAAATATCGAAGGCTGTCACCCGCCCACTGTAAGGGGAACGGGGTAGGCCAGGAGTCCCGCAAGTCTGGGGGATGGGCCAGCACCGAAGACTTGGATTCATTCAATTTCAGCCCGGAAAATGCCCCAAAAGAACCAATTAAGCGGAGGAGAGGGGGTAATGAAGAATGGGGCTTGGTGAGAAAAACTAGCAAGTCATCCGCAAAGGCAACATACTTAAAGATGTCCGGGTCCATACGAACACCCCGAATCTCCGAGTGTCATTTATGGCGTGCAATAGGGGCTCCAACTGTAGTAAAAACAATATGGGGGAGAGAGGACAGCCCTGACGGGTACCACGTTCTACGGGGAAGGACTCGGACAGGGCTCCATTAGCAACGATGCGCGCCTTTGGTGCGGAATAAAGAAGCTGGAGAGCCTGGAGAAAGAAACCCTCAAATCCCATGCGGCCCAACACAAAGAAAAGGTACCCCCACTCCACCCTATCAAACGCCTTCTCCGCATCAAAACTAATGGCCAAGTAAGATTGAGACATCTGGCGGCTGATAGTCATGGCCGTCAGAATTTTTCGGATATTGGCGAGTGCATAGCGCTGGCGGACGAAACCCGCCTGGTGGGCCCCTATCAGTGTTGGCAACTGAGACGCCAGCCTATCCGCCAGTATTTTGGCCAGCAGCTTATGGTCATAATTGAGGAGAGAAATAGGGCGGTATGACTCCGGCAGGAGCGGGTCCCGACCAGCTTTGGGGATTAAAATAATGTGTGCCAAATTAGAATGATCGGGGAAGGACCCCTGGGTCACCAACGCGGAAAACATAGAGGCCAAAGGTGGCGTCACCTGGTCCACCAATGTCTTAAAAAATTCCGCGGTAAAACCATCGGGACCTGGGGCTTTATGGTTTTTAGAGTGGAGAATGGCAAGGCGCACCTCCGATTCTGAAATAGGAGCATTGAGCTGTTCCCTCTGGGCATGTGTCAAACAGGGGAGGGACAAGGACCCGCAAAACCTCTGGCAGCTCTCCGGGTCCCACCCCCCGGAGGCATATAGAGAAGAGTAGTATTCCCGGAAACTTTTAAGAATAGATGGCGTGTCTTTAACCAGTGTCGTGGGAGACCTACGCACCGCCGGAATAAACCTACTGGACTGGGACGATTTAATTAGGTTGGACAGCATCTTCCCCGCCCTGTTACTGTACAGGTAGAGTTTGAACTTGTAATAAAGATAGCTTTTTTTCGCCCTTTGATGTATGAGGGAGTTGAGAGCGTGTTGATGAGACATGTAAGAGGCTCGTGCTTCCTGCGTACGCAACCGAGATAAGCGACCACGGGCTTGGGTCAACTGGGAGCTTAGCAAAAGGATCCTGCGGTCCAACGCTTTCCGCCGATGGGAAACGTAGGAAATTATTTCGCCCCGCAGGACCGCCTTAGCAGTATTCCAAAATAAAATCGGTTGTGAAACGTGATTCTGATTGTGGGTTCGATATTCTTTCCATTTGACCGTAAGAAATTCTTTAAACTTTTCATCTTGGACCAAGAAATATGGGTAACGCCAGATTTTAGGGGCAAATGAGGAGGGGGACAACCCCATGTCCAACCACACCGGAGCGTGGTCGGAGATGACAATGTTGTCAATACCCGCATCCAGAACCTGGGAAAAAGCATGTGCACTCACAAGAAAGTAATCGATCCGCGAAAAGGAAGCATGAGCTCTAGAGAGATGGGTGAAGTCACACTCTGTGGGGTGCAACGTCCTCCATACATCCAATAAGTGAAGTTGTGTTTCCAACATTTGCGGGCCCTTGCCCCTGCCCGCCTCCCAGGCCCGGCTGCGGGAGGCATCCAAGTGTTGGTCCCTGATAGTGTTAAAGTCACCCCCCACAATTAAAATCTCCGACATGTAGGGCAACAAGTGGGAGTACAAACTCTGATAAAAACGAGGGTTATAGACATTAGGGGCATACACATTGCAAAATACTACTGTTTGATTAAACAGCGTGGTAACCAAGATTAAATATCTCCCCTGTGGATCTTTTATTTCCCTACTTACAGTGATAGGAAGTTGTTTGCGAAGCAAGATTGCCACCCCCGCCGACTTTGAATTCGCCGACGCATATCGCACTTCCCCCACCCAGGTGCGCCTAAGCTTCTCGTGTTCTTTATCAGTAAGGTGTGTCTCCTGTAAGAACACCACCGCTGGCAATTGCTTATTCAAAAAAGAAAGCACTTTAGCACGTTTAATCGGAGAATTAAGGCCACATACATTCCACGACACGAGCCGTGTGGTATTACTCATAGCTCAGGGTGAAGTAAGACAATGCCACAAAGGAAACTAATGTTGGCAGTGGCGACCCTCCCAGCTGAGGCCCCCACATCCACCCCGTATCCCAAACCAAGCTAACCCTACTGATGCTGGTGCCTGTGGGTCTGACCCATCCATCCATCCACTGTTGTCCCATACAATCACTCACCCTCCCACCCACCGTCCCCAAACTCCCACCCCACCCCCCCTCCCCCCCTGCCCTCTCCCCCCCCGTCCCCTGAAAGTTAGTAACTAACCCTCTCCCCCATCTCCCCTCCCCCATCTCGATCAATTGACTAGGTCCTCCACCTAAGGAGGCCATGGGGATCCAGTATAGATGTGTCAAGGATCCCACTCTGAAATTATGCAAAACGGAGGCGTTATTAAAACAAAACAACCTACAACGTGGTTCGGCCCCATTCGGGAGAGACAAAAAATAAACATTGCGGACCAACAAAATGTAGAGTTTATCTTCGCAGTTAGTCCCACGTAAAGAGTCTAGTTATGCGAGTACGAAGCAAACCGGGGCAAAACCTGGGAAAAAGCGAAAAAAGAAAGGAAAAAAAACAAAAGCAGAGGCCGCTGTGATAGTTGCATAGCCATCCGGATCTGCGCCCCACTTGGTCGGTGTCGGCTGTGCCACTCATAATACCAGCTGAAAGAGCAACTAGGTCCCAAAAACAGTCCCCGAGAGGTATACATCACCGGAACAAACAGAAAAGTGGCAGCCAGGGCCCTACACTAGGAGCAGGCCCTCTCCCCTCGGCCTGGACAGGCAAGACAAATAACTTCCAATCGCTGCTCACAAGGCCCAAGGGGCGCAAAAAAAAACCTCCACAGCACGTGCGCGAGCACTCACTTGTCCAACTTGTCCATAAAGGCTTGCGCCTGCTCCGGGGATTCGAAGACATGCGGTTTGTCCCCCTGCCATATCCGCAGGCGAGCCGGAAACACCAGGGAGAACTTTATACCCTTATTATGTAGCGTAGTGCAGAGGGGGGTGAAGCTGCGTCGGGCACTTGAAACGGCAGCAGAGAAGTCCTGAAACACCCGTATGGGCTTACCCTGATACTGCAGGTCCGATTTGGTCCGAGTAGCCCGCCAAATTTCCGCCTTGTGTGCCGAATTGAGGATCTTGGCGATCACAAGTCTGGGACGCCCTGAGCCCGCGTTTCTTGTCCCTAGCCGGTGGGCCCGTTCAACAACGAGCTTTCCCTGTAGGTGGGGGAGGGCCAACTCCTCCGGGAGCCAATCCGACAGTAATCGGCAAAGAGACTGCTCTGCAACATCCTCGGGGAACCCCAGGAATCTCAGGTTATCCCGCCGAGCACGATTTTCGAGCTCATCCACTTTGCTCTGCAAGGCTTGAATGCTTTTGTCTCGGGCAGCCATGCTTGTCAAACACGCGGCTGCACCATCTTCCAGCCCCGAGATGCGCGCCTCCGCCTGCTCAAGCCGGGGTGGTAGGGTAGAAAGTTGCTCCCTCACCTCCCCAAGTTGCTCGGTAATAAACGCCAACTTCTCGTCCAGCGCCTCATGGATCACCGCTTTAATATCCGCGAGTGTGGCCGCCGTTGGGGAAGCAGGGGCCTCAGTCTCTCCGGCAGACGCCATTTTGGAATCGGGCGCTCTGGTCTTCTCTTTTTCCCTCTTGCCTCCCCTCACGGACATCCCCAAGCTCGGTTTTTGCAGCGATCGGGTGCCCAACATAGGCGGTTTCTCTGGCTGTGTCACAAACCAAATGGAGCCGGTTAGACGCGGTGAAAATTAGCGCGGTGGGTAGAGTGGGTCCCGGAGCTTGCGAGAACACGTCTCACCCGCTCAGCACATCACGTGACCCCCTCCTGCCTCCTGATTAAAGCACTGAGATACCCACCGAATGTCCCATTCTTCGCGGCTCAAGCCGCCACCGACCAGGCTTCTCCTTTGCAGCCAGGAGGCTGCAGCCATTGTCATCTCTTCGCAACCAGGAGGCTGCCTTGAAGCTTCTCACTATGTGGCCAGAGGCTGCAATCGCTGGGTACACTTCTAGGCCTGGAAGCTGCTGCCAACGTCCTCTTCTGCAGCCCAGAGGCTGCCCTGAAGCTCCTTTTCTTGGGGCAGGAAGCCGCCATCATCTTCAGCCTTCTTCGCAGTAGGGAGCCACCGTCAGGCCTACTTCTTCCTGTGCAGCAGGACGTCACTCTCCAAGGTCCTACCTCTTCCTAGGCGCGTGACTGTGCCTCCTTTCTTCATTTAAAGGGCCAGTAGTGTGCTGTCTTCTTAGGCTCCTCCTGCTGACATCCTCTAGGCGTTTCCTCTTCAGCCCTATAAAGGGGGCCTTCCTTCACTCAGTCTTCGCCTTCGCAAGGAGTTGGTCATTGAATCAGACCTCTCCTGGATCTTCAGTTCCAGCTCTTTGTTCCAGGCGTCCTCCATGATCTCTCTTCACTTCTTCAAGGCACTCTGTTCCTCATTGATACCTCTCATCTTCGTCCATGGTTCCTGAACCTTTGTCTTCATCTTCATTCCATGTTCTGGTCTCTCGACGGATCCAGTTCCCTTGTCTCCAGATGTCCTGATGCTTCCATGTCTCCAGATGTCCAGATGTCCCCGTGTCTTCAGATGTCCAGATATCTTCCTGTCTTCAAACGTCCTGACATCCCCTTGTCTCCAGATGTCCAGATGTCTGCAGGAGGTCGTTCAGCGAGGGTTCTGGCGCCTCGCTGAACGACCTCCTGCAGTGGATCTCCTGCCGGCGCCATTTTCCGTACGGAAAACGATTCGCGGCGGGAAATCGCTCCCTGACCCCCGCTGGACCTCCAGGAACTTTTGGCCAGCTTGGGGGGGCCTCCTGACCCCCACAAGACTTGCCAAAAGTCCAGCGGGGGTCCGGAAGGACCTCCTGCCGTCGAATCCTGTTGGTCTATGGCCGCCGCCATTTTTCGGCGCCATTTTGGAAAATGGCGCCGGCTGAAGACAACAAGATTCAATAGCAGGAGCCCGTTCCGGACCGCTGCCGTTCCGGACCACCGCTGGACCACCAGGTAATTTAAGTTATTTGGGGGGGGGTTCGGGAGGGTGGGGGATTTAATTTAAAGGGTCGGGGGTGGGTTTTAGCGGGTTTTAGTGTGCCGGCTCACGATTCTAACGACTTATAACGATAAATCGTTAGAATCTCTATTGTATTGTGTTTCATAACAGTTTAAGACGATATTAAAATTATCGGACGATAATTTTAATCGTCGTAAAACGATTCACATCCCTAGAATCCACCTCTGATTTTCATCCATGTCTGAGCGTCTTGTGTCTGAGTTCCAAGCTACCTTATGTCCTCGTCTCATCTGAGTTCTAAGTTCCGAGTTCCAAGTTCCAAGTGTCCTCGTCTCGTCTGAGCTCCAAATTTCCTCTTGTCCTCGTCGCTTCTGAGCTTCCAAGTACCAGTGTTATGACTTATAGATAGTGGATCCCAGAATAGCCCCCAGTCTTACCTAGCCATGGTCGTTCCCGGGTCCTGAAGTAAGGACAGTTGATCAGTACTGCCTCTAAGTGATCTGCCGATCCCGAGGTCCTGTTTCAATCCTGGTCGACAGATGGGCAGCAGGCAGGCCAATCCGAAATCCAGTCCAGGTCAGAGGGCAGGCAGCGGGCAGACAAATCCAATCTCCAGTCCAGATCAGAAGGCAGGCAGCAGACAGGCAAGTCCAAAACCCAGTCCAGGTCAGACGGCAGGCAGCAGGTAGACAAGACCAATATCCAATCCAGGTCAGAAGGCAGGCAGCAGGAAGGCAAGTCCAATACCAGTCCAGGTCAGCAGGCAGGCATCAAGCAGGCAAGTCCAAGGTACAATCCGAATCAGAAGGGCAGGCAGACAAGAAACGAACACCACTGAGCACCAGCACAGCAAACCTGTAGCCGAGGCAATGCTGTGCTGGGCTCAGCTCTTTAAATAGTACTTTTTCACGCACAAATGCTTCAATTCCCGGGAGGGCGTCTGATGTCGGCTGGTGGGCGGAGCTTGCGCGCGAATCGCGTCGGTCCGTGCCGCCGCCAGCAGTCGCAGAGAATTGGAGGTGACGGCCCTCCCAGCCCGAGGACGCCACGAGGTAACAACCAAGCATCCTAATCCCGTCTGAGTCTTCAAGCGTCTCGTCTTATCTGAGACCCAAGCTTCACATGTCTTCATCTCGTCTGAGTCTCCAAGTTCCAAGCGTCTTCGTCTCATCTGAGTTCCAAGCTTCACTCATCCTCGTCTCGTCTGAGTCTTTAAGTACCAAGCATCCTCGTCTCATCTGAATCCCAAGCTCCATATGTCTTCATCTCGTCCAAGTCTTCAAGCATCCTCATCTCATCTGAGTCCCAAGCTTCACACATCCTCATGTCGTCTGAGTCTCTGAGTACCAAGCATCCTCATCTCACCTGAGTCTTCAAGTGTCCTCGTCTCATCTGAGTCCCAAGCTCCACATATCTATGTCTCATCTGAGCCTCCAAGCTTCCTCGTCTTGTTCAAGTCTTCAGCCTAGTCCAAGTCTGACCGTTTTGTTCCAAGTGCCAGTACTATTGCTATCCTCGACCTCTGTCCATCCTGCCACATCTGATGCTCCCCAGTGGCAGGTCCGAAAAGGCTATCGAATGGCCGGAGGGCTACCCCAAAGACCAACATTGTGTTGCTGGGTCTCTACCAGTGCGTGCAGGTTTGGCAGAGGTTAGGGCGGTGTTCAGCCTTCTCATCCCATGCTTGGATACATCTTGCCTGCTGCGGCGCTTCCACGGGGCTCCTCTCTACAGTCACGTTGTGGTCCATGGGCACACATCTCCTTGGAACCGGGAGCACTCCCTAGTGCTCCCCCAACAGGATTCACCATGATCTGGGTCACCATAGACTGCATCTCTAAGATGGTGCATTTTGTGCACCTCCCCAGCCTATCTACAGCCTCTGAACTCACCCAACAGTTTTTAATATATATCTTTTGACAGCATGGACTGCACGAACATATCATTAGAGAAAGGGAGTCCAATTCATGTCCAAGTTCTGGAAAAACTTGTGTAAGAAGTTTGACCTCACTCTGGACTTCTCTACTTATCACTCCCAGTCCAATGGGCAAAGTGAGAGGATTAAATGCATTTTGAAGGCATTCATCTGGGCCTACATCAATTAAGGCAGGGAAACTGGGTCTCCTTACTACCCTGGGCAAAGTTCTGCCACAATAATCATGTAAACGAATTGGCAGGATTTTCGTCATTTCCCATAGTATATGGGGGACACTCCAAGATTCCATTACTAGATCATTTATCTGCACCATATCTGTGAGGTTTGGACGAAGACTTGCCTGCTCCTCCATATAGCTGCAGAGTAGTATGAGAAGGGAAGTGCTGCCCAGCACCCCAGTTCAAGCCAGTAGATAAAGTCTGGCTCAGCATGAAGAATCTTCAGCTGAAGTCATCCTCAGCTAAGTTCTCACCGGTGTTCACTCATCATCACGCTGCCACAGCCAAGGATGCTGCTGCTCCCTAGGCGCATGCACTCCCTTCTTATAGACCCCATGGTGGGAACTTCACTCTGGTGCACCCCTATGACATCATGCAACCCAGGACATTTAAAGGCCAGTGCTGCTGCCTTCAGATACCTCTGTAATTGGTCCTCCTGCATCTCTCGCCGGTGTGTGTTGCCAATTCCTGATTCCTGCTGTGTGTCATGCCTTCCAGTCCCCTGCTTTGCTTCTGTTTGCTGTTTTGCCCAGGCCAGTCCTGCTTGCCTTCTCTCCTTGCTTTCATTACCTTCTCTATCTTTTGCTGCTTGATGTCTCTTTGCCAACTTGGACCGCCTTCCTGGATATCAACCTTACTTGACTGCCACCTATCCTGACACTTTGCCTGAAAATCAACCTTGCCTGATTGCCGTCTGCCTTGACCTCCAGACTGCTACTCGGTCTGTGGACATTCCTGTAAGTTCTGCTAGCCTCAAAACCCAAAGGCTCAACCTGCAGGAGAAGAGATTGGCACAGGTGAAGATTTCCTACTCAACTCCAGGCTTGTCTGCCTCTGCCCGTGCAGGCCTGGTTTGTGTTCTATGAATTGGGCAGTACCATCTACACAGCAGATCAAGGGTTCACTAATCCCGAGTGTGACAATTGCTTTGGGATTCATAACACCTCAATTCCTACACAAAGTCAGCAAGCTGGTGACAGCTAGGTATACTGTCCATATGGTATATATCTTTACAGTGTAGACAGGAATAACAGGCAGAATGAATGAACCAAGTAGTTTTATTTTGCTGCTGTCATTTACTATATTACTATGTTCACATGTAACAACGACAATACTCCTTTATTTATAAACAAAATGAATATATGAATTTAATGAGAAAGTGATATCCAGATAAAAATGATACATCATTCAGTATTCTTTTAAGATTTCTCTGGGGTAGATATTCAACAGCCATTTAAACGGATTACTGAAAAGTTATCTGTGTAAATGGCTAACATGGCAATTTCAGCCAGTTATCCAGCTAAATTATAGCCAGATAAGTGGTTATGCATCTATAATTTAGCCAGATATAAAAGCAATGTTCTGGGGGCATTCTGTGGTGGGGTTCCATTATCTGGCTAGCTTAGTCTAATATTAGCTATATCCGGCTAAGATAGCTGAATAACTTTAGATCTGCTAGGAAGAAGGTCTAATGTTATCCAGCCTCGTGTGGCCGAATAACTCACTACTTACCCGGATATCTTTAGAAATATCTGGGTAAGTAGCGCATCTAAGAAAAAAAAAGAAAGCTCTGAGTCGCGGGCCTCCCAGCTCAATGCCCACCTCCCTACCATTACGTCTCTACCCCCTTTCTCCTCCATAGTGCCAAAAAAATGTGCCCTAATCAATAAGACAAGCTAAAAAAAAAAATCACTATTTTACCCCTGTTACTCTCACCTCAAACAGCCAACCATCCAACAGGAGGAAAGGATAGACGTTCAAGGTAATGGGTGGGTTGGAGGGAATCTGCATGGGAGGAGGTTGTATGGCTGTTTGGTAGGGGAGGGCAGAAGGGTTATAGTAGTGAATGTGTGTGGGGGTGGAGGCCCAGGGCAGGGGCTCTCTTTTTTTAACTTTAGCTTGTCTTTTTGATTGGGGGACATTTTTTGGGACAGTGGGGGAGAGGGGGAATAGAGTCGTAATGGTAGGGGGTGGGCATCAGTCTGGATAACTTTAAGCCTAACCAGTCATATTCAATCAGTGGCTGGTTAGGGTAAAACGTATCTGGCTATATGTAGCCGGATAACTTTAAACAAGTATATTCAGCGGGATGATTATCCCACTAAATAACTTTAGCTGGATAACGTATCCACTAAACGGCCTATTGAATATTGGCCACTTCTATGTTTTTTTGTCCAGGATTTTTTGAAGTTGATCTTTAATTCCTGGAGACTCTATTGGGTCCTTAATTGAAACTCCCACACCATTATCTTCCCTAATAACAGTGTTTCCAAGCACTTCAATTTCATAACCCATTATTAAAAGAATTATACTCTCTAGCTGATGATTATCCCATCAGCAGTGTACCTCTCACAGGACTTACATAATTAAAGTATATAGCCTGTGCCACATCTTCACAAGTTCAAAGATAGACCTTGAAATCCTACCCTCCATGGAATATCTAAAAAAAAATCACAGGTGATGATCTATAAAATGCCTTCTTTACAGGAGAGACACAAATTGCAAGAAGGCATGTCCTCTTTAGCTTCTATGGAGAGTCCAGACTGGGATGTCCAACAAATTAGGACAGAGGTAACCAGTGCATCCCATGACTGCATCCAGTTCACTCTGCGCTTCCTAACTTTGTCTAAACCTTATGGCCTGGTTGGATCATCAGCTCTTTGTAGCAGAACAGCTAGACCTCAGATAATCTCTTTTATCTTAATGCTGCTCCTTCAGTGGTGTCATCTCCTCCCCACCCAAGACGGCTGTTCCCTTTCCAGTTTGCATCTCCAGGATTACTCCAGGAATGGAGATATTGTTTTTGGGGGATCGGTTCCAGTGCACTTGGAGACATCGGCTCCTGCTCACAGCTTCACTGAATCTCCCACCTCCAGAACCTGTCACAAGTAAGAATATTTGTTATACTTCCTCCATGATGTGTTGTAAATTTTACTACCTTAGAAAAATATGTTCTACATAATTCAGCAAATAGCTAAATAAAATAGTTAAGATCTTAACTTTTCATTTATTTTCATTCTGAATTTTAATTTTAAGGAGATATTAAGTTTGTAATTTTTGCATGTGTCTCCTTCTTAGCAGCTCCTATTATTCTGAATTTTAGAAAATTGGAAAGAGCTGTTGTGCTAATCATGTACACAAGCCTGGCAGTTGAGCTGAATGATGGAAGGATATTTTTTTTAATTAAGTAATTGTAACAATAACAGAAGTTGCAAACTTTCTATTCAAAAAGGGGCGGATTTTAAAAAGCATTTACATGCGTAAATCTGGGTTTTACGCATGTAAATGCACTTTACTCGAGTAAGTGGGCTTTTGAAAATTGCTACAATATATGCCATTGAATCGTCCATAGGATTTATTCGCATAAGTGCACTTTACGTGAGTAAATGGCTTTTGAAAATTGCTACAATAGTAGTTACATTTATGTGCGTAACTCCTTTGAAAATTACCCCCAAAGAGTATAAAAATGTAGGAAACAAATTGAATTGAGGGTCATTTTCAATAGCTGCTCAAGTCAGCATATACTGGCATAAATTGGTACGTCTAAAGTTACAGCCATGTTTTATAAACTGTGGGGCTCCAGTCACACTGTCTACAAAATATGCGTATCTCAACCCCCGCAGTTATGTTGTATGTTAAAAATTCTGTGCATACTTTTCATATGCAGGAAACAATATGAGCATACTTGCCATGTTTACTGTTTCTGCTTCTGCAAGTGTGAACTTATCAGCAAAATGGCAGCAAAGGCCCAAAAGCCTAACTTGACAGGGATGTGAACCCCTTCACCTGTCATTTTAATCCCCTTCCTTGGACTCCACTGGAATGCCAAGAAGATGGTACAGGCTTGGCAGGCCCCACACAGGCCTGATATTCATAGAGCTTCGAACCATTGGGAGGTAAGTGACCTGAGGGAAGTAGATGCAAAAATTACTCTGTACAAAGAGAAAGGTGAGGGTTGGCAGCAAACTAGGTGGCCAACTTGGAGGCTCTTCCATTCAACTTCCTGTAGTACACAGAAGGTAGGGAAAAAAGTAATCAAGGATAAGGCAGATGGTAACATAAGATCATAAGAAGTGCTGTGCTAGGTCAGATCACTAAGAACATAAGGTTTGCCATAAAACTGGTCCATCGAGCTCAGTTTCTTATTTCCAACAGTGCCCAATCCAAATCTTTAGGAAGTACCCAGCAGATTCACAAAGAGTAGATCCATTTCTTGTTGCTCCCTCTCAGGCCTAAGTGGAAGGTTTCTCCAAGTCCGGCAGCTAGCTAATAATTGTTTATGAACTTTTCTTCCAGGCAATTGTCAAAACCCTCTTTAAACTCAACTATGCTGCATGCTTTGACCACATTTTCCTGCAACAAATTTCATAGCTTAATTGTACATTCAATGAAAAAATATTGTGTTGTAATCTGCTATCCATTAGTTTTATGGAGTGTCCCCTAGTCCTCGTACTATCTGAAAATGTAAATAACCATTCCCCATTTATCTATTCCACCCCACTTATAATTTTATAAACCTCTCTCATGTCCCCTCTCATTCATATTTTCTCCCAGCTAAAGAGCCCTAACCTGTTTAGCCTTTCTTCATTAGAGAGCTATTCCATCTCCTTGCTTCCCTTCTCTAAACTCTTTCTAGTTCCACGATATCGCTTTTGAGTTGGTGTGACCATAAGTGAATGCCGCACTCAAGGTGCGGTCAAACAGACAGAGGCTTTATGATATTCTCAGTTATGCTATCCTTTCATTTCCAAATAATCCCCAACATTTTATTTGCTTTTTGAACTTCCTCCATGCACTGAGCTAAGGATTTCAATGCATTGTCCATAATGACACCAAAATCATTTTCCTGGGTGGTGACACCTGTAGCCCCTCTCTGAGGCAGTATGGGAGTACCTGTTGCCCAAGGGAGGGGGAGCTACTATAGAATAATTCTTGTAGGTTTGCTCACCTGGAAAGGGATAAAACAGTCTCCCAGATACCTCCCCAGTGCCACTAGTCAGGTCTCTCTGCACAGATTCTCTGAAGAGTAATATTTCTCTCTCCCTTTAAAAGATCCAAACACACTGGTGCCTAGATTAAGTGTTTATGATTTTTACTGGCGAAGGAAAGGGTGGTAACTGTATGGAATGGGTTTCCATGGAAAAAGCTCTACTTAAAAATACTAAATCAGTTCCAAGAATCAAGGAGAAGCACACAGCATTCAAAAATGCCTAAAGGTCAGAAAAGTCCCACAACTATGGGAGTGTAGGGTTAGGTGGCTGCAAAGTAAATGGGCAAGTGTAGATGGCCTTTACGTGCCATGTCTAATGTAATTCCATATCTTCCAATCTTTCCATCTACACAGATTGACGACTTGAAGAAGGCCAGGGAGCTCTGGTGTTTTTAAGAGGACTGGCTGCAGCTGTTCTGCAACAGATAAGAGCAGGTCAGAGTTAAGTACACCTAAGTCACATCTGGGAGGTTTCACCATTATCTACTTATGTGCAGCCTGCATCACATATTCACTACAGCAAAAGTAAGCATCCCACTTCTGCCTAAGGCTGCATCTCTAACTTTCATTCCAACCATATTTAGGGAACTAACACCGTACCAAGAGATGGGCATTGAGGGAAATGGAGGTAGATACATAAAGTCAGGGTAATTGTTAGTGTAACACCTGTGTGCTACAGAAAGTGTGTAAAGTTCACATAATGTGAATGTGTTGTGTTAAGGTGGCGATTTTCCTCCTAAGGAAATCCTATACAGTTGACGTAATGGAGCTAAGAAGGTTCCAGTGACTGAAGGTCATCTTTTGGTCAGAGGGTGTTACATACACTTTTGGACAGATGGTTTGGTACAGTCCCTGTGGGCTTTGGGTTAGGAAGGTTATAAAAACCCTGACTACATTTAGTCTGTGGCTTCTCCAAAGTGAACAGGCAAACAGGAGGATGTGGCTGTGATCCTCTCCAAGAGTTACAGGGAGGAAGAAGCAGGAGTCAGGCAGAGATACTCAGGAAGCCTGAGGGTAAAAGTAGAGCTATGATTTTGTATATTGTAACTATGCTGGGAACTTGCCTGGACCAGGAGGCAAACTGAACCAGCAGGAACTTGCCATGGGGCTCGGTTGATTCCTGTCTGCAGAAACAGAGGGATTTCTTCCCTGAGCTGATCAGGACCCTGTGAGTAACTAAGTTTGGGTGTATGGACAGTAACAGAGCCTGGGTAGGCCAAAGAGAAAGGAGTGTAAAAAGAATATGGAGTTTTTGAAATTGATGCAAAAAATCTTTAAAAAATATTGGACTGTATTTTACATTACTGTTTTGTATTTGTGGTTTATTGAACAACTCTCTACAATAAATATTTTTTTCTGATTTGGAGCACAGTTGTTCAGGGTAGAAAATGGACTTATTTGGTAGCGAAGGCAGGCTTGTGTGTCCTTGGCCCTGCAAGTTATCCTGTGTCCAGCCTATGGCCCAAGAGAGATTTTGTTTTTCCTCCCTCAGGGTGGGTTCACCCCATGCACCCCAGAGCTGAGAAGGTGGCCCCGATGGACCAGGACTTACATTAGGCTTTCAGATGGGCAGGGCTCAAATATCCAACTCATTGCTTATTGTTATTTTCTACAGGGACTCTCAGCACTTTGACCATTGTAACACATTTTCCCCACTCTCTCAAAGTCACTTTGCTAAGTGGCCTAATCATCACCAGAAACAAAGGAATTGGAGCCAGCTTCCCCAAATCTGCCCTCCACAGACCATGCTGATCATGCCGGCATTATAGAAACCTCATTCTCTTGTACTACTTAGGTCAGGGCTTCCCAAACCAGTCCTGGGTACCCCACAGCCAGTCAGGTTTTCAGGATACCCACAATGAATATGCATGAGATAAATTTGCATATACTGAGTCTCACAGCACATGTTTGGGAAGCCCTGACTTAGGTACAGCCTGCTATCCAAGATAATTGAGCAATATCCAACTACTTCCTTTACACTCCTTGCCACAAACCCTCCTCTTAAATCTAACACACACTTAGCCCACAAACACAACTTTCATCCACCTCCAGTTCACACTGCCTTTCACACCATTTGCTTACTTAACCCTCACATCTTTCTCTTTCTGCAGATACCAGCAGCTAATCTGAAAAGGAGGAGGAGGACCAGGTCCTTCCTGCTGCTTCAGCTGCTGCACCGGCATCACCGCAACCAGCTGCCTTCACCCAGTCCTGCTATCTCCTGGCTCCACTGCAGCACAAGTCACCATCCAGCACCCCTTTCAGTTGTTCCTTCCCATAGGGGCCACATCTCTTTTTGCCCCAGGACCTGAAGATGAAGGTCCAGTTGGAGGCCTCCATTAGAGGAGGAGGAGGAAGGCCAGCATGCTGTGTTACAAGTTGGCACTGACACTCTGGAGCCACCTGCAGCTCCTGAGGCTGGCTCTGTGCAAGGAGCACCTGCTTCTCTGCCATAGCTCAGCTCTCATGGCGCTGTGGTATAGCTCTGGAATGGCTGTGCCAAAATGTGGCTGGGATATGTGCTGACCTCAGGGGTTCAGCTGCCCTGGCGGAGCACATGGTTGCCATTCAGGAATGACCAGCAACTGCTCTTGAACTGGTAGCCCTGCATCCGCCACCTGAGCACCATATCCCCCGAGCCCTCCAGGACCGCTCCTTCTCAGGCTCCTGATCCCCTAGTGCTTCCTTTTCCTTCTACAGTTACAAAACAATCGTTGTACATAGTTTTAAAATGTTATGTTCAATACATATAGAGGATAACATTCAAACAACTCCGAGCGATGGCATATATGCGCATATATGGCCACATGGAGATCTGTGCTGCTATTTTATAACCTACACATATCGGGGTAGATTTTCAAACCGCGCGATTTGGCGTACTTTTGCTGGCGCATCAGGCGCAAGCAAAAGTACGTGGGATTTTAGTAGATACGCGCGTAGTCGCGCGTATCCGCTAAAATCCTGGATCAGCGCGCGCAAGGCTATCGATTCCGTATAGCCAGCGCGCGCCGGACCGCGCAGCCTACCCCCGTTCCCTCCGAGGCCGCTCTGAAATCGGAGCGGCCTCGGAGGGAACTTTATTTTGCCCTCCCCTCACCTTCCCCTCCCTTCCCCTACCTAACCCACCCGCCCGGCCCTGTCTAAACCCCCCCCCTTACCTTTGTCGGGGGATTTACGCCTCCCGGAGGGAGACGTAAATTCCCGCGTGCCAGCGGGCCGCTGGCACGCCGGAATGCGACCTGGGGCGGGTTCGGAGGGCGCGGCCACGCCCACGGACCGCCCCGGGCCGTAACCACGCCCCCGGGCCCGCCCCCAAAACGCTGCCGACACGCCCCCAAAACGCCGTGCCGACTGGGCCCGCCCCCCGACATGCCCCGACACGCCCCCCTCATTAAACCCCGGGACTTACGCGAGTCCCGGGGCTCTGCGCGCGCCGGTAGGCCTATGTAAAATAGGCGCACCGGCACGCAGGGCTCTTAAAATCCGCCCCTTTATGTTTTAATTTTTTTATTGAAAACATAAATAATCATCAACATCTGGCAGGTGTAAGCTGCCAAATGTACGTGCATAAGTGTCTTTTACAATAGCAACTTACGCACTTAACTGTCGGTCTAGTCCCAGAATGCTCTTACACTGCTGCCTTTTTACGCACCTATGTATACACAAAATGTGAAATCTATGTACTGTCTCCTTTTATAAAACAGTGATTACATGAGCACAGGATACTGATGCATATATTTGCTCATTTTTACACGCTCAACTCTGAAAATTACCTCAAAAGTTATAATTTGGAAAATATCTTGTGTGTTGTTTTTTCGTTTGATTGCGATGTAGAATAGATCCTTACTCAACCACTTTTAGGGTCAGTACTACAAACACTCACACATACACACACACACACACACACACATATATACCCACACATATATATATATATATATATATATATACAAAGGAGCTTCAGTATGAAACACATGGCCAAACATCAAGCAGGAGGTGTGCATTAAGATCATTGTTAGCAAGGTCCTCCTTCCCAAATCAGTCCTTGGCAGCACAGAACATTTGTATCAGGGAAGTGTATATAAAGTGTGAGGCTGCATGGTCTATCAATTGCCCTCTGTTGCCAGCTGATCTTCCAGGCCTCAAATGCTCTCTGACACCCACAGCCGCTGCCAGGAAACAGAGTTAACTGAAACTGTCTTCCTGAAGTGGGAGCCTCATTGATTCTCACTCCCACCAAATAAAGTCTGGACAAGTCATTTGTGTGTGTGTGTGGGAAGGAAAGAGGATACAGATTTTCAACTTTATTATGCACAAACAGATACAAGAAAGTGTTCAGTAGAAGTTGTCAATTCTATCTCTCTTACAACAGAATGGAGCTGCAGCATCATAATTGTGAGTCCTCTAACTATTTCCTCCTGACTAATACCCATTTGCACCCTTAGTTCAGCACAGTACACCAGCACTTTCGTGAGCAGCAGGCTGTAAGGAAGTGCAGCAAATGCAAAAAAACAAAAACCCATGAGTTTGTTTTCTTTTCTGCCCATATTCTTCCTATGAAGTGGACCCCCTGGTAGGTCTTTGCTCCTCCAAGCTCTAGAGCGTCTTTCCTTTCAGTAAAGCCAAGGGCACAGGGACTAGGATATTGCTAAAAAGTAAACAGTTTGTTCTTGAAAAACTGCTGCCTGAGGCGAGGGATGAGATGGTCCTTCCCTCCCCTCCTCGCCCCCGAAGACACAGCATAGGTCAAATCATCAAGGGTGGGGAGGGGGGTGTCACCTTGGAGTCTGGCCCTTTCCCTGATTTCAAATGCTGCAGATGGAGGAAAGCAGGGGTCAGAGTTCCTAGAGGAGTGGCATCTAGTGTCAATGATAATGTTTCTAGGAAGCTGACAACCCTGCCATACTCCCGGGAAGCCTAGGACCTGCCTCCCACGTTTCCCCAGAATTTGCCTCCTGGAGAAATGGGAGATGGGTGAAAGGTGAGTGGTGCACTCTCTCTACAGGTTGGTGCAGATAGAGCCTTGCTCCCCCTCTCTTCCAGCCCCCACCACACACAATGAGAGTTAGAGTACTCACTAGGAGTTTGCTGTTGATATGTGATTCCACCAGGATTGTTGAAGAAGGTACAGGCACTGAGGCAGGGAGAGCAGGCCCTCAAGGAGTGAGTACCTGTTCCCTGTAAGGCACCTGAAAGAAAGCAGAGGGCCCCTGAGGAGCGGGTACCCAGGTTAGCAGTCTCCCCGAAGGGCAGTAGAGAGTTTCCAGCGGCAGCACGGAAGCGGCAGAGTAGCGTAGACAAGAAAGGATTCAAGTCCTTGCTAACTCGGTGAGCTAGCAAATGAGTGAAGATTATATACCCGGATGGCGTGATGTCAGAGTGAGGGAACGCCCTTGAGGTTCGCGCCAAGGTGGAAATAAAGACGTGGGTTGCGCACGCGTACCCTAGTAGGTACCTGGGAGGAGCAATGGTGGGAGGCTGCATCATAGCCATTCCGGGACGCTGGAGAGGTCGGTTTGTAGACGCTGTGGTAGACATCTTGCCCAGGTAAGTGGGAGGAGCCATGAATAAGGTGAGGCAAACGGGGCGAAGCCATCTAGCACCAACGGATGTAACAGTACCCCCTTCACTGTTTCCTACCAGGTCTTGGTTTTTGCGGATGCAATTTATGGAAGTCCTGTAGCATCTCCTTATCCAGGATGTTGTTCAGTGGTGTCCAAGAGTTTTCCTCAGGACCATAACCCTCCCATGACAGGAGGTATTCCCAAAATCTGCCTCGTTTTCTCACATTGAGAACTTCATCTACCTTGTATTCGATGTCTTCTTCTGCATCTATAGGTAACACTTCAGGTATCTTGTTGGAGAATTCACTAAGGATCAATGGCTTCAATAGTGAGTCGTGGAATGCATTGTGGATCTTTAAAGTAGATGGTAGCTTCAGACTGTAGGTGAGATTGCCCAATTGTCGGAGGATGGGGAAAGGTCCAACGAAGCGAGGAGCAAAATGAGCTGAAGGAAGTTTAAGTCTTAAATGCTTAGTGGATAGCCAGACTTTATCACC
The DNA here is from genome assembly GCF_901001135.1 of Rhinatrema bivittatum. Taxonomy (NCBI): domain Eukaryota; kingdom Metazoa; phylum Chordata; class Amphibia; order Gymnophiona; family Rhinatrematidae; genus Rhinatrema; species Rhinatrema bivittatum. The sequence goes on along the minus strand of NC_042615.1, from coordinate 511,402,106 downwards.
AGGCTTGAAGTCTGGAGCCTTGCAGTGATGAGCATCATATCCTTTCTTTGCTTGAAGTCCTGCTTTAACAAGCATCTCTTTGGTCTGAGTCAAAAGTTGATGAATATCTTTGGCAGTAGATTGAGCTGCCGGGGATTACACTGATAACAGAATTGGCAGTGGTGGTAGTGGTAGTCGTCCATAGACCACTTTGAAAAGTGTTACTCCAGTGGATGTTGCTGGATGGGAATTAATGGCAAATTCTGCCCAGGGCAACAGTAAACTCCAATCATTCTGGCGAGTGTTCACGTAGGCACGAATGAACTGCTTGAGTGTCCTGTTCATTCTCTCTGTTTGCCCGTTGGATTGTGGATGGTATGCTGAGGTGAAGTCAAGAGAAATATCGAACTTCTTACATAGTGCCTTCCAGAAGTTAGCTGTGAATTGGGCTCCTCGATTGGAGACTATGTGCTTAGGCAAGCCATGCAGGCAGAAGATGTGTGAGATAATAGCTTGGTGAGCTCCATGGCGGTGGGTAAGCCTGGGAGAGCCACAAAATGAGCCATCTTCGAGAACCTGTCTACGGTTACCCAAATCGTGTTGTTTCCTCCTGAAGATGGTAAGTCTACCATGAAGTCTGTGGCAATATGTGTCCATGGTTCTTCTGGCACTGGCAAGTGTTGGAGTAAACCCCATGGTCGGCCTGGCGGCATCTTCTGTTTAGTGCAGTTTGCGCAGGAAGCGACGTAGGAGAATGTGTCTTCCTTCATGGTGGGCCACCAGTAAAAGGATTGAAGTTTGGACAGCGTTCTACGTTGGCCAGGGTGTCCTGAAATTTATATTCATGTGCCCAAGCCAATAACCTCTTTCTGAGGTTCTTGGGTATGATGGTCTTTCCTGCAGGTACTGAGTGAGTAGCTGCCAATATAACTTATATAAATTATAACAACATACAAAACAAGTAACATAAAATAATTAAAATCAAAATAAATAACAGAAGGTAACACATAGAAACTGAAGACCTTTCATGATTAAATAAAATGAAGAAAACAATGGACATTGAAAACTTTACGAAATTGAGAGAAAAAAATAAAAAATGTAACCAGGAAACTCAGTACAGTATATGATTTACCTTTATCTAATTAGTCTTATTGGGCCAGATTTTCCAAGGGGTACACGCGTAAGATACGCACCTACCCCCCGAAAACCTGGCCGAAGTACCCCCTGTGCGCGCCGAGCCTATGTTGAGTAGGCTTGGCGGCTCGAGCAAGCCTCAGGATGCGCGTAAGTCCCGGGGCTTTCCTGGGAGGGCGTGTCAGGGGGCGTGATGTGGTGGCGCGTCATTTGGGGGCGGGGCGGCGGGCGTGGTTCCACCCCGGGGCATTTCGTGGGCGTGGCCAAGGCCTCTGAAATGGCTTCGGGGCCTGGGAATAGCGCGCCGGCGGCCAATTTCGGAGCAGCCTCGGAGGGAACGGAGGCAGGCTGCTGATTTTGGGCAGCCTTGTGCGCGCTGACCCCGGATTTTAATGGATACGCATGGCTATGCGCGTATCCATTAAAATCCCGCATACTCTTGTTTGCGCCTGGTGTGCGAACAAAAGTACGTGCGGGCGCAAATTCATAAAACCTACCCCATTATGTATAAATGTGCAAGCATTAAGTGATTGAAAGTCTAGTGATCTATTAATATGTGCCTTAGAAAAATCAGGATTAAACCATGTTTGAGCAAAAATATTAACTTAAAAATTAAAAAAAATAAAAAAGTAAAAAATGAGAAAATGTAAATGTAACCAGGAAACTCAGTACAGTATATGATATACCTGTATCTAATTAGTCTTATTATGTATAAATGTGTAAGCATTAAATGATCGAAAGTCTAATGGTCTATTAATATGTACCTTAGAAAAAACATAATTGAACCATGTTTGAGCAAAAATATTAACTTAGAAATTAAATAAAAAATAAAAAATGAGGGAATGTAAATGCAAGAGTGACTAAGGCAATTGTCTAACAACTCTTTTAAATATCGCTTCTGAGTAAACAAACCAAATACTTAAAACATGCACATAGCTGTGTATATCATAAAAGAAATAAAACATTTTTTTGGGGTATACTGAACCCAAAAACTACTTTAAAAGCACAAACAGTATCCAGTAAACAAAACTGGAACATGATTGCCGTCATAACATGCAGTGACGAAACCTTAAAAAAACCTACATAAGTGAAACTGAAAAGTTTAGCACCACGGGAGTATGACTTAAACTGGTTCTAAAAGAATACCTTAGAGCAGACTGTACTGAGTTTCCTGGTTACATTTTTTATTTTTTCTCTCAATTTTGTAAGGTTTTCAATGTCCATTGTTTCTTCATTTTATTTAATCATGAAATGTCTTCAGATTATATGTGTTACCTTCTGTTATTTATTTTTATTTTAATTATTTTATGTTACTTGTTTTGTATGTTAAGTTATAATTGTCATTTATTTGTTTTAGCCCCTGAGGCAGCCCCTGTGTTGGGCGAAACTCGGCCTGAGTTGGGCATACATTTAAAAGATCGCGTCTCCATTTCAATAAAGCTCAGAGATTGGACTAATCCGTGGCGTCTAATCTACTTTTCCTAACGGCTTTCTTAGATGGCCTACCCTCCTGTTTTGTCGGTCCACCCCTAGTGTGTAGTACATAATATTTCAGAAGACAGAAGGAGTATTTTATCCTGTGAACAATACATGTTTAAAGAATACAAATACATTGACGGAGTAAAGGTAAAATATTTTCGGTTATGATTTAAGTTTTTGCAGGGTATGCAGCTTTCAGAAAATGTCTTAGGATGAAATCTTTTGGCTCTATTAAGGACCATTAATTCAAGCAAGGCCTGAGGAAATGACCTTAGCAATATAGAAACATAGAAACATAGAAATGACGGCAGAAGAAGACCAAACCGCCCATCCAGTCTGCCCAGCAAGCTTTCGCACTTTTTTTTTCTCTCACATACTTATCTGTTTCTCTTGGCTCTTAGTAACCTTTTTTATTCAATTTCCCTTCCACCCCCGCCATTAATGTAGAGAGCAGTGTAGGAACTGCATCTAAGTGAAATATCTACACCCATGCTTATCTGTTTATCCAGACTATGAATTCAGACCTTGTTGGTTGTTGCCTGAATATAGATCCACCTTTCTTCATTCCCCTCTGCCGTTGAAGCAGAGAGCCATGCTGGCTATGTATTGAAAGTGAAGTATCAGTCTTGCTCTCCTGCCGTTGAAGCAGAGAGCTATGCTGGATATGCATGAAGTGTCAAACTTTCTCCCCTGCCGTTGAAGGGCATAAAGTTTATATAATAGAATAGTCACTGAACTAATAAAAGTATCATTTCTACCAAATAACTTATTACTTAATGTTTGATGAAGTTTCTACAGTTGAGAATCATTTTTTCCCCAGATTCCATCCAGAGAGATATCAATGTGCCCTTGCCATGGTCTTTGCCACAGAGGAGATCAATAAAGATCGAAAGATATTACCCAATGTGACCCTGGGCTTTAGGATATTTGACTCCTGTTACACAGAAGCCATGGCTACCCAAGGAGTCCTGTGGATGCTGTCAGGACAGAAAACCACTGTGCCCAATTACAGGTGTCAGCCAGCAATCAAGATGGCAGCCATCCTGGGAGATATCCCTTCTTCCGTGTCCATTCAAATAGCGAGGATTTTGGGACTACAGAGGATACCTCAGGTATTGGATATTGAAACAGAGAGAGAGAATGCCAATGTCATGGTCGGTGAGCCCTTGCATTGAGACATGATTGGGACTGCTTAGAAAGTGAACCTGCTGCTAACTGCACACCATCAGTAGGCAGACATACTCAAGAAGAGGAGCTAGACTTCACCTTTACCAACCCCATCCCCACAGGATAAGCCGTTAGGTTTGTGGGCCAGAAAGATTTAGGCGAGGTCCCAATGAGCAGAAGTCCAGTGGCAGGCCAAGAGTCAGAGCAGGCAGCATGATGGCAAAGACATGGTGCAGGCAAAAGTCAAGGGACAGGAAGTGTTCAAGCAGAGGCAGTTACCAGGCAAGGGTTGAGGCATGCAGCGTACAAGCATAAATGGAGTTCCAGGCTGAAGACAGGGCAGGCAGTGAAGAAACGAAGTCCAAAAAACAAGCAGGGGCAAGCATAAGGAATCAGGTCAAAGAGCAAGGGAATAGAAGGAAGGCAGGAAGCAGAGACAAGGAAGGGAGGTAAGGAAATTACAGAGGCAAGGCAAGGTCAGGCTGGAACAGGGCAGGACAGAAGTAGGAAATGGACAAGGCAGGAGCAGGACCTGGACAAGGCAGTGTCAGGCACAAGGCAGGAATGCTAGCAATACATACTGCGACAAGCAGGAAGACGTCTTGCTGAGGCTCTGTCTGGTCGCAGGAGATTTCCTTATATACTCATGCATGCTATGATGTCATCAGCCAGCTCCCTTAAGGTTGGTGCCACTATCACATTAAAGGGCCGCTCGCCATGTTCTTTTGTCCCGCGGTGTTTGGCCGCGAGACAAAACTGTGCTCCATAGAGCCACAATATTTTTTCAGGAGAGAGGCCCCACTATTACAGTGACACACCCCGAGATAATGGGTTTTCTCCCACAAACATTTATCACAGCTTGATGAATCCAGGGGTACGTTAGGTGCTTGGAGCTGGCAGTCAGTGCTAAGTACCTAAATTCATTTCCCTAACCTGATCCCACCTCTGGCCCTACCCACTTTTAGGGACCTAAATTTAGCATTTCAGATAGCAAAAGTTTTCTTTTTGCCAGATCTAGGTGATTAATAGGGGTGTGCATTCGGATTGACCGCATTAGTAAAACGCAACTCATATTTTTTTTTTACTTAAAAAATTGATTCGACATAAACGATCGGATTTCCCACATATCGAACATAGATATGTTCGATATGTGGGAAATCGCGATTGTTGAGCCAAAATAAAAATATAAACCCCCTCACCCTCCTTAATCCCCCCCCGACTTACCACAACTCCCTGGTGATGGAGCGAGGAGTGAGGACGCCATTTCTGCAATCCTTGGCGAGAAGCATGTGACGTCGGCGGCACGTCGAGTGACGCCGGCGTCACATGATTCCCGGCTCGTTCGCGCCGGACGGCTCGTTCGGCCCAAAAAGAACTTTTGGCCAGCTTGAGGGGTTCAGGAGGCCCCCCCAAGCTGGCCAAAAGTTCTTTTTGGGCCGAACGAGCCGTCCGGCGCGAACTTGCCGGGAATCACGTGACGTCGCGTCCTGACCCCCCCAAGCTGGCCAAAAGTTCTTTTTGGGCCGAACGAGCCGTCCGGCGCGAACTCGCCGGGAATCACGTGACGCCGCGTCACTCGACGTGCCACCGACGTCACATGCTTCTCGCCAAGGATTGCAGAAATGACGTCCTCACTCCTCGCTCAATCACCAGGGAGTTGTGGTAAGTCTGGGGGGGGATTAAGGAGGGTGAGGGGGTTTAAATTTTTTTTTTGCACATATGTACATATACTCAACTCATTGGATTTTTTTTATGTCCATATTGGCCGCAAGTGGGACCCCCTTTCGGACATAAAAAATATGAACATAAAATTTTGCTCTGCACATCCCTAGTGATTAACCTCTTAAGATAGGCATCTAGATCTTTTGAATATCAACCTCTAATAGATATTGTATATGTAGAGAGATTAAAAGTGGGAAAGAAAAGACCAGTAACTGGAGTGATATTGTGTATGCAAGGAGCTTTACTGCTGCTACCCTAAACCTCTTAACAATCATTTGTGCTCCATTACCCATAAGTTTCAGAAGAGCCTAAACACTTTAATCTTGCTATGCTGCTTTTCCCTTCAGTTCTGTGTAAGTGTGCTATGAGCCACCTTAGCTCTCTCCTTGCCTCTCTTTCTGCAGAATCTTTAGAATCATTCAGAACTATTTAGAAGATTTTTTAAATCTGGTATTCCCTCTGTAAATATTAGAAGTCATCATTTCAACTTTTGTTTGCTCTTGTCCAGATCAGCTATGGATCAGCACTGCCAGTCCTGGGAGAGAAACTCCAGTTCCCTTCCTTCCTGAGGACAATTAGTAGCATTGAGTCTATTATCTACTTAATAGTCCAATTAGTGGTTCATTTTGGTTGGACCTGGGTGGGCATCCTGTTCTCCTCTACTGACTATGGTTTGCATGGAGCCCAGGTCCTGATGACAGAGTTTGCCAGCTTGGAGGTCTGTGTGGCCTTCTCTGAAACTTTTGGCAAAGATGGGAGCCTAATGAGGATTCGGAATCTGGTGAAAATCTTAAGTACATCAAGTGCAGAGGTTATCATTGTGTATGGATACCCAACAGAGATTGGTCCAGTCTTAGAAGAGATGGCCCTGAGGCAGGTGAGGAAGATCTGGATCTTCAGTCTAGGTCTCATTATATCCCCATTGTTCTTCAACAGGCGCATATGGGAGGTGCTGAATGGTACCATTGGGGTCACAATCCACTCCATGTACATCCCCTCTTTCAGCAACTTCCAATATAAGAATCGTCCCAGTGACTCTTCTCCTGACATCTTCCTCAGGCCCTTCTGGGAACATGTGTTTGAGTGTGAATGGAAAGAGAGCCCTAATACAACTGGTAAGAGTCCAAATGGGGAGAAGAAACCCTGCATGGGCTCAGAGAGGCTGGAAGACCTGCCAAGCTCCATCTATGATATGAATAGCATGCGGAACAGTTACTATGCCTACAATGCTGTCTATGCACTGGCTCATGCACTGCACAATCTGCTGTCCTGTAACCCTGATAGAGGAAACTGCTCCAGCTTTAGAGATGTTCAGCCTTGGCAGGTGAGAAATGGAAAAGCACATCTGACTGCTTTCACTAAACTACTATAGCTATGATAGTGTATGCAAGTGTATTTATAGAGCTACAAGCGAACACATATAATAATCATAGTACTAATTAATTTACATATTGTGTACTTCATGAGGAAGGGAGAAATCATTATTAATATTATGACTCAATGGCAGTTGAGTAAACTGGGGTTAAAAGAGGTCATGAGTAGTTATGTTGGAAAGGACTGGTTACGATTTCCTCAAACAATAGGAAATGGTCTGGGCACAAAAGTGACAGTTGATAACAAAATATCAAAACTATTTGTATAAAGTCTACATTATTCTGGAATTGTGGTGCTTTCTTGCAGAACAGAAGAGTAAGAATAATCAGCTGTTCCATTCTAGAGCTGCCATGATGAACGCACTGATTTTGATGTTGTGATAATAGAATGATAAAAACACTTTATTCTCAGCATGGACTCTGCAATATATACTTTGATGTAAAGGGGAGTGAGGTAATGATTTGCATCATGCAGGAGAAGATCTCAGTTTATCATGGTAACATAGAGACGGATAAAAAAAAAAAAAAGCAGAGTCCCTAAATATAGGGAGCTAAGTTAAACTCCTAATATCGGCTGAACTTAGGGTCCTAAGATATAAATATTCAAAGATATTTAGCTGGATGACTTGTGAGTTATCTGGTTAAATACCTATTTTTGAATATCTAGGGCACTTATCTGGCTAAAATTTAGTTGGATAAAAAAGAGACATTCCAGGAGTGTTAGAGGGCGGAGCTATATTATCTGACTAATTTAGCCAATATTAAGCTGTATCTGACTAAATTAGCCAGATAACTTTAGGCCTCCCTCTGAGCAGATAACTTTGAATTTAACCTGCTATATTCAAAAGAATATAGCTACATTCAAAAGAATATAACTGGTTAAATGACACACTGGAAAAAAAAAGTAACACCCGAGCCTATGGCCCGATTCCATACCACCACTCAATGTATAAAATATGGACCCTGCCAGGTTTAGTTCTAGTGCAAGGGTTTGCAGCTGCTGTAGGTGATGATGACATAATGGCATCATGTGACCTCTCTCTCTATCTCTGTCCAACTCAAACTCCACAAATCGCACACAACCAACCTCCAAACCTCCTTCCATACTCCGCAACCTTTCCCATCTCCATACCTCACCTGCATCTCCATCACAGCACTGCCTCTCCACCCTCGTTCGATGCTTTCAAACGCCCCCTCACATCTGACTATAATGCCCCACCACTTCCTGTGCCCTAGGCGACCACCTAGACCATCTAATGAGACCACCAGCCCTGCTGCCTCACTCCCCCAAAGCCTTCCAAGTAGACTTTAAAAATAAAGGTGACACAATCTCTTGGCAGCCTCTCCCCTCTCCCTGTTCCCCTCCCAGGTTTAGCAAAAATGAAAAATCGATGTCCCATTCTCCCCTTCCTCCTGCCCCAAGGTGCAAACGTCCCACCCACCTGATTCCTTTGCAGATCCCTTTCATCTACTGGGATTGCAGTATGCTCCTACCATGATCCTAGGAGCTTTCAGTCTGCGCAGTAAGATCTACCCACCTTAGCTGGATGCACATGTAAGTTCCCAAATGTAATCCAGCACCAATCCCCCCCCCCCCCAACTCACATCTTTCACCCAATCTCTCAGCTCTCCTCCCATATTTGTCCCAAGCATTCCTAAAATCTGGCACAGTGAGAGCCTACCCAAATGCTTTCTTAGAGCCCTGATGTAATCATGTCACTGATATTTAGGGGTTTTACCATTGTTTAGGGTTGTAAGTGCTACTTCATGGAGGTTACTCCATTGCCCTTTTTTGAAGCACAGTGCAGTCATACCATTGCTGTTTGCAGCTGATCTGCTGCTCCATGCAGGTTACTTCAGTGCTTCTTTAATTTTGTATTTATTTAATAAATTTGTATACTGCATAACCAATGTAAACTATAAAAGCGGTTTACAATGAAACATACATAAAAATGTAAAACAATCAGAAACAAAACCAAGCCAATGTCCTGCTGTTACCTGATCGCAGTAGCACAGAGATGACAGTCAAACTTACCAAACCAACCTCCAAATACCTTTCCTGATAATAACGTATCACTACAGACAGCAACCCCGCACTCCAGCTTACACATTCATAATTTCTACCTCCCAGAGAACAGATGCACTTTAATGTACAGAACTTCACGTTATTAAGTTCTGTTCTGTTACCATCTCTTTGCCACTAGTCAAAGTATCAGTGTTAGTAAAGCTTTTCTTCTCTGACTCCATCTGCTGGTAGGGGAGCAAAACCTATGCATTTGGGCTGATCTGAGGTATGAACAGAAACCTCAGGGGCAGTTCTATCATGAGGGTGAGAATGTTGCCTCAGGTGGCAAAATTCAGGGGCAGCAGCAAGTGCCTCCCAAAACACCCCTGTGGTGGCTGTGTCACTTTCCATCCAGACACAGGCAGGAGGAGAAAGACTCACACATGGTGAGGTGGTTTTCCTACCTATATCCAGTCTAAGTCCCTTTCCCACTTAACCAATTCAATCCCTGCAACCTCACTCTTCCATATCCCTCTACTGAATTTGTGAAACCCCAATCCCCCACAAGTACTGTAGCCAGGGACTAGCATTCAAAATTAAATATAATTTTTATCTGTTTTTTTGGGATGGTGACCCTTTAAGAACCAGCAGCCATGTGGACACAGGGTCCTGCCAGCTCTCTTTAGCTACATGTTACAAATAAACTTTGGAGCTGGAGGGTAAGTGGAGAAGTCTTGGGATGCAAACCCTGAAGTGTATGTGATCAACTGATGGGGTGGGCAGAGTAAAGCCAAGCTACCGGCTGCAGATGCAAGAAGCAGAAGAGGTGAGCAGTAAAGCTGTAACTGCTATAAGCTCTTTGTTCCGTGTGAGAGGCAGCCTAAGAGGTGAGTTGTGTATAGTGATTGAATGATGCTCCCACTGCCAGCTCCTGGGTCTCTCTCTCCCTCCCCTGCGCTATTCGAAACATGGATTAGGGGGAAAAGAGGCACTATGAAGGGATGGAGGGAGGGAGGTGGTCAGGGCAGTGCAACCCATCATTGACTCAAGCCACTGCAGATGGACTGATGTGCTGATCTTATTCCTGATTCTTTTTACTCTGAATGGCCAAGATTGAGATTACACTTTCACTACATGCCATGGTAAATTGTAAATTACTTTCCAGGGAATTGATCCACTCTATGAACTGATGTAAATCCTCTCTGGGACTTATCCATATGAAGAAAATATCATCTATAAATCTCTTCCAAATGAGAATTTACCAGGGCGGACTGTGGATAAATAATAGCCTGAGGGAGTTTTTCAAACTCAACCCACAGGGCTGATTCCCTTGTGCACTTTTCCTGCAGCATGTGCTTCAACAGCTTTGATATACTACCTTTACATCTCAAAATAAAAAAATAAATAATGTGACATCAATTTAGGGTAAGGGCTGAATCTTGCTGAGGCCATAAAAATCCTGGGTTGAGTTTTTGTTTGCTGCCAACCCTTCGCCATAATCTACCTCAGTCCCTGAAAAGAGAAAAGTTCAAAGTGGTATAGTGAAATTGAAAGGTGGAAAGGATCAATGTGTGGAGAGAGATGAAGAAATGGCAGAAATATTAAACGAATACTTCAGTTCTGTGTTCACTAAAGAGGACCCTTGTACAGGTCCTTGGTGAGGCCTCTCCTGGAGTACTGTGTTCAGTTCTGGAGACCGTATCTCCAAAGAGACAGAGACAAGATGGAGGTGGTCCAGAGAAGGGTGACCAGAAAGGTGGAGGGTCTTCATCGAATGACTTATGAGGAGAGATTGAAGAATCTAAATATGTATACCCTGAAGGAAAGGAGGAGCAGAGGTTATATGATACAGACTTTCAGATACTTGAAAGGTTTTAATGATCCAAAGACAACGACAAACCTTTTCTGTCGGAAAAAAATCAGCAGAACCAGGGGTCACAATCTGAAACTCCAGGGAGGAAGACTCAGAACGAATGTCAGGAAGTATTTCTTCATGGAGAGGGTGGTGGATGCCTGGAATGCCCTTCCGGAGGAAGTGGTGAAGACCAGAACTGTGAAGGACTTCAAAGGGGTGTGGGATAAACACTGTGGATCCATAAAGTCTAGAGGACGTGAATGAAGAGTGGGTGGCTCGCGGGAATGATGGCTACTGCCTGGAGATAATACCCTTATTCAAAAAACATACACACGGTTAATGCGACTCCAACAATGCTCTAAGCTTCAATGGCAAGAGGAAATGTAGAAAAAAGGTTTGCATTCACAAAAAAGCGGGGAGTAGCTTGCTTGTTACGGTGGTTACTACCCCAAACCAAATAAGCCTGATACTTCACTTTCAATACATATCCAGCATAGCTCTCTGTTCAACGGCAGGGGAGAAAGACCGATACTTCACGCATACCCAGCATAGCTCTCTGTTTCAACGGCAAGGGAGAAAGACCGATATTTCACGCATATCCAACATAGCTCTCTGCTTCAATAGCAGGGGAGAAAGTCTGATACTTCATGCATATCCAGCATAGCTCTCTGCTTCAACGGCAGGGGGAATGAAGAAAAGTGGATCTATATACAGACAACAACCAACAAGGACTGAATAACATATTCTGGGTAAACAAATAAGCATGGGTGTAGCTTGCTTATTGCGGCAGTTACTACCCCTAACTAATTAAGCTAGATATTCACTAAGAGCCAAGACTAACAGAAGTATGAAAATAAATAGATAAATAAATAAATAAGAAGTGCAAAGCTTACTGGGCAGACTAGATGGGCCGTTTGGTCTTCTTCTGCCGTAATTTCTATGTTTCTATGTTAATTGTGCAAAATACAAAGATACCAGAGATGCACTTTTCTCAGAACTGTCAGAAGAAAATGAAATGCTTCTCACACAAACAAATAAGCAGGAAAAAACTCTTGGGAGAACATAACATTCATATTTATATACTGCCTTAACACCAAAGGAGACACTAGGCAGTTTATAGCAAAAGCATAAGATTAATAATAAGCATACAATACTTCAAATACATCAGAAGAAACTAATCTACCAAAATAACATCTTTATTCCAAAAGTGCATCCATCCTTTGCTACAAATAAAAAAATAAGACAAACAGCAGTTTTAACAACAAAATATTCTGTATAGGCTCACAAAGTACCTAAGTGGGATATAGATAAAGATCTTCGTTTTCAGTTTTTATTTTATTTTTGTCTGGGAATTTCAATGTTATAATGAAAAAAAAAAAGCCCAATATGACAATGACTTTGTTCTAACACACAGGAGAAAAATCGGTGGAAAAGCCATTTTTATACTCATTGTTTTGTTTTGATATGCTCAGAAAAAATAAAATAAAAACTGAAAATGAAGACCCCTAAATACGGATCAGCATCAGAAACTTGGAATTATTGTCCTTTCTTTAACCTGTAATTGTATTATACTCTTTGGGGTCAATATTGAAAAGCTATCCATTTATCTACGTAAACTAGATGGCTCTAGTTCTTAGTCCTTGGTTAGACAGCAGCACAGGGGCATACAATTAGATATAGCTCCTCCCCCAGAGGATATCTGGATTGGTGAGCCCTGGTAGGCACAAGGGGTGGGGGGTGAGGGGGTGGGGCTAGCCCAGTATCTAGTGTGGCAGTGTAGTTTTGATTTTGAGGGAGAAGAAGCTGATTCAATGTGCTCTCCAAGTTAGGCCTCCAGACTAGCACAGAAAGGGAAAGACATTACTCTGCCAGTTCCTCTATTAGGACTAAATGGGGAGAGCGTGTGAGAAAAGGATTTTTGCATTTTTTCTGGCTTTTGCAGTCTTTGACCTGTACCATTCCTGGCAGGCTTTATCCCCTGCTCAGGATAGTCAGGAGGTAACTGTGTACCTCTTCGCCCAACTCAAGAGAAGGTTACAGTGACTAGTTAATGGAGAGAGAGGTTTTCCCAGTTTGAGTTTTTTTCCTATTGCAGAGGGAATGGAGTTGTTTTCTATCAGCCTTCCTTGCCCAGAGCTGGAAGCTGGAAGGACTTCTTTCTGTATTTGGCCTTTTCTCCAGGAAGGCCTGAAGTTATCTTTTGAAGAGGAGTTGAAGGGAGAGAAGAGGAGAAGGACACCTGGAGACACCCAATGAAGTTTCCTCCCCTGGGACAGAGGACACTACCAGGTTGGAGTGCTGGATTCTTTGTGGACCTCAAGTACTATAGTAGGGGATCCAGTCATATTTAGGACAATCCAGCCCACTTGGGACACTTATTATCACTTTCCATGGAAGATAAGCAAGTTTCAAGCCCCTGCCTGGAAGGACACATACACAGAGTCAGAGATTCTTTAAAATCTGACTCCTCTAAATCTGAGGACCCTGGAGGTACTTGGACACTATTGAACCTATTAATTCTTTTGAAATCAATGACAGCAAACTTTAATTTGAACACCCATCCAGAGAGACTAGCCTGGTTTGTAAGTGTATCTGTCCCAAAGAGCTTTAGTAATATACATACATGGGAGATCACTACTGCCTGGGCCAAGAAGGTTAACCTTTCCCCACAGAAAATAATCCACCCCTTGAAGACAGAAGAGTTGGGGAAATGGCAGAGAAGGTAGCCTCAAAAGAAATTAATTTGTGTGCCCCTAGGATGACAGTCAAATCTACTGAAAAAAGGTTACAGCTAAGTTAGTCAGATAACCATATCTGGCTAACTTATAGGGTCATTCATCAAAATGCATTAGGCCATTATTGTGGGTGTTAGGGCCCTAACGCCTGCAATAACGCCATAACACATGCGATATTTATCGCAATGTGAATGCAAATTTTCAAAATGTATTCAAAGGGGAGGAGTTGGAGTGGGATCTATGAAAATGAGGGGCATTAAGCATTGTGTAATAGTGTAATGCACATTTTTACCCTGGAAATAACTACACCTTTTTTCCTGACTTTAAGCTAAACAATATGCCCGAAACCGAATTCGCGATATTTATCGCAAATTCCTTTTCAGGCAGGGGAGATGGGAGAGAGAGAGTGGAATGGAGTGGAGTGGGGAGGAAGAGAGAGAGAGAGAGACTCTGGGGTAGCATATATAATTGTCATCTATATATACCACTATAGAAGGGTCATCTAGAAACTCAAAGTGAGGTTTTGGTGGTGGTCTAGGGTTTTGGGGACAGTTTTACATGCACAGTGAGATGTACGAACAGCACAGTTCATATCAATGAAGATTTGATGTAAATTTGAGTGAAGAAAGTCACACAAAGATGAGATTTCTACAATGTTCTGTCAACCTAGCTTGATGGACTCTCTACCAGGGTACTATCAAGCTGGGGCGAGAGAACATTGTAGAAATAGAGCAGGTCTAACTTAGCTGGATAACTTTACAACTAAGGCTGAATATCACTACTCAACTGGATAACTTATCTAGCTAGGTAGCGCCACCCCAATGTACACATTTCGCTCCCACAACTTATCTGGCTAACTAGATAGCCCGATAAATGACTTAACCTGATATTCAGCAGCCATTAGATAGTCGGATAATTCCTGTTTATCCAGCTATCTAGTGTTTGAATATCGACCTCCTAATCAATATTAAATATTTTTTCTGCAAATATTCCTTTAATTTAAAACACTGTTTATTAATTTAGCAATGCATGTACAAGTTGTCATGCCAGTCAAGTTTCCTGAATTAGAATCTCTCACCCTCCTTAATCCCCCCCCCCCCCCGACTTACCACAACTCCCTGGTGATGGAGCGAGGAGTGAGGACGTCATTTCTGCAAGCCTTGGCGAGAAGCATGTGACGTCGGTGGCACGTCGAGTGACGCGGCGTCACGTGATTCCCGGCGAGTTCGCGCCGGACGGCTCGTTCGGCCCAAAAAGAACTTTTGGCCAGCTTGGGGGGGTCAGGACGCGACGTCACGTGATTCCCGGCAAGTTCGCGCCGGACGGCTCGTTCGGCCCAAAAAGAACTTTTGGCCAGCTTGGGGGGGCCTCCTGAACCCCTCAAGCTGGCCAAAAGTTCTTTTTGGGCCGAACGAGCCGTCCGGCGCGAACGAGCCGGGAATCACGTGACGCCGGCGTCACTCGACGTGCCGCCGACGTCACATGCTTCTCGCCAAGGATTGCAGAAATGGCGTCCTCACTCCTCGCTCCATCACCAGGGAGTTGTGGTAAGTCGGGGGGGGGGGGGGGATTAAGGAGGGTGAGGGGGTTTATATTTTTATTTTGGCTCAACAATCGCGATTTCCCACATATCGAACATATCTATGTTCGATATGTGGGAAATCCGATCGTTTATGTCGAATCAATTTTTTAAGTAAAAAAAAAATATGAGTTGCGTTTTACTAATGCGGTCAATCCGAATGCACACCCCTAGTAGATAGTGCATAAAGCTAATTAGAGAGAACATGATGAAAACCTACTCTTCTTTCACCTTTCATCCCTCCAAATCATATTAAATCTTCACTGAAGGTAACTGTGCCATTTGTACGTATGACTGTGCATGTTATATTGCCCCCTAAAACCTAACTCACCCCTAGTTACTAGTTCCCCCCTTTACAGTGGTATAAGTAATTAAATTTTTTTGAATCTCTCTTTCTCTCTCCATGAGTTTGTATAAAAAACTCTCTCAAAAATGTAATTTTCAGGAACATTATTTTACAAACCAAATAGCATGTGCAACTTCTAATGGATACATTTTGTGGGGTAATTTTCATAATGGACTTGTGTACATAAATCTACTTTGAAAATTGGTGCAACTTGAGTGTGATTTTGCTTTCTTATGTGGGGTTTGACATGCAGAGTCAAACGTACGAACAACACAGTACAACTTGGTGAAGATTTGATGTCATATGGAGTGAGGAAAGTCTCACAAGATGGGATTTCACATCTTCACCAAGGTGTACTATGCTGTTCGTACATCTCACTCTGCATGTCAAACAGACCCCAAAACGCTAAACCACCACCAAAACCTCACCTAGAGTTACTAGAAGACCCTCCTATAGTGAAATAAATAGTTGAATACTGTGAAGGCCTCCCCAGAGGTGCTCTCTCTCTCTCTCTCTCCCCCTCACCCCAAGTCCTGAAATGCAATTTGTAATCCTTATTGCATTTCGGGTGTTAAAAACATGTGATAGCGCCCCTCATTTTCATTAATCCTGCCCAAACCCCTCCCTGATCCCGCCCCTTTCAAAAATTTGCATTCACGCCATGTGGTACCGGGATTATTGTGTGTGTTATGGCATTAATGCACGTGTTATGCTGTTATTGCAGGCGTTAATGCCATAACACATTTTGCTAAATGACACTGTTAGCCAGATAATGCTGAAAATCAGCACAAACTGACTAAGCCCTCTTAAAAAAAAAAAAGTCAGTATTCAGTCCTCCCTCTGGTATGATCTTCACCCACTCCCTCCCTCCAGATACCCAACATCTCATGAAAAACTTTCTCCAAAGAACGATTCCTCCTTCCCATCTCTAAGGTCTTGTTCCCCCATTCCTTCTCCCAACCCCTACAAACATCCTAAATAAACTCAAGCCAAGCTGGCAGAAGGGAAGAGTGAGTCAGCTCTCAATATTGCTCTGTCTACAATTTGCCTTGGGGAGGGCTTTTTGTAAGTTGTCAGGTGCCAGGAAGGAAGAGGGAGGGAGTAAATCATGGCCCAGGAATTAAAAAAAATATATCAGGGCTCAGGGGAGGGTAGCAGAGCAGCAACCAATCAAATTTAGGGAATTTAGCTGGTTATCGCTCAGTATTGAACCCTGAGAATGCCTCCAGCTTGCCTGTGGTCTCACTGGTCTGGGAGTTTTATTTAGTCAGTTAAGAGGCCAAATTTTATACTGGGCATATTTATTTGCCTAAAACTGGATTCTAGCCAGGTAAATTTCTTTAAAATTGATCACTTAAAAGGTAATTTTCAACAGTGTGTGTAAGTCAGCATATATATGAATACATATGTGCACACAAAGTTATGCCTGTATTTTATAAAATGTGTGGTGTGAGCCTGAGTGTTTATAAAATACTGCACATCTCTGCCTCAAATGTACACATGGATGTTTGATAATGCGCATATTATTTTGATGCAGGGAGCCATATATTTTCTATATCTATTTTGTGAAAGTACCCGCACATTGTACATGCAAAGGAAATATAATGTGTGCGTATTTACCGCAGATGTTGGGAAACGCTAGGAGAGCGGTTCCACTTCTGAGGAGAATGTGTGTTCCTGGGCCACGGCTCGACCCCAGAGGAACTCCGAAGAGGTGCCGAGCAGGCAAGGCATGCACGAGCATGGACAGGACAGGAGCAAGGCAGGACTGAAGACAAGCAATGGAATCTGGAACAGGAACTGGACTGGACCCGGCTTCCGCTGGTCCTGCACGCACCAGTGTGACCCAGCAATGCAATGCTGGTCACGAGAGTAACCCTCCAGCCACTTGAAAGCCCTTTCGGACTCGCCGCTTGGGAACGACGAGTGCGTGAGGCCAGACAGAGGCTGAGGGCAGGAACATGAAGACACAGACGTAGACTTGAATACTAGGCAAGGACTTGGATGCACAGATGAAGACTCAGGTGAGGACTCAGGTTAATCAGGTGTTCAAGCAAGGGTTCGGGTTACTCAGGAGTTTCAAGCAAGGATTCAGGAGTTAGGCAAGGTACTGGATGAGCACTGCAATGCAGCGCGCCCTACACAGCCATCCCATGGGCTTGGTGCAGACCATGCTGTACTCGAAGCAGACTCCAGACGAGATAAATGGAAGCTGAGACTGGAACATGGCGAAGATACAGAAGAGGCCTGCACCGGGTTGCGCCCTACACAGCCGCCTGTGGCTGGTCGTGGACCACACTGAAGCGGGGCAGGTTCTGTCAGCATTTTAGACATGGACGGAGCAGAAGCAAGGGAACTCCATAGACCGGGAACAAGAGTCACTGGAACCAGGCATTAGAACAGAAGTCTCCTGGAGGCTTTGTGCTGCAGCAGAGAAGGAGGTCTTGTACCACGAAGTGCCCTACACAGCCATCCTGTTGGATGGTCACGAACCACGACGTGACACGCCAGGAAAGGTGGGCACAAGGAACCTGGGAACTGGATGAAGAAGAGAAAACAGGGGCGACAGGATCAAGGCAACAAGAACATGGAGCGCCTGGAACATCAGGATGTGGAACAACAGGGCTTTAAGGGACTTTCAGGACAGAATCACAAATCAAGCGAATTGGAACATCAAGGCTTTCAGGAACAAACTCACAGGACGGCGGGATATCTGGACATGGACCTTTAGGAACGAAAGCTAAGACGAAGACAAAGGAGTTCCAACAGGAAACACAGGACCTTGAAGAAGAGATGGACCTCAGAAGACTCCTGGACTGAAGGACTGGAACATCCAGGAGTGAACTGGCTCCTTGCGAAGGCAATGAGGAACTGTCAAAAGGGCCCTTTGATAGGGCTGAAGCAAACCTGATAGATGACATCATCTTTGAGGGCTGCAGGGCTTTTCCCACCACTGTCCCTTTAAATGCTGAGGTGAGGCGTGCGTCCTTGCTTAAGGGAAAGCAGGAAGAGAAGGCAGACACATTGGCAGTGTCCCTGCTGCGTGGGAGGCCCGAAGAGGAGCAGCTCCCTGCCACGAAGATGGAGCAGAGCACAGGCAGTGGCAAGGACGGCTTCCCTGCTCTCCGAGAACCCCAGGAACGGCTTCAGCCGTGAAGACAAAGCAGAAGCGGCAACCTCAGCCGCAGAGGCTGGGAGAAGAGACAGGCTGCAGGAGAGGCATCGTGCTGTGAAGAGAGATTCCTGCCGGCCGCTCCAGGTCTGCGGAGGAGCCTGGAGTGGCACGGCTTGGATTGCTGCGAGGGATGGCGTCAGCCGCAGCCCAGCTGGCCACATTTGAGGTATGTGGGGAGAATGCCTGCGGCAGTGGGCAGGATTCACAACAGCAGATGCAGATGTTTTATGCACATACTCTCTTTATGAAAATGTGTTTGCTTACTTTTAAACACCAGTTCTCTGACACCTCTATCAGTTCATCCACACTTCCACCAGTTCACCTAGACCCTCCATCACTTCATTTTGTTCCCACCACCATTTAACCCAGTCTTCCCAACCAAAAACTGCAGACAAATGACAAGTGTGATTTCATTTCTGCAACACAATTACAGTAGCAAGGGAGGGTGTAGTGGGGAGAGAGGTGAGTAATTTGTTTTAATGTCGTGTGAAAATGCTTTGTTGTAAGATTTCATTGTTATTCTATTAATTGAAATTGAGTAAACATTTATTTTTAAATTTAAAAAAGGAATAGTTTGTTTTACAGCACAGACACTGTCTGAAATCAGTCTCCAGTATAAGAGACACACTTATAAAAATAAGAGGGTACCCCACCAAAAAGGATGCTGACTTCTGATTGGCTGATGTTTTCATTGTAAAGCACTGCATGATAAGGCTAGGAAGGGTGCTGGAGGAGTCACTGGACAGATGTCCTTGATTTTATTCACTTGTCCTTTTTTTGTTCACCTTGCTCTGATCCAGATTCTCCATCACTTACAGCGAGTCCGCTTTCGGAACCCAGTGGGAGAAGAGCTGTACTTCAATGAGCGTGGGGAGACCTCTTCTGTCTTTGACATCATGAACTGGCACCTGACCCCTGATGGTGGCAACAGATACCTGACAGTGGGCATCTATAATCCCCTGACATCAACAGACAGGAAGCTGAGCCTAAATGAGAGCCAAATTCAATGGGGAAGGGGATACTCCCAGGTAACATTCCACCCTCCCATCCCCTCCAAAACAAATTATATTTAG
Organism: Rhinatrema bivittatum; assembly: GCF_901001135.1. NCBI lineage: Eukaryota > Metazoa > Chordata > Amphibia > Gymnophiona > Rhinatrematidae > Rhinatrema > Rhinatrema bivittatum. Next base: position 511,382,484 of record NC_042615.1, on the reverse strand, counting down.
GGAGGTAGAATAGAATAGAAACAAGAATAGAACAGAAAAAAAAGAAAATAGATAGCGGGACAGGACAGAATGGAGTAGACTGGAATAAAATAGAATAGAAACAGGAAGAGAGAGAATAGTAAGGGGGCAATTTACAAGTAAAGCCCAGTAGTTGAGGGCTCCTTTATTGCACTTCGAAGGTAATTTCCAAAGGGAAGCTGCCCGGGTAGTTTCTTTTTATAAATTAACTAATAAAAAGGATGTGCTCTAAAACAGCCATGCACTTTGCAATTGCCACTTGTACGGGTGGCAGAAGGGGGTAAAATAGCGAGCAGACTTGGGAAAATGCTGTGTGTGCAGGATATTTTACTCCTCCCATCTAAACACAGCCCCCAGGAATGCCTCTTTCTAACCCCATTAAATGTGTTCACTGTGAACTCCACGCATGCTTTATAGACGTCCTGAAGAGGGCAAGTTTTAGACAGACCAGGTGAAATCGCTTTAAATATCATCCTTCACTAGAGCAGAATGAAATACAGAAAAGAATAGAATCTGGTTATTTTTATATCAATTTCATCATCCATCTGGGGACCAAAAAACAATGGCCAAAGGGTACAGAAGGATTTCTAAAATCTAGGGGAAAAATTAGACACATGGCAAAGACTATTGCCTTTTCAGAAGTACTACCTGCTCATAGCCGGCTAGCACGCACAAATGTTCACCGCGTGCATACGTTTTAAAATCTGCCCCATTGTGAATAGGATACAGAAGGTCACACGAAAACCTGAGTTTTGAATTTCACAAATATGGACTTTGTCAAAATGGGGATGTACCTGGAGGAAAAACTGGAAGACTGGGAGAAAATGGGCAAGGTGGAACAACAGTGGGGCAAATTAAAAGAAGCGATTACAAAGGCAGCAAATCTATATGTTAGGAAAGTAAACAAAAGTAAGAGAATAAATAAACCAATTTGGTTCTCAAAGGTGGTGAATGAAAAAATTAAGGCAAAAAAAGCAGCATTCAAGAAGTATAGAGGATCCCAAAAGAAGGAATACAAGGAAGAATATCTGTTAAAACTGAGAAGACGAAGAAAGAAATCAGGAAAGCAAAACGTCAAGCAAAAGCAAAAATTGCCAAAGAGATAAAGAGAGGTGACAAAATATTTTTCTGATATATCAGAGCAAGAAGGGAGGTCCGAAGTAGTATATGAAATTGAAAGGTGATGAGAAGCAATGTGTGGAGAGTAACAAAGAAATGGCAGAAATATAAAACAAATACTTCAGTTTGGTGTTCACTAAAGAAGAACCTGGAGAAGGACCGGACTTGTTGACAAGACCAGATAGAGATGAGGTAGATGAAACTTTGTTTACATAAGAGAATGTATGGGAAAATCTAGGAAAACTGAAAGTGGGCAAGGCCATGGGGCCAGATGAGGTTCATCCTAGGATACTGAGGGAGCTCAGAGATGTGCTGGCGGGTCCGCTGAAGGACTTGTTCAATAGATCCCGGGACTGGGAGTGGTGCTGCGGGATTGGAGAAGAGCGGTGGTGGTCCCACTTCACAAGAGTGGGAGCAGAGAGGAGGCTGGAAACTACAGGCTGGTTAGCCTCACTTCTGGGTGGGAAAATTAATGGAGACTCTGCTGAAGTAAATGATAGTGAATTATCTACAGTCAGGGGGATTACTGGACCCGAGGCAGCATGTATTCACCAGAGACAGGTCCTGTCAGACAGATCTGATTCATTTTTTTAATTGGGTAACTAAAGAATTGGATCAAGGAAGAGTGCCTGATGTGGTCTACTTGGATTTCAGCAAAGCTTTTGATATGGTTCCGCATAGGAGGGTTGTGAATAAAATGAGAAGCTTGGTAGTGAGTGGCAAGGTGGTGGCATGGATTACAAACTTCTTGACTGATAGGAGACAGTATGTAATGGTAAATGGAACCTACTCTGAAGAGAGAACAGTGTTAAGTGGAGTGCCATAAAGATCGATGTTGGGACCGGTTCTGTTCAATATCTTTGTGAGCGACATTGCGGAAGGGATAGAAGGTAAAGTATGTCTATTTGCAGATGATACTAAAATCTGCAACAGATTGGGCACACCAGGAGTAGGGACAATGAAACATGATTTAAGAAAGCTTGAATAGTGATCGAAGATTTGGCAGCTAGGATTCAATGCCAAGAAGTGCAGAGTCATCCGTCTGAGGTGCAGCAATCCAAAAGAGCTGTATGTGATGGGCGGTGAAAGACTGTTGTGCATGGATCAAGAAAGGGACCTTGGGGTTATAGTGTCTAGCGATCTGAAGATAGCAAAGTAATGTGACAAGGCAATAGCTAAAGCCAGAAGAATGCTGGGCTGCATAGAGAGAGGAATAACCAGTATGAAAAAGAAGATGATAATCCCCTTGTACAGGTCCTTGGTGAGGCCTCACTTGGAGTACTATGCTCAGTTCTGGAGTCCGTATCTCAAAAGGGACAAAGACAGGAGGGAGGTGTCCAGAGAAGAGCGACCAAAATGGTGTGGGGTCTGCATGAGAAGACTTATAGGAGAGGCTGAAGGATCTGAATATGTATACCCTGGAAGAGAGGAGGTGCAGCGAAGATATGATATAGACCTTCAGATAAGTGAAAGGTTTTAATCATGCACGATTGACAAAACTTTTCCATTGGAAAGAAATCAGTAGAACTAGGAGTCACAAAATGAAACTCCAGGGAGGATAACTCAGAACCAACGTCAGGAAATATTTCTTCATGGAGAGGATGCTGAATGCTTGGAATGCTCTTCCGGAGGAGGTGATGAAGACAAAAACAGTGAAAGAATTCAAAGTGGTATGGGATATACACTGTGGATCCCTAAAGGCTAGAGGATGGAATGAAGAAAAGAGTTCATGGGGGTAACTTGCTGGTGCGGTGGTTACTAGGGATGTGCATTTGTTTGCGACGAAATGTAAAATAGAGACAATATTTCCTATTTCATCGCATTTCTGGGGGGGGGGGGGGGGAATGAAATGATAAAAAAAACCCCATGAAATTTCGTGTGGCTTATCGTTTTTGGGGAGGGGAGAAAGGGCACATTAAAACAAAAAAAAAAAACCCAAACCTACCCCAACCCTTCAAATTTAATTAATTGCAACCCTCCACCCTCCCGACCCCCTCAAGACTTGCCCGACCCCCCCCCCCCCCCAAGACTTACAGAAAGTCCCTGATGGTCCAGCGGGGTCCCAGGAGTGATCTCCCCCTGTCGGGCCGTCGGCTGCCACTAATCAAAATGGCGCCAATGGTCCTTTGCCCTTACCAGGTGGCAGGGGCTATCAGTGCCATTGGTTGGCCCCTGTCATATGGTAGGAGCAATAGATGGCCCGGAAACATTTTTAAGATGGCAGTGGCCATCCATTGCTCCTACCATGTGACAGAGGCCGGCCAATGGCACCAATAGCCCTGTCACACGGTAAGAGTAAAGGACCATTGGCACCATTTTGATTAGTGGCAGCCGACGGCCCGAGAGGGGGAGATCACTCCTGGGACCCCGCTAGACCACCAGGAACTTTTGGCAAGTCTTGGGGGGTCGGGAGGTTGGGGGATTGCAATTAATTAAATTTGAAGGGTTGGGTGGGTTTGGGGGTTTGTTTGTTTTTTTTTTAATCTGAAGTGTTGGGGCGGTTTCGGGCATCATTTTGGGGGGGGGGGGGGGGGCAGACAAAATAAATTCGGCCCGAACCGCAAGAAAACGAAATTTCCCTTGGCAGGCCAATAACGAAGGCCAAACCAAAAGTTTCGGCCGAATAACATCTCTAGTGGTTACTACCCTTCAACTTTTTTAACATTGTAAACCTTTATGATTATGAGTTAGAATGACGGTATATAAAAATCTCTAAATAAAATAAATAAATAAAGAAACCAATAAACCTTCATACTGTTGATGCAACTTCATCATTGCTCTCTACTTCAATGGCAGGGAGACAAAAGCTAAAGGGGAATTGGTTTCAGAAAGCAACCAACAAGGGCCCCAATTTTTATAGGCTAGGAAAACAAATAAGCATGGGGGTAACTTGCTGATGCGGCTTTCACTACACTTAACTAATAGACTCCATAATCTTCTCTTCACCATTAGGCAGCACTAATGCTCTCTTTCGTTTCTTTCTCAGGTCCCACGCTCCGTGTGCAGTGAGAGCTGTCCCCCGGGGTACAGGAAAGTTCCACAGGAAGGACGACCTGTCTGCTGCTTCCACTGCACCCCCTGTCCCGAGGGAGAGATCTCCAACCAAACCGGTGAGACCTACCTCAGTGACGGGAGAGAGAAAAGAGGAGGGGGAGGGGAGGGGCCTCAAGGAAACCTCAAAATGCACCTAACCAGTGATGAAAATCATGAGATGTCACTGTGGAGGTCACCTTTTCTTAAACTTCAGGTCTTGTCTTTCCTATTGTCAGGACAACGTTTTGTGATTTGTAGCTCCCAAATACTATTTTGTTAATGCAAATATTTATACCAACATAATATTAGATTAAGAACAATAAAGAGATACAGAGAAACAAATGAGATATAAATAGTGGTAAAGAAAGTGAAGGAATGAGTGAGAGATAAAGGGAATGGGAAAATGTTTATCATTATCATTTTAATATATTAATTGATGAAAATAATTATTGTGTTCAATTTTTCTGCTTTTGTTTCCCAGTAGTTAAGAGATAGAGTAACCATATTAGTTCTGGAGCATGGGCACCAGCTCTGTTGGATGCTGTTGGTGCTTATGGGTTTTTCCTATGATACCAGTTTGTCCCAATCTTGTTCAGGAACAGAATTGGGCATGTGCAGCTGGGACTCTCATGTTTCCAAGAGAAACACTAACTGTGAAGTACAAATGAATGAGTTTTCTTCTGTAGCAGCATGCAAGGATTCTTTACTTGGGAAACGGGGATAGAAAAATAATAAACATTATGGGCCAGATTTTAAGTGGTAACCGTGGGCCTATATTTGTGCGCGCAACCCGGTGCGCACAAATGTACGCCCAATTTTATAACATGCGCACGTCGAGCCCTAGGGGAGCCCCGATGGCTTTCCCCGTTCCCTCCGAGGCCGCTGTGCTGGAGGCCTCGGTCCCGCCCCTCCCCCGCCTCCATCCCTTTCACAAAGCCCTGGGACATACGCGCGAGCCGGGGCTTGCGCACATCGCCAGGCCTATGCAAAATAGGCTCGGGGCGCACAGGAGCGGTTACGTGCGTAAATCCTGAGAATTTACGCACGTAACCCTTTGAAAATCTGGCCCTATATGCACAGTTATATGGTTCTGTAAACAGGAACTGAGCTGGTGTGACCAGATACAATAGGCAGGAGGAAGATGGAGACTCAGACAGGCTATTAATAAAGATTATATCCTATTTGGGTAACATTTACAGTTTCATCCCTTCCCATATGGGAACTGGTGACCCAGTCAGGGAATATAAACCCCTTACTGTCTGAACAAGGGGGGTGATCTTTTTGCTATCGGGCGTCCAATAACCCTTCTCGATGGCTGAATAATCAGTCCCTCGTGTTCATTCTTTCCAGCGGTGTTCTCGGGACCAAAGTTTTGTCAGTGCATCTGTGACCATTTTTCTGATGGTCATTATATAAGTTTAATGGTGCCCTTCACTTGTAAGTCTCTCATAAGTACATAAGAACATAATTGCTATGCCGTGTTATGTCAAGATCCATCAAGCCCAGCTTCCTGTTTCTAACAGTGCCCAATCTAGGTTGCAAATACCTGGCATATCTAATAAATTAGGTCTATTTCCTCTTCCTCATCTCCCAAAATTGGTTCTCTCAAGCAGTGTGATTTGTAATCTGAGAAACACAAACTTTTACCAGCAAAACCTCTTCTTTCTGACTCATATGATCCCTGTCACTGACCAGTGATTAGAAATTCTCGTAACAAGACTTGCAGAAGGGGAGCCTGGGTGATCACTTCAATGTGAGAAGTATAAATGCTCATTTATCTTTCAGGGGAGGGCAATAGAGACAGGGTCAGAGACAGAAGACACCTTTTTGGATTGTCCTTTAAATCCCACCCACCTACCCTTTGCCTCCCACCTTTTCTTCAGAATGTTATATACTAGTTTTATTTGGTTTCCAATTACTTTGGTTTTGTTGACAATTTTATTTTAAGTTTACAATTTCTTTTCTTTTTTTTTTTTTTTTAGCTAAAAAGTACTTTGGTTTGTTAGGGACATTTTACCAAAGTTAAATTTTTATGTTGAATAGCTCCAAGTATTTCCCCAGTAACTCTTCCACTCCAGACTGGGAGTTCTGTGTTCACAGTATGTAGATTTTCCATGTTTTGTGGCTATGGGGACCAAGGTTTTACAACCATGTACAGGGCACTGCTTGGCCTTGCCATTTTTCTTTCCCCATTTCCAGAACTGTAGTGGTGCAAGCAATTCCAAAATATTCTAACCAACCATGAAAGAAGTCTGCTGTCTTCAGCTTAGTAACTTAGGTTGACTTAAGGAATAGCCACTGCTATTACTGGAATTAGTAGCATGGGAAGCATTTAATGTTTGTGTTCTTGTCAGGTACTTGTGATCTGAAGTGGCCACTGTTGGAAATAGGATGTTGGGCTGGATGGACCCTCAGTCTTACCCAGTATGGAAAATTCTTATGATCTTATGTACTCACTTCCAGGGATATCAACATTTTCTTATGTCTTCATGGCTAAGAATATTAGGGATGTGAATCATGTGATCGATCGTCTTAATGATCAATTTTGGCTGGGGGGAAGGGAAATCTGATCGTCATGGTTTTTGGGTTTTTTTTTAAATCGTAAAAAATCGTAAATCGGGGGAGGGCGGAAAAACCGGCACACCAAAACAACCCTAAAACCCACCCCGACCCTTTAAAACAAATCCCCCACCTTCCCAAACCTCCCCAAAATGTTTTAAATTACCTGGGGTCCAGTGGGGGTGTCCCGGCGCAATCTCCCGCTCTCGGGCCACGGCTGAGTTAATAGAAATGGCGCCGGTGGCCCTTTGCCCTTACCATATGACAGGGCAAAGGTAGCGCCGGTGCCATTTTGGTTCCTGTCACCCGCCATCACGAGTGCAGGAGATCGCTCCCGGACCCCCGCTGGACCCCCAGGGACTTTTGGCCAGCTTGGGGGGGGGCCTCCTGACCCCCACAAGACTTGCCAAAAGTCCAGCGGGGGTCCGGGAGCGACTTCCTGCACGTGAGCTGTATTGCCAATATTCAAAATGGCGCCGGCGCTACCTTTGCCCTCACTATGTCATACGGAAGACAAGCTGGACAGATTGGGCTGGGAGACAAGTCATGATAAGGCTGAAGTAGAAGGCAAGGCTGGATGAGGCTGGACTGGAAGTCACAAAACATTTAGGCTGCTTCCTGTCTTTACTCACTGTTCTGGGAAGGAGCTGGCTTCTTCTCTGGTTCCCAGGCTTCTCCCTGCTCTCCTCTGAGGCTACATTATATCCTGCTCTCGGAACCACTGGTACTCATTATGCTCTGTCTTAAGGTGGACCGGGACTAGCGATGGCTGGGACTGGTCCTTTACACACTGTTCTAGGGGTTTTCTCAGGCATACTCCATCACCTACACTCCCCCTCAGATCAATCATGTCAAATTGAGTGGCTACTCCTACCAGGGCCAAGATCCGCAGTAGGAACACCCTACTCCTTTACTTCACTGTTGCGCTAACCCTGGGGCTTTCTCTTTACTTCCTTGCCAGTATTAGTTTACAAGGTCCTAAATCAGGGACTACCTCGCTTTTTAACTCAAAGGAATCCACTTCAACTGGGGTCCTTTTGTTTCTCTGGACAACCCTCCTTGGTTAGTCTCAGAGTCCCACTCTTTATAATGTCCAGTTCATTAGTCCCATCTTGCAGCTTGTCCTCTCCAAGTTGGACCACTGGGACCTGCATTTTCTCCCCATCCTTCTTAGCTTGGGCTCCAAGAATACTTGTCCCTTTCTTGCCCTCAACTTTGGCCTCTTCTGCCACCGCCACCTTTTGGGGGTTAGTGGGGCAAAGCTCCTGAACACAATCCAACTCTTCTTCAGCCAACTGGTCATCCTGGCTCAAGGCAGCTACCACTGTCCCAGTGAGCTCCTTGCCTTCTATCTCTGGCCTCGGTGTCTCAGCTCCCCCTTTTGCGCAGTCCATGGGGAGTGATTCAGCCATGATAAGGTCATGCTGCTGATCACTAAGGTATTGCCACTGCTTTCCAGCTGGAAGCAATGCTTTTCCCTCCTGAATGTCCACCAGCTCTTCCCCTGGTGCAGACTCTCTCAGCCTGCTGGTTAACCCGAAGCCAGGAAACCCCTTCTGTATCAGTCTTTTCTCTATCTTCTTTCTCTAGTGAGACTGTGCTGTCTCCTTCAGACCATTCTGTGCTGGCTCCTTCATGCCAGTGCACGCTGCCTCCCTCAGACATGAGCTCCCTTGCTTTGGGTCTTCCTGGCCCTGATGTTCATTCCTCGTCTCTGTCATTTAATGCACATGTTGCAATCTCTTCTCTCTCAGTCACCAGCTATAGCCATTTGACACACCCTGTTATAGTCCCACTGGCAGCAGAACTTTTCTTTCACAGGGAAAATACAAAATAAAATCCTGACTTATCCAGCACTAACTGAATTAATTTTTCCCTTCCTACACAGGCAGCACTACTCGCTGGTCTGTTACATTTAAAACGTTGAACTACCTCTGAAGCCAGGCCCGGGAAATTTTTCTTTTTCTCTTAGTGCTTTTCTAGCACAACTCAGCCGTATCTTTTTTATTAACAGAAGAATACAAACAATGGAGAAAAATGTTCGGCTTCTTTTCTCCTCTCTCTCCCTCCCCTGGAGGCTTGAGCATTGCTCTGTAGAACGTTTAAAGCACTCAGGCTTTCAAACAAACTTCTTTTCCTTTTCTTTATTTCTCTGGAGGCATGGGGGTTTCTGGCTGTACCGAGCAGGGGACTTGGCAGCTGCTATTAGTCAAACTGGCACCAGCCACCCTTTGCCCTACCATGTGAGAGTGGCTGTCCAGTGGCACCAATAATCCCTGTCACATGATGGGGCAAAAGGTGGCCGGCGCTCCTGTGCACCCTGCTAGACCACCAGGGACTGTTGATGTATCTTTTATAGCCTTCTAGCACTCATAGGGCTTCCTTAGTATATAACCATTAATTTTCTTGAAATCAATCATTCTGAAGTTAGGAAACTTGTTTGGTTAGTTTGGTTTTGTTCCCGTATTTAAGAATCCAGATATATTCTTTTAGATTCTAACTTTTCATGTCTTTTATCCATGAATGGATTTTAGAAATCTATAATTTGAAACAGCACTAATTATTGTTTATATTCTTACAGATGCCATTTTGTGCATCAAGTGTCCTGATGACCATTGGAGCAACCAGAAGCAAGATCGGTGCATCAGGAGAGTGGTGGAGTTCCTTTCTTTCAGTGACACTTTGGGGGCTTGGTTGGGAGCTGCTGCCATTTTCCTCTCAGTGATTGCTGCTGTGCTCCTGTTGATATTTATCCAACACAGAAACAGCCCTATTGTGAGGGCCAACAACCGAGGTGTCAGCTACCTTCTCCTAGCCTCCCTCATCTTTTGCCCCCTCTGCTCTCTCATTTTTATTGGGAAGCCTGTAGAGCTCCGCTGTGTCCTACGCCAGACTGCATTTGGCCTAGTCTTCTCCTTTTGTGTGGCCTGTATTCTTGCCAAGACCACTGTGGTTGTGGTAGCTTTCAAGGCCAGGTCCCCAGATAGCATGTACCGAAGGTGGTTAGGTTACAGAACCCCAGTCACTGTCATCCTAAGCTGTTTGTCAATTCAGGCCATCATCTGCTTCACCTGGATATGTATGTATCCCCCTTTCCCAGAGTTCAACTGGAAGGACTCTCCAGCCAAAATCCTCCTGGAGTGCAATGAGAACTCACGGATCGCCTTCTACTGCATGCTGGGATTCCTGAGCCTGCTGGCTGGCATCAGTTTCCTGGTAGCATTTCAAGCCCGGAAACTTCCAGACCGCTACAATGAGTCCAAGTGGATTGCTTTCAGCATGACGGTGTTTCTTAGTGTCTGGACCTCCTTCCTACCAGCCTACCTGAGCACTCATGGGAAATACATGGCCGCTGTGGAGATATTCGCGATTTTGTCCTCCAGCACTGGTGTCCTAGCCTGCATATTTCTGCCCAAGTGCTACATCATTTTGCTAACATGGAGATCTGGCAATGTGACAACATTTAGTAAGAAACAGGCCTTAAGCAGGAAAGAAATATGATAGACCATTTGCATCACCTGAACGGATTTTGAAAAGAAAATTTTCATATTATATTATTCAAAATATTTCCAGATTTGGCAGCCTCCAGAAATCCACTTTCCCAAGAGGCTAAAAAGAATAAGCAGTGTCATAGTGACGATAGTGTTATTCCTGGGTGGGAAAAACAAGATATTGGATCTAAAGTCTCACACCTAGTTGTGTACCTTAATTGCACAGTTCTCACACACTTAATACACCTTTCCGACAGTCCATGATCCCCTGCAGGGGAAGCTCAGTTTCAAGACCCTGTTACATTTTTTACATTTTGTTCAATATTCCCATTCCTTTCCTAGATTCTATTTCCTTGATACATGTTCAAGTTTCCCAAATTCTCAGTATAATGCAAGCAACTTTGCAAGTATTTGATAACCTTCCCCTTAATATTCTTGAAGAATCTTAGTATACTTGAAGCAATCTTGTAAGTAATTTTTGTGCTGTGTATATATTTCCCACCTCATGTATTCATATTTCCAGCTTTAATTAATCCTCCTGACTGTTTCCTTGTACCCTTATATTTCCATGTATAGTTAACTTGAACCTTCATATATCCATATATAGTTAATCATTCTGACATATATATTGTTCATGGTGTTGCATATATTTGTTTTCCTGTTTCTTGTCAAACGCAACTTAAGCATAGTTTATTGTTTACTGTTAACCAATGTGATATCATTGATAAATGTCGGTATATAAAACCATTAAATACATAAATAAATAAATACCTCCAATCTCTCTCTTTCTGTCCCTTTGTCAACATCACTGACAAAGTGGCGGACTAGCGTAGTGGGTCGAGCAGTGTGTTGTAAACTAGGATAACCAAGGTTCATATCCCAATACTGTTCCTTGTCATCTTCTGTGAGTCATTTTATCCTTTATTGCCTCAGGTAGAAACTTAGATTGTGAGCCCAGGGGGGATAGGGAAATATCTTCCACTTTGATGTGACTGAAAAGGCAAAATATAAAATAAATGAATGAAGATCTCCCCAAATAACTTCACAATTACCAAACTGGATGGGTTCTAATTAATTTTACTAATAGGATGTAAAAGTAAATTGATGGTCCCTTATAGCTGAAATTGAAAATAATCCAATTGATCTTCATGAAATGAACATTAGCAAGAAATTCTCCCATTACTCCCAGCCTGTTCTGTGGATAATTTGGCCTTTCACCTTTTCTCACATCACCATTTCATTTCCAGTTCTTCCTCATTGGAATAGGTAGAAATGTATCCAAATTTACTTCCATTACTAAACACAGACCCATTCCTCATACCTCTCTTGCATTCGTCTTTATTTATCTTCACAATCTGCAGTACCATTGGGGCACCAGAATTCCAACACAGCCGTAGCATAAGATCTCAAATCATACTTCTCCAGTATAGAAGAGAGTCAATTCTTGACCTCTGACACCTCTTTTTCTCATATCCTTTCTAGATAAAAAGGTACCTCCTTCTTCAGTCATCTGAAACTTTGAGTCCCCAGGCCCTTTGGTCCTCATAAACATAAAAATGACAAAAAGGTGTCACTCAAATGTGAAACCAAATAAGAAGCAGAAAGGGTGAAAAAAAACTCCCTCCTCAATCAACTAAAGGTCTCCAACAAACCATGGACAAAATGTAGGGATAAGGTGCTCTAGCTCCTTACTCATACCAATCTCAATTCAGAGAGACCCCAGATTCCTAACCCAAGAAAAATAACAAACATGGAACAGCATATGCCATGATACTCTATAGGAGATTAACTCAGGAAATCCAACTCAAATATCCACACACTGAGATGGTTACAAGGTTTCTTTATACAATCAGAGCACATCATCTACTTCTTCCTCATAGGGGAACACCTATCCCAGCTTTTATTCTCTAATCTTGTTAGCGGTGTGGACCCTTGAACCGGGACGAGGTTTAGAGCCACCACTGAAAGATGGCCCCCAGTGGTCCTCATCTCCAGGAGGCAGTACTGGCGAAGAAAACCCGGCTGGAGCTTCACCGATACCAGCCCACGTTCCCTTCAGGTTGAGCCCTTGGGTGCTGGGGCTGGCAGGACTTAGGTGCGGGTCTTCTCTTGATGAGGGTCCAAGAGGTGAAGAGGCGGTGTCAGGAGGTCCGGGTGGAGGCAGGCGGAAGTCAGATGAATCCGTGGACAGACCGGGGGTCAGGGCAGGCAGCGAACTAGCGGTATGAGGAGACAAGCCAAAGGTCAGGACGGGCAGGGAACAAGCAGAGTCAGGAAGCCAAGCCGAGGACAGAACCAGGAGGATCAGGTGCTCAGGGTCTGGAACATGCAGGAACTTGGGATCAGGAAGAAGCAGGAACTCAGGATCAGGAATGAGCAGGAACTCAGGAACGCAGCAGCAACACACTCTCATGAGTAGGACCTGATGCCAAGGCAAGGTACAGGAAGCTGATGCGACCTTAAATAGCCCCGACCTGTGATGTCATCTTCGGGGGCTGGGCCAGGGTTTCCCTCTTCAGCTCCTTTAAGTAGGAGCAAGCGCCGCGCGCATGTGCCTAGGAGAGCGCATGCTGAGAGGAAGTAGGTGGAGTCGGGGCTGCGTGAGAGAGATACTCTCACTGGATTCGGGACCCAGCCACCCTGGACCGTCAAGGAGGGAGTCTGGATTGGGTGCCTGCCGGTATGGGTAAGGGGGACCGACCGTGGGTTGCCGCGGCTGGGATTCCCAACAGTACCCCCCCCCCCCTTTATGCCCCCTCACAGAAGGACCAGGCTTGCCGGGGTGTGCCCGATGGAACTGCTGGAGAAGGGATTTGTCCAGGATATTCGAGGCGGGTTCCCAGGTGTTCTCCTCTGTTCTGAATCCCTCCCAGGAAATCAGGTACTCCCAGCATCTGTGGTTGCGTCTCACATCCAATACGTCCTTGACCTGGTAGACCTGGTCTTCTTCTGAGGCAATGTCTGGGGGTTCTGGTGGCTTGCAGTAGAACAAGGAGAGCACCAGTGCTTCAACAAGAAGATGTGGAACACATTGTGTATTTTCAAACTAGAGGGCAGGCAAAGATGGTAGGAGACCAGGCCCAGGCGTTCGCTTACTGTAAACGGACCAATGTATTTATGTGCCAACCTCATTAAGGACACTTGAAGATGGATATGGCGAGTGCTCACCCATACTCAAACTCCTGGCTTAAAGAGGGGAGCTGGCAGAGGTGTTTGTAGGACCCTCTCTTGGCTGCATCAACAGCTCGCAGGAGATTAGCCTGGGTGGTGTCCCACAGTGAGTGGAGTTGCTGGGCAGTGAGCTGGGCCGCAGGAGAGGATACCATGAGTGGCATGGGCAGCGGTGGCACCGGTTGTCATCCAAAGACCAGTTGGAATGGAGAAGCTCCCGTTACGGAATGGATGTGGATGTTATGGGAGAATTCTGCCCAGGGAAACAGGGCGGCTCAATCGTACTGTCTGCTGCTGACAAAAGAGTGGAGGAAGGTTTTCAGGGTCTGGTTGGTTCGTTCAGCCTGCTTGTTCCCCTGAGGGTGAAATGCTGATGTGAAATCCAGCTGTATCCCAAACCTTTTACACAGGGAGCACCAATATTTCGCCATAAACTGGGGCCCACGGTCAGAAGCTATGTGTCACGGGAGACCATGGAGGTGAAAGATGTGCTGAGTGAACAGCTGGACAAGTTCGGGCACTGAGGATAGCTTGGGAAGAGCGATGAAGTGCGCCATTTTTGAAAATCTATTGATGACCACCCAAATGACTTGGTTCCACTAGATGAGGGTAGATACACCACGAAGTCCGTGGAGACGTGGGTCCACTGTTCTTTGGGCACCTACAATGGTTGCAAAAGACCCCAGGAGCATCCGGGCAGAGGTTTCTGCTGGGCACAGGTTGGGTAGGAGACAACGTAGGCCCGGATATCACGTTCCATCTGTGGCCACCAGTAGTGGCGGGATAGTAGCTTCAGTATACGAGCCCTGCCGGGATGACCGGCGGTGAGGGAGTCATGCGCCCATGCAAGGATCTTCTGATGAAGGCAAAGAGGACTACTGTTTTCCCCAGGGACACCGTATAGGTGGCGGTTAGAAGAACTTTGCCAGGATCCAAAATGTATTGGGGCGCAATTTGCACATCCTCTGTTTCGTAGAGCCTGTTTTGTAGAGCGTACTGGGCCGGCAGGGCTGGTGAGGTCATGGCCAGCAGGAGTCTGGGCCAGGGCAGGCCACGGCTCTAGCATTCTTAGAGGCTGGTCGGTACCGCAGAGAGAAATTGAAACGGCTGAAGAACAGCAACCAGTGGGCCTGGCGGGGGTTCAGGCATTGAGTTTGACTGAGGTTCTTAGGATCAGTATAAACCGTGAAGGGGTACTGGGCTCCCTCGAGCCATTGCTGCCACTCCTCCCTCGCCCATCTTGATGGCCAAGAGCTCCTTGTCCCCGATGCCATAGTTCTTTTGCGCTGGTGTGAACTTGTGGGAAAAATAGCAACATGGTAACAAGGCCCTGTTGCTGGAATGCTGGCTGAATACTGCTGCTACCGCAACATCAGAGGCATCTACCTCCATCACGAATGGACGTGAGGGGTCGAGGTGACGGAGGCAGGGGTCACAGAGAAAGGCCTGTTTTAATTCCTCGAATGCTTGGAGCACCTCGGGAGGCCAATGTCTGGCGTCGGACCCCTTCTTTGTGAGAGCAGTAAGGGGTGCTACTAGGTGTGAGTAATGGGGAATAAAATGTCAGTAGAAGTTGGTGAAGCCAAGGAAACGGGGGAGGGCATGGACCCCCATGGGTCGTGGCCAGTCCCGGATACTTGCGACCTTCTCGGGGTCCATATGGAATCCTGTATTGGAAACAATGAAGCCCAGGAAGGGGAGAGACTCACGTTCAAAAAGGCATTTTTCCAATTTGGTCCAGGTTGGAGAGCTGGAGTAGCTAGGTATGGAGAGTAAATCCCATCCGTAAGGAGTTCCCTTGCTAACTCAATTAGCTAGCAAAAAGTGTAGGCTTTTGTATCCGGGATGCATGACGTCATCACAGGGGGACACCCCTGAGGTTCGCGCCAAAGAGAGAATAAGAAGCAGGGCCATGCAGCGGGTGCGCCCTATGGTACCTGGACAACATGGCGGGATGCAACGCCAAAGCTGGACCGGGGATGCCGGAGAGGATGGCAGGCAGACGCTGCGGCAGCCAGATGTCCATCAACCGTGGGAGGAGTCGCAAAAAAGGTAAGGTGGGCGGAGTGGAGACGACGGGCAGCGACAATCGTAACAAATGCGGACCAGATTGTAGGTTCCTCAGAGGTCCAACTTAGTGAAGACCTTTGCTCCCTGAAGATGGTCAAGCAGTTCCGGGTGATGGCGTTAAGGCCTCAATAATCGATGCAAGGAGTCAAGGTGCCATCCTTCTTCGCCATGAAAAAGAACCCGGCAACTGCCGGAGAGGTGGAAGGATGGATGAAGCCCTATCCAGGTTCTCACAGAAGTACTGCGACATCGCCTGAGTCTCAGGGAGAGACAGCGGGTACACCCAGCCCCAAGGGGGTGTGGTATTTGGCAGGAGGTCGATGGCAGAGTTGAACTGATGGTGCTCTAGGAGTTTCACCGCCTTCTCCTTTGAGAATACATTCGCGAAGTCTGCGTACCTGGCCAGCAGGGCTGGTGAGGTCATGGCCAGCAGGAGTCTGGGCCAGGGCAGGCCATGGAGACAGGTGGAATAGCATTTGGGCCCCCAGGAGATGAGTTGCAGCGTCTCCCAGTTGATGCAGGGAGTGTGCCTCCGGGGCCACGGGAGTCCCAGCACCATTAGGTGAATGGCCTTCTCAAATACAAAGAATGAGATCTCCTCTTTGTAGAACATTCGGGTGCAGAGTCTCACCGGGGCGATGACGTGGGTGACTCTACCTGGTAATGTGTCTCCTTGAATCGAGGAGATCACAAACAGTGGGATCCTGGGAACAACGGGGAACTATAGTTGCTTAACAAGGTCCGACAGGATAAAGTTTCGCCCAGCTGTGGAGTCATTGAAGGCCAAAGTTGGAAAGGAGCCGTCGGGGTAATGGAGAGTTACTGGAGTGGTGCACTGGGGAGTGGGGTTTACACAGCCTAGGGTCAGCTCCCCCATGATGCCTAGGCTCTAGAGTTTCCTGGCCTCTCGGGACACTGGGCTAACATGTGGCCCTTACCGGCGCAATAGAGAAAGAGGGCTAGTGTCCTGCATCGCTGCATCTCTTCCAGTGAGAGGTGGCTACGGCCGAGTGGCATAGTGTCTTCACTCCGTATGGGAGCTGGTTCCAGAGGTGGAGGCGGGGCCAGGGGCCATAAGAAAGATTGAGCCAAGGGTATGGTTCTGCACCCTGGCTTCAGCTCCTGTAGGCGCTGCTGCAGGCGGCGATCAATTCACCTGGTCAGGTCAATAAGGGCTTCCAGATCCTCCGGCAGTTCCTGGGCAGCTAGCTCATCCTTAATTCTAGAGGCCAAGCCCTCTAGAAAAATACTATGAAGGCTTTCCTAATGCTAGCCTACCTCAGATGCCAGGGTACGGAACTCCACTGCTTAGTACATCAAGGAGCAAGAACCCTGGCGGAGGTGAAGGAGGTCCGAGGTGGCCCCCGACTTCCAGCCAGGTTCGCCAAAGACCTGTTTAAAAATCTGAACAAAGCAGGAGAGGTCCCCAATTAGGGAGTTCCCATGCTCTCATAGGGCAGAAGCCCAGGCCAGAGCTTTGCCATCGAGCAACAACAGAATGAAGGTGGTTTTGACCTGGTCGCTGGTAAACTGTGCCGGTTGCAAGGAAAAGTACATGAAGCAGTGGTTCAGGGACCTGCGTCACTGCTTCGGGTCCCCTGAGTAGCGAGGAGGCACTTGGAGGTGAGAGAAGCAGAAGGGGCTTGTGCTGCTGTGGGTTACGGTGGGGAAATCCCGGGCATTGGAGTTGAGTCCAGTCAATTGGCCAGACGTTCAACCGTAGCTGCCAGGGCATCTAGGCACTGCTGTTGTTGATGGAGTCGCTGAGCCAGGCCAGGAATGGCTTGGAGACCAGTCAGGTCCGCCGGGTCCATGGCCTTGGCAAACTGTTCGTGGTGTGGACCCTTGAACCAGGACGAGGCATGGAGCCATCACTGAGAGACGGCCTCCAGTGGTCCTCATCTCCAGGAAGCGGTACTGGAGAAGATGACCCAGCTGGAGCTTCACCTACACCAAACCATGTTCCCCTCAGGTTGAGCCCTTGGGTGCCGGAGCCAGCAGGACTTAGGTGCAGGTCTTCTCTCAACGAGGGTCCAAGAGGTTAAGAGGTGGCATCTGGAGGTCTGGTTCGAGGCAGGCGGAAGTCAGAGGAAGCCGTGGATGGAACGGGGGTAAGGGCAGGCAATGAACCAGCAGTACAAAGAGACAAGCCAAAGATCAGGACGGGCAGCGGACAAGCAGAGTCAGGAAGCCAAGCCGAGGTCAGAACCAGCAGGATAATCCAAGAAGCAGTGGCTCGAGGTCTGGAACACACAGGAACTTGGGATCAGGAACAAGCAGGAACTCATGATCAGAAACAAGTAGGATCTCAGGAACGCAGCAACAACATACTTTCACGAGTAGGACCTGTTGCCAAGGCAAGGTACAGGAAGCTGATGCGACCTTAAATAGCCCTGACCTGTGATGTCATCTTCGGGGGCCAGGCCAAGGTTTCCTGCCATTGCCCCTTTAAGTTGGGGCAAGCCCCACGTGCACGCGCCTAGGGGTGCGCACACTGAGAGGAAGTCGGCGGTATCCGGGGCCGCATGAGAGAGACGCTGTCGCTGGATTCGGGACCTAGCCGCCCCGGGCCATCAAGGAGGGAGTCTGGGTCGAGTGCCTGCCGTTGCGGGTAAGAGGGACCAACAGCAGGTTGCTGCGGCCGGGATTCCGAACAAATCTTTCTCTACCTCCCCTGAATTTTGGTCAAATCTTACTGATAAGGAATCCTATCGGGCAGATTTTCAAAGCCCTGCTCGTGTAAATCCGCCCGGATTTACGCGAGCAGGGCCTTGCGCGCCGGCGCGCCTATTTTCCATAGGCCACCGGCGCGAGCAGAACCCCGGGACTCGCGTAAGTCCCGGGGTTTCTGAAAAGGGGCGTGTCGGGGGCGTCGCCGAGTGATGCCGCGTTTGGGGGCGTGGCACGGCGTTTGGGGGGCGGGCCCGGGGTGTGGCGCCGGCCCGTGGGCGTTCCGGGGGCATGGCCGCACCCTCCGGAACCACCCCCGGGTCGGGTCTCGGTGCGCCGGCAGCCCGCTGGCGCGCGTGGATTTACGTCTCCCTCCGGGAGGCATAAATCCATGGATAAAGGTGGGGGGGGGGTTTAGATAGGGCCGGGGGGGTGGGTTAGGTAGAAGAAGGGAGGGGAAAGTGAGGGGAGGGCGAAAGAGAGTTCCCTCCGAGGCCGCTCCGATTTCGGAGCGGCCTCGAAGGGAACGGAGGCAGGCTGCGTGGCTCGGCGTGCGCGAGCTGCCCAAAATCGGCAGCCTTGCACGCGCCGATCCAGGATTTTAGAAGATACACGCGGCTACGCGCGTATCTTATAAAATCCAGCGTACTTTTGTTTGCGCCTGCTGCGCAAACAAAAGTACGCGATCGCGCAGTTTTTAAAAATCTACCCCTATGGTTCCATATACCCTTCCCCAGTGTTTTGGAAAGCAGTCACAAATTTACCTCACAAACAAGGTATACCATAACACCACATAGACATAAAGAGAATCTATCATGACTATGCACACCAATCACAATAGGCTTTACATCTGGTATAGGCATTCTAAAACATGGGCTTATACCTCATTTTTAAACAAAAATCTAACCTAGTAATAATCACTATACAGATTGATTAGCCCTCCTCTTTATTTTTATTTAATTTATATCCCACCTATGCCAAGGCATACAATAACAGGTAAACACGAATTGCAAATAGCAATAATATAAATGAGAAAGAGACTTTGAATATATCTGTGGGACCTTCATACCACCCTTATGGTTTTTGGAACCTGGTATTGTTCACATTAACAACCTGTAGGGTCTTGTATAATCATCGGTCCTTTTTTTTTTTGTTTGTTTTTTTCTACCAATTTTAAACATGATAACTTTCACCAAAGCAAAAGAAATAATTTTACTTCCCCTTTTGTATCCTGTCATCTTGCCAAGCCCGACACGATATCATGTTTCACTAGAGCTGCTTCAGGGGCATCAATTTGTAGTGAATACTTTTGCCATTCTCACTGATTAATCAATTCTTTGTCCCATAAAAGTCTTCTAAAAAATAGAGATACATTTATTAGCGTCCCAACATACAATGCACTAATAGAGCTGTGAAGTACAGTGACTTACTCAGGTGTCCAGCGCTTCAGCAAACATTCCTACTCCAAGTGAAAAACATCTACTCTATATGGGTTTTTAAACATTTCACATGACAGCACGCAACTGAGCGTGATGTCGTATGTTATTTATATCCATGGAAGCAGCGTGACTACGCGCTAATTACAAAAAAGCAGTTCATTCCATTTCTTTATCGAGAGCCCGCGAATCCACGGTGTTGAGCCGATAGATCCATTTTTGTTCCTGTTGGGCCAATCTCAGAATGCGATCCCCACCTCGCCAATGTGCTGCCCCTTTTTCCAGAATGGTCCATCTGCAATCATGAAAATCATGATCCTTTTTAAGAAAATGAATTTAAGAGGTGCCTACAACCTGGTCCGGATCCGTCCCGGGGATGAATGGAAGACCGCTTTCAACACCCGGGACGGACACTACGAGTATTTGGTCATGCCGTTCGGCTTGTGTAATGCGCCTGCTGTGTTCCAACATCTAATGAACGAAATACTTCGAGAACTATTATACTCCTGTGTAATTATATATTTGGACGACGTCCTCATTTTTTCCCGAGATCTGAACTCCCACCGGTACCACGTCCGGCAAGTACTTCAGATTCTTCGCGATCACCATCTCTAATCAAAACTGGAGAAGTGCTTATTTGAACAGGACACCTTGCCCTTTCTGGGGTATGTTATCTCAGCCACAGGGTTTTCCATGGACCCAGATAAGGTATCTGCAATCAGAAAGTGGCCCCAACCCATGGGCTTAAAAGCACTGCAGCGATTCCTAGGATTCGCAAATTTCTACAGGCACTTCATACCACAGTATTCGCAACTAGTAGCTCCTCTGACCGCTCTAACTAAAAAGGGCGCAGACGCTCGACGCTGGCCCCCCGAGGCCTGTAAAGCATTCAATGACTTGAAGGAGGCCTTCCTACTGGACACCTGTTTGCGGCATCCCGATCCATCGCGTCCCTTCATTGTCGAAGTGGACGTCGGAGCCGTTCTCTTCCAATGCTCCAGTACCGGACACCTTCTACCATGCTCTTATTTTTCAAAGAAATTCACCCCTGCCGAGGCCAACTATGGAATAGGCGACAAAGAGTTGTTAGCCATCAAGTTGGTTTTCGAGGAGTGGAGGCAGTAGCTGGAGGGGGCTCAACACCCAGTCACTGCCTATACTGACCATAAAAATTTGGAATTCCTCACTCAAGCCCAGCGTCTCAACCCCAGGCAGGCTCGCTGGTCCTTATTCTTCAGTCGATTTAACTTCGTCCTCAAATATCGGCCTGCATCGAAGAATGTGCGGACAGACGCCTTGTCCCGCAACACTATTCTTGAAGAAAAAGAGGATCCTCCTCAGTATATCATCGACCCAGCCAAAATCTACCTAGCCAGTACCAACGTCTCCGCTCAGGGAAGAGTGGTGGTTCCTCGTAGGGACCACACTAGAGTACTCAAGTGGGCCCATGACTCTCTCACAGGAGGCCATACCGGCAGAGACAGGACGTTAGACCTTCTGAATCGTTACTACTGGTGGCCCAGGGTACGTCAAGATGTGCGTATGTACGTTGATTCCTGCCCGGTGTGTGCTCGACAAAAACCAGTCGGCGGTCGACCTTGGGGCCTATTACGGCCTCTACCAATTCCTACCGAGCCGTGGACCCACATCGCCATGGACTTCATGGTTGATCTACCACCCTCTGAGGGTAACACCGTAATATGGGTCACCATAGACCGTTTTTCTAAGATGGTCCACCTAGTCCCTTTGCCTAAACTACCCTCTGCACCGGAGCTGGCTCTTCTCTTCACGCAACACATCTTTCGGGCCCACGGACTCCTCAGAGTATTGTGTCTGATCGGGGGCCACAATTAACGGCACGGTATTGGCGGGCCATTTGCAAAAGGTTCCGAGTACAACTAAATCTGTCCACAGCATTTCATCCTCAGAGCAATGGACAGACCGAGCGAATGAATCGCTCCCTCAAGACGTTCCTCCGCAGCTTCATTTCCAAAAAAATGGATAACTGGGTCTCCCTTCTACCATGGGCCGAGTTTGCGTACTATAATCACACACATTCGGTTACTGGGCTATCACCCTTCCAGTCAGTCTTCGGTCGGAACCTTAGACCGCCAGTACCATTTCCTGTTGCTATTCTCTCACCTGCAGCGCAAACATCGGCTCTCCACCTTCACCAGTGGTGGAGAGTTATCCAGCAACGACTCTCACAGGCGGCTAACAAAGCACGAAGGGTCACCAATCGCCATCGGCGTCCGGCACCGGTTTTCCTGCCCGGTACCAAGTTATGGTTAAGCACTAAGAACCTCAACCTGCCCGCATCCTCACGGAAATTAGCCTCCAGATACTGTGGGCCTTTCCGGGTGGCAGAACGGATTGGCTTAGTGTCCTATAGGCTCCGTCTGCCCTCCTCCTTCCGCATTCACAATGTATTTCATGTGTCCCTGTTGAAACCTGTGGTAGTTTCCCGCTTCCACCAACCAAGTGCTGATACAGTGCCAGCTTCCTCGAACGAAGAACCCACGTACCAGGTACGAGAAGTGTTGGATGTGCACTTCCACAACCATCGTTGGGAATACCTCCTGGCTTGGGAAGGATGCGGATCTGAGGA
Source organism: Rhinatrema bivittatum (assembly GCF_901001135.1). NCBI lineage: Eukaryota > Metazoa > Chordata > Amphibia > Gymnophiona > Rhinatrematidae > Rhinatrema > Rhinatrema bivittatum. Next base: position 511,360,309 of record NC_042615.1, on the reverse strand, counting down.
GAACATTTGGGAACCTGCTCGGAATATACTGGACAAGTCCTTGCTACACCAGTTTCATCACGACAACCCCAGTAAACCTGGACCCCTGAGGAGGGGGCGTAAGAGGGGGGGTATTGTTGCGGTACCGGCCGTGCTCGTTGCGACCGGCCCCTTACCTTCCTCCGGCGCCGCTTCAGGGGAACAAGCCATCCCCGCAGGTCCGCCGCTGCGGCCTACCCGCAGCGCTCCCACGAGGGAGACGCCATCGGGAGTCTTCGGCCCCGCCCCTAGGGCTCGCGCGCGCGCAGAGGGAGGCCTTTTGAAGGCCCTCTGGCGCGAAGAGCCGGACACGCTCCCTTTTGACGTCAGACACCGAGGGGGATTTAAACCCGGCGTCTGATGTCCTTCCTTGCCTTGCAACACGGTCGCTTCTTTGAAGTTTCGAGTTGCTGTTCCTGCCTGCCTGCTCGTCCTGCCTGCCTGCCTGCTCGTCCTGCCTTCCTGCCTGCCTGCCTGCCTACTCGTCCTGCCTGCCTGCCTGTCTGCCAGCCTCCCTGCCTGCCTGCCTGCCTGACTTGACTCCGGTTTGTCTCATCGCTTCGATTCCTGCTGCCTGCCCTGACTCTGGTTTGGTTCCTCGTTTCCGTATTCTGCTGCCTGCCCTGACCTCGGCCCGTCTGTCTCTGCTGCTTCTTGTGGTCCGTCCTGTTCCTGCTCCTGCTCCGCTCCAGGTCTTCTTCCTCACCGGCTTATCTCCTAAGTCCCAGTGGTCCGGGTCCCTACGGGCTCCTCCTGGGGGGACCGCGGATCTCCAGGGTGAAGCCACCTAAGCCCTAGCGACCCGGGCTCCAACAGCTCCTCTGGGGGAGTCACGGGTTTCCAGGTGAAGACTCGTCTCCAGCAGCGTGCATCTGCCTCCCGACCGTCCTTCAATGTCGATCTGCCCAAGGATCCACGTCCGGACCACAACAATCTGACTCGTTCTGAATCCCAATTTCTCATTAACAAGCATCCTCGTATACCAGTGCTGTATATTGTTCCAAAGATTCATAAATCACTTAGTAACCCTCCCGGGAGGCCCATAATGTCAACAAATGATTTGGTTTTGGAACTTGTCTCAATATTTCTAGATACAATTCTTCAACCGATAGTCCTTTGGCTCCATCGTTCATAAAGGATACTTCAAGCATGATGTAATTTCTACAAACCTTGCAAATTGAACCGAATTCTATTTTAGCCACCTTTGACATACAATCATTATATACTGTTATACCTCAGGACCAGGCAATAAATGCAGTTAATAAAGTATTACTTTCTAGGGATGTGAATCGTTTTTTGACGATTTAAAATATCGTCCGATATATTTTAAATCGTCAAAAATCGTTAGGGCCACGATACAATACCAATTCCCCCGATTTATCGTCAAAAAATCGTAAATCGGGGGAAGGGGGAGGGCAGGAAAACCGGCACACTAAAACACCCTAAAACCCACCCCTGACCCTTTAAATTAAATCCCCACCCTCCCGAACCCCCCCCCAAATGCCTTAAATTACCTGGGGGTCCGTAGCGGCGGTCTGTAGCTTAAATTACCTCCGTAGCCTTAAATTACCTCCGTAGCGGCGGTCCGTAGCTAAATCGTGTAGTCTTCAGCCGGCGCCATTTTGCAAAATGGCCGCCGCAAAATGGCGGCGGCCATAGACCAAAACGATTCGACACAGGAGGTCGTTCCGGACCCCCGCTGGACTTTTGGCAAGTCTTGTGGGGGTCAGGAGGCCCCCCCAAGCTGGCCAAAAGTTCCTGGGGGTCCAGCGTGGGTCCGGGAGCGATCTCCTGCCGCGAATCGTTTTCCGTACGGAAAATGGCGCCGGCCATACGCGTATGGCCGGCGCCATTGTCTGTACGGAAAATGGCGCCGGCAGGAGATCGACTGCAGGAGGTCGTTCAGCGAGGGTTCCGGACCCCCGCTGAACGACCTCCTGCAGTCGATCTCCTGCCAGCGCCATTTTCCGTACGGAAAACGATTCGCGGCAGGAAATCGCTCCCGGACCCCCGCTGGACCCCCAGGAACTTTTGGCCAGCTTGGGGGGGGCCTCCTGACCCCCACAAGATTTGCCAAAAGTCCAGCGGGGGTCCGGAACGACCTCCTGCGTCGAATCGTTTTGGTCTATGGCTGCCGCCATTTTGCGGCGGCCATTTTGCAAAATGGCGCCGGCTGAAGACTACACGATTTAGTGTGCCGGTTTTCCTGCTCTCCCCCTTCCCCCGATTTAGCTACGGACCGCCGCTACGGAGGTAATTTAAGGCTACGGAGGTAATTTAAGCTACGGACCGCCGCTACGGACCCCCAGGTAATTTAAGGCATTTGGGGGGGGGGGGTTTGGGGAGGGTGGGGGATTTAATTTAAAGGGTCGGGGTGGGTTTTAGGGGGTTTTAGTGTGCCGTGTTTTAGTGTGCCGCTGGACCCCCAGGTAATTTAAGGCATTTGGGGGGGGGGGTTCGTGAGGGTGGGGGATTTAATTTAAAGGGTCGGGGGTGGGTTTTAGGGGGTTTTAGTGTGCCGGCTCACAATTTTAACGATTTTCACGATACTTTACACACCCAAACGGCAACAATACGATTCCCTCCCCCTCCCAGCCGAAATCGATTGTTAAGACGATCGAGGACACGATTCACATCTCTATTACTTTCAAGATCACCTCCACAACGCATCCCTTCAGAGTACATCATCAAATTATTGACATTAGCACTGGGGAAAAATTATTTTGCGTATAATGGTCAATTTTATCTTCAAACATGTGGAACGGATATGGGGGCGGCCATGGCCCCCAAAGTTGCCAATGTTTTTGTGGCATATTTTGAGCAATCATACCTGACAGACATGCAATGGAAACTGCATTTGGCCTGCTGGAAGTGATACATTGACATCTTTATTGTTTGGAACGGGTCACTATCCACTCTAATGGTCTTTTATTAATGGTTGAATACATTGTCATCGTGTTTGAAATTTACCATTACCTATGATCAGTCTGAGATTGTCATTTTGGACATTTTGATCACCAAGCACACCACTTCTGTAAGGACTAGCATTTATAGTAAACCAACCAAAAGCAATAATTTACTTCGTTTTGGTAGTTCCTACCCAACAGCTTTTAAACACAGTCTCCCCATCAGACAATTCCTTCGATTTCGTTCCCTATGCTCTGAACAGGATGAATTCAAAAGACGGGCTAATTGTTTTTTTGGACAGAGGCTACCCTCCTTCATGTATTCGGACAGCATACCCAAGAGCTTTATATAACCATCGAGAACACTTATTTTTGCAACCTGCACCTAGTGGGGATTTGAACCAGCAGACGCTAGTATTAAAACATTTGCCAATGGCTGCATTAATCAGCCAAGCCATTAGAAAACACTGGTGTATGTTTCAGAATATAAACTCAGTATTTTCTTCTCGTCTACATATAGCCTATACACCTGGATGGAACATAAGAGATCAAGTAGTTCGATCAAGTGATTACATCCCAGTTCCAACACTGGTTGAAAACAACTTGTGCCAGTATAATTTATGTCAGATGAAACTCTCTACTGCTGACCCATCCTTATTTGATGGTTATCAAGTATTATCTCCCTTGGAACTTTCTTTCAGGTCAACGTTTGTAGTGTACTACATCATCTGTCCATGCAATTTAAAATACATAGGTATGACACAATGAATTGTTAAAGACAGGATGACTAAACACAAATGCCACCTCAAAACTCATAAAGAGGAGGCACTGTGGACCATTTTCTTAAAAAGGATCATGATTTTCATGATTGCAGATGGACCATTCTGGAAAAAGTGGCAGCATATTGGCAGGGTGGGGATTGCATTCTGAGATTGGCCCAACAGGAACAAAAATGGATCTATCGGCTCAACACCGTGCATCCGTGGGGTCTCAATAAAGAAATCAAATGGACTGCTTTTTTGTAATTAGCGCTTAGTCACGCTGCTTCCGTGGATATAAATAACATACGACATCATGCTCAGTTGCGTGATGTCACGTGAAATGTTTAAAAACCCATGTAGAGCAGACATATTTCACTTAGCATAGGAATGTTTGCTGAAGTGTTGGATGCCTGAGTAAGTCACTATTCTTCACAGCTCTATTAGTGCATTGTATGTTGGGACGCCAACAAATGTATCTCTATTTTTTAGAAGACGTTTATGGGACAAAAAATTGATTAATTGTAGAATATGGAGGCAATGAATACGCATCAGGCAGCTTTCATGGCAGGCAGAAAAAGGACTGAGCACACCTCAGAGTCCTCCTTTATTGTACATTCATACAAAGGCAGATGATGTGTCATTACATGATTGGCTACTTTCCCCATAGCAACAGACGAGTCATTACACCATTGGCTTGGTTCAGGGGGTGTATACGGATCATTTCATTGGCTGCTGAAATCTATACCTCCTGACTTTGTCCTGCCTCTGACTAGGGAACACGCAGCCCTTATTTCAGGCAATCAGGATTAATTATAAGCTAGAGAAATACATGACAGTCAGGTATCCTTTCCTAGGCAGAGAGGCTTAAGCACAAGTGATGCTTTTATTCAGCGCATAGGCCAGGGAGAAGGGAAGATAGTGTAAAACCCTGATGAAATGGCTTGCTGGCAAAGCTTATATTTCCCACATCTCACCCTTTCTGTTTTTGTTTAGGCAGCTCAATAAAGCTTTTAGACCCCTACGGAATTCTGTTATGTCTTGGTATGGGCTGGAAATAGGAAAAGGAGGATATGGAGAGAAAAAAGCTGATTCGGCGTGGTGTGCCAGCTGCCGATGAGCTCCTGAATCTCCATATCACCCAGAGCTGGTGCAGCGTGGTGTGCCAATGGCTGCAGGGCTCAGGATTCCCTATTAGGCATCTTACAAGACATCTTTGTATCCGGGCTGAGAGCAAGGTTTCAATATGGATATGAGGTTGGGTATGCACTGAATACAGCATCACAGGCAGATAATTAAGACAATTATGGTCATTATAATAGAAATCACCGTTTTGAGACCAGAAATATCAGGGAGCCAGGACCATAGCCAATCCCATGGAGAAGTTGGTATTCTGCCTGAAAGTGGTGCATCAGCAACCATGGTTTCTATCTGCTCTATGGTATGTGTGGGGTTTGCTTTATAGTCTGATATGTACACACAGCAATGAGATCCAATTAATGCACAAACACCACCCTTTGAAGCTAAAATGGTGTCTAAGACTAGCGGTTCTGTAATGCTACTTCTCTAATCTGAGAAACTTCTGTTGTGAGTAGTTTTAATTCATGGACTGTCTGATTGAATAGGGCAGTAGTCCAGTTAGCTAGGATGTGTAAGTCTCTGTAATTCATATCATTTGGGTTATATAACTACAAAGGGTAAATCCTTCGTCCCCTCTATACTTTCTGCACCTGCTTGGGTCTCCCACTGCACATCCTGAAATCTGCCAATTGCATACATATGTGGTATAATTATGTAAGTGTTCTGTGATATTTTCTTGGAATTCAGGGTATGCTGTTACATTAGAGTACGACCTGATCATGACTTCTTCTAATACAATGGTTTGGCTACAATATGGATATTTTCCCATCCGAATCTCCTTCCCATCCCCTGTATCATAGTCCCAACAAAGAGCGGCAGTCTCTTGAATACAGCTACCAATGTGTAGTATGGTATTATTAACTGGAGAGTTAATGAAAACACCTCTCTGTAAAGGATAATTAGTTCATACTGTAAGGTTAAATGGTACAGCATGTATCAGTCGATTCAACAGGTGTGAAAAGTTCTGTGCATCGAGGATGTACATGTTGTCCTGTCAGAGTCCTTGTTCTGAAATCACCATAGCTGGAGAAATAAGGCAAAGGAAAAGGGTGCAGAACACAATTGTTAATGAGTTGGCATTCAGGCAAGAAAAGGCGGCTAATAAGTTCTCTGGAGTTTTCTCAAGGCCTTGCTGTTCCAAGAGTTGTGCAGATTGGTTGGATAGAGCCTTGATCTGTCCCCAGGTCATGTGGTGCTGCTTTTTGCGAGGAGTTCGGTCTCTGTCCTTCTGAGGGCTGTGGAGGCTCATGGAGAAGTTGGTGAGTGGGTCCTGTAGACCTGGACACCTTTCCATCTTTCCACGGCTTGATATAATGGCTTGGAACCCATCCAAAGTGGACCTGTGGGAGTAAGCAGAAAAGCATATCCTCGTTCCCCATTTTAAGGGAATGGGACCATACCAGACATTAAATATTCTATACAAAACTGATGGCTGTGGGTGACTAACCCTAGTCCCATAATGATTACTCATGGCTGTGGTCTTAAATTTGATATGTTTAGATGATTTGTTCAGCCAGTCCTGTTTAGGGGGAAGTCCAGGGGCATTCCCTCCTTTTTGTTTTTGTTTTGTCAGGAAGCTGTCTTAAGGGTAAGATTGGCTCTCTCCACAATGGCTTGCCCTGTGGTGTTGTAGGGGATGCCAAATACGTATTTAATGTTCAATTATTGACAAAATTCATGCAAAGGAATGGCTGCAGTAAATAGAGCCATTATCAGTTTTCAGAACAAAGGGTAACCCCAATATCAAGAAAGTTTTTATGCAGTGATCAATTTTCATTCAGTAAAATAGCATAAATGTAAATTAATCATTTAAAGGAAAAGTCATTTGTAGTAAGCTGAATCACAAATAACAAGTATTTTAAACATTATATTAAACATATGTTACACAAGACTGACACATATTCATTTTCATTCATCCTGCAAATATTCATTTACACAAAACTGACACATATTCATCCATCCTGCAAATGTTCATTCATAGTCTTCTTGGCATCAAGACAGACAACAGATAACACATAATATGAGCTAAAAATCTTATCAAAAAGGTATCAAAAACAAAATTAGATCAAGGATCAAAAATCAAAAGTCAAAAGGTGTTAGAAAAATGTTTGAAAAATGTTAAAATAAGCTGCAAAGTGTTCATCTTCACATCTCTCATGGCAGTGTCAATCTGGAAAATATTAAAAACTGGCATACAGCAAAAAAATTACTAACGTAAGGATTAAAGTGAAATTCTTACTTTTTTAACCTTGGAGAAATCAATTCCATCATTCAATTTGATAAAATCAATTTGGAATTGCAAGAAAAGGCTTGGGAGGAGGGATTGCTTTAGATGTAGCAACCTCTATCAGTAAAAATTTTAAGGTTCAGAATTCTGTAAAAATTTGTGAAAAAGAAAATAAAACTGAAGTTTCTGTAAGACATGAGGACCGCAGATCTGAAAAATAAAAACTATTATACAACAGAATTATTAAAATAATAATATAATATAACTTGTAGAATAGCATAGCGCCTCCTAGTGGAGACACCATCATTACTTTATAGATTGCAACTATTGTTCCAGGTTGAAATCAATAATACTCTGAGCTTACTTTCAATGTGCAATATCAGAATACAATTTCTTCTTATAATTATTAGAATAGGAAATTAAACATGCTGTTCGCTCAGCTCTGTCTGCTGCACGCTAAAGTGACTGTAACTACTATTAAATGTCCTTGTCAGTAACCTCAGAAAGAAGTTTGAAAGTATTAAAAAGATTAACAGAAAGACAGAGGTAGGAATGCATTGAAGGTTGAGGGAAAAGATTTGGATCAGCAGGAGATCTGATCTGTCTGAGTTATAACATATAGAAACTAGAGAGAGAAACTGCAGTACTAAGTCCATTTTTTTTCTTTTCAAAAGTTCTCCCTCCCCCCCATGAATGGCTACCAAGAGTTAGTAAGAGGGGGAGGTGTTTCTCAAAAGAAAACAAACAGAGCAGAGAACTTCATTCAATGAACCAATCCTTCAGTCAATAGGGACTGTTGAGACAGCATTGTTTAACAATCTAGATTGCATCATCCAGAGACAATGGCTGGCAAGGATTTGCTGATTTCTTGTGGACTTGCTGATTTCTTGCAGACAGATACTATCTTTCTCCTATAGGGAAAATTACAATAAGAATACAAGTTCTGTGCACTGGCAATTCAAGCTATAAACTTAAATCTCAGAGAAATGGAGTCATTTTAAATGTGAGTCAAATTAACTTTGCAAAAAGTGAACATTTCACATGAAATTTACACAGTATATTGTTCAAATTTCCGTACAGTTTTAACATAAGGCTGTGCATACACTTTCTGTGGGGGAAATACTCTCAAAGTATGCAGATTTTTTGTAACTGAATTAAAAGACTAAGAGAAACCATTTTTTCCAAATCTGTCCTGTTTGTTCAATTACTCTGTTTAATCTGGTCATTGAAGTGTATAATTAAATCATTTTTTTCATAGTGATTTTTTCTTTGCTTGTAACGCAGGAGTCTAATTAAATCATGTTTTTCATATTGATATTTTCTTTGCTTGTAACGCAGGAGTGCAGCTGCCTGGCCCAAGGTCTTATACGCTGATTTCTTTGAATACCTGGGGGCATAGCCACTGCCCACGACACTCCGGGCGGCACTCAACTCTATTGCTGCCACACCCAGCTCTTTAATCCCTTTTGTAATGGGAGAGGCTTGAATCCCTTTCAATAATTCCTCCCTTGTGAGATTTCCATGTTCCAGGTGAAATCCCATGCTGACCGCGGCACATAAATTGTTACCGGGAGCAGCGGTTTGAGATGGTAATTTACCTGGACAAATTGGTGATGCAGAATCAATAACTGTCTCAGGCAATGGCAAATGGGGGTACAGGGAGTCGGTGATTGGTGGGGGAAGGGCTTGCAGGCAAGATGGAGGGAGGCTAGTTTTTCTGACCTCAGTGTTTTCAGTTTCCTGGGGCCTTTTCTCTGAGGTGGATGCAGAGGAAGCCACAGGAGCCATGGTAGGGGACTGTGCCTTGTGAGTGTGTCCCCCCAGATGTTCTATTTCATATTCTGTCCCCCCTAGTTCATGGGTCTTTTCTGTGATGGGAAAGGCTCGAAGTCCTTCTAATAATTCTTCTCCTGTAAAGTTTTCTTTCTGCTGTTTCTGCTGACATTCAATGCTAATCACCCCACCCAGGCCAGGTTGTGGTTCAATTGTGCTCAAGGACTGCTTTTCTAAAGAAGGCGGAGAAGTGTGAATGGGCTTGGGTGTGGGTATGGAGAGCTGATACAAAGAATTTGCTGTCTCTGAGGGAGATTGAGCATAAGATGGGGGAAGGGTATTCTGATTGAGTCTACCTGCTTCTAAAAGCACATGGTTTGGAAATGCTGTCTTGAAACTTTTTTTTCCTATGTATTCTATGGCCTCTGTACATTTTTGCCAGATTAATAATTGCTTTATAGGAGCTCTGGGGACCATATGAAGACTATTGCCTATTAAAATCCAGTCCTGGATATTCAGAGTTCCCGCCTCCGAATACCAAGGGCAACGGCAAGCTATTTCACTTATTAATTTTTCTAAGTCCCCCAGGCTGACTTGTGCTTTTTTTCTTCTGGTGATGAAATAATGATTCTTGATGATTTTCTGCAGCTCTCTGGCATGTAGCCTTTGCTGTGCAGATAAATGCAATAGAAGAGAGTCTTTGGAGGGTTTTAGGAACATAGGCCCTCGTGGAGCGAGTACCAGTTCCTATCTGCAATCTATAATAGCAATGCACAGATATAGATATATGATAGCTTCTGATATAGAAGAGAGTTGAGAAGGGATTTAGGAACATGGGCCCTCGTGGAGCGAGTACCGGTTCCTATCTGCAATTTATAATAATGACTCACGATCTCCGTACCTGCGATAACATCTTAGACTGAAGAGAGTCTTCGGAGATTAGGAACATAGGCCCTCGTGGAGTGAGTACCGGTTCCTATCTGTAATAGAACTCACTGTGTTCACGTTTGTGATCGCTTCCAGGTAGTAAGGAGTCTTCTGAGCATTCAGAGACATAGGCCCTCGAGGAGCGAGTACCAGATCCCGTCTGACTGTCAGACCCGAAGGGAGTTGCCTCTAAGGTAGAGAGGGTGGAGCGAGGGCGAGAACAGGCACGAATGCAACACCAAGTTCTGGAAAAACTTGTGTAAGAAGTTTGACCTCACCCTGGATTTCTCCCCTGCTTATCACTCCCAGTCCAATGGGCAAAGTGAGAGGATTAAATGCATTTTGAAGGCATTCATCTGGGCCTACATCAATATAGGCAGGACAACTGGGTCTCCTTACTACCCTGGGCAGAGTTCTGCCACAATAATCATATAAACAAATCGGCAGGATTTTCATCATTTCCCATAGTATATGGGTGACACCCCAAGATTCCATTACTAGTACATTTATCTGCACCATATCTGTGAGGTTTGGTCAAAGACTTGCCTGCTCCTCCATACAGCTGCAGAGTAGTATGAGAAGGGAAGTGCTGCCCAGCACCCCAGTTCAAGCCGGTAGATAAAGTCTGGCTCAGCACGAAGAATCTTCAGCTGAAGTCATCCTCAGCGAAGTTCTCACCGGTGTTCACTCATCGTCACGCTGCCACAGCCGAGGATGCTGCTGCTCCCTAGGCGCATGCGCTCTCTTCTTATAGACCCCATGGTGGAAACTTCACTCCGGTGCACCCCTATGACATCATGCAACCCGGGACATTTAAAGGCCAGCGCTGCTCCCTTCAGATGCCTCTGTAATAGGTCCTCCTGCATCTCTTGCTGGTGTGTGTTGCCAATTCCTGATTCCTGCTCTGTACCATATTTCCAGTCCTCTGCTTTGCTTCTGTTTGCTGTTTTTCCCAGCACAGTCCTGCTTGCCTTCCCTCCTTGCTTTCTTTACCTTCTCTGTCTTTTGCTGCTTGATATCTCTTTGCCAACTTGGACCGTGTAGCTGGATATCAACCTTACCTTACCGCCACCTATCCTGACACTTTGCGTGGAAATCAACTCCAGGCTGCTACTCAGGTCTGTGGACATTCCTGTAAGTTCTGCTGGAGAACCCGCAGGGGAAGAGATTGGCACAGGTGAAGATTTCCTACTCAACTCCAGCCTGTGGCTTGTCTGCCTCTGCAGGCCTGGTCCATGAATTGGGCAGTGCCATCTACACAGCAAATCAAGGGTTCACTAATCCTGAGTGTGACAATTGCTTTGGGATTCATAACACCTCAATTCCTCCACAAAGCCAGCAAGCTGGTGACATATGGTATATATCTTTACAGTGTAGACAGGAATAACAGGCAGAATGAATGAACCAAGTAGTCTTATTTTGCTGCTTTCATTTACTATATTACTGTGTTCACATGTAACAATGAAAATACTCCTTTAGTTATAATCAAAATGAATATATGAATTTAATGAGAAAGTGATATCCAGATAAAAATGATACATCATTCAGTATTCTTTTATGATTTCTCTGGGGCAGATATTCAACAGCCATTTAAACGGACTACTGAAAAGTTATCTGTGTAAATGGCTAACATGGCAATTTCAGCCAGTTATCCAGCTAAATTATAGCCAGATAAGTGGTTATGCATCTATAATTTAGCCAGATATAAAAGCAATGTTCTGGGGGCGTTCTGTGGTGGGGTTCCATTATCTGGCTAGCTTAGTCTAATATTAGGTATATCCGGCTAAGATAGCTGAATAACTTTAGACCTGCTAGGAAGAAGGTCTAACGTTATCCAGCCTCGTGTGGCCGAATAACTCACTACTTACCCAGATATCTTTAGAAATATCTGGGTAAATAGCGCATCTAAGAAAAAAAAGAAAGCTCTGAGTCGCGGGCCTCCCAGCTCAATGCCCACCTCCCTACCATTACGTCTCTACCCCCTTTCTCCTCCACAGTGCCAAAAAAATGTGCCCTAATCTATAAGACAAGCTAAAAAAAAAATCACTATTTTACCGCTGTTACCCTCACCTCAAACAGCCAACCATCCAACAGGAGGAAAGGATAGACGTTCAAGGTAATTGGTGGGTTGGAGGGCATCTGCATGGGAGGGGGGTTGTATGGCTGTTTGGTAGGGGAGGGCAGAAGGGTTATAGTAGTGAATGTGTGTGGGGGTGGAGGCCCAGGGCAGGGGCTCTCTTTCTTAACTTTAGCTTGTCTTTTTGATTGGGGCACATTTTTTGGGACAGTGGGGGAGAGGGGGAATAGAGACATAATGGTAGGGGGTGGGCATCAGGCTGGATAACTTTAAGGCTAACCAGTCATATTCAATCAGTGGCTGGTTAGGGTAAAACTTATCTGGCTATATGTAGCCGGATAACTTTAAACAAGTATATTCAGCGGGATGTTTATCCCACTTTAGCTGGATAACTTATACACTAAACGGCCTATTGAATATTGGCCTCTTCTAGGTTTTTTTGTCCAGGATTGCTTGAAGTTGATCTTTAATTCCTGGAGACTCTCAGAAAATTCTGGAAGGTTAGCAACTCTATTGGGTCCTTAACTGAAACTCCCACACCATTATCTTCCCTAATAACAGTGTTTCCAAACACTTTAATTTGCATAACCCATCATTAAAAGAATTATACTCTCTAGCTGATGATTATCCCATCAGCAGTGTACCTCTCACAGGACATAAATAATTAAAGTATATAGCCTGTGCCACATCTTCACAAGTCCAAAGATAGACCTTGAAATCCTACCCCCTACGGAATACCTAAAAAAATCACAGGTGATGATCTATAAAATGCCTTCTTTACAGGAGAGACACAAATTGCAAGAAGGCATGTCCTCTTTAGCTTCTATGGAGAGTCCAGACTGGGATGTCCAACAAATTAGGACAGAGGTCACCAGTGCATCCCATGACGGCATCCAGTTCACTCTGCACTTCCTAACTTTGTCTAAACCTTATGGCCTGGTTGGATCACCAACTCTTTGTAGCAGAACAGCTAGACCTCAGAAAATCTTTTTCATCTTAATGCTGCTCCTTCAGTGGTGTCATCTCCTCCCCACCCAAGACGGCTGTTCCCTTTCCAGTCTGCATCTCCAGGATTACTCCAGGAATGGGGATATTGTTTTTGGAGGATCGGTTCCAGTGCACTTGGAGACATCGGCTCCTGCTCACAGCTTCACTGAATCTCCCACTCCCAGAACCTGTCACAAGTAAGAATTGTTTGTTTTATTTCATCCATTGTAAGTTTTGTAAAATTTACTACACTAACAAAAATATGTTCTACATAATTCAGCAAATAGCTAAATGAAATAGTTAAGATCTTAACTTTTCAATTATTTTCATTCTGAATTTTAATTTTAAGGAGATATTAAGTTTATAATTTTTGCATGTGTCTCCTTCTTAGCAGCTCCTATTAATATGAATTTTAGTAAATAGGAGAGAGCTGTTGTACTGATCATGTACACAAGCCTGGCAGTTGAGCTGACTCCTGAAAGGAGATTTTTTTAATTAAGTAAGTGTAACAATAACAGAAGTTGCAAACTTTCTATTCAAAAAGAGTATAAAAATGTAGGAAACAAATTGAATTGAGGGTCATTTTCAATAGCGTGCTTAAGTCAGCATATACAGGCATAAATTGGTACGTCTAAAGTTACAGCCATGGTTTATAAACTGTGGGGCTCCAGTCACACTGTCTACAAGATATGCATATATCAACCCCCGCAGTTATGTTGTATGTTAAAAATTCTGTGCATACTTTTCATATGCAGCAAAAAATATGAGCATACTTGCCATGTTTACTGTTTCTGCTTCTGCAAGTGTGAACGTATCAGCAAAATGGCAGCGAGGACCCAAAAGCCTAACATGACAGGGATGTGAACAACATCACCTGTCATTTTAATCCCCTTCCTTGGAGTCCACTGGAATGCCAAGAAGATGGTACAGGCTTGGCAGGCCCTACACAGGCCTGATATTCATAGACCTTCGAACCATTGGGAGGTAAGTGATCTGAGGGAAATAGATGCAAAAGTTACTCTGTAGAAATAGAAAAGTGGGGGTTGGCAGCAAACTAGGTGGCCAACTTGGAGGCTCTTCCATTCAACTTCCTGTAGTACACAGAAGGTAGGGAAAAAGGTAATCAAGGATAAGGCAGATGGTAACATAAGATCATAAGAACATAAGATTTGCCATAAAATTGATTCAGATCAAAGGTCCATCGAGCTCAGTATCCTATTTCCAACAGTGCCCAATCCAAATCTTTAGGAAGTACCCAGCAGATTCCCAAAGAGTAGATCCATTTCTTGTTGCTCCCTCTCAGGCCTAAGTGGAAGGTTTCTCCAAGTCCAGCTAGCTAATAATTGTTTATGAACTTTTCTTCCAGGCAATTGTCAAAACCCTCTTTAAACTCAACTATGCTGCATGCTTTGACCACATCTTCCTGCAACAAATTCCATAGCTTATTTGTACATTGAGTGAAAAAATACTTACTCTGATATGTTGTAAATCTGCTATCCATTAGTTTAATGGAGTGTCCTCTAGTCCTCGTACTGTCTGAAAATGTAAATAACCGTTCCCCATTTATCTATTCCACCCCACTTATAATTTTATAAACCTCTCTCATGTCCCCTCTCATTCATCTTTTCTCCCAGCTGAAGAGCCCTAACCTGTTTAGCCTTTCTTCATAAGACAGCTATTCCATCTCCTTGCTTCCCTTCTCTAAACTCTTTCTAGTTCCACGATATCGCTTTTGAGTTGGTGTGACCATAAGTGGATGCCACACTCAAGGTGCGGTCACACAGAGGCTTTATGATATTCTCAGTTATGTTATCCTTTCATTTCCAAATAATCCCCAACATTTTATTTGCTTTTTGAACCTCCTTCATGCACTGAGCTAAGGATTTCAATGCATTGTCCATAATGACACCAAGATCATTTTCCTGGGTGGTGACACCTATAGCCCCTCTCCCAGGCAGTATGGAGTACCTGTTGCCCAAGGGAGGAGGAGCTACTATAGAAGAATTCTTGCAGGTTTGCTCCCCTGGAAAGGGATAAAACAGTCTCCCAGATGCCTCCCCAGTGCCACTAGTCAGGTCTCTCTGCACAGATTCTCTGAAGAGTAGTATTTCTCTCTCCCTTTAAAAGATCCAAACACACTGGTGCCTGGATTAAGTGTTTATGATTTTTACTGGCAAGCAAGCAAATATTTTGAGACAAGGAAAGGAGAGGAACAAAACAACATAAACTAAGAGAGAAGTCAAACAATCACTGGTATACAATTTTTTAATTATTTACCTATGCAATATTTTCAAATCACACTTAGCAACTGGCTGAACAACTGGTCAAACTTTAGACAGTTTATCTATCTATCTATCTATCTATCTATCTATCTATCTATCTTACGGTTAGGGACCTTCATTTTCAGTTTTTATTTTATTTTGCCTTGGAATTTCAGTGTTGGAACAAAAAGAAATCAGTAGGAAAATGGCTTTTTTCACTCATTTTTCTCCTGAATGTTATATCAAAGTCATTTTTCTACTGATTATTTTTTTTTTGTTATACTGTTGAAATTCCCAGCCAAAGTAAAATTGAAAACTCTCTACTTATGGCCTAACTGGGTACCCAGAAAATTAGTCCAAAATCAAATAATGTGCACAAAACACTGTGGGGACTTTCTCTGTATGGGGCAAATTTTAAAACCTGTGCGCGGGTGCAGATTTGTTCGCGCAACGCGTCGCGAACAAATCTATGCCCGATTTTATAACATGCGTGCGCAGCCGCGTACATGTTATAAAATCCAGGGTCAGCACGCGCAAGGGGATGCACAATTGTGCAACCTGCGCGCGCCGAGCACGCGCAGTCTGCCTCCGTTCCCTCCGAGGCCGCTCCGAAATCGGAAAGGCCTCGGAGGGAACTTTCCTTCCGCCCCCTTTCCTTCCCCTACCTAACCCGCCCCCCAGCCCTACCTAGAACCCCCCCTTACCTTTGTTGAGAAAGTTACGCACGCCAGCCAATGGCCGGCCCGCGATCCCGGGCACAGCAGCAAATCGCTGCTGTGCCTGGAGGCTCAGGCTATGCCTCACCCAGCCACCCGAACCACCCCGGACCGCCCACGCCCACCCCTTTTTGCAAGCTCTGGGACATACGCGCATCCCGGGGCTTGCACATGCCACAGAGCCTATGCAAGATAGGCTTGGCATGTGCAGGGGGAGGCAGAGGTAGGTTTTCGGGGGTTGCGCGCGTCTGAAATGGGGCATTGATCAAGCTGGTGTTTTATTTTATGTTCCTTTGTTCCAAGCTCTCAAACCCCACTTTAGTCTCTGGCAATGAATCCTGGTTCAATGCACAGACCTGGAAATGAAATACAGGACAAAGCAGCAGTGCTTAGACCCGGTTGAGCTGGTGAGCGTTATTGTTTTTTATTCTTCACAAGCTGAAATTCTTTCTTTCTTAAGTAGGAAAGGGTGGGGAAACAAGATCTCCCTTCTCTAGTCCAACCTTCCAAAACCTCAGTTCACTTAAATGTTTTCCAGAAGGGCAGGGAGTAACAGGCAGATCCTCTTCCAGTCTAAGCTGTGGGTAAGTGACGTGCAGACTCCCCTCCAGTTGGCAGAGCGGCTTCTGCACTGCTTCTTTAGTTCCTGCAAGACAGGAAACTGCTCCCCTCTGAGTTTTACCCCTTTGCTGGATTTCTCTTCCTCTTCTCAGTCAGCACTGGAGATTCAAAACTCAAAAGCTCCTAAGCCATCCTTTTTCTCCTCTTTCACTGGTTCAGAGTTTCTCCAGCTCCTATTGGCTCCTGGAGTCTACTGACTCCTTTTTTTCATCCATACCGCCTCCAGCCCTCCCATCCATCTTGTCTCCTTTGCCTGCTAACCGTTTGGGGTGGGTTAAAATATAAGAACTTGCCAGACCAACGGTCCATCAAGCCCAGCATCCTGTTTCCAAGAGTGGCCAATTCAGGTTACAAGTACCTGGCAAGATCCCAAACACTAAGTAGATCCTATGCTGCTATCGCAAAGTGATAATTACTAATTATTTCTTAAATCTACTTGGTAAATAACAGTTTTTTGACTTCTCCAGGAATGTGTCAAAACTGTTTTTAAATCCTACTACACTAACTGCCTTAACAACATTCTCTGACAATGAATTCCAGAGCTTAATTGTGTGTGCAGTTAAAAGAGTTTTATCCAGTTTGTTTGAAGGCCACAGAGCAAGGCTTGGAAGACCTGGAAGGCCACAAAATAAGTCTGGAAGGTCATAGAGAAAGTCAGGAAGGTCTGGAATGCCACAGGGCAAGGCAGAAGGCCAAGGTGGGCCACAAGGCAAGGCAGGGATACAAGACAAGGATGACCAGGTCAAGGAGCCGAAGTGTCTCGAGGAAGATGCAAGGAGGGAATGGACAGGCTGAGTTAAGTAGGGATGGAACTGCTGTGTCACATGATCAATGAGGAGATGGCTAGAGCAGGTGGTGAGTGAGGCTTGATGATGACCTCTGCTGGCGGGGAGGCTGCATAACAGCTAGAACTATGACAAGATCCCTGAGGCACTCCACTATTTACCTCTTTCCATTGGAAGAACTGATCATTTAGTCCTGGGGTAGGCAACTCTGAACCTGGAGCACCACAAACAGGCCTAGTCCAAAGGACCCCCACAGCAAACATGCTTGGCAGCCTGGCAATATCCAAAATGGTGGGAGCTGTATATCTGGACAACCTGCAGGGGGAAAGAAGGTCTTTTTCTGCTAACATCTATAAAGTCGCTATGTCACTGTGGCAAAGAAAAGGGTGGTAACTGTATGGAATGGGTTTCCATGGAAAAAGCTCTACTTAAAAATACTAAATCAGTTCCAAGAAGCAAGGAGCATTCAAAAATACCTAAAGGTCAGAAAAGTCCCACAACAATGGGAGTGTAGGATTAGGTGGCTGCAAAGTAAATGGGCAAGTGTAGATGGCCTTTGCGCGTCATGTCTGATGTAATTCCATATCTTCCAATCTTTCCATCTACACAGATTGAAGACTTGAAGAAGGCCAGGGACCTCTGGTACTTTTAAGAGGACTGGCTGAAGCTGTTCTGCAACAGATAAGAGCAGGTCAGAGGTAAGTACACCTAAGTCACATCTGGGAGGTTTCACCATTATCTACTTATGTGCAGCTTGCATCACATATTCACTACTGCAAATGTAAGCATCCCACCTCTGCCTAAGGCTGCATCTCTAACTTTCATTCCAACCATATTTAGGGAACTAACACCGTACCAATAGAGGGGCATTGAGGGAAATGGAGGCAGATACATAAAGTCAGGGTAATTGTTAGTGTAACGTCTGTGTGCTTCAGAAAGTGTGTAAAGTTCACATAATGTGAATGTGTTGTGTTAAGGTGGTGATTTTCCTCCTAAAGGAAATCCTATAGGGTTGAGGTAATGGAGCTGGGAAGGTTCCAGTGACTGAAGGTCATCTTTTGGTCAGAGGGTGTTATGCACACTTTTTGACAAACAGCTTGGTACAGTCCCACTCCCTATGGGCTTGGGGTTAGGAAGGTTATAAAAACCCTGACTACATTTAGTCTGTGGCTTCTCCAAAGTGAACAGGCAAACAGGAGCATGTGGCTGTGATCCTCTCCAAGAGTTACAGGGAGGAAGAAGCAGGAGTCAGGCAGAGATACTCAGGAAGCCTGAGGGTAAAAGTAGAGCTATGATTTTGTGTATTGTAGCTATGGTGGGAACTTGCCTGGACCAGGAGGCAAACTGAACCAGCAGGAACTTGCCATGGGGCTCGGTTGATTCCTGTCTGCAGAAACAGAGGGATTTCTTCCTTGAGCTGATCAGGACCCTGTGAGTAACTAAGTTTGGGTGTATGGACAGTAACAGAGCCTGGGTAGGCCACAGAGAAAGGAGTGTAAAAAGAATATGGAGTTTTTGAAATTGATGCAAAAAAGCTTTAAAAAAAATGATTGGACTGTATTTTACACTACTGTTTTGTATTTGTGGTTGACTGAACAACTCTCTACAATAAATATTTTTTTCTGATTTGGAGCACAGTTGTTCAGGGTAGAAAATAGACTTATTTGGTAGCGAAGGCAGGCTTGTGTGTCCTTGGCCCTGCAAGTTATCCTGTGTCCAGCCTATGGCCCAAGAGAGATTTTGTTTTTCCTCCCTCTGGGTGGGTTCACCCCATGCACCCCAGAGCTGAGGAGGTGGCCCCGATGGACCAGGACTTACATTAGGCTTTCAGATGGGCAGGGCTCAAATATCCAACTCATTGCTTATTGTTATTTTCTACAGGGACTCTCAGCACTTTGACCATTGTAACACATTTTCCCCACTCCCTCAAAGTCACTTTGCTAAGTGGCCTAATCATCACCAGCTTCCCAAAACCAGCCCTTCACAGAGCCATGCAACTCGGGTCTCCACCTTTGTTGTGACCATGCTGTTAATGCCAGCCTTATAGAAGGCTCATGCTCTTGTAGTACTTAGGTCAGGGCTTCCCAAACCTGCCCTGGGGACCCCACAGCCAGTCAGGTTTTCAGTTTATCCACAATGAATATGCATGAGATAAATTTGCATATACTGAGTCTCACAGCACATGTTTGTGAAGCCCTGACTTAGGTACAGCCTCCTAATCCAAGATAATTGAGCAATATCCTACTACTTCCTTCACACTCCTTGCCACAAACCCTCCTCTTAAATCTAACCCTCACTTAGCCCACAAACTCACAACTTTCATCCACCTCTGGTTCACACTGCCTTTCACACCATTTCCTTACTTAACCCTCACATATTTCTCTTTCTGCAGATACCAGTAGCTAATCTGCGAAGGAGGAGGACCAGGTCCCTCATCCTGCTTCAGCTGCTACACCGGCATCACCGCAACCATCTGGCCTTCACCCAATCCTGCCATCTCCTGGCTCCACTACAGCATAAGTCACCAGCCAGCACCCCTTTCAGTTGTTCCTTCCCATAGGGGCCACATCTCTTTTTGCCCCAGGACCTGAAGATGAAGGTCCAGTTGGAGGCCTCCATTAGAGGAGGAGGAGGAAGGCCAGCATGCTGTGTCACAGGTTGGCACTGACACTCTGGAGCCACCCGCAGCTCCTGAGGCTGGCTCTGTGCAAGGAGCACCTGCTTCTCTGGCATAGCTCAGCTCTCATGGCGCTGTGGTATAGCTCTGGAATGGCTGTGCCAAAATGTGGCTGGCATGTGTGCTGACCTCAGGGGTTCAGCTGCCCTGGCGGAGCACATGGTTGCCATTCAGGAATGACCAGCAACTGCTCTTGAACTGGTAGCCCTGTATCCGCCACCTGAGCACCATATCCCCCGAGCCCTTCAGGACCGCTCCTTCTCAGGCTTCTGATCCCCTAGTGCTTCCTTTTCCTTCTACTGTTAAAAAATAATTGTTGTACATAGTTTTAAAATGTTATGTTCAATACATATAGAGGATAACATTCGAAGAACTCCGAGCGATGGCATATATGCGCATATATGGCTGCATGGAGATCTGTGCTACTATTTTATAACCTACACATATCATATTCACACGTATGATAAAACACGTGTATCTCTGCCCCACAGCATATGCTTATACGTGACTACATTCAATGCTTTGTATGGTGTACTTTCCTACATATTTTATGTTTTAATTTTTTTTATTGAAAACATAAATAATCATCAACATCTGGCAGGTGTAAGCTGCCAAATGTACTTGCATAAGTGTCTTTTACAATAGCATCTTACGCACTTAACTGTCGGTCCTGTCCCAGAATGCTCTTACACTGCTGCCTTTTTACGCACCTATGTATACACAAAATTTGAAGTCTATGTACTGAGTGTCTACTTTTATAAAACAATGATTACACGAGCACAGGCTACTGATGCATATATTTGCTCATTTTTACACGCGCATCTCTGAAAATTACCAAGAAATTTATAATTTGGAAAATATCTTGTGTGTTGTTTTTCTTTTGATTGCTATGTAGATTCTTACTCAACCACTTTTAGGGTCAGTACTACACACACACACACACACATATACCCACACATATATATATATCTACAAAGGAGCTTCAGTAAGAAACGCATGGCCAAGCATCAAACAGGAGGTGTGCATTAAGATCATTCAGGCCGAGCGCACCGTTAGCTCCCGTTTGGACGTGCGTTTTCCACGCGCTATCACCCCTAATAGTGCCCTCAACATGCGCTATCACCCCTAATGCATGTTGATGAGCCTATTAGTTAGTCCCACGCGATACAGAAAGTAAAATGTGCAGCCAAGCCGCACATTTTACTTTCAGAAATTAATGCATGCCCAAAGGCAGGAGTTAATTTCGGCCCGCACCGAAGTGTACAGAAAAGCAGAAAAAACTGCTTTTCTGTACACCCTCTGACTTAATATCATAGCGATATTAAGTCAGAGGTCCCAAAAATTTAAAAAAAAAAAAATCTGCCTGCGGACGCCCAATTTTGCCGGCGTCCGTTTTCCGAACCCGTTTCTATCAGTGGGTTCGACAACCGACAATGGTAAAATTAAGCATCTGCTGTCAAACCCACTGACAGCCAGCGCTTCTGCCAGCTGATCTTCCAGGCCTCAAATGCTCTCTAACACCCACAGCAGCTGCCAGGAAACAGAGTTAACTGAAACTGTCTTCCTGAAGGGGGAGCCTCATTGATTCTCACTCCCACCAAATAAAGTCTGGACAAGTAATTTGTGTATGTGTGTTGGGAGGAAAGAGGATACAAATTTTCAACTTTATTATGCACAAATAGATACAATACAGTGTTCGAAGTTGTCAATTCTATCTCTCTTACAACAGAATGCAGCTACAGCATCATAACTGTGAGTCCTCTAACTATTTCCTCCGAATACCCATTTGCACCCTTAGTTCAGCACAGTATACAAAGACTTTCGTGAGCCGCAGTTTATTCATGGCTTTCTGAGGGCCAAGTCCACATCGAACACACTTTACAAAAGCATAATACCAAATGGCTTGCAAGTGTCTTTTTTTCAGGGTCTTCTGATTGGCACCACAGCAGTGCATGTAAAAAATAATATATACGTTGTGATATTTTTTTTACCTCAAAAGTCGATGAAAGTCCTTTATCAAAGAAAATCTATTATTTTAAATGCATAATTTTTAATTGTGTGTGGTGGGGGCTGGAAGAGAGGGGGAGCAAGGCTCTATCTGCACCAACCTGCAGAGAGTGCACCACTCACAGACCTGCACCTTTCACCCATCTCCCATTTCTCCAGGAGGCAAATCCTGGGGAAACATGGGAGGCAGGTCCTAGGCTTCCCGGGAGTATGGCAGGGTTGTCAGCTTCCTAGAAACATTATCATTGACACTAGATGCCACTCCTCTAGGAACTCTGACCCCTGCTTTCCTCCTTCTGCAGCATTTGAAATCACTGAAAGGGGCAGACTCCAAGGTGACACCCCCTCCCCACCCTTGATGATTTGACCAATCTGTGTCTTCGGGGGCGAGGGGGGGGGAGGGAAGGACTATCTCATCCCTCGCCTCAAGCAGCGGTTTTTCAAGAGCAAACGGTTTACTTTTTAGCAATATCCTAGTCCCTGTGCACTTGGCTTTACTGAAAGGAAAGACGCTCTAGAGCTTGGAGGAGCAAAGACCTGCCAGGGGGTCCACTTCACAGGAAGAATATGGGCAGAAAAGAAAACAAACTCATGGGGGGGGGGGGGTTTTGCATTTGCTGCACTTCCCCTCAGGGGTAGATTTTCAAACCGCGCGATTTGGTGTACTTTTGCTGGCGCATCAGGCCCCAGCAAAAGTACGCGGGATTTTAGTAGATACGCGCGTAGCCGCGCGTATCCGCTAAAATCCTGGATCGGCGCGCGCAAGGCTATCAATTCCGTATAGCCGGCGCGCGCCGAGCCGCGCAGCCTACCCCCGTTCCCTCCGAGGCCGCTCCGAAATCGGAGCGGCCTCGGAGGGAACTTTCTTTTGCCCTCCCCTCACCTTCCCCTCCCTTCCCCTACCTAACCCACCCTCCCGGCCCTGTCTAAACCCTCCCCTTACCTTTGTAGGGGGATTTACGCCTCCCGGAGGGAGACGTAAATCCCCGCGCGCCAGCGGGCCGCTAGCACACCGTGACGTGACCTGGGGGCGGGTCCGGAGGGCGCGGACACGCCCCAGGACCGCCCCGGGCCGTAGCCACACCCCCGGGCCCGCCCCCGGTACGCTCCCGACACGCCCCTAAAACGCTGCGCGGTTCGGGCCCGCCCCCGACACGCCCCCCTCAGAAAACCCCGGGACTTACGTGAGTCCCGGGGCTCTGCGCGCGCCAGTAGGCCTATGTAAAATAGGCTCACCGGCGCGCAGGGCTTTGCTCGCCTAAATCCGCCTGGATTTGGGCGGATTTAGGCGAGCAGGGCTCTTAAAATCCGCCCCTAAGCATCAGCTGCTAAAACAGTGATGTTCGAAATTAGAGCCTTAAATGGAGGTTGTAAGAGCATCTCTATATATTTGATGACATATACATGTACTCAGTTTACAAAATACTTACTTTTGCCTCTAATTCCAAACCCTGCCCTGGAATGTCCTCAACACACCCTCTTTGTTCGCACATATTTTTCCAAATGACAACATTATGCACATACTTCCGTCATTCTGAAAATGCTTTCTGACAATACCAGCTAATTATGCATATATGCATACATTTTATATGCACAACCTCCATATAAGTCTTTGAAATTGTGATAAAATTGGGAACCTAAGAATATGAAGAGGGGAAAGTAATTAAGCCAAGAAACAAGCAAGTGGATAGTTTGATTTTTCTAGCTAGTACTAATGCTATTTAAGTAATCGTGTTCAAAGTAGAACTGAAAAAATGTTGTTATAGTACAAGTGTGTAGTTGTAGTACATAATATTTCAGAAGACAGAGTATTGTTATCCTGTAAACAATACATGTTTAAAGAATACAAATACATTGACCGAGTAAAGGTAAAATATTTTCGGTTATGATTTAAGTTTTTGTGACTCCTCAGGCAGTGTGTTAAGATTCAGCTTTCAGGACATGTCTTAGGATGAAACCTTTTGGGTCTATTAAGGACCATTAATTCAAGCAAGGCCTGATGAAATGACCTTATCAATACATAAAGCTTATATAATAGAACAGTCACTGAACTAATAAAAGTATCATTTCTACCAAATAACTTATTACTTACGGTTTGATGAATTTTCTACAGATGAGAACCATTTTTTCCCCCAGATTCCATCCAGAGAGGTATCAATGTGCCCTTGCCATGGTCTTTGCCACAGAAGAGATCAACCAAGATCCAAAGATATTACCCAATGTGACCCTGGGCTTCAGGATCTTTGACTCCTGTTACACAGAAGCCATGGCAACCCAAGGAGTCATGTGGACGCTGTCAGGACAGAAAACCACTGTGCCCAATTACAGGTATCAGCCGGCAATCAAGATGGCAGCCTTCCTGGGAGATGTCCCTTCTTCTGTGTCCATTCAAATAGCGAGGATTTTGGGACTACAGAGGATACCTCAGGTATTGGATATTGAAACAGAGAGAGAGAGAAAGAGAATTGCAATGTCATGTTCGGTGAGCCCTTGCATTGAGACATAATTGGGACTGATTAGAAAGTGAACCTACTAATTGCACACCATAAGTAGGTAGATATACTCAGGAAGAGGAGCTAGACTTCACCTTTACCAACCCCATCCCCACAGGATAAGCCCTTAGGTGTGGGGGCCGGAAAGATTTAGGCGAGGTCCCAATGAGCCGAAGTCCAGTGGCAGGCCAAAAGTCAGAGCAGGCAGCATGATGGCAAAGACATGGTGCAGGCAAAAGTCAAGGCAGGAGGTGTTCAAGCAGAGGCAGTTACCAGGCAAGGGTTGAGGCATGCAACGTACAAGCGTAGAAGCATAAATGGAGTTCCAGGCTGAAGACAGGGCAGGCAGTGAAGAGACGAAGTCCAAAAAACAAGCAGGGGCAAGCATAGGGAATCAGGTCAAAGAACAAGGGAACAGAAGAAAGGCAGGAAGCAGAGACAAGGAAGGGAGGTAAGGAGATTACGGAGGCAAGGCAAGGTCAGGCTGGAATAGGGCAGGACAGAAGTAGGAGATAGACAAGGGAAGGAGCAGGACTTGGACAAGGCAGTGTCAGGCACAAGGCAGGAATGCTAGTAACACACACTGCGACAAGCAGGAGGACTTTTTGCTGAGGCTCTGTCTGGTCGCAGGAGATTTCCTTATATACTCATGCATGCTATGATGTCATCAGCCAGCTCCACAGCAAGTCCTAGCTAGAGGACCTATAAAGGAAGTCCAAAGGTATAAGAAGTTCTAGCCAGGGTCCTTGAAGCAGCATGTTGCCAGAAGCTATGCCAGAGCCACTTCAGATCAGAGTGAGGGGTGTTTCAGAGAGACAAACAGCAAATGAGATACTGTACGGATAGACTTATATATTTAGACACTAGAGAGAAATAAAATTAGCTTATTTATTTAAAAAATATGTAGCCCAAATTTTCTACAGTTCAAAGCAGGGTACAACATAACATCCATAAAAAATATCAAAATAATAGCATGACGACTCACAAGTAGTTTGGAGATACATAGAGAAAGAGAGGTACTATAGCAATATAGATGAGATAGACAAATTGATAGGTGGATACTTCAGGGACTGACATTTTCACATTTCCATCCTCTGGCCTATTTATTTATGTAGAACAAAAGGACATATGATGTGTATGTTGAGTCAGACTAAATGTTCCTCAAGCCCAGCATCCTGTCTCCAATAGTAGCAAAGTCAAGCTGCAAATACCCGGCAGATCCTAAAAAGTAGATCCTTGTTCCTCAATCCTAGGCAGAGATGTGAATCGTGTGATCGATCGTCTTAACGATCGATTTCGGCTGGGGGGGGGGGGGGGGGGAGGGAATTGGATCGTTGCAGTTTTGTTTTTTTAAATATCGTGTAAATCATAAATAGGGGGAGGGCGGGAAAACCGGCACACTATAGCAACCCTAAAACCCACCCCGACCCTTTAAAATAAATCCCCCACCCTCCCGAACCCCCCCAAAATGTCTTACATTACCTGGGGTCCAGTGGGGGTGTCCCGGTGTGATCTTCCACTCCCGGGCACACTAAAACAACCCTAAAACCCACCCGACCCTTTAAAATAAATCCCCCACCCTCCCAAACCCCCCCAAAATGTCTTAAATTACCTGGGGTCCAGTGGGGGGGTCCCGGTGTGATGTTCCACTCTCGGGCCACGGGTGCGTTGATAGAAATGGCACCGGCGCCATTTTGGTTCCTGTCCCCCGACGTCACGAGCATAGGAGATCGCTCCCGGACCCCCGCTGGACCCCAGGGACTTTTGGCCAGCTTGGGGGGGCCTCCTGACCCCCACAAGACTTGCCAAAAGTCCAGCGGGGGTCCGGGAATGACCTCCTGCACTCGAATCGTGTTGCCGTACGGCCGGTGCCATTATCTGTTGTCATGTTCTATGCTTCAATATAAGAAAACCAAATACTCCAAATTCTTTCACATCTTTTTTCCTTGTGGTTTTAATCTCTTCTTTATTCATTCATTTCTAAGTTAATTTCTAATCTAAATCAAAAGTTCCCATCAACAGTCCAGGTTAAAAAATCATATCTTGCAGCTGTGGACCATGCAAATTCCTACACCGACAGTTAATATGATTTGCAATGAAATCATCTGCCAAAAAATTGACATATCCATCATAATATTAATCTATGAGTGCCTCATTAATGCTATCATCATGTTCATCAAGGAACAACTTATGATCCCCTGGATACTCCTCCTAAAGGTAAAGAACACATATCAGATTACATGCAATCATACTTTTGTATTAAGACGGTGACACCAGGTCATTACTGGATTTAAAGTGGGTGGCTTCTATAGAGACAAACAATGATATATTTCAATTGAGGTCCAATCAAAGGCCTAAATTCAAGGATTATATCAGCATAGCTATCCCAAAAGTCAGGGACATGGTAATTCCTTAAAGCATTGGCTAAATGTTCATTAAAATCATTGTTGATGACATATTCAACCGTATCTTCTTCAGCCTTAGCACATGGCCAATGATCCCCTGGGTAGACAGCTCAAATGTAATGAGTAAAATTACAGATTACACAGCCATAGCAATTCAATTTCTTACTCACAAATCACACAAAAGCATGATATTTGGATACCGTGACTTAAAAACTAATTCCCAGGAACATACTTGAAAATCCAGAGGCAAGAATAGACTACCTTGTTATGAAGAATTGCATGATAATCATATTCATGTCCCAGAATATTGGATTTAGGAAATATTGCCAAATATGCTACTGCTAAGAACATAAAAGATGTGGCATGCTGGGTCAGATCAATGACACATCGAGGGTAATATCCTATCTTTGACAGTGGCCAAATAAGCTTACGTGGAAGTACCCAGCAGATTCAAAATGAGGATATACATTCCCTGTTGCAGTCTCTAATTCTGTCTAGCTATTAATTGTTAATGGATGAGTCCTCCAGACACGTGTCGAAAACTTTTTTTAAAAACTCAGAATATAAGAATATAAGATATGCCATACTGGTTTAGACCAAAGGTCCATCAAGCCCAGTATCCTATCTCCAACAGTGGCCAATCCAAGTCACAAGTACCTGGCAAGTTCGCAAAGTACCTACTAAGGTACTAGACTTAAATACATTCTCTGGCAAGAGGTTCCACAATTCAAATGTGTGTTGACTGAAAACAATACGTTCTTATATTTGTTTTAAATCTTCTGTTCATTAATTTCATGGGATTTCCTGTAATGATAATATTATTTGTATGACGGGACCCCTACAAAAGGCCTAATCACTAGATGGGTCTTTGGAGAAATTCAGCAGGAGGTGGGGAGGAATTCACTTTGCTTTTGGGGTTGAGTGATGCATTATTGTGGCAAGAAGTTTATTAAAGGGGTGGTATGTCTTTTTAATTGGTGTTATGAGAGAGGACCTATAGGGGAAGAGTGTATGGGTACAATATAAGCTGATGCACAAGGGCCTTTGGCAAGAGTTTGGTGGGAAGCTGGAGTGAACCCAGGGTGAAGAATTCTCTCTCCTTCCTTGCAGTTAGTGTCCTGCAGAACCATAGCTCCAGGAGATGCAGAATAAACTCCCAGGAAGTGCTACTTAGCCACCTAGGAGGAATCATGGATTTTAAGTTTGGGGAAATACTTGATTTGACCAAGGAAGAAGATGTAAAATAATTCATGGGTATTGAAACCTATTTTTTATGAAAAGGATGGACTAAGGGCTAATCCCTATGCTAAAGGGAAAAAGAGAAAAGGGTTGATGCTATGCTAAATGGGTTTTTTTAAAGGAAGTGTGTTTTATTGCTTTATTGCTGTTCTGCTATGAATACTGAGAGGCAAAGCAGTTGAGGACAGAGGTCAATCCCACCTAGGGACACAAGGCCTGGATGAACAGGCACAGCAATCGAGGTCAAACACTTGTAGGAAAACAAGGCCTGGATGAACAGGCACAGCAATTGAGGTCAAACACTTGTAGGAACACAAGGCCTGGATGAACAGGCACAGCAATCGAGGTCAAACACTTGTACGAACACAAGGCCCGGACTGACAGGCAAAGCAGTCGAGGACAGAGGTCAATCCCACCTAGGGACACAAGGCCTAGATGAACAGGCACAGCAATCGAAGTCAAACACTTGTACAAACATAAGGCCTGGATGAACAGGCACAGCAATCGAGGTCAAACACTGGTAGGAACCCAAGGCCTGGATGAACAGGCACAGCAATCGAGGTCAAACACTTGTAGGAACACAAGGCCTGGATGAACAGGCACAGCAATCGAGGTCAAACACTTGTACGAACACAAGGCCTGGACTGACAGGCAAAGCAGTCGCGGACAGAGGTCAATCCCACCTAGGGACACAAGGCCTGGATGAACAGGCACAGCAATCGAAGTCAAACACTTGTACGAACACAAGGCCTGGATGAACAGGCACAGCAATCGAGGTCAAAGACTTGTAGGAACCCAAGGCCTGGACAGTTGACGGTCAGGCACAGCGATTCATGTCAGGTACATGTGCTGTAGTGCTTATATTATCTGGAGCATAGGAGGCAATTGGAGTTGCTGCAAGGCTTTGAATTGCTTTTATTCATCTTGCCATTGACAGGGAAAATTTGGAAACCCAAGCAAAGGCAGGTTTACTTTCAAAAACACTAGCATTTCCATCAACTCTGGTGCCAGCCTTGAGCGGTGAGGGCTCATGATATCCCCTGTCATTGAAAAGACATGTTCACTGGGCACACTGGTTAGTGGACATGACAGATATCGCTGAGCCACTTTGGCTAGGTGTGGCCAGACAGTGGACTTGTGTGCCCAATATGCCAGCGGATCTGTCTGCATTTTCTCTATCGGCTCTGAGAGATACCGTGTCACAGACAGCTGTGCTGCTGTCTCCTCCTGTGCTTGGGCGGGCTCTGAGTCACTCAATCCAGCTGCTTTCTCTCTCACCCGTAGCACAACTGATGAATCTTTATGGCCAACATGCCTTGGGTGTTCTGACGTGGATGAGGAGGTACTAACTGTCACTGACACAGGGCTGCTCCTGCTTGGGCTAGCAGCACAACTTTTTGACGTGCCTGCTGTTTCCACCTCTGCTTCAAGCCTAATCTGTCTCCGCCTATGGCGCTCCTGTTCACGGACCTTTGCTAACAGCAGCTCCTTCACAAATGACAAACAATTGGTCTGTAGGGCAAGTTTACCTTTCACACGGGGATCACAGACAGAGGCGAGCATGTATGTGCGGTCGTCTGTTAAAGGCCTTAATCTGTCTTTCACCTGCTGCTGCAAAATGTCCAGACACTGCAGCACCACAGCAGTCATTCCGTCTTCCCATTTAAAGGCCTCCAAATGTTTATCCAGGAAATTTACTATAGGGATGATGTCAGCCAAGGTGGCACTTCTGGAACTCAGCTCCTTCGTGACATTTTTGAAGGGCTGCAGGATTTTCACCAGCTGACTCATGACAAACCAATCATGATGCCCTAGGGGATTCTGCACACCAATGTCCATTCTACCAGAAAGTTCATGAAGGGGTGTCTGCAGCTCCAGTAACCTCTCCAGCATCATAAAGGTGGAATTCCACCGGGTAGCAATGTCTTGAATGAGACGCTTGTGAGGCATATCCAAATCAGTCTGCTTTTGTCGGAGAACCTGCCCCGCCTTGACACTTCTGTGGAAGTGTGCTGCTATGTTCCTGCACTTCTGTATTAAGCTATGCAGGTATTCATTCTCCTTGTCATTGGACTCCAGGCCCAGAGCTGACTTCACTACCAGGTGCAGAGTGTGTGCAAAACATCGGATGTTCTTAAACCGCTCATCGGTTATTGCCTTAACCATGTTTGCACCATTGTCTGTGACAAAGAAACCTGCCTGCGTTTTCCTGTCTCGCTGGTGTAGTTGCCAGCCCTCCAGCATCTTTCTGATGCATGCTAGAATATTGGCTGCGGTATGGGCCTGGTCCGTCAGGTGGGTGTGCAGCAAAGCCCACCTCCACCCTGATACTTCTTCAGTAATAGAGCTGCAGGCTGCCCCTGCCTCAGCCATGTCCCACCAGTGTGCTGTCAGAGAGAGGTAAGAGTGTGCAGCATTCATGGCGGTCCAGATATCACAGGTGAAATGCACTCTTCCGTCTGCCTTAGCTAGCAGTGCTTGAATGTGACTGCGACACTGCTTGTACAGGCAGGGGATGACCTTTCTACTAAATGTGGTTCTGCACGGGATTTTGTAATTTGGAAGTACGACCTTCAAAAAACGCTTGAAACCCACATTCTGCACTAGCTGCAAGGGCTGGTCATCAAGGGCAATCATTTCCCCAATGCTCCTGGTTACAACTTTTGAGGCTGCCTGCCTCCTACCCCGGGATAGCGTAACCGCACTCCACCCCATTTCCTCCATGGTGGATTGTCACTTCTGCCACATGTTAGGGGGTTGCTGGCCTGCCGCCTGACTGCTAGAAGGGGATGAGGGCGTGGGCTGACTCTGCTGCTTTCCTACCACTGCACACTGGTTGGAAGGGGTCCCCCGACTGGAACTGCCACCATCCCCAGATGGCAGTAATCTTTTTGGGTGTTGACTCTTCATATGATGGTTAATGCCAAAATTAGAAAGATGTCCCATTTGCTTGCCTCTGCTAATATCCCTGGCACAGTAATTACACCGAGCATAACGCGGGTCTTCCTTCACTTTAAAGTGTTTCCAGATCAGAGATGTCTTTCGTGATCCTCCCCTCTCTAACACCTTGGGGGTGGATGCTGGCACTGTAGTTGAGGTAGTGGGTGCACCCTGAGAAGCAATGCCAGAGGGGGCATCAGTCACCCTCTGTGCCTGTACTGACTGCTCTTCCTCTTCCTCGATATCACTGTCATCTCTCCCCTGCTGCACATTTCTGGAGGCTAAGACAGAACTAACTGATTCTACTGAAGATTCGTCAGCTATTACTTCTTCCGTTTCTGATGAGAATCCCACACAAGAAGATTCTTCATCTGAATCAGAAGCTAACAGTGACTGCGCTACCTTGTGAACGCTAAGTGTTAGTCAAGATTTCGCTCCCCCTGCTGCTTTTGGGTGTCTACATTTTGTCGGGCATGACTCTGCCTCCCCTTCCCTCTCCTTTAAAACTACAGGGCCAGAAACAAGTGGTGGCGATGGCGATGTATCATGGTCAGATTTCATTTTTTTTGGCATGGAACTGCCATCCCCTACAAAGAGTTTAGATTGCGAAAGTTGCCTTTTTAGCTGTACTGGTGGTGTTGTACTAGTGTCTTTTGGGGTGCCTCCTCTGCCAGTCCCAATGACTCGATTGCATCTCTCTTTCCCTGACATTATGGATTTTATTTCACTGAGTAGTAACACTGCCCACAATAATAAGGTTCAGTCTGTTTAAAATGCCCACTGCCCACTGTCACGCTGCCTGGCTGTGCACTAATGTGTGTGGCGTGCACACAGAAGCTGCTTGCTTGTAAGCACAAAAGAGGCAGACTCCCCGGGCGCTTGACTGCAAATATCGACTGAATAATAATGTAAAGTCTGTTTAAAATGCCCACTGCCCACTGTCATGCTGCCTGGCTGTGCACTAATGTGTGTGGCGTGCACACAGAAGCTGCTTGCTTGTAAGCACAAAAGAGGCAGACTCCCCGGGTGCTTGACTCAACAGACCCACTGAATAATAATGTAAAGTCTGTTTAAAATGCCCACTGCCCACTGTCATGCTGCCTGGCTGTGCACTAATGTGTGTGGCATGCAGACAGAAGCTGCTTGCTTGTAAGCAGAAAAGAGGCAGACTCCCCGGGCGTTTGACTGCACAGACCCACTGAATAATAATAAGGTTCAGTCTGTTTAAAATGCCCACTGCCCACTGTCACACTGCCTGGCTGTGCACTAATGTGTGTGGCGTGCACACAGAAGCTGCTTGTAAGCACAAAAGAGGCAGACTCCTCGGGCGCTTGACTGCACAGACCCACTGAATAATAATGTAAAGTCTGTTTAAAATACCCACTGCCCACTGTCACGCTGCCTGGCTGTGCACTAATGTGTGTGGCGTGCACACAGAAGCTGCTTGCTTGTAAGCACAAAAGAGGCAGACTACCCGGGCGCTTGACTGCACAGACCCACTGAATAATAATAAGGTTCAGTCTGTTTAAAATGCCCACTGCCCACTGTCACGCTGCCTGGCTGTGCACTAATGTGTGTGGCGTGTACACAGAAGCTGCTTGCTTGTAAGCACAAAAGAGGCAGACTCCCCGGGCGCTTGATTGCACAGACCCACTGAATAATAATGTAAAGTCTGTTTGAAATGCCCACTGCCCACTGTCACGCTGCCTGGCTGTGCACTGTGTGTGGCGTGCACACAGAAGCTGCTTGCTTGTAAGCACAAAAGAGGGAGATTCCCGGGCGCTTGACTGCACAGACCCACTGAATAATAATGTAAAGTCTGTTTAAAATGCCCACTGCCCACTGTCACGCTGCCTGGCTGTGCACTAATGCGTGTGGCGTGCACACAGAAGCTGCTTGCTTGTAAGCAGAAAAGAGGCAGACTCCCTGGGCATTTGACTGCACAGACTCAGCCTGTTAAACATCCCAGTGAAGCCCACTGCACTTAGAGACTAAGTAATTGGAATTAAAAAAAGCAGGAATTTTTGTCACTCCAGAAAAATGGATGACATTGAAAATAATATCTCTCTCCAAGCCAGCCCAACACCCTAAATGGTAAATGGTGGTCAGTGCTAGCTAGGGATGTGAATCGTTTTTTGACGATTTAAAATATCGTCCGATATATTTTAAATCGTCAAAAATCGTTAGAGCCGCGATACAATAACAATTCCCCCGATTTATCGTTAAAAAATCGTAAAGCGGGGGAAGGGGAGGGCGGGAAAACCGGCACACTAAAACAACCCTAAAACCCACCCCGACCCTTTAAAATAAATCCCCCACCCTCCCGAACCCCCCCAAAATGCCTTAAATTACCTAGGGTCCAGAGGAAGGGTCCCGGTGTGATCTTTTACTCTCGGACCTCCGTGCGTTGTAGAAATGGCGCCGGCGCTACCTTTGACCTGTCATATGACAGGTCAAAGGTAGCGCCGGCGCCATTTTGTTTTTTTGTCCTCCGACGTCAGGAGCGTAGGAGATCGCTCCCGGACCCCGCTGGACCCCCAGGGACTTTTGGCCAGCTTGGGGGGGCCTCCTGACCCCCACAAGACTTTCCAAAAGTCCAGCGGGGGTCCGGGAGCGATCTCCTACCGCAAATCGTTTTTCCGTACGGAAAAACAATTCGACTGCAGGAGGTCGTTCCGGACCCCCGCTGGACCCCCAGGGACTTTTGGCCATGCAAAATGGTGCCGGCCGTACGGCAATATGATTCGACTGCAGGAGGTCGTTCCGGACCCCCGCTGGACTTTTGGCAAGTCTTGTGGGGGTCAGGAGGCCCCCCCAAGCTGGCCAAAAGTCCCTGGGGGTCCGGCGGAGGTCCGGAAAGACCTCCTGCAGTCGAATCGTTTTTCCGTACGGAAAAACGATTCGCGGTAGGAGATCGTTCCGGACCCCCGCTGGACTTTTGGCAAGTCTTGTGGGGGTCAGGAGGCCCCCCCAAGCTGGCCAAAAGTCCCTGGGGGTTCAGCGGGGGTCCGGGAGCGATCTCCTAAGCTCCTGACATCGGGGGACAAAAAAACAAAATGGCGCCGGCGCCATTTCTACAACGCACAGAGGTCCGAGAGTAAAAGATCACACCGGGACCCTTCCTCTGGACCCCAGGTAATTTAAGGCATTTTGGGGGGGTTCGGGAGGGTGGGGATTTATTTTAAAGGGTCGGGGTGGGTTTTAGGGTTGTTTTAGTGTGCCGGTTTTCCCGCCCTCCCCCTTCCCCTCCCCCCCCACTGGACCCCAGGTAATTTAAGGCATTTTGGGGGGGTTCGGGAGGGTGGGGGATTTATTTTAAAGGGTCGGGGTGGGTTTTAGGGATGTTTTAGTGTGCCAGTTTTCGATTTACACGATTTACACGATATTTAAAAAACCCAAACTGCGACGATCCGATTCCCTCCCCCTCCCAGCCGAAATCGATCGTTAAGACGATCGATCACACGATTCACATCTCTAGTGCTAGCTGACCTAGCACAGCTTCTCTTCTCAGTCAGAGAAAATCACCATGCAATTCCAGCTATGAGGCCAGACTGCCCCCTCACTTTCGGCCAGGTCTACGCCATTTTTCAAAATGGCGCCAACCTGACCTTGCTTCAGTCATGTTACTGGATCAAGGTTCGGGGATTGGACGCAGGCTACATGGAGGCTGAACCCCCAATAACTTTTATTGACCTTGGGAGAGGGGGAAGGGGTTGAGGGGTCATCACCACATGTGCACATTCTTCTTTCTTTTTTTCTTTTGGGGATTCGGGGTCACCTTGAGTGGCAGCTCCAGGTTCAACTGTGGGTAAGCCCTGACCCCTGGTCACCTTCCTCATTTTGCCGTGAGACTTTTTGTTTTTAGTTGTTGGCACTTTAAGATGATGGAGGTCCTTTGAGGTTGGTGCCACCATCACATTAAAGAGCCGCTCACCGTGTTCTTTTGTCCCGCGGTGTTTGGCCATGAGACAAAACTGCGCACCATAGAGCCATGATATTTTTTCAGGAGAGAGGCCCCACTATTACAGTGACACACCCCGAGATAATGGGTCTTCTCCCACAAAAAATTATCACAGCTTGATGAATCCAGGGGTACGTTAGGTGCTTAGAGCTGGCAGTCAGTGCTAAGTACCTAAATTCATTTCCCTAACCTGATCCCACCTGTGGCCCTATCCACTTTTTAGGGACCTAAATTTAGCATTTCAGAGCAAAAGGTTTCTTTTTGCCAGATCTAGGTGATTAACTTCTTAAGTTAGGCACCTAGATCTTTTGAATATCAACCTCTAATAGATATTGTATATGTAGAGAGATGAAAAGTGGGAAAGACCAGTAACTGGAGTGATATTGTGTATGCAAGGAGCTTTACAGCTGCTACCCTAAACCTCTTAACAATCATTTGTGCTCTATTACCCAGAAGCTTCAGAAGAGCCTAAACACTTTAATCTTGCTATGCTGCTTTTCCCTTCAGTTCTGTGTAAGTGTGCTATGAGTCACCTTAGCTCTCTCCTTGCCTCTCTTTCTGCAGAATCTTTAGAATCATTCAGAACTATTTAGAAGATTTTTTAAATCTGGTATTCCCTCTGTAAATATTAGAAGTCATCATTTCAATTTTTGTTCTTGCTCTTGTCCAGATCAGCTATGGATCAGCACTGCCAGTCCTGGGAGAGAAACTCCAGTTCCCTTCCTTCCTGAGGACAATTAGTAGCATCGAGTCTATTATCTACTTAATAGTCCAATTAGTGGTTCATTTTGGTTGGACCTGGGTGGGCATCCTGTTCTCCTCTACTGACTATGGTTTGCATGGAGCCCAGGTACTGATGACAGAGTTTGCCAGCTTGGAGGTCTGCGTGGCCTTCTCTGAAACTCTTGGCAAAGATGGGAGCCCAATGAGGATTCGGAATCTGGTGAAAATCTTAAGTACATCAAGTGCAGAGGCTATCATTGTGTATGGATACCCAACAGAGATTGGACCAGTCTTAGAAGAGATGGCCCTGAGGCAGGTGAGGAAGGTCTGGATCTTCAGCCCAGGTCTCATTATATCCCCATTGTTCTTCAACAGGCGCTTATGGGAGGTGCTGAATGGTACCATTGGGGTCACATTCCACTCCATGTACATCCCCTCTTTCAGCAACTTTCAGTACAAGAATCTTCCCACTGACTCTTCTCCTGACATCTTCCTCAAGCCCTTCTGGGAAAGTGTATTTGAGTGTGAGTGGAAAGAGGGCCCTAATATAACTGGTAAGAGTCCAAGTGAGGAGAAGAAACCCTGCATGGGCACAGAGAGGCTGGAAGACCTGCCAAGCTCCATCTATGATGTGAATAACATGCGGTACAGTTACTCTGCCTACAATGCTGTCTATGCACTGGCTCATGCACTGCACAATCTGCTGTCCTGTAACCCTGATAGAGGAAACTGCTCCAGCTTTAGAGATGTTCAGCCTTGGCAGGTGAGAAATGGAAAAGCACATCTGACTGCTTTTACTAAACTACTGTAGCTATGATAGTGTATGCAAGTGTATTTATAGTGCTACAAGTGAACAAATATAATAATTGTAGTACTAATTAATTTACATATTGTGTACTTCATGAGGAAGGGAGAAATCATTATTAATATTATGACTCAATGGCAGTTGAGTAAATTGGGGATAAAAGAGGTCACCTTGGAAAGAACTGGTTACTGGATTCCTCAAACAATAGGAAATGGTCTGGGCACAAAAGTGACATTTGATAACAAAATCTCAAAACTATTTGTATAAAGTCTACATTATTCTGGAATTGTGGTGCATTCTTGCAGAACAGAAGAGTAAGAATAATCAGCTGTTCCATTCTAGAGCTGTCATGATGAACGCACTGATTTTGGTGTTGTGATAGAATGATAAAAACATTTTATTCTCAGCATGGATTCTGCGATAAATACTTTGATGTAAAGAGGAGTGAGGTAATGATTTGCACCATGTAGGAGAAGATCTCAGTTTATCATAGTAACATAGAGGCTGATAAAAAAAAAAAAAAGAAGTTGAGTCCCTAAATATAGGGAGCTAAGTTAAACTCCTAATATCGGTTGAACTTAGGGTCCTAAGATATAAATATTCAAAGATATTTAGCTGGATAACTTGTGAGTTATCTGGTTAAATACCTATTTTTGAATATCTAGGGCACTTATCTGGCTAACATTTAGTTGGATAAAAAAGAGACATTCCAGGAGTGTTAGAGGGTGGAGCTAAATTATCTGACTAATTTAGCCAATATTAAGCTGTATCTGACTAAATTAGCCAGATAACTTTAGGCCTGTCTCTGAGCAGTCCTAAAGTTATTCGATTGCATGTGACCATATAACTTTGGATTTAACCTGCTATATTTAAAAGAATATAACTGGTTAAATGGCACACTGGAAAAAAAAAGTAACACTCGGGCCTATGGCCAATTCCATACCACCACTCAATATATAAAACATTGACGCCTCAGTGCCAGTGCAAGGGTTTATATACCACTATATAGAAACATAGAAACATAGAAATGACGGCAGAAGAAGACCAAACGGCCCATCCAGTCTGCCCAGCAAGCCATGCACTCTTTTTTTTTTTCTTATACTTGTTACGCCTGGCTTTTAGTACCCCTTAGTTCCATTTCCCCTCCACCCCACCACCAATGTAGAAAGCAGTGCCGGAACCGCATCCAAGTGAATATCTAGCTTAATTAGGGATAGCATTAAGCAGGCTACACCCATGCCTCTGTCCACTCAGACCACGCAACTCAGACCTTGTTGGCCGTTGTCCACATACAGATCCCCCCCTCCACACTCCCCCTGCCACTGAAGCAGAGAGCTGTGCATTGAAAGTGAAGCACCAGACCCTCTCCCCTGCCGTCGAAGCAGAGAGCCACGCTGGATATGCACTGAAAGTAAAGTATCGGCTTATTTGGTTTTGGGGACGTAACCGCGGTAACAAGCAAGCTACACCTAGCTTTTTTGTGAATGCAAATCCTTTTTTTTTTTCCACATTTCCTCTTGCTGTTGAAGCCCAGAGCAATGATGGAGTCTCATTAACAGTGTGTATGTACATTGAACAAGGGTATTATCTCCAGGTAGTAGCGCTCATTCTCGCGAGCCACATTAACAATCAACAAATATTGAACAAGCCTAATAATTGGCAATACCTATAGCCTATGTCCTCACCAGTAATTTTATATACTCTTACCCACCCCTCTGCTTTTTTTTTGGAGATGGCAGCCCTCCATCCTTCCGCTCTGTGAAGGTGGTATACCCTATAGAAGGGTCATCTAGTAACTCAAAGTGAGGTTTTGGTGGTGGTCTATGATTTTGGGGACAGTTTTACATGCACAATGAGATGTACGAACAGCACAGTTCATATCAGTGAGGATTTGATATAAATTTGAGTGAGGAAAGTCGCACAAAGATGAGATTTCTACAATGTTCTCTCACCCTAGCTTGATGGACTCTCTACCAGGGTACTATCAAGCTAGGACGAGAGAACACTGTAGAAATTGAGCAGGTCTAACTTAGCTGGATAACTTTACAACTAAGGCTGAATATCGCTACTCAACCAGATAACTTATCCAGCTAGGTAGCGCCACTCCAGTCTACACATTTCCCACCAACAAATTATCTGGCTATCTAGATAGCCGGATAAATGACTTAACCGGATATTCAGCAGCCACTAGATTGCTGGCTAAATAGGAATTATCTGGCTATCTAGTGTTTGAATATCAACTTCCTAATCACTATTAAATATTTTTTTCTGTAAATATTCCTTTAATTTAAAACACTATTACTTTAGCAATGCATGTACAAGTTGTCATGCCAGTCAAGTTTCCTAAATTAGAATCTCTCTCAAGTCTCAGTTCTTGTAGAACAATTGTTGTGCAATAAGGGTCATATTTTAAAAACCTTACATGCGTAAATCCCAAGGATTTACGCCCGTAGGTGGCCTTATGCGCACCGGGCCTATTTTCAAAAGCCCGGCCAAACGCGTAAAGCCGGTACGCGTGTAAATCTCGGGGCCTCGGGAAAGGGGTGGGGCGGTCTGGGGGGCAGGTTGGGGCTAGAGGCCCCCGGCACATCAGCCATTTGCCTCTGTGCCAGGGGATCGTGTGCCAGCAGGGTGCTGGTGTGTGCAACCTGTGCCCTGCTCGAAGCGGGTGCAACAGGTAAGATAAGGATTTGGGGAAGGTTAGGATAGGGCTAGGAGGTGGGAAGGTAGGGGAACGGGTAGGAAAGTTAGAATAGGGGGTAGGGAAGTTCCTTTCCAGGCCGCTGCTAAATTGGAGTGGACTGGGAGGGAACTGGGGAAGGCTGCGGGCGTCAGCGTGCGCAGGTTGCATAAATGTGCACCCCTTTGCATGCTCTGACCCCCAATTTTATAACATGCGCACACCAGCGCGAGCAAATTATAAAATTGCGTGGCCATGTGTACGCGCCAGGTAGCGCACATGGATGCACGCGCTTTGAAAATCTACTCCTCTGACACCTCTATCAGTTCACCTAGACCCTCCACCACTTCATTCTGTTCCCACCACCATTTAACCCAGACCTCCCAACCAATAACTGCAGACAAATGACAAGTGTGGAGTGGGGAGAGAGGTGAGTGATTTGTTTTAATGTCTTGTGAAAATGCTTTGCTGTAAGATTTCATTGTTATTCTATTAATTGAAATTCAATGAAAATTTCTTTTTAAATTTAAAAAAGGAATAGTTTGTTCTACAGCACAGACACTGTCTGAAATCAGTCGCTAGAATGAGACACACTTATAGAAATAAGAGGGTACCCCACCAAAAAGGATGCTGACTTCTGATTGGCTGATGTTTTCATTGTAAAGCACTGCATGATAAGGACAGGAAGGGTGCTGGAGGAGTCACTGGACAGATGTCCTTGATTATATTCAGTTGTCCTTTTTTGTTCACCTTGCTGTGATCCAGATTCTCCAGCACTTAAAGCGAGTCCGCTTTCGGAACCCAGTGGGAGAAGAACTGTACTTCAATGAACGTGGGGACGCCTCTTCTATCTTTGACATCATGAACTGGCACCTGACCCCTGATGGTGGCAACAGATACCTGACAGTGGGCATTTATAATCCCCTGACATCAACAGACAGGAAGCTGAGCCTAAATGAGAGCCTCATTCAGTGGGGAAGGGGATACTCCCAGGTAACATTCCACCTTCCCACCCCTCCAAAACAAATTATAGTTAGGGAGGCACAATTTTAGAATAGAATAGATGCAAGAATGGAACAGAAAAAAAATAGAACAGATAGAAGAACAGGTCAGAATGGAGTAAACGCATAAAATAGAATAGAAACAGGAAGAGAGAGAATAGTTTTGGGGGCAATTTACAAGTAAAGCCCAGTAGCTGAGGGTTCGTTTATTGCACTTTGAATGTAATTTCCAAAGGGAAGCTGCCTGGCTAGTTTCTCTTTATAAATTAACTAATATAAAGGATGTGCTCTAAAAGTGTTGTGGTTGAGGCATTGTGGACCCTTGGTTGCAATAGAGATGACTCCGCCCACGGGGAGGTGCTCTGTGGGAAACCACTGTGATAGGCTGGAACAGTTAGCAAACACAGAATGGATAGAGTCTTTATTGTACTACTGTAAGTAGATGGTAAGCAGGAAGGTAAGGCACTGATCCATGAGGTGCCAATACGCTCAACAGGCTCAGACGTGTAGTCTCACCCAGATGTTCATGATAGGCAGGAGCCTGCAGTGTGGGTAATGCCGCGACTGGTGGGTGGAGTTGGAGCGCCAGTTCGTAGAGGTATTCACAGAGTGAAGGCATCTTCCTGATGGTAGAAGGTGGGACCGAAGGTCTGTGGTGCAGGATATGAAGTAGATAGGCCCTCGAGGAGCGAGTACCTAATGGTCCAATATCCTGGAATGAAATAAGAGAAAAGACCCCCAAGGAGCGGGTGTCTATGTTAGTGAGGACCCCAAAGGGAGTTGGAAGAGAGAGACCCTCGAGGAGCGGGTGTCTAGTGCTTTTGATGGAGTGAGGCCCTTAGCGAATGGAGGTGTCTAAGCTAGCAGTTTAGAGCAGGCAGAGTAGCCAAAGTCTTTGCTAACTCAAATTGGTAGCGGATATGGAGGCTAGATATACCAGTAGGTACTGACGTCATGCGGTGGGGCCGCCCCCGAGGTTCCCGCCATGACGTGCATTTGAGCGTCAGAGATGTGCATGCTCGTGCCCTAGGAGGCCATAGGAGTGAGCATGGCGGATGGGGATGCCCATGCAGGTCTGAGAACACCGAGGCCTGCGGCACTCAGCACCGGAGACAACCATCTTGCCCAGAGAGAGACAAAAGGGAGAGAAAGAGGAAAGGCAGCACAGTCGCAGCTGTCTGCGACCGGACGCAACAGTACCCCCCTTCAAAGGGCCCCCTCCAAGTACCCTTCTAGGTGGTCTGGGATTGCGAGGGTGTGCCTGGTGGAATTGGTGTAGCATCTCCTTGTCTGTAATATTGGCCAGTGGTTCCCATGAGTTTTCCTCTGGGC
Source organism: Rhinatrema bivittatum (assembly GCF_901001135.1). Taxonomy (NCBI): domain Eukaryota; kingdom Metazoa; phylum Chordata; class Amphibia; order Gymnophiona; family Rhinatrematidae; genus Rhinatrema; species Rhinatrema bivittatum. The sequence goes on along the minus strand of NC_042615.1, from coordinate 511,318,851 downwards.
CATAGTTCTCCCAGGAGATGATGTACTACCATGTCTTGCCTCTTTTACGTACATCAAGGATGTCGTCTACGGCATATTCAATGTCATCTTCTGTGTCCAGGCTGGTGGGCTCTTGTTCTTTTCTGGAGAACTCGGAATGTATCACTTGCTTTAGTAGAGGTACATGAAATGCATTGTGTGTCTTCATTGATGGAGGCAGTTTGAGACTGTATGTTAAATTTCCTAATCACAGAAGGATGGCGAAAGGTCCCACAAAGCGAGGAGCAAATCTTGCAGAAGGGAGCTTGAGTCAGAGGTATTTTGTGCTTAACCAGACCTTGTTGCCTGGCTGGAAATGGGGTGCCTTTTGATGATGGGCATCATAGGTCCTCTTTGACTTTTGTCCTGCTTTAAAAAGGAGCTCCTTCGTCAGTCTCCAAAGTTGAGATAAATCTTTTTTTTTTTTTTTTTATTTTATATTTCTTCATTTTACAATACAATTCAAGCATAATTTATCTTAAATTTATCACAGGTTACAGAATTCATGGTAAAATATACACTATAAGGAACATTAAATCTTCAATTAAAGACTAAATATTACCTTCCTCTTTCACCTAATCAAATATACCAATTTTTCTTATTCCATATATTACTTTCATCAAGCACTTTAAACAATTTTTTAAATTAAACAATTGATAAATCAAGATTACATATTCCTTAATTTATATTAAATCCAATCCAATTAGTTTTATTTTATTAACTCTATTTACCTGTGCTTAGCCCACAGTTGAATCCAAGGTACACAATACCTATACATTATTTATTTTTCAAACTAGTTTCTCAACTAACTAGGATTACACATATTTAAACTGAGGGAGATCACGTCATATCACATAAGACTATGGGCCTCATTTTCGAGACGGATCGCACGAGATAAGTCCCTTATCGCATGCAATACCAAAATGGGGGTGGTCGGCCCCGGAAGAGGAGGAATCGGGGCGTCACCGGGGCTGACTCCGCGAAGACACTGTGGACGACGAAAAGGTAAGGCCCTTTTCGTGTCCTAGTGAGCACTATCCCTAGCCGGTCCAATATTATGGAACACAATGCCACTCAAAATAAGATTAATGAAAGATTTAAAACTCTTTAAAAAAAAGTTTAAAAACATGGCTCTTCAAAAAAGCTTTTTCACAGTGAGAGTGAGGAGTAAGGAATACTAACAGACAAGAAAAAGAACTCCGACACACAGTTAAAAGTTAACAAATAGCAGTTATCCCTCCTTTATTATTTTTCTCATACCTAAAGATTAATTTAAGAGAGTACAGTATATCTCATATATGGATATTCTATTAGTCATATAAATAGAATTTCCAATCCACGATCCAGATAGTGTATATTATTTGAATCATGTAACCGAAAATTTATTGGCACCTACTAGCTAATTTATAATCCTAACCAGACTTATTTATGTGCCTGTCTGTAAACCGTTGTGATGGTATACTACTAAACGACGGTATAGAAAAGCGTTTAAAATAAATAAATAAATAAATAGTTCGCGCCCAATAGCTACACCTTCTGTAGTGGCGCTATTGGGTGCGAAACCGGCAGCGATCGCACCGTGGCGGTGCGATCGCTGCCGGCTAGCGCAGGACCGCCCCCCCCTTTCGGCCTCCCACCCCTCATTACCTAAAGTATCGCAGGCCTGCGATACTTTAGAAAATGAGGCCCTATGTTAGGTGGGTTTTGGGGTGGAGCTGGTGGCGGACTTCATTTTACTTTGGATAAATTTTGTTAACTGATCCGGTTGTAGGAATACATAGGTATTGCCTTCACAATTTATCAGGCATTTGCAAGGATATTTCAGAATAAAAAGCATTCCCATTTGTGGTGTTTGAGACTTCAGAGCAAGAAACTGTTTTCTGCGTCTCTGTGTTGGCGCTAAGTCAGGGAATAATTGCACCTTGCACCCCATAAATTCCTTGAATCTATTTAAAAGGAATATTTTGAAAATCCAATCTTTATCGGACTCTAACATGAAAGATATTATTAATGTTGATGGCACTACTGATTCTATATCTGTTTGCTCAAGTAATTCTGATACATTTAAAACTTTATCTTGAAGAGGAGCCTTATGAATTAATTCCTCTATTTTTAAATTACCAATATCTCTAACAACTGTTGATTTTTTTCATTGGAGGTAAGTAAAACAACTTAGATATTATGGGTAAAGTTGCTTCTGGGATATTTAAATTTTCCATTAAATATTTTCTCCATAGAAACAATGGAGTCAGCATAGATAATTTAGGGAAATTTATGCACCGTATATTCCTTACCCTAGCTGCATTCTCCAACTTTTCTATTTTGAGCTGTAATACCAGGTTTTCCTTCATCATCATAGTTTGTACTTCCCTGGACTTTCCTATTTCTTCCTTTACTTTCATTAATTCATTTTTCACTAGTTTATTTTCAGTTTCTATATCCTCCACATTCCTCTTTGTTAATGATACAGTATTTAATATTATCAACATTTGATCACCCATATTTTTATTAACTTCATTTATGGCCTCCCATATATTTTCAAGAGAAAAATCCTGTGGTTTAACAAAAGGTTTGAACTGAATAATATGATCCCCATCCTCTCTTACCCCATTACCCTCTTCCACAGTCTCAATTGAAGCTTGACCGGGACCCAAGATGTTACTTAAGGCTGAGATTATCTAGCTGACCTCCTTGCCTCAAGGAAGAGCTTCCCCTTACCCTGTCGGTAGGGTATAGCTCTCCTGGGGCCAGCTGTCATTTCTCAGTTGGGTTCACCAGAGGGGATATCTCACTTGGGGAGAGTGATGTTAAAAGATCTAGAGATGCGGAGGGCTCCTCTTCTCCCCTCTTAACATTCAGCGATCCTTCATCCCCTTTCTGTAATCCTCGTTGTACATGGATATCCATGAGTCCCACTTTAGAGATGGACTCCATTACGTCTGAGGCCTGGCGTTCTCTGGCCCTTCTCTTTCGTGCTGAGTGAGGCATTTAAAACAATACTGAAGTGGATAGTGTACGTTCTAGTTAGTTAATTTACCTTGGTTCCAACGCAAACGGAGACACCAGTACTTGAGAAGAGGTTCCTTTCCACCAATATTTTAGCGGGAAGGAGTCCAAAGATCCAAAGAATCTGAAGAAGCTGAAAAAGCTGCGTGTGCCTCTTTGGTGTGCGCGTCTTCGGCAGTGCGCCAGCATCAACTACGCACTGACAAGGAGCAGATTTTAAGCCCCTTCCATCCCGCAACTATGACATCACAAGTGGGCGCAGCTGCACTCTGTCGGGGCCACCTGGACACTGCACCCCCGGTAAGGCAGCAACAGCTTTTCTCACAGTCACTTCTCAATTTCCTGGTGCTGCAAATACCATCTCCAAGGAGCAGATTTTAAGCCCCTTCTGTCCCGCAATTATGACATCATAAGTGAGCTTAGCTGCACTCCATCAGGGCCGCCTGGACACCGCACCCCCGGTAAGGCAGCCACAGTCTTTCTCACAGTCACTTCTCGATTCCCTGGAGCTGCCCAAAGCTGAAATAATTCTGCTGCAGTAGCCTGGGCAGCAGGAGAGCCTACTGTCAATGGAATAGGCAGCAGAGGTAAAGGTTGTCTCCCATAGACAAGTTGGAAAGGGGAAGACCCCGTTGAAGAAGCAGGATGTGAATTGATGGCAAATTCTGCCCAAGGCAGTAGTTCAGCCCAGTCGTTCTGTCTAGAGTTGACATAGGATTGCAGAAATTGTTTCAGCGTCCTATTTATCCTCTCAGTCTGACCGTTATTCTGAGGATGGTAGGCAGAGGTTAGATCTAAAGCAATGTCAAACTTCTGACATAGTGCTCTCCAAAACTTTGCAGTAAATTGCATTCCTCTGTCGGAAAGGATATGTTTGGGCATCCCATGAAGATGGAAGATGTGTTTAATGAAGAGGTTTAGCTAATTCAGTAGCAGAGTGTAATCCTGGTAATGCTACAAAGTGTGCCATTTTGGAGAACCAGTCGACTGTAACACATATTTATTTATTTATTTCGAGGCTTTTATATACCGAAGTATAGTGGGATGCCTTCACTCCGGTTTACAAGATAACAACTTAATACAATTTTATAACACTGGCACAAATTAATATACTGGTAACTGAGAAAGGGATATAGGAGAGAGGGAGCAACAAATACAAACTTGAAGGGAACATTTTACAACAAACATTAAAATCATAAAGACGGGGGGGCGTAGGGCAGAGCTCCTAGATAGGTGAGGGTTGCAGGAGGAATAGATGAGGTGGGGAGGAAGATAAGGGGAGGGACAGGGGTGGAGGAGGATCAGAGAAGAGAGGGGGGGAGATGCAGGGTGGAGGGGGGAAGGGGAGGAAATTCGAGGGGGTTCGAGCGTGATGTGCGTAGGAGAGGAGTGAGGAAGGAAGTTGTGGACGACTTAACCGACGCCATCACGGAAAGTTAGATTGAAATACCAGGTTTTGAGTTCCTTTTTAAATGGTGTTGTTGCTGCTGGATGATGGCAGGTCCACTCCAAAATCAGTAGTGATATAGGTCCAAGGTTCATCCGGTGATGGTAGAGGTTGTAATAAACCCCAAGGTCGCCCGGGTGGTGGCTTTTTCTTACCACATACAGCACAGGAACCCATGTATGCTTGCACATCCTTCTTCATGGTGGGCCACCAATAGTATCTTTGCAATATTGCTAAAGTGCGACTCTGTCCAGGATAGCCTGCCAGACGAGAATCATGTGCCCATTTCAACAGTCTTTTTCTTAAACTTCTGGCCACCCCCATCTTCCCAGCAGGTACCGTGTGGGTGGCTGCGAGGACCACTTTTGCGGGATCGATGATATGACGGGGTTCATCTGGCATGTCCTGAGGTGAGAAGGAGTGTGATAGGGCATCAGCCCGAGAGTTCTTTTCTCCTGGATGGTATTTCAAAAGGAAAGTGAACCTGTTGAAAAATAGGGACCATTTTGCCTGACAGTGGTTGAGTCGTTGAGCATGTCAAAGGTACTCTAGATTCTTGTGATCAGTGTATACTACTATTTGGTGTTGAGCGCCTTCTAGCTAGGGATGCCACTCTTCAAAAGCCAGTTTGATCACGAGGAGCTCCTTATCTCCTATCCCATAGTTTCTCTCAGCAGGCGAGAATCGCCTAAAAAAGAAGAAGCAAGAATGAAATATATTGGATTCGCTGTACTGACTTAGAACCACCCCCATACCAACGGCGGATGCGTCAACCTCCACGATGAAAGGATGGTGTGGGTCAGGGTGGTGGAGACATGTCTTCTTTTGAAAAGCCTCTTTGAACATCATGAAGGCAGAGGAGAACAATTGGAAGGGTTGGCTCCCTTCTTGGTCATAGCAGTTAGAGGACCTTCAATGAAGAGTAGTTTTTAATGAAGGATTGATAGTAATTGGTAAATCAACGTAATGCCTTCAGGCCTGTGGGTTGAGGCCAGTCCCAGATACTCTCAAGTTTCTTAGGGTCCATTTGAAAACCCTTCTTCGAAAAGATATATCCCAGGAAGGGTACAGCTTCTTTGTGAAATTTGCACTTCTCAAGCTTTGTGTAAAGGTTGTACTCACGCAGGCATCTTAGGACTTTCTTAACATCCTCCTCATGACTTTGCAGATCCTGAGTAAATATCAGTATATCATCAAGATGTACTACTACGCATTAATACAGTAAGTCCCTTAAGATGTCGTTCATCATATTTTGAAAGACTGCAGGTGCGTTACTTAAACCGAAGGGCATGACGAGGTATTCAAAGTATCCATCATGGGTGTTAAAAGCATTCTTCCATTCATCTCATCCTCTAATACACATCAAGTTGTAAGCTCCTTTGAGGTCCAATTTGGAAAATATTTTGGCCCCTTGGAGTCTATCAAACAGTTCTGATATTAAGGGCAGGGGGTACCTGTCCTTGATGGTAATTTCATTCAGACCCCTGTAGTCTATGCAGGGGCATAAGGTGCCATCCTTTTTTCCTACAAAAAAGAAACCTGCACCAGCAGGGGAGGAGCAGCAGCATTGGGAGTTGAGTCACAAGGGCAGGGAACTGAAGGAGAGGAGCTGAGTTCCCTACCGGACTCTGAAACAACTTTGTCCCCGATGCAAAAGCAAGCGCCCAGGAATCCAGCGATGCTGAGAGACCCGGATGGGAACCCGTTAGCACAGCAAGCCGAAAGTGCTAGCGGCGAGTACCGGTCAGGGAGTTCACCAACGGGAGAAAACAGCGGGGAAGAACAGCCCGGAGGGCCTGAAGCTGACCTTGGCAGCCCAGACAGAGGCGGAATAGAGCTGAATCAACCTGGGAGCACATCCACGCCGCAGCAGTTAAGTTTAAAAATGTTTCCTTACAATCCACAAAAACCGGAACAGATAACGTTAGAATCTTTGTGGGAAACTATGGTCGAGTTGGGGAATCTGATGATAAAACAGACTGAGCCATTTAGAAATAAGATAGAAGATCAGCTTGGGGGGGCCTCCTGACCCCCCCCAAGCTGGCCAAAAGTTCCAGTTGGGTCCAACAGGGGTCCCGGAGCGGAGGCGCGGAGAAACACGTGACGTCGGCGTCACTCCGACGTGACGCCGACGTCACGTGCTCCTCGCAAAGGAATACAGGGATGACTTCCTGACTCCCCGCTGGCCCACCAGGGAGTTTTGGTAAGTCTTGGGGGGGTCAGGAGGGTGGGGGGTTTAAGTGTTTATTTAGGTTCAACGTATTCAACGTAGCTATGTTGAATAAGTTGAAAATGCAATGTGTTGCGCATCATCACTTTTTTTAAGTTAAAAAAAAAAAAGTTGCGTTTTACATATGCGTTCAAAACGAATGCACACCCCTAGAAATGTGTATTCAATCCTAAATTTTATTGGGAGCAGTGTAGAAATATAAGTGTGGGAGTGATGTGATCATGTTTTTTTAGATCCAGTGAGTATTCTTGCAGTTGTGTTTTGCAGGATCTGTAGTGGGTATTATGAGGTAAGTTGAATAATAGGGAGTTACAGTAGTCCAGGTTGGAGAATATAAGTAGTTGAAGGACTGATCTGAAGTCATTGGGGGAGAGGAAAGTTTTTAAATGACATAATGTAGGAGTTTGTGATAACCATCTTTGATTTTAGCTGTGATGTGATTTTTGAAGGAGAGTTCTTTGTCAATTATGACTCTAAGGTTGCGTGCATGATTGATCGGAGTGATAGCCACTTTTTGGTTTATTAATATATAAATCCATGACGCTTAAACATAAAGCCATTCACAACAGAGATATGCTCTGGTTCCCCGATCATCTACAATTCAAAACATCAATCCGCCCAACTAGATTCCAGCATTTAGCTAAACTGAAGATCCCCGCACCTAATCTGACCAATCCCTCTTCTACAAAAGAACGTTCATTCATCATTGCTGGATCAACAATATGGGACACCATGCCGTCTGAATTACGCCAGGAACTTTGCCACAAAAAATTTAAACTAAACTTAAAAATCTGGTTATTCAAAAAAGCCTACTATTAATGAACTAAGTCCTATTCTATTCTTCCTAGTTTATCTACACAGACACTCATACATTGATTTTTATTCTCTTAATACATAGTTATTCATGGTACTGTATTTTTTCAGTTATTATGTTATATTGTAAAGCACTTTGCTGAATTAATGTTTGTATGTAAACTGAGGTGATGTTATCTACGTGCCCCGGTATATAAAAAATCTATAAATAAATAAATAATAAATTAAGTTGAGTGGAGGTGGTTGAGGAAAGTTGTTCTTTCTGTCCAGTATGATTATTTCAGTTTTATCAAAGTTTAGTATGAGTTTCAAGTTGGATAGTAGTTTTATTTTGGTTAGGTAGGTGGCTGTTTTTTTGTAGGTTTCTTCCAACGAGTTGATTATTGGTATTAATATTTGAATGTCATCTGCGTATATGAAGTGGGTCAGGTTGAGGTTTGATAGGAGGTGGCATATTGGAAGGAGATAAATGTTGAAGAGTGTTGCTGATAGTGCGGATCCTTGGGGGACTCCGGTGTCAAGATTTATTTTTTTTTGAAAGGGTATTATTGACCCATACTTGGTATGTTCTTTGTGAAAGATATGATGTGAACCATTTTAGGGTTTTTTCTTTTGCACCAATTTCCAATAGTCATTCTATCATAATGGAGTGGTTTACCTTGTCAAATGCTGCTGATAGATCGAGTAATACCAGAAGGTAGCTGTGCCATTTTCAAAACCTTTGAGTACGGTGTCATTCAAAGATAGTAATAATGTTTCTGTGTTCAGTTGCTTTCTAAAGCCAAATTTAGTGGGAAGTAGGATGTTTTCTTCAAGGTGGTCGCTGAGATGGGAGTATACAATTTTCTCAATGATTTTGGCAATGAAGGGTAGGTTTGATATGGGTCGGTAGTTCAGTGGATTATTTGGATCAAGGTTGTTCTTTTTCAGAATGGGTTTAATAATTGCAGAGTTTAGGCATTCAGGGTAGTTTCCTTCAGTGAGGGATAGGTTTATGATAAGAAACATAAGAAACATAAGAAAATGCCATACTGGGTCAGACCAAGGGTCCATCAAGCCCAGCATCCTGTTTCCAACAGTGGCCAATCCAGGCCATAAGAACCTGGCAAGTACCCAAAAACTAAGTCTATTCCATGTAACCATTGCTAATGGCAGTGGCTATTCTCTAAGTGAACTTAATAGCAGGTAATGGACTTCTCCTCCAAGAACTTATCCAATCCTTTTTTAAACACAGCTATACTAACTGCACGAACCACATTCTCTGGCAACAAATTCCAGAGTTTAATTGTGCGTTGAGTAAAAAAGAACTTTCTCCGATTAGTTTTAAATGTGCCCCATGCTAACTTCATGGAGTGCCCCCTAGTCTTTCTACTATCCGAAAGAGTAAATAACTGATTCACATCTACCCGTTCTAGACCTCTCATGATTTTAAACACCTCTATCATATCCCCCCTCAGTCGTCTCTTCTCCAAGCTGAAAAGTCCTAACCTCTTTAGTCTTTCCTCATAGGGGAGTTGTTCCATTCCCCTTATCATTTTGGTAGCCCTTCTCTGTACCTTCTCCATCGCAATTATATCTTTTTTGAGATGCGGCGACCAGAATTGTACACAGTATTCAAGGTGCGGTCTCACCATGGAGCGATACAGAGGCATTATGACATTTTCCGTTTTATTCATCATTCCTTTTCTAATAATTCCCAACATTCTGTTTGCTTTTTTGACTGCCGCAGCACACTGAACCGACGATTTCAAAGTGTTATCCACTATGACACCTAGATCTCTTTCTTGGGTTGTAGCACCTAATATGGAACCCAACATCGTGTAATTATAGCATGGGTTATTTTTCCCTATATGCATCACCTTGCACTTATCCACATTAAATTTCATCTGCCATTTGGATGCCCAATTTTCCAGTCTCACAAGGTCTTCCTGCAATTTATCACAATCTGCTTGTGATTTAACTACTCTGAACAATTTTGTGTCATCTGCAAATTTGATTATCTCACTTGTCGTATTTCTTTCCAGATCATTTATAAATATATTGAAAAGTAAGGGTCCCAATACAGATCCCTGAGGCACTCTACTGTCCACTCTCTTCCACTGAGAAAATTGCCCATTTAATCCTACTCTCTGTTTCCTGTCTTTTAGCCAGTTTGCAATCCACGAAAGGACATCGCCACCTATCCCATGACTTTTTACTTTTCCTAGAAGCCTCTCATGAGGAACTTTGTCAAACGCCTTCTGAAAATCCAAGTATACTATATCTACCGGTTCACCTTTATCCACATGTTTATTAACTCCTTCAAAAAAGTGAAGCAGATTTGTGAGGCAAGACTTGCCCTGGGTAAAGCCATGCTGACTTTGTTCCATTAAACCATGTCTTTCTATATGTTCTGTGATTTTGATGTTTAGAACACTTTCCACTATTTTTCCTGGCACTGAAGTCAGGCTAACCGGTCTCTAGTTTCCCGGATCGCCCCTGGAGCCCTTTTTAAATATTGGGGTTACATTTGCTATCCTCCAGTCTTCAGGTACAATGGATGATTTTAATGATAAGTTACAAATTTTTACTAATAGGTCTGAAATTTCATTTTTTAGTTCCTTCAGAACTCTGGGGTGTATACCATCTGGTCCAGGTGATTTACTACTCTTCAGTTTGTCAATCAGGCCTACCACATCTTCTAGGTTCACCGTGATTTGATTCATCTGAATCATTACCCATGAAAACCTTCTCCCTTACGGGTACCTCCCCAACATCCTCTTCAGTAAACACCGAAGCAAAGAAATCATTTAATCTTTCCACGATGGCCTTATCTTCTCTAAGTGCCCCTTTAACCCCTCGATCATCTAACGGTCCAACTGACTCCCTCACAGGCTTTCTGCTTCGGATATATTTAAAAAAGTTTTTACTGTGAGTTTTTGCCTCTACAGCCAACTTCTTTTCAAATTCTCTCTTAGCCTGTCTTATCAATGTCGTACATTTAACTTGCCAATGTTTACGCTTTATCCTATTTTCTTCTGTTGGATCCTTCTTCCAATTTTTGAATGAAGATCTTTTGGCTAAAATAGCTTCTTTCACCTCCCCTTTTAACCATGCCGGTAATCGTTTTGCCTTCTTTCCACCTTTCTTAATGTGTGGAATACATCTGGACTGTGCTTCTAGAATGGTATTTTTTAACAATGACCACGCCTCTTGGACATTTTTTACTTTTGTAGCTGCTCCTTTCAGTTTTTTTCTAACAATTTTTCTCATTTTATCAAAGTTTCCCTTTTGAAAGTTTAGCACGAGAGCCTTGGATTTGCACACTGTTCCTTTTCCAGTCATTAAATCAAATTTGATCATATTATGATCACTATTGCCAAGCAGCCCCACCACCGTTACCTCTCTCACCAAGTCCTGTGCTCCACTGAGAATTAGATCTAAAATTGCTCCCTCTCTCGTCGGTTCCTGAACCAATTGCTCCATAAAGCTATCATTTATTCCATCCAGGAACGTTATCTCTCTAGCGTGACCCGATGATACATTTACCCAGTCTATATTGGGGTAATTGAAGTCTCCCATTATTACTGCACTACCAATTTGGTTAGCTTCCCTAATTTCTCTTAGCATTTCACTGTCCATCTCACCATCTTGACCAGGTGGACGGTAGTATACCCCTATCACTGTAGTCTTCCCTGATACACAAGGGATTTCTACCCATAAAGATTCAATTTTGTATTTAGTCTCATGCAGGATGTTTATCCTGTTGGACTCTATGCCATCCCGGACATAAAGCGCCACACCTCCTCCCGACTGCTCCTCTCTGTCATTGCGATATAATTTGTACCCCGGTATAGCACTGTCCCATTGGTTATCCTCTTTCCACCATGTCTCTGAGATGCCAATTAAGTCTATGTCATCATTTACTGCTATACATTCTAATTCTCCCATCTTACTTCTTAGACTTCTGGCATTAGCATACAAACATTTCAAAGTTTGTTTTTTGTTTGTATTTTTATTCTGCTTTTTAATTGATAGGGATAAGTTAGAATTTTTTAGCTCAGGTGGGTTTTTAGTTACAGGCACTTGGACTACTTTTCTAATTATTGGAACCTCACTGTCGGGATGCCCTAATTCTAATGCATCATTAGTATCCTTTAAAGATACATCTCTCCGAACCATGCGCTGCTGAGCGACTGTCGGCTTTCCCCTTTGTTCTAGTTTAAAAGCTGCTCTATCTCCTTTTTAAAGGTTAGCGCCAGCAGTCTGGTTCCACCCTGGTTAAGGTGGAGCCCATCCCTTCGGAAGAGACTCCCCCTTCCCCAAAAGGTTCCCCAGTTCCTAACAAAACTGAATCCCTCTTCCTTGCACCATCGTCTCATCCACGCATTGAGACTCCGGAGCTCTGCCTGCCTCTGGTGACCTGCGCGTGGAACAGGGAGCATTTCAGAGAATGCTACCCTGGAGGTTCTGGATTTAATCTTTCTACGTAAGAGCCTAAATTTGGCTTCCAGTACCTCCCTCCCACATTTTCCTATGTCGTTGGTGCCCACGTGTACCACGACAGCCGGCTCCTCCCCAGCACCTTCTAAAATCCTATCTAGGTGACGCGTGAGGTCCGCCACCTTCGCACCAGGTAGGCATGTTACCAGGCGATCCTCATGCCCACCCGCCACCCAGCTATCTACATTCCTAATAATCGAATCACCAACTATGACGGCCGACCTAACCCTTCCCTCCTGGGCAGTAGGCCTTGGGGAGATATCCTCAGTGCGAAAGGACAATGCATCACCTAGAGAGCAGGTCCTTGCTACAGGATCCTTTCCTGCTACACCTGGTTGGTGCTCTCCCATTATGAGACCTTCTTCCTCCAAGGCAGCACCAGGGCTGCCAGTCTGAAGTTGGGACTGGACTACTATGTCCCTGAAGGTCTCATCTATATACCTCTCTGTCTCCCTCAGCTCCTCCAGGTCTGCCACTCTAGCCTCCAGAGATCGGACTCGTTCTCTGAGAGCCAGGAGCTCTTTGCATCGCATGCACATGTACAACTTCTCACCGGTGGGTAAAAAATCATACATGTGACACTCGATGCAAAAGACTGGGAAGCCCCCCTCTTGCTGCTGGACTGCTGCCTTCATCTCAATTTTGATCAGTTCCTAGTTAAGTTTTAGGTTGCTATGGGAGTAGGAATGTGTCTAAGTTCCTTTAAATGTATTAGTGAATTCACTATATGTCTGGTAGTGGCCTACTGGGGTCTGATCAAATTCTCAATAAAGTTTTTCTTGATGGGTTTTGTTTTGTTTTTTTTGTGCAAGTGGCACCTGCCTATAAATTAAGGGATGAGCTTGGGGTGGGTGGGCGAGGGGTGGGAAATTACAAACAGTCTAACTTTAGTTAGTCAGCCTGAGTGACTCACAGCTCCCTTGATTAACAAATGTTGTTCCCTATTCAAACCTAATCACACTACCTCAACACCTTTCCAAGGTGAGTAACTGAGCTGAACTATTCAACTTTTTTACTTTGGTATATACTGCTCCTAGCTTATTTCTAGCTTCTGGCTACTTTTTTGTGGGAGTTGTTTTTTTTTTTGTGGTTTTTTTTTTGTTTTTCAATACAATGCACTCAGTTATTATTAAATAAAACACTTAGCTCTTTAAAAGTCTGGAGGACACTTTAATAGTCAGGCAGACTTTTAAAAAATAAACACACTACCTACTGCTACCTTATTGACTGACTATTTAAAAATGCAAACAGTCTAACTTGTTTATTCACTGCCTGACTATTAAAGGCACAAACACACAAACACACTAAATAATATTCCCAAATAGTTAACTTTGCCCCAATACTTTTAAAAAAGTCAATGTCAATGTCCCAAGCAAAAACTTACTGATTCCTTTCAGCCACCAGCAAGGTGATCCTCTCCTCTCAGTGTTTCCACTGTTAAAATTCCACAGTTAAAATTTTAGTTATTGAAGGTTCAATATTTTTTAACATCGTTATGGGAATGGAGTCCATAGGGTGTTTTGCTGGGTTCATATTTTTGATGATTGTTTGGATTTCCAGTGATGATGCAGTTTCAAAATTGGGCCAACTTACAGTTTGAGAGATTTACATTTTCTGTTTTTTTTCTGGTTTTGTGAGATGGTGTTAATGTTGAGGTTGTTATTTATGATGTTTTTTTATTTTTTCATTAAAGAATTCTGCTAATTCATTACTTGTGATCTTGGATATTGAAGATAGCTGGTCATCGTTGATAGGTTTGGTTAGGCATTTTACTATGGTGAAAAGCATCTTTGGGTTATGTTGGTATTTGTTTGTTTTATTTGAGTAGAAGTATTTTTTTGTTTTGTGGATGAGGTTTTTGTAATCTGTTAGTTGTGCTTTGTATGCGTTAAGTAGAGTGGATGATTTATTGTTGTTTCTTCAGGTTTTCTCTTTTTTTCTGAGTTCTCGGTTGGCTGATTTGATGTTTTCATTGTACCATTGATTCTGATGTTTTGGGTTTTTTATTGTTTTCTTTATCATGGGGTTTATCTTATCTGCTACTGTTTTGGTGATGGAGATCCAGGAGGAAGTTGCATTCTCTGCATTTGATGGATCTATGTTTGTTAGTTCTGTTTGTAAGTATTCTTGAAGTGTTTCAATGTGAAAAGGTGGTCTGTATATCAAGGATTTAGGTGGATTTTTTATTGTAGTAAATTTACGGTTTGAGTATAAATTTGCATGGATTATAGAGTGGTTTGACCAGGGTATCTTAGTGATCTTTGTTCGGTGGTTATTCCATGTGTTAGTATTTATGAAGATGAGGTTAAGTGTGTGACCTGCTTTGTGAGTTGGGCCATTGATGATTTGGCTAAGGCCAATTGATGAGAGCACGTCGATGATTGAGGAACAAGTGTGGGAGTGGGGGATGGTATCTATGGGGCGGATTTTCAAACAATACGCGCACCGGTACTTTTGTTCGCGCCACCGGCGCGAACAAAAGTACACCAGATTTTATAAGATACGCACATAGCCGCACGTATCTTATAAAATCCGGGGTCGGCGCGCGCAAGGGGTGCACATTTGTGCAACCTTCGCCCCTCCCCCCACCTTCCCCTCCCTTCCCCTACCTAACCCCCCCCCCCCCCGGCCCTATCTAAACCCCCCCCCTTAACTTTGCGTGCGTCGCCGGCAGCCCCGCTCCGTCCTCCGGTCCCGGGGGCATGGTCCGGAGGCCTCGACCACGCCCCTGGGCCCGCCCCCGAAACGCCGCGGCATGCCCCCGAAACGCCACGTCGTTTCGGGAATGCCCCCGGACACACCCCCTCCCTCCCCGTTTCGAAAGCCCCGGGACTTACGCACGTCCTGGGGCTTTACGCGCGCCAGCGGCCTATGCAAAATAGGCGCGCCGGCGCGCGCAGAGGTTTTAAAATCCGCCCCTATGTGTATGTTGAAGTCACCTAAGATGATTATGGGCTTGTTGATGGATATTTTTGTCAGGAAGAATTCAATAAGTGGTGAGCAGTTTTGATCCAGAGTATTGGGGGGGGGGGGGAGGGGCAGTAAATCAGACGGATTTGTAGTTTTGGTGAGTCGAATAGTGCAATTTCCAGAGGGATGTAGTTATTAGTTGGGAGTAATTCCATCTGTAGGTTTTTTTTTTTTTTATGAGTACCATTAGGCCTCCGCCTTTCTCTTTTTGTCTGGGAATTGAGAAGGTTTTGTAGAAAGGTTTGTTGATTTGGTTGAGTAGTACTGTGTCTGTGTTTTTTATCCATGTTTCAGTGATTGCAGTGAAGTCCAGGTTTTCATCTTGAAGAAAGTCATTGATAATGGGAATTTTCTTTATTATGGATTGTGCATTGAAAAGCATGAATGATAGTGCTAAGTAGCTGCTGTATATTTTTGAGTTGTTATGAGTTAAGTTACAGTGTTGGTATTTGTGGTTTTTTGTTTTCATGCTTATGTCATTTTGGTTAATTTCTAATTTCGGTTCATTTCTGTGGTTCTTTTTGTAGTTAGGAGGATGAGGGGTTGTCATTTCTTGGGTAGTTTAGGAAGAAAGTTTTAAGATGATTTAGAGCTTATTAGTGTTAGCACTAAGGTTTGCACTAAGGGGTGCACAAAGGGGAGTGTCCCTTTGTCGCGCCTCTTCGGCACGCGATGCATGGCACACGACGCTTGGTGGTCGCGACCGATTTAAACGGTCCGCGGCTTCAGCTGGTGATGTTGGAGGGGGCGGGGCTTGCCTCCCGATCACGGCTGTCCCTGGTTCTTTTTAAAGCTTTTAAGGATTTTTTGGCACTTGCCTTTTGTTCTTTCTTTTTCTTTTCTCTTCCTTTCTCTGTGGGCGCCTGGTATTCTTTGTGGCTCAGGTGTTGTTGGTCGTGACTGATTTAAACGGTGGATTCTCGGCATATCCCGCTCAACGGACCACTACCGGATCTACCTCTCTCTGGCCTTCCATCTGTGACCGGGTTCTCGGCCTACCCCGCTCCGTGGACCACTACCAGACCCATCTCCTTCTCTGATCTGGTGAGACTTCATCTCCATGCAACAGAGTACTGACAGAGCTGTATCATCTGAGACCCTCCTCCACTGGACTAGATTCTTTATCCACTACATGGGCTATATTCATCACTTGCTGTACAATAAAACTCTATTTCCTCTGTGTCCATTACTACTAGAGCAACAAGACCCCATGGGGCGTGTAGAGGCTGGTAGCGGTACAGTGGTACGAACAGCAACCACTTGAACAGAGGCGTTTTTATCTGGAGTAGTTGGAGAGTTCAGTCTGGCATTCAATTGATTGAAGGCAGCGGCTAGTGTCTTCAGAGATTTCTGTTGCTCGATGATCCGTTGAGCCAGGCCAGGGATGGCTTCAAGGCTGAGAGCTCAGCCGGGTCGATGGAGTTAGCAATCTGTTATGTTTTGACGTGAGTTGTGGGCCCTTGGTCGCAGCAAGAGATGGCACCTCCCACAGGGCTCTGCCCTGTGGGGACTTATTGCGATATGCTGTCTGGATAATTGTCAGACTCCATAATCTTCTCTTCACAATTAGGCAGCACTAATGCTTTCTTACGTTTCTTTCTCAGGTCCCACGCTCTGTGTGCAGTGAGAGCTGTCCCCCGGGGTACAGGAAAGTTCCACAGGAAGGACGACCTGTCTGCTGCTTCCACTGTACCCCCTGTCCTGAGGGAGAGATCTCCAACCAAACTGGTGAGGCCTACCTCAGTGAAGGGGAAGAGAAAAGAGGAGGGGGAGAAGAGGGGCCTCAAGGAAACCTGGGCTTGCACCTAACCAGTGATGAAAATCATGAGATGTCACTGAAGGTCACCTTTTCTTAAAATTCAGGTCTTGACTTTCCTATAGTCAGGACAGAGTTTTGTGCTTTGTAGCTCCCAAATACTATTTTGTTATTGCAGATATTTATACTATCATAATATTGGATTAAAGAGTAATAAAGAGATACAGAGAAACAAATGAGATATAAATAGTGGTAAAGAAAGTGATGGAATGAGTGAGGGATAAAGGGAATGGGAAAATGTTTATCATTATCATTTTAATATATTAATTGATGAAAATAATTATTGTGTTCAACCTTTCTGCCTTTTTGTTTTTGTTTCCCAGTAGTTAAGAGTTAGAATAGCCATATTGGTTCTGGAGCATAGGCTGTTGGTGCTTATGGGTTTTTCTTATGATACCAGTTTGTCCCAATCTTGTTCAGGAACAGAATTGGGGGTGTGCAGCTGGGACATAAGAACATAAAAAATTGCCATGTGGGTCAGACCGAGGGTCCATCAAACTCAGCATCCTGTTTCCAACAGAGGCCAAACCAGGGCACAAGAACTGGCAATTACCCAAACACCAAGAAGATCCCATGCTTCTGATGCTATTAATAGCAGTGGCTATTACCTAAGTAAACTTGATTAATAGCAGTTAATGGACTTCTCCTCCAAGAACCTATCCAAACCTTTTTTTGAACCCAGCTACACTAACTGCACTCCCATGCTTCCAAGAGAAACATTGACTGTGAAGTACAAATGACTGAGTTTTCTTCTGTGGCAGTATGCAAGGATTCTTTACTTGGGAAACTGGTATAGAAAAATAATAAACATTATATACACAGTTATGTAGTTCTGTAAACAGGAACTGTGCTGGTGTGACCAGATACAATAGGCAGGAGGGAGATGGAGACTCAGACAGGCTATTAGTAAAGGTCATATCCTATTTGGGTAACATTTACAGCTTCATCCCTTCCCATTTGGGATCTGATGACACAGTCAGGGAATATAAACCCTTTACTGTCTGAACAAGGGGGGTGATCTTTTTGCTATCGGGCGTCCAATAACCCTTCTCGGCTGAATAATCAGTCCCTCGTGTTCATCCTTTCCAGCAGAGTTCTCGGGACTGAAGTTTTGTCAGTGCATCTGTGACTATTTTCTGATTGTCATTATACAAGTTTAATGGTGCCCTTCTCTTGTAAGTCTCTCATAAGTAGATAAGAACATAATTGCTATGCCGGGTCAGGTCAAGGTCCATCAAGCCCAACTTTCTGTCTCTGACAGTGCCCAATCTAGGTTGCAACTACCTGGCAGATCTCTTAAATTAAGTCTATTTCCTCTTACTCATCTCCCAAGACTGGTTCTCTCAAGTAGTGTGATTTGTAATCTGAGAAACATAAATTTTTACCAGCAAAACCTCTTCTTTCTGAATAATGTGATCCCTGTCACTGTCCAGTGATTAGAAGTTCTCATACAAGATTTGAGGAAGGGGAGCATGGGCGATCACTTCAATGTGAGAAGTGTAAATGATCGTTTATCTCTCAGGGGAGGGCACAGGTAGAGCAGGAGCCCCGATAGAGACAGGGTCTCTTCATCTCTTTTGGATTGTCATAAGAACATAAGAACATGCCATACTGGGTTAGACCAAGGGTCCATCGAGCCCAGCATCCTGTTTCCAACAGTGGCCAATCCAGGCCATAAGAACCTGGCAAGTAGCCAAAAACTAAGTCTATTCCGCAGATCTTATTAATTGGGGCGAGATATTTTCTTAAATTTCCATGCAAATGTGTGGTCAAATATTTACAGAATACTTATGTGTTTTTTGATCCACCCCAGTTAACTCAATTCTTAGTGGGGAAAGCTCCCATAACTACTGAAGCACCCTGTCTGGATGTTCCTAGTCCCTCATAAGTAAAAAAAAATTTAAAAAAATGTGTTGCTGTAATATCTGGTATATTTCCTCAAATAAGTCA
The DNA here is from genome assembly GCF_901001135.1 of Rhinatrema bivittatum. Lineage (NCBI taxonomy): Eukaryota > Metazoa > Chordata > Amphibia > Gymnophiona > Rhinatrematidae > Rhinatrema > Rhinatrema bivittatum. Next base: position 511,300,119 of record NC_042615.1, on the reverse strand, counting down.
TATGTATATTTTTCCTTTAGGTTTGAAAGGATCCACCCTCCTTATTGAGGACTTTAAAATTTGAAGAGATACTGTAATTATCTTACTTTCCTGTTTATTCTGAATTATATAATAGTATTATGATATTGAATGAATGTAATCTCTTCTTTTTTTTTTCCTATCAAGATTTGTTCTTGTAATTATTGTAAATTGGCATAAACATAAAATTTAAAAAAAAATGAAGTCTTCCATATTACTGTTGATAGTAATAGCAGTAGCTATTTTCTAAGTCAACTTAATTAATAGCTGGTAATGGACTTCTCCTCCAAGAATTATCCAATCCTTTTTTAAACACAGCTACACTAACTGCACTAAGCACATCCTCTGGCAACAAATTCAAGAGTTTAATTGTGCATTGAGTGAAAAAGAACTTTCTCCAATTAGTTTTAAATGTGCCACATGCTAACTTCATGGAGTGCCCCTTAGTCTTTCTATTATCTGAAATAGTAAATAAACGATTCATATCTACCTGTTCTAGACCTTTCATGATTTTAAACACCTCTATCATATCCCTCCTTAGCCGTCTCTTCTCCAAGCTGAAAAGTCCTAACCTCTTTAGTCTTTCCTCATAGGAGAGCTGTTCCATTCCCTTTATCATTTTGGTCGTCCTTCTCTGTACCTTCCCAATCGCAATTATATCTTTTTTGAGATGCGGCGACCAGAATTGTACACAGTATTCAAGGTGCGGTCTCACCAAGGAGTGATACAGAGGCAATATGACATTTTCCGTTGTATTCATCATTCCCTTTCTAATAATTCCCAACATTCTGTTTGCTTTTTTGATTCTCGCAGCACACTGAACCGATGATTTCAATGTGTTATCCACTATGACGCCTAGATCTCTTTCTTGGGTGGTAGCACCTAATATGAAACCTAACATTGTGTAACTAACTATAGCATGGGTTATTATCTCCTCTATGCATCACTTTGTACTACTCCACATTAAATTTAATCTGCCATTTCGATGCTCAATTTTCCAGTCTCACAAGGTCTTCCTGCAATTTATCACAATCTGCTTGTGATTTAACTACTCTGAACAATTTTGTATCATCTGCAAATTTGATTACCTCACTCTTCGTATTTCTTTCCAGATCATTTATAAATATCTTGAAAAGTAAGGATCCCAATACAGATCCCTGAGGCACTCCACTGCCCTTTCCCTTCCACTGAGAAAATTGTTCATTTAATCCTACTCTCTGCTTCCTGTCTTTTAGCCAGTTTGTAATCCACAAAGGACATCGCCACCTATCCCATGACTTTTTATTTTTCCTAGAAGCCTCTCATGAGGAACTTTGTCAAACGCCTTCTGAAAATCCAAGTAGACTACATCTACCAGTTCACCTTTATCCACATGTTTATTAACTCCTTCAAAATCTTCTAGGTTCACCGTGATTTGGTTCAGTCCATCTGAATCATTACTCATGAAAACCTTCTCCGGTACGGGGACCTCCCCAACATCCTCTTCAGTAAACACCGAAGCAAATAAATCATTTAATCTTTCTGCGATGGCCTTATCTTCTCTAAGTGCCCCTTTAACCCCTCGATCATCTAACGGTCCAACTAACTCCCTCACAGGCTTTCTGCTTCGGATATATTTTAAAAAGTTTTTACTGTGAGTTTTTGCCTCTACGGCCAACTTCTTTTAAATTCTCTCTTAGCCTGTCTTATCAATGTCTTACATTTAACCTGCCAACACTTTTGCATTATCCTATTTTCTTCTGTTGGATCCTTCTTCCAATTTTTGAATGAAGATCTTTTGGCTAAAATAGCTTCTTTCACCTCCCCTTTTAACAATGCTGGTAATCATTTTGCCTTCTTTCCACCTTTCTTAATGTGTGGAATACATCTGGACTGTGCTTCTAGGATGGTATTTTTTTAACAATGACCACGCCTCTTGCACACGTTTTACCTTTGTAGCTATTCCTTTCAGGTTTTTTTTTACTGTTTTTCTCATTTTATCAAAGTTCCCTTTTGAAAGCTTAGCACGAGAGCCTTGGATTTGCTTACTGTCTCCCTTCCAGTCATTAATTCAAATTTGTCCTTTGAATCCCTCCCACCTACCCTTTGCCTCCCACCTTTTCTTCTGAATGTTATATACTAGTTTTATTTGGTTTCCAATTACTTTGGTTTTGTTAACAAATTTCCTTTTATGTTTACAATTTCTTTTTTTTTTTAATCTCTGTGTTAGGGACATTTTACCAAAGTTTAATTTTTATGTTGAATAGCTCCAAATATTTCCGCAGTAACTCTTCCACTCCAGACTGGGAGTTCAGTGTTTACACTATGTAGATTTTTCATGTTTTGTGGCTATGGGGGCACTGCTTGGTCTTGCCACTTTTCTTTCCCCATTTCCAGAACTGTAGTGGTGCAAGCAATTCTAAAATATTCTAACGAACCATGAAAGAAATCTGCTGCCTTCAGCTTAGTAACTTAGGTTGACTTAAGGAATAGCCACTGCTATTACTGGAATTAGTAGCATGGGAAGCATTTAATGTTTGTGTTCTTGTCAGGTACTTGTGATCTGGAGTGGCCACTATTGGAAATAGGATGTTGGGCTGGATCGACCCTCGGTCTTACCCAGTATGAAAAGATCTTATGTACTCACTTCCAGGGATATCAAAATTTTCTTTTGCCTACATGGCTAATAATATGTTATGTTCTTTTTATCCAGGAACTTGTCCAAAACTCTTTTAAATCCCACTTTGCTAGTTGCCTTGATCATGTCCTCTGGCAGCAGATACCACAGCTTGAGTGCACTGAGTGAAAAACTACTTTCTATAATTTGTTCTGAATCTGCTGGTTGTTAGTTTCATGGAGTGTCCTCTTGTTTTAGTGTTATTTGAAAGGGTAAATAATTGTCCTTTACTTAACCGTTCCACCCCACTTATGATTCTAAAACTTCTATCATGTCCCCTTTCCAGGCTGAAGAGCCCTAGCCTGCATGCCTTTCATCATAGGAGAGAAGATTCATCCACTTTATCATTTTCGTCACCCTCTTCTGCACCTTTTCTAGTTCCACTATGTCTTTCTTGAGATGGAGTGACCATAACTGCACACAATAATCAAGGTGGAGTCACTCCATAGCTCGATACAGTGGTAATATGATGATTTCGGTTCTGTGAGCCCTTAGTGCAGTGGCACAGTTTGATGCAGCTTTGAGAGTGGGCCCCCTGAGGTTTATGACAAGAGACTGGAAAATGCGCCCTCTAGCGGGACAATTTGGAGCTTCACCTTGTACCTGCTGCCTCCTTTACGGTTTGAGCCCTAGGTTTCTGGCAACCAGAAGGACTTAAGCGAGTCCCTAGGGCAGAGACACAGCGATGAGGAGACAGCAGGCTTATAGAAGTCAAAGGAGGGCCAAGGTCAGGGCAGGCATTGAGCAAGATAGTTGGGTCCAGGTAAGTGGTTGGCAGGTCAGGATCCAAAGGACCAGCCAAGGGTGGATGTGGACACACAGAAGTCACTGAAAGGAAAGGAAGACAAGGCTGGACAGATTGGGCTAGGAGACAAGTCATAATAAGACTGGAGCTAGAAGGCAAGGCTGGATGAGGCTGGACTGGAAGTCACAAAATATTTAGGCTGCTTCCTGCCTTTACTCACTGTTCTGGGAAGGAGCTGGCTTCTTCTCTGGTTCCCAGGCTTCTCCCTGCTCGCCTATGAGGCTACATTATATCCTGCCGTCGGAGCCACTGGTACTCATTATGCTCTGTCTTAAGGTGGACTGGGACTAGCGATGGCTGGGACTGGTCCTTTACACTATTCCGGGGTTTTCTCAGGCATACTCCGTCACCTACACTCCCCCTCAGCTCAATCATGTCAAATTGAGTGGCTACTCCTACCAGGGCCAAGACCCACAGTATAAACCCACTACTCCTTTACTTCACTGTTGCGCTAACACCTGGGCCTTTCTCTTTTCTTCTCTGAGCCTTGCCCAGTAGTATAGTTTACAAGGTCATAAATCAGGGACTACCTCGCTTTTTAACTCAAGGGAATCCACTTCAATTGGAGTCCTTTCTCTTTTTCCCAAGGTACCCTTCTCCCACCTTTCTGGGGTCTCAGCTAAGGATTCCCTGTATAACTAGACTTTTCCTTTTTTCAACACAAACATTTTCTCTTGTTTCTCTGGACAACCCTCCTTGGTTAGTCTCAGAGTCCCACTCTTTATAATGTCCAGTTCATTAGTCCCATCTTGCAGCTTGTCCTCTCCAAGTTGGACTACTGGGACCTCCATTTTCTCCCCATCCTTCTTGGCTTGGGCTCCAAGAACACTTGTCCCTTTCTTGCCCTCAACTTTGGCCTCTTCTGCCACCTCCACCTCTTGGGGGTTAGTGGGGCAAAGCTCCTGAACACAATCCGACTCTTCTTCAGCCAACTGGTCATCCTGGCTCAAGGCAGCTACCACTGTCCCAGTGAGCTCCTTGCCTTCTATCTCTGGCCACGGTGACTCAGCTCCCCCTTTTGCACAGTCCATGGGGATTGATTCAGCCATGATATGGTCATGCTGCTGATCACTAAGGTATTGCCACTGCTTTCCAGCTGGAAGCAATGCTTTTCCCTCCTTTATTTCCACCAGCTCTTCCCCTGGTGCAGACTCTTTCTCAGCCTGCTGGTTAACCTGAAGCCAGGAAACCCCTTCTGTATCAGTCTTTTCTCTATCTTCTTTCTCTAGTGAGACTGTGCTGTCTCCTTCAGACCATTCTGTGCTGGCTCCTTCATGCCAGTGCACGCTGCCTCCCTCAGACATGAGCTCCCTTGCTTTGGGTCTTCCTGGCCCTGATGTTCATTCCTCGTCTCTGTCATTTAATGCACATGTTGCAATATCTTCTCTCTCAGTCACCAGCTATAGCCATTTGACACACCCTGTTATATTCCCACTGGCAGCAGAACTTTTCTTTCACAGGGAAAATACAAAATAAAATCCTGACTTATCCAGCACTAACTGAATTAATTTTTCCCTTCCTACACAGGCAGCACTACTCGCTGGTCTGTTACATTTAAAACTTTGAACTACCTTTGAAGCGAAGCCCAGGAAATTTTTCTTTTTCTCTTAGTGCTTTTCTAGCACAACTCAGCCGTTTCCTTTTTATTAACAGAAGAATTCAAACAATGGAGAAAAATGTTCGGCTTCTTTTCTCCTCTCTCTCCCTCCCCTGGAGGCTTGAGCATTGCTCTGTAGAACGTTTAAACACTCAGGCTTTCAAACAAACTGCTTTTCCTTTTCTTTATTTCTCTGGAGGCATGGGGGTTTCTGGCTGTACCGAGCAGGGGACCTGGCAGCTGCCATTAGTCAAACTGGCACCGGCTACCCTTTGCCCCTACCATGTGAGAGTGGCTGCCCAATGGCACCGGTAACCCCTGTCACATGATGGGGCAAAAGGTGGCCGGCGCTTCTGTGCACCCTGCTAGACCACCAGGGACTGTTGATGTATCTTTTATAGCCTTCTAGCACTCATAGGGCTTCCTTAGTATATAACCATTAATTTTCTTGAAATCAATCATTCTGAAGTTAGGAAACTTGCTTTGGTTAGTTTGGTTTTGTTCCCGCATTTAAGAATCCAGATATATTCTTTTATTTTCTAACTTTTCACGTCTTTTATCCATGAATGGATTCTAGAAATCTATAATTTGAAACAGCACTAAGTATTGTTTATATTCTTACAGATGCCATTTTGTGTATCAAGTGTCCTAATGACCATTGGAGCAACCAGAAGCGAGATCGGTGCATCAGGAGAGTGGTGGAGTTCCTTTCTTTCAGTGACACCTTGGGGGCTTGGTTGGGAGCCGCTGCCATTTTCCTCTCAGTGATTGCTGCTTTGCTCCTGTTGATTTTCATCCAACACAGACACAGCCCCATTGTGAGGGCCAACAACCGAGGCCTCAGCTACCTTCTCCTAGCCTCCCTCATCTTTTGCTCCCTCTGCTCTCTCATTTTTATTGGGAAGCCTGTAGGGCTCCGCTGTGTCCTACGCCAGACTGCCTTCGGACTGGTTTTCTCTTTCTGTGTGGCCTGTATTCTTGCCAAGACCACCGTGGTTGTGGTGGCTTTCAAGGCCAGGTCCCCAGATAGCATATACCGAAGGTGGTTAGGTTACAGAACCCCAGTCACTATTATCCTGAGCTGTTTGTCAATTCAGGCCAGCATCTGCGTCACCTGGATATGCATGTATCCTCCTTTCCCAGAGATTAACTGGAAGGACTCTCCAGCCAAAATTCTCCTGGAGTGCAATGAGAACTCACGGATCGCCTTTTACTGCATGCTGGGATTCCTGAGCCTGCTGGCTGGCATCAGCTTCCTCATAGCATTCCAAGCCCGGAAACTTCCAGACCGCTACAATGAGTCCAAGTGGATTGCTTTCAGCATGACTGTGTTTCTTAGTGTCTGGACCTCCTTCCTACCAGCCTACCTGAGCACTCGTGGGAAATATATGGTCGCCGTGGAGATATTCGCCATTCTGTCCTCTAGCACTGGTGTCCTAGCCTGCATATTTCTGCCCAAGTGTTACATCATTTTGCTAACATGGCGATCTGGCAATGTGACAACATTTAGTAAGAAACAGGCCTTAAGCAGGAAAGAATTATGATAGACCATTTGCATCACCTGAACGGGTTTTGAAAAGAAAATGTTCATATTATATTATTCAAAATATTTCCAGATTTGGCAGCCTCCACAAATCCTCTTTCCCAAGAGGCTAAAAAGAATAAGCAGTCTCATAGTGACGATAGTGTTATTCCTGGGTGGGAAAAACAAGATATTGGATCTAAAGGCTCACACCTAGTTGTGTACCTTAATTGCACAGTTCTCACACACTTAATACACTTCTCTGACAGTCCAGGATCCCCTGCAAGTGAAGCTCAGTTTCAAGACCCTGTTAGATATTTTACTTCCAATCTCTCTCTTTCTTTCCCTTTGTCAACATCACTGACAAAGTGGCAGACTAGCCTAGTGGGTCAAGCAGTGTGTTGTAAACTAGGATAACCAAGGTTCATATCCCAATACTGTTCCTTGTGATCTTCTGTGAGTCATTTTATCCTTCATTTCCTCAGGTAGAAACTTAGATTGTGAGCCCAGGGGGGATAGGGAAATATCTTCCACTTTGAAGTGACTGAAAAGGCAAAATATAAAATAAATGAATGAAGATCTCCTCAAATAACTTCACAATTACCAAACTGGATGGGTTCTAATTAATTTTACTAATAAGATGTAAAAGTAAATTGATGGTCCTTTATAGCTTAATTTGAAAATAGTCCAATTGATCTTCACGAAATGAACATTAGCAAGAAATTCTCCCATTACTCCCAGCCTGTTCTGTGGATAATTTGGCCTTTCACTTTTTCTCACATCACCATTTCATTTCCAGTTCTTCCCATTGGAATAGGTAGAAATGTATCCAAATTTACTTCCATTACTAAACACAGACCCATTCCTCATACCTCTCTTGCATTCGTCTTTATTTATCTTCACAATCTGCAGTACCATTGGGGCACCAGAATTCCCACACATCCGTAGCATAAGATCTAAAATCATACTTCTCCAGTATGGATGAGAGTCCATTCTTGACCTATGACACCTCTTTTTCTCATATCCTTTCTAGATAAAAAGGCACCTCCTTCTTCAGTCATCTGAAACTTTGAGTCCCAGGCCCTTTGGTCCTCATAAACATAAAATTGACAAAAAGGTGTCACTCAAAGGTGAACCCAAATATGAAGCAGAAAGGGTGAAAAAAACCTCCCTCCTCAATCAATTAAAGGTCTCCAACAAACCACCATGGACAAAATGTAGGGATAAGGTACTCTAGCTCCTTACTCATACCATCTCAATTCAGAGAGACCCCAGAGTCCTAACCCTAGAAAAATAACAAACATGGTACAGCATATGCCATGATACTCTATAGGAGATTAACTCAGGAAATCCAACTCAAATATCCGCACACTGAGATGGTTACAAGGTTTTTTGAGACCGATAAAACAAGAGGGTAGGCGATCTAAAAATGCCGTGAGGGCAACAAAGTGGATTAGATGCCAAGTAATGTCTGTTTAGAATCTTTATTATGGAGACTTGTTCATTATTATATCATTATATTGGATGAACGAGTCTCCATAATAAAGATTCTAAACGGACATTACTTGGCATCTAATCCACTTTGTTGTCCTACAAGATTTTTTTATACAGTCAGAGCACATCATCTACTTTTTCCTCATAGGGGAGCACCTATCCCAGCTTTTACCCTCTAATCTTGTTAGCGGTGTGGACCCTTGAACCGGGACGAGGTGTGGAGCCACCACTGAAAGACGGCCCCCAGTGGTCCTCATCTCCAAGAGGCAGTACTGGCGAAGAAGACCCGGCTGGAGCTTCACCTATACCAGCCCACGTTCCCCTCAGGTTGAGCCCTTGGGTGCTGGGGCCGGCAGGACTTAGGTGCGGGTCTTCTCTTGACTAGGGTCCAAGAGGTCAAGAGGTGGCATCAGGAGGTCCAGGTCGAGGCAGGCAGAAGTCAGATGAATCCGTGGACAGACCTGGGGTCAGGGCAGGCAGCAAACCAGCGGTATGTGGAGACAAGCCAAAGGTCAAGATGGGCAGAGTCAGGAAGCCAAGCCGAGGACAGAACCAGGAGGACAGTCAAAGGATCAGGGGCTCAGGAACAAGCAGGAACTCAGGAACGCAGCAGCAACACACTCTCACGAGTAGGACCTGTTGCCAAAGCAAGGTACAGGAAGCTGATTCAACCTTAAATAGCCCCGACCTGTGATGTCATCTTCGGGGGCTGGGCCAGGGTTTCCCTCCTTGGCTCCTTTAAATAGGGGCAAGCTACATGCGCCCGCGCCTAGGAGAGTGCATGCTGAGAGGAAGTAGGTGGCATCCGGGGCTGCGTGAGAGAAACACTGTCACTGGATTCGGGACCCAGCCACCCCGGGCCATCGAGGAGGGAGTCCGGGTTGGGTGCCTGCCGGTACTGGTAAGGGGGACCGACCGCGAGTTGCTGCGGCCAGGATTCCCAACAGTACCCCCCCCTTTATGCCCCCTCACTGAAGGACCAGGCTTGCTGGGGTGTGTCCGGTGGAACTGCTGGAGAAGGGATTTGTCCAGGATATTCGAGGCGGGTTCCCAGATGTTCTCCTCTGGTCTGAATCCCTCCCAGGAAATCAGGTACTCCCAGCATCTGTGGTTGCGTCTCACATGCAATACGTCCTTGACCTGGTAGACCTGGTCTTCTTCTGAGGCAATGTCTGGGGGTTCTGGTGGCTTGCAGTGGAACAAGGAGAGCACCAGTGCTTCAACAAGGAGATGTGGAACACATTGTGTATTTTCAAACTAGAGGGCAAGCGAAGATGGTAGGAGACCGGGCCCAGACGTTCGCTTACTGTAAACAGACCAATGTATTTAGGTGCCAACCTCATTGAGGGCACTTGAAGACGGATATGGAGAGTGCTCACCCATACGCAATCTCCCGGCTTATAGAAGGGAGCTGGGCAGCGGTGTTTGTCAGACCCCCTCTTGGCTGCATCAGCAGCTTGCAGGAGATTAGCCTGGGTAATGTCCCTCAGTGAGTGGAGTTGCTGGGCAGTGAGCTGGGCCGCAGGAGAGGGCACCATGAGTGGCATGGGCAGCGGTGGCACCGGTTGTCATCCAAAGACCAGTTGTAATGGAGAAGCTCCCGTCACAGAATGGATGTGGAGGTTAAAGGAGAATTTTGCCCAGGGCAACAGGGCGGCTCAATCGTACTGTCTGCTCCCGACAAAAGAGCGGAGGAAGGTTTTCAGGCTCATGTTGGTTCGTTCAGCCTGCTCGTTCCCCTGATGTGAAATCCAGCTGTATCCCAAACCTTTTACACAGGATCACCAATACTTCACCATTATCTGGGACCCATGGTCAAAGGCTATGTGTCATGGGAGACCATGGAGGTGAAAGATGTGCTGAGTGAACAGCTGGACAAGCTCAGGCACTGAGGATAGCTTGAGAAGAGCGATGAAATGCGCCATTTTAGAAAAATATATCGATGACCACCCAAATTACTTGGTTACCACTAGATGAGGGTAGATCCACAATGAAGTCCATGGAGATGTGGGTCCACTGTTCTTTGGGAACTGGCAATGGTTGCAAAAGACCCCAGGGGCGTCCGGGCAGAGGTTTCTGCTGGGCGCAGGTTAGGTAAGAGACAACGTAGGCCCGGATGTCACGTTACATCCATGGCCACCAGTAGTAGCAGGATAGAAGCTTCAGGATACGAGTCCTACAGGGATGACTGGCCAGGATTTTCTGACGAAGGCAAAGATGAACTTATGTTTTCCGCAGGGGTACCATGTAGGTTGCGGTTAGAACTTTGCCAGGATCCAAAATGTATTGGGGTGCGACGGGCACATCCTCTGTTTCTTAGAGCCTGTTTTGTAGAGCGTACTGGGCCGGCAGGGCTGGTGAGGTCATGGCCATCAGGAGTCTGGGCCAGGGCTGGCCACGGCTCTAGCATTATTAGAGGCTGGTCGGTACCGCAGAGAGAAATTGAAACAGCTGTCGAACAGCGACTAGCGGGCCTGGCGGGGGTTCAGGCATTGAGCTTGGCTGAGGTTCTCCAGGTTCTTAGGATCTGTATAAACCGTGATGGGATACTGGGCTCCCTCGAGCCATTGCTGCCACTCCTCGAACGCCATCTTGATGGCCAAGAGCTCCTTGTCCCCGATGCCATAGTTATTTTCCGCTGGTGTGAACTTGTGGAAAAAATAGGAACACGGTAACAAGGCCCCATTGCTGGAACGCTGGCTGAAAACGGCCCCTAACACAATATCAGAGGCATCTACCTCCACCACGAATGGACGTGAGGGGTTGAGGTGACGGAGACAGGACTCATGGAGAAAGGCCTGTTTTAGTTCCTTGAATGCTTGGAGCACCTCAGGAGGCCAATGTCTGGCATCGGATCCCTTCTTTGTGAGAGCAGTAAGGGGTGCTACTAGGTACAAGTAATGGGGAATAAAATGTCAGTAGAAGTTGGCGAAGCCAAGGAAATGCTGGAGGGCATGGACCCCCATGGTCGTGGCCAGTCCTGGATACTTGCTACCTTCTCGGGGTCCATATGGAATCCTGTATTGGAGACAATGAAGCCAGGAAGGGGAGAGACTCCCATTCAAAAAGGCATTTTTCCAATTTGGTGAAAAGGCAATGTTCTCGCAGGCGCTGCAGAATGCGCGAACCTCCAGGCAATGAGTGGGCAGGTCTTTTAAATAAATCAGTATGTCGTCCAGGTAGACGATGACGTTGGTGTGGAGTATGTCACGGAAATCCTCATTCATGAGGCTCTAGAAGACTGCCGGTGCATTACATAGGCCAAATGGCATCACTAAGGATTCGTAGTGACTATCACGTGTGTTAAAAGCAATCTTCCATTCATCCCCATGTTTAATGCAGACCAGATTGTAGGCGTCACTGAGGTCCAACTTAGTGAAGATCTTTGCTCCTTGGAGATGGTCAAGCAGTTCCAGGATGAGAGGGAGTGGGTAATGGTGCTAAGGCCTCAATAATCGATACAAGGACTCAAGCTGCCATCCTTCTTCACCACGAAAAAGAACCCGGAGCCTGCCGGAGAGGTGGAGGGATGGATGAACCCCTATCCAGGTTCTCATGGAAGTACTGCGACATCGCCTGAGTCTCAGGGAGAGACAGCGGGTACACCCGGCCCCAAGGGGGTGTGGTATTTGGCAGGAGGTTGATGGCGCAGTTGAACGGATGGTGCTCCGGGAGTTTCTCCGCCTTCTCCTTCAAGATTACGTCAGCAAAGTCCGCATACTGGGCCGGCATGGCTGGTGAGGTCATGGCCAGCAGGAGTCTGGGCCAGGGCAGACCATGGAGACAGGTGGAATAGCAGTTGGGCCCCCAGGAGACGATTTGCAGCGTCTCCCAGTCAATGCAGGGGGTGTGCCTCTGGAGCCACGGGAGTCCCAGCACTACTAGGTGAATGGCTTCTCAAGTACAAAGAATGAGATCTCCTCTTCATAGAAGATTCCAATGCAGAGTCTCCCTGGGGCGATGACGTGGGTGACTCTGCCTGGTAATGTGTCTCCTTGAATCGAGGCGATCACCAACGGTGGGATCCTGGGAACAACGGGGAGCTGTACTTGCTTAACAAGTTCCGACAGGATAAAGTTTCGCCCAGCTGTGGAGTCATTGAAGGCCAAAGTTGGAAAGGAGCCGTCGGGGTAATGGAGAGTTACTGGAGTGGTGCATAGGGGAGTGGGTTTACACAGCCTAGGCTCAGCTCCCCTGTGTTGCCTAGGCTCTGGAGTTTCCCAGCCTCTTGGGACACTGGGCCAACATGTGGCCCTTACCGGCGCAATAGAGACAGAGGGCTAGTTTCCTGCATCGCTGCCTCTCTTCCGGTGTGAGGTGGCTATGGCCAAGTTGCATAGTGTCTTCACTCCATACGGGAGCTGGTTCTGGAGGTGGAGGCGGGGCCAGGGGCCATGAGAAAGACGGAGCCAAGGGTACAGTTCTTCACCCTGGCTTCAGCTCCTGTAGGCGCTGCTGCAGGTGATGATCAATTCTCCCGGTCAGGTCAATAAGGGCCTCCAGATCCTCCAGCGATTCCCAGGCACCTAGCTCGTCCTTAATTCTAGAGGCCAAGCCCTCTAGAAAAATACTATGAAGGCTGTCCTCACACCAGCCTACCTCAGACGCCAGAGTACGGAACTCCACTGCGTAGTCCATCAAGGAGAAAGACCCCTGGCAAATACGAAGGAGGTCCGAGGTGGCCGCCGACTGCCAGCCAGGTTCACCAAAGACCTGTTTAAAAATCTGAACAAAGCAGAAAAGCTCCCCAAGTAGGGAGTCCCCATGCTCCTATAGGGGAGAAGCCCAGGCAAGAGTTTTGCCATCGAGCAACGACATAATGAAAGTGGTTTTGACCTGGTCACTGGTAAACTGTGCCGGTTGCAAGGAAAAGTGCATGAAGCAGTGATTCAGAAACCCGTGACACTGCTTCGGGTCCCTGAGTAGCAAGGAGGCACCTGGAGGTGAGAGAAGTGGAAGGGGCTTGTGCTGCTGCGGGTTACGGTGGGGGAACCCCAGGCATTGGAGTTGAGTTCAGTCGATTGGCCAGACATTCAACCGTAGCTGCCAGGACATCTAGGCACTGTTGTTGTTGCTGGAGCCACTGAGCCAGGCCAGGAATGGCTTGGAGACCAGTCAGGTCGGCCGGGTCCATGGCCTTGGTAAACTGTTAGTGGTGTGGACCCTTGAACAAGGATGAGGCATGGAGCTACCACTGAGGGATGGGCCCCAGTGGTCCTCATCTCCAGGAAGCGGTACTGGAGAAGATGACCCAGCTGAAGCTTCACCTATACCAAACCATATTCCCCTCAGGTTGAGCCCTTGGGTGCCGGAGCTGGTAGGACTTAGGTGCAGGTCTTCTCTCGACGAGGGTCCAAGAGGTGAAGAGATGGCATCCGGAGGTCTGGTTCGAGGCAGGCGGAAGTCAGAGGAAGCTGTGGATGGACCGGGGGTAAGAGCAGGCAACGAACCAGCAGTACAAAGAGAAAAGCAAAAGATCAGGACGGGCAATGGACAAGCGGACTCAGGAAGCCAAGCTGAGGTCAGAACCAGGAGGGTAATCCGAGAAGCAGTGGCTCGAGGTCTGGAACACACAGCAACTTGGGATCAGGAACAAGCAGGCATTCAGGATCAGAAACAAGTAGGATCTCAGGATCGCAGCAACAACACACTCTCACGAGTAGGAGCTGTTGCCAAGGCAAGGTACAGGAAGCTGATGTGACCTTAAATAGCCCTGACCTGTGATGTCAATTTTGGGGGCCGGGCCAAGGTTTCCTGCCATTACTCCTTTAAGTAGGGGCAAGCCCCACATGCACGCGCCTAGGGGTGCGCACACTGAGAGGAAGTCGGCGGCATCCGGGGCCACGTGGGAGAGATGCCGTCACTGGATTTGGGACCCGGCCACCCCGGGCCATAAAGGAGGGAGTCTGGGTCAAGTGCCTGCGGTGCGGGTAAGAGGGACCGACCGCAGGTTGCTGCGGCCAGGATTCCCAACAAATCTTTCTCTACCTCCCCTGAATTTTGGTCAAATCTTTCTGATAGGGAATCTTATGGTTCCATATACCCTTCCCCAGTGTTTTCAAATTTTGGAAAACAATTACAAATTTACCTCACAAACAAGGTATACCATAACACCACATAGACATAAAGAGAATCTATCATGACTCTGCACACCAATCGCAATAGGCTTTACATCTGGTATAGGCATTCTAAAACATGGGCTTATACCTCATTTTTAAACAAAAATCTAACCTAGTAATAATCACTATACAGATTGATTAGCCCTCCTCTTTATTTTTATTTAATTTATATCCCACCTATGCCAAGGCATACAATAACAGGTAAACACGAATTGCAAATAGCAATGATATAAATGAGAAAGAGACTTTGAATATATCTATGGGACCTTCAAACCACCCTTATGGTTTTTGGAACCTGGTATTGTTCACATTAACAACCTGTAGGGTCTTGTATAATCATCTGTCCTTTTTTTCTAACAATTTTAAACGTGATAACTTTCACCAAAGCAAAAGAAATATTTTTACTTCCCCTTCTTTACCCTGTCATCTTGCCAAGCCCGACACAATATCATGTTTCACTAGAGCTGCTTCAGGGGCATCAATTTGTAGTGAATACTTTTGCCATTCTCACTGATTAATCAATTCTTTGTCCCATAATTGTCTTCTAAAAAATAGAGATATATTTATTAGTGTCCCAACATACAATGCATTAATAGAGCTGTGAAGTACAGTGACTTACTCAGGCGTCCAGCGCTTCAGCAAACATTCCTACGCCAAGTGAAAAATGTCTACTCTATATGGGTTTTTAAACATTTCACATGACAGCACGCAACTGAGCGTGATGTTGTATGTTATTTATATCCATGGAAGCAGCGTGACTACGCGCTAATTACAAAAAAGCAGTCCATTCAGTTTCTTTATTGAGAGCCCGTGAATCCATGGTGTTGAGCCAATAGATCCATTTTTGTTTCTGTTGGGCCAATCTCAGAATGCGATCCCCACCTCGCCATTGTGCTGCCACTTTTTCCAGAATGGTCCATCTGCAATCATGAAAATCATGATCCTTTTTAAGAAAATGGTCAACTAATGGTGCCTTCTCTTTATGAGTTTTGAGGCAGCTTTTGTGTTCAGTCATCCTGACTTTAACAGTTCGTTGTGACATACTTATTTATTTTAAATTGCATGGACAGATGATGCAGTACATTACAAACGTTGACCTGCAAGAAAATTCCAGGGGAGATAATTCTTGATAACCATCAAATAAGGATGGGTCAGCAGTAGAGAATTTCATCTGACATAAATTACACTGGAACAAGTTGTTTTCAACCAGGTTTGGAACTGGGAAATAATCACTTGATCGAACTACTTGATCTCTTATGTTCCGTCCATGTGTATAGGCTATATGTAGACGAGAAGAAAATACTGAGTTTATATTCTGAAAGGTACACCATTGTTTTCTAATGGCTCACCTGATTAATGCAACCCGGAGCACTACATTAATACAGAGATAAAAGATTGTGCACTAACTGTGCTGTTTTAAATTTGATTATCCAATGATTACCCAAGGTAAGTCAGACCACAACATTCTGCAACAACTGTAAGGCATTTTAGATCATAAGCACATAGGAAAATACCTGAAAACATTCTAATTGATAGTTTCAGGGCATTCTGTGTGACCCCCAAAGGTACTACTTTACATTCTAAAAGATACTCCTTATTCTGCATGCACCCATCTTCAGGGTGTCACAATACATTTTTCCAAGTGAGAAACTAAACAACATTATATGGAAAATGCAATAATATTCTTCCACTATAAAGCACTCTCACTGCTAGACTATGGTGAATGCTCTCACAATCCCAAGAATCAGGATTCTCGCACCATCCTGTAGAGTAAAACAAATACAGTAATACACACTCCCCATCCCACTGTAGCCTGGTGTCAAGAGAAAAAAAAAACATAGAATGCTTGGTCTTGAATGGGGGTCTGCTTAGTTCAGAACCTGTGCATTCTGTATAGAACCACAGACTGGCTCCAGGAGATTAAGTTCAGATGGTATATCGCCTGTTGTATTGCCCCTTCCCTGAGGCTCCAGATTGGTCCTTAGGGGATTCAAAGCAGTGTGGAACAGCATGGAGGCCAAAAAAGGTGTGGGATCCCGGAGTAGACCCATGTGTTCTTCCTCTGATGTGTATTCAAGTTATATTATATTGTTAAGTCTGAAAGTCCTGTACCTTGTCTGTAAGCAGAAGGCTTGTCTCCAATCATGTTGTGTGCTGTTCTTCAAGACAATCAGTTGTGAAAAGACCCAGATCAAATACTTGAACTTGAAGTGAGCCTAACCCAATTGTGAACGTTCTGTTAAGTTAACCTGAAATGCACAGTCAGGAACTGTTTTGTTGTCACAATTTCCAAATAAAATCATTGTTAAAGTATAATTCCTGTGTGAGTGTGCTCAGTGCTGCAGGGCCCTTCAAAGCCTGAGAACTTGGTGGGAACCCCTTACTCTGCCTCCAGATTTTGCAGCCAGCTGGCCAGAGGAAACGTGCAAAAAATCTTTGAATGTTTGTTTGTCACTGTAATCTGCAATCTATATGTCCTTTTTGTTTTCAGACTAAAGGGATATAAGTCCTGGTCTGGGGATCGTTAGAAAATTAAAAGGTGTAGGTAGGTAGTGCTCTGTTACAGCTAGAATTTTTGTTTTATGAGTTGCTTTTTTTGTATGTGGTGCTGGAAAACGAAAGATTACAGAAGTGAGCGAATTAGGCTGCAGTCAGCTCTGCTTTTGACTTCTCTGCCTAAGCAATGTGCTACAATCTGCAAGCTGTTCTACTTGAAGATAAGTAGCAATCCTGTTCATAATCCAATCTTTGTTTAATGCTGGAATAAAGAACAGCGACTTCATGCTTCTACCACTGTGACATACAATTCTCTTCTACTTCCTTGCACTTAAAACTTGTGTCTTGTATACAAAATATGAGACCATCGAAACCAACAGAGTTTTGGAGAAACCCAAAGGACCTGCAGAACTTTATTGATGGGTGCTGCTACTGGTTTTATGAAGACTTTATTGCCAGAGACGCCCAGGACTAACAAAGGCGTTTGCTCAGAACTAGTTCCAGACCACACCCCAAGGGGATTCTAAAGCTTTCCTGAAAGCACTTGAGCAGAGATTTGGGGAACCTAAAATATCACCAAACCAACCTTTTCATCATTTTCTACAAAAGAATTGGCACCTCCTACAAATCATGTTAGTACTGCTGCTGTTACCAATTCTGAACCATTATTTGCAATGTCTTTTGATGGCACTGGAGAGCAACTTCAAAAATTCTTTAATCAGTGCTATGCCTAGATGCAGCACTCTCCACCTCACCACCCCTTTCCTATAGAAAAGAGGCCAACAAAGTAAAGTCAATAAGAAAATAAGAACATAAGAAAATGCCATACTGGGTCAGACCAAGGGTCGATCAAGCCCAGCATCCTGTTTCCAACAGTGGCCAATCCAGGCCATAAGAACCTGGCAAGTACCCAAAAACTAAGTCTATTCCATGTTACCATTGCTAATGGCAGTGGCTATTCTTTAAGTGAACTTAATAGCAGGTAATGGACTTCTCATCCAAGAACTTATCCAATCCTTTTTTAAACACAGCTATACTAACTGCACTAACCACATCCTCTGGCAACAAATTCCAGAGTTTAATTGTGCGCTGAGTAAAAAAGAACTTTCTCCGATTAGTTTTAAATGTGCCCCATGCTGACTTCATGGAGTGCCCCCTAGTCTTTCTACTATCTGAAAGAGTAAATAACCGATTCACATCTACCCGTTCTAGACCTCTCATGATTTTAAACATCTCTATCATATCCCCCCTCAGTCATCTCTTCTCCAAGCTGAAAAGTCCTAACCTCTTTAGTCTTTCCTCATAGGGGAGCTGTTCCATTCCCCTTATCATTTTGGTAGCCCTTCTCTGTACCTTCTCCATCGCAATTATATCTTTTTTCAGATGCGGCGACGAGAATTGTACACAGCATTCAAGGTGCGGTCTCACCATGGAGCGATACAGAGGCATTATGACATTTTCCGTTTTATTCACCATTCCCTTTCTAATAATTCCCAACATTCTGTTTGATTTTTTGACTGCCGCAGCACACTGAACTGACAATTTCAATGTGTTATCCACTATGACACCTAAATCTCTTTCTTGGGTTGTAGCACCTAATATGGAACCCAGCATTGTGTAATTATAGCATGGGTTATTTTTCCCTATATGCATCACCTTGCACTTATCCACATTAAATTTCATCTGCCATTTGGATGCCCAATTTTCCAGTCTCACAAGGTCTTCCTGCAATTTATCACAATCTGCTTGTGATTTAACTGCTCTGAACAATTTTGTGTCATCTGCAAATTTGATTATCTCACTCGTCGTATTTCTTTCCAGATCATTTATAAATATATTGAAAAGTAAGGGTCCCAATACAGATCCCTGAGGCACTCCACTGTCCACTCCCTTACACTGAGAAAATTGTCCATTTAATCCTACTCTCTGTTTCCTGTCTTGTAGCCAGTTTGCAATCCATGAAAGGACATCACCACCTATCCCATGACTTTTTACTTTTCCTAGAAGCCTCTCATGAAGAACTTTGTCAAACGCCTTCTGAAAATCCAAGTATACTATATCTACCGGTTCACCTTTATCCACATGTTTATTAACTCCTTCAAAAAAGTGAAGCAAATTTGTGAGTCAAGACTTGCCCTGGGAAAAGCCATGCTGACTTTGTTCCATTAAACCATGTCTTTCTATATGTTCTGTGATTTTGATGTTTAGAACACTTTCCACTATTTTTCCTGACACTGAAGTCAGGCTAACTGTTCTTTAGTTTCCCAGATCGCCCCTGGAGCCCTTTTTAAATATTGGGGTTACATTTGCTATCCTCCAGTCTTCAGGTACAATGGATGATTTTAATGATAGGTTACAAATTTTTACTAATAGGTCTGAAATTTCATTTTTTAGTTCCTTCAGAACTCTGGGGTGTATACCATCTGGTCCAGGTGATTTACTACTCTTCAGTTTGTCAATCAGGCCTACCACATCTTCTAGGTTTCACCGTGATTTGATTCAGTCCATCTGAATCATTACCCAGAAAACCTTCTCCATTACAGGTACCTCCCCAACATCCTCTTCAGTAAACACTGAAGCAAAGAAATCATTTAATCTTTCTGTGATGGCCTTATCTTCTCTAAGTGCCCCTTTAATCCCTCGATCATCAAACGGTCCAACTGACTCACTCACAGGCTTTCTGCTTCGGATATATTTTTAAAAGTTTTTACTGTGAGTTTTTGCCTCTACAGCCAACTTCTTTTCAAATTCTCTCTTAGCCTGTCTTATCAATGTCTTACATTTAACTTGCCAACGTTTATGCTTTATCCTATTTTCTTCTGTTGGATCCTTCTTCCAATCTTTGAATGAAGATCTTTTGGCTAAAATTGCTTCTTTCACCTCCCCTTTTAACCATGCCAATAATCATTTTGCCTTCTTTCCACCTTTCTTAATGTGTGGAATACATCTGGACTGTGCTTCTAGAATGGTATTTTTTAACAATGACCATGCCTCTTGGACATTTTTTACTTTTGTAACTGCTCCTTTCAGTTTTTTTCTAACAATTTTTCTCATTTTATCAAAGTTTCCCTTTTGAAAGTTTAGCACGAGAGCCTTGGATTTGTACACTGTTCCTCTTCCAATCATTAAATCAAATTCGATCATATTATAATCACTATTGCCAAGCTGCCCCACCAACGTTACCTCTCTCACCAAGTCCTGTGCTCCACTGAGAATTAGATCTAAAATTGCTCCCTCTCTTGTCGGTTCCTGAACCAATTGCTCCATAAAGCTATCATTTATCCCATCCAGGAACATTATCTCTGTAGCGTGTCCCGATGATACATTTACCCAGTCAATATTGGGGTAATTGAAGTCTAGAAAAGACCGAAGCAAAAAAAGCCTTGCATATACGCAAGTAACAGAGTACACTGGTGCAGGAAAAATTATATCACCACCAAAAATTCCACAAAAGTCTTTTATTGCACTTCAAAGCAAAATCAGGTGAAACAGTGTTGCAGTGACGGCAACTCCACGAATTAAAGGACACATACTTTAAAGCGATCCCCCGACATGGACCGTGTTTCGCTAGGCTGCATCGGGAGGGACCAGCATGTACATTAAAGTCTAAAATATAAACACAATAATATACAATCATTTCACGGGGTGGTGAAAAATGGCCAAACAATTTTCTAAAATAAACTTACATACCTTCTCAAATGTACAATGGAGCGCAAGCGCCCTCGACACTGACAGCCATTTAAAGCTAGGAAAAGGCGCGAAAGCTGACATTCTCGCGTGAGCTGTCAGAGTTGATTGCTGACACTCTCGCGAGAACTGTAAAGGAGGAATGCTGCAGCCAAGTTTGCGGGCTCAGTGAAACAAATGCCACTCAATATCCTTGTTTAAACCTTTAGGGTAAACTGTATCCAAAGTGAAGATCCATTTCTGTTCCCTCCGACCCAGCACCTCGGGGTAGTTACCCCCCCGAAGGGGACGGCAAACCACCTCGAGGACCGAGAAGGAGAGGTCCGAAATGGAGTGACCGTGTTCCAGCCAATGTGTGACCAGGGGTTCGTCTAATCTACCCAGACGGATGTTCGAGCAATGCTCGATAATACGGGTCTTGAGCATCCGAGTGGTTTTCCCAACATACAGAAGAGAGCAGGGACATTTGATGACGTAGACTACACCTTTTGTGACACAATCGGATGGGGTGCGAATCTTAAACAGCCGACCCGTGGAGGGGTGAATGAACCCTGTGGATAATTCAGTGTGGCAACACATACTACAATGTCCACACGGACTATGGGTAACAAGCATAGAAGAGTCAGCCGTGGAGTGGGTAATGTGTTGAGAAGAGGCTGCGTGCACAAGCCTGTCACGAAGATTGGAGCCCCGGCGAAAAGTGAAACGCAGGGGACTTTGCAATAGCTCCGACAGTGCCAGTGAACCCCAGTGGCGGCGAATCATGGTGGCGATAGTGTTCCCCAGAATGGAAAAAGGAAGAATGCAATTATTCACAGCTTCATCCGACTCGGTAGGGGGAAGGAATAACCAGTCCCTATGTGTATAAAGAGCTCTCTTAAAAGCCTTTAATTCGTGGAGTTGCCGTCACTGCAACACTGTTTCACCTGATTTTGCTTTGAAGTGCAATAAAAGACTTTTGTGGAATTTTTGGTGGTGATATAATTTTTCCTGCACCAGTGTACTCTGGTAATTGAAGTCTCCCATTATTACCGCACTACCAATTTGGTTAGCTTCCCTAATTAGATCTAAAATTGCTCCGTCTCTCGTCGGTTCCTGAACCAATTGCTCCATAAAGCTATCATTTATCCCATCCAGGAACGTTATCTCTCTAGCATGTCCCGATGATACATTTACCCAGTCAATATTGGGGTAATTGAAGTCTCACCGAAAAGACGTCGGGTAATTATATTTTTCTTATATTTCAATGTGCATTACTGTTATTTATAGAGCCATCATAACACCTGCAGGCATACCAGCATATTTAGCTTGAAGGTTTTGCCACTTCAGGTCGTATTTAATCATTGGCTCAAGTCCTTTATTCTTCAACATATTTTTGTTAATTTTTGTTTTTATAAAATTCTGTATCGGGGTAAATGTATTCCTTAAAGTAACTCGGAGTGTCAAGGAAGTTTAGAGCCCAGTCCGACGCGCGTTTCGCACTGCTTCATCAGGGACTGAAACACAGATTCTCCGCTTTTATTATTATCAACGGAGAAGAGTTGCCCCGTTACTCAGTTGCTTTTTGGCTTGCTTCTAGCCTTCTGTAAGGACAGACATCTATTATTTAAAAGCTGTGCAGCACATATATAAGTAAAAGAAATAGGCACATACCTGGGTAGAACTGAAGTGATAACAGTGAATAAACTCACCCAACCTTGCCGCTGATGCAAAACTAGCCAAGATCAATAAATTTCAATAAATTTCAACGAGACGAGGGAGACTACAAAGAAGGCCCTATCTATCCATGGCTCACTCGCACTACAAAACCTAGACAAGTCACTTTCAATACATCTGATCAGTCTTCAGGCAGCGACGAAGAAACACCGTCGGGGGACGGGTTCAAGCAAGCACCTCAATGTGGACAAACGAACAGAGGGCGAAGACGGGGGTCCCGAAATTACTACAATACAGATTGGAATCGTCCAAGAACAAGGTCACAGTATCAGCCAAACAACCCCCCATCAGTGAATCAAAAAGGATGGAAATAAAATCGGCTGTTATCAACATATCGGGATACCCAATTTCAGACATGGAAGAAAGCATCCTGAACAAGGGATTGAATTTTGTGCCCACCCAACGTCATGATCCCTTTCAATTCCGTTGTGATTTCTATAAATTCATTAGACAATTGCAACGCAAGGTATATTTGTCACTCAGCCCATTTGAGATTTCTCCAGCATCAATCACTTCCATAGTCAAAAACAAATCTAAATGGAGTCCACCACCCCCGGGAGATGCAGCCATCATCACGTTTCAACAACTAGTCATGTGTGAAGTGGAACGAATGGAAAAAACGAAATCTCATAACTATTACAATTTGACTAAAGAAGAACACCAAGCACTTCAACACCTACATGATAGATCGGATATCATCATCAAACCTGCAGACAAAGGGGGTGCTGTGGTCATCATGAGCTTCACAGCATACATTGCGGAAATCCAGAGACAACTGTCCAACACATCTTTCTACCAGGAATTACAAACGGATCCAACGGATGAGATTCTAGCAGAAGTTACACAATTAGTAAATAGAGGACATGACTCAGGATTTTTGACCAACAGTGAGCGGGACTTCCTCATCAATAAGCAGCCACGCGGTCGAGAGGAACGACGAGAGGCAAGAAAAAGCAGTAATCAATTTATCTAAATTTTCATTCACTAAAGAGGAAGAACAAATTTTGGAATTAGGACTATCATTTGTCCCCACAGAAAAGCATAACCCTTTTTTATTCAGAATTGACTTGCAACGCTTCATTCGAAAAATAACATTAAAAAATTTCTTTCATCACAATGAAACAACAAATAGTGATGCCAGTGTCATCAAAAATCCATCATCCTGGTTACCACCCGGACCCGTACATCCTTTAATTGACACTTTTCATAAACTGGTTTTGAGAGACGTACAATCAATGGAGCATGACAACAATAAATTTTGCAACAACTTAAATCAAAAAGCACGCTCTGCTCTCCATTTGATGGCTAAAAATCATGATTACATCATCAAACAGGCTGACAAGGGTGGTTCAGTGGTTATATTAAATAGAGAGGATTACATTGATGAAATCAAAAGACAAATACAGGATGAAACTACATACATTAAATTAACAGCCAATCCAACAATCCAGTTACAGAGACAGATCAAAAAATTAATTGATTCGGACAAGCAAACAGGTTTCTTGACAGATAAAGAGTATAATTTTTTGAATGTAAAACACCCAAGAACACCCACAATATATGTACTGCCAAAAGTACATAAAACATTAATCAATCCACCAGGAAGGCCAATAATTTCATCTAACGAATCATTACTAGAACCACTTTCACAATTTATCGATTGCTTTTTGAGAGATTTTGTATCCAACAGTGTATCTTACATCAGAGACACATCACATTTTTTGAATTTGATTCAAAATTTGACTGTTAACATCACAGATTTATGGTTTGTCACCTTAGACATTAAATCATTATACACTTCAATTCCGCAAGAAGAGGCTCTAAGAGTAATCAAAATATATCTTGATAAACGTTTCAGACCCCACCGGGTACCCAGTGATTTTTTATTACAATTGGCTTCCATAGCTCTTAAAAAGAATTTTTTCATATTTCAGGGCAAATATTATCAGCAAATTTCCGGAACGGCTATGGGCGCAACAATGGCCCCCACCATTGCCAATCTTTTCATGACAGAATTTGAACAAGAGTGGATTCACCATTCACCGTTTGTTTCCAAGATTGTTTTTTACAAACGTTACATAGACGACATTTTCATTTTGTGGAGTGGCACTGAACAAGAACTACATTCATTTGAGAAATGGATCAATACTTGTGATGAAAATATACAATTTGTATTAAATTACAATTTTGTCGAAATTTCTTTTTTGGATGTTCTATTGAAAAAAATGGAAGATGGTGGAATCATTACTAGTGTATTTAAAAAACCTACTGATCGTAACACTATGTTGCACTTTGATAGTGCACATCCCATGCCATTGAAGAATAATCTTCCTTTTTCGCAATTCTTGAGATACAAACGGAATTGTTCGAACATTGCATGATACAGACAACAATCAGAAAAGCTTAAATTGGATTTGAAGAATAGAGGCTATCCCAACAAATGCATCAAAACAGGATTCAAACGTGCACTGTATTATGATCGGGATGCATTACTCACACCACAATCAAGATCTCAAGATGAGAATATGATCACGTGCGTAACCCAATACTCACCTTGGTCACGCAAAATCATACAAGCCATGCGTCATCATTGGTTTTTGATTAAAATGATACCTGGTATGCAAAATATGGAATTCCGAGCAGCTTATTCAAGATCACAAAATTTGAGGGAAATCTTAAGTTCGTCCACGTTGAAAGACATTGAACACCCTCAAACAATAGATGGTACAATACCATTGGGTCACTTCAAATGTGGACACTGTAAAATCTGTGACCAAACATTGGAAATGAAGGAGTACATATGTACATGTACACAATACAGATACAAAATGTACAATTTTACCACATGTCAGACAGATCATGTGATATATATTATAAGATGTCCATGTAACAAAATTTACGTGGGACAGACAATGAGATCATTTAAATTAAGGATAGGTGAACACAAAAGCTGTCTGAAGAATAAAAAAACATCTGCTCCATTAGTGATGCACTGCATGCAGGAAAACCATGATATCAAAGAGCTGAGATGGTTTGTATTAGAACATATTAAACGTGACATAAGGGGAGGTGACAGAGAGAGATTATTGTATAAAAAAGAGCAAGAATGGATCTTCAAATTAAAATCTGAAGAACCTGATGGTTTGAATTCCAAAATAGAATGGAATAGTCTCATTCATTAAATCATCTTCATTCGTCAAGTTATCACAAAGTATTTTATTCCATTACATTAAAGAAGTAGGTGTATGACGGTCTGTATTGAGTTTAACATCAAAGATCTTTATTGACAAGTAGTAAGAGTTACATTGCAACAATACGTATGGCATTAACAGCATAACACAACGTCAGCACGTTGGCAGCTTTCATTTGAGAACACCTATTGGTGACTTTTTAAGCCAATCAACAGTTTAAATCTAGCGCGGCCATTTTTGAAAACAATTTCAGTCTGAACCCGACCATAGTAGAAGGAGTTTCTCTCTACAAATCGTAAGTGACTTTAAATTTGCTTTCATACAATATTTGCTTTCTAAAACAAAAGGCAAATAATTTTTATTCAATTGTTGCTTAACTCTAGAGTCCGCCCTGAAGCAGCGTTTTTTGCGAAACGCCGGCCGCGTTGGCGGCGGTTGTTAGACCCTTCGGGTCCCAGTTACGGCAGAACAGAGTGAATGAACAATTCGTAACGTTTGTGATCATCAAACTCACCAAAATCAAGATAAGTGTTCTGCCGTTTATAAACATTGTCGGGATACAAGATTCCATGAGAGACGGAGTGAATTATACCGCCCGTCCCGTAATTAATTGCAAGACTGAAATTTCATTGCTTAAGTTGCATTATATATTCGGCTGCAGAGAATTTTGCACCAAAATTTGTGGCACAAAGCCAATGGACTAGTTTTAAACAGTTCCATCAGTCAACATTGTGGTCTATTTACATAGTATCATTGAGTGGTTAATCCACTGTTACTAAGTTGTTTGAACATCAACATTGTTACCTTTTTGAGATAATTGAATCCTTCAGCATAACACAGCCAATTGCCCGGCTGAGTGAAAGTTTTGTCACTTCATCTCATCAATGTCATCAAGTTGCTGAATAGCAACACTATGTTACCTCTTTGAGACGTGCCTGTCCATTTGAATAGCTTCCCAGATAAGAGGTAACACAGCATACAAGATTTCAATAATGAATGACAAATACTAATTTTATCAACATTTAGGAAACAAGTTTCTTAAAAACTAAAGTGAATCAAGTTAAACTTTAAAGTAAATTTAGAATATTTAAATCACAATGTTGCTTTATCATTGCTAACAGACACCAATTTTATAGAAAAATGTAACACTAATAAAATAAAATGTAAGTGTGCACTACAGTAATAAGTCATAATAAAAGGAATTTTTAAATAAAATACACAAAAATAAAAATTAGAGATTATAAGACCGATGATTGGACCATTTGGCCATCAGAAGTTTCTGATTAATTCAGATCTCTTGCCAACACTGAAGTCTTATCTCTATAGTTACATTTATGTTTAAATCACACTAACAGTTTACAGTAGTAATTTTCATATAATATAACATCATTATCTTGCAGCATATATTACATAGTTAGTTATTGTTTTGCTGAAATTCACTATCAACTATGATCAGCATCAAGTAGCGTATCTAGACATTCTTATTACTAGAAGCGATGATACCATTATTACCACCCTTTACCGGAAGCAGAATGAGCGTAATAATTTTCTCAGATTTGACAGCTTTCATCCGCATACGTTTAAGTCCAATCTTCCAGTGGGGCAATTCATGCGCATCCGACGATTGTGTACAGAAGAGAAAGAATTCAAATCACAGGCAGAGCAACTGGCAAAACAATTTTTACAGAGAGGGTATCCCACATCTTGTGTGAAGAGGGCATATCGCAGAGCACTATATTCAAATCGTGATTATTTGTTCCTGCCAAAGAGTTTGCCAGATTCGAACCCACAGACTCAGGTTATGAGACACTCACTTGCGTCCCCTTCCATCAGTAGAGCCATCAGAGCGCATTGGTCAATTCTGCAGGATCTTCATCCTATGTTTAAAGAGCCTATACGCATAGCTTATTCCAGAGGAAGGAACATCAAGGACCAAATCGTACATTCATGTCTACGTGAGCCATTAACCCCTCACATTGCAGCTAATGATTGTGCAAATTGTACGTTCTGCAGTCTCAAATCACCAAAAACCACAATAAGTACAGCAACAGGACGATCAATACCATTACCACAATCTTCGTGCAGAACGTCACATGTTGTTTATGCAATATTTTGCCCTTGCTCACTTATTTACGTGGGCATGACTAAACGTCCTCTTCGCACCCGTCTAACAGAACACAAGTGCTGTTTAAAAACAAGAAGAATTGAGGAGCCATTGGTCACACACTTCATGGAACATAAACACACTTTCGCTGACATTCAATGGACCATCTTGGAGATAATTTCACCACACTGGAGGCGAGGTGATAGGCTATTACGTCTACGCCAAAGTGAACAACGATGGATTTTTACATTAAATACAGTGCATCCTACTGGACTCAACAAAGAAATAGAATGGGTCCACTTTATGTAAACATTATACACCCAGCTGAACCAGCCGGATTTTCACACAGCTGCTGAATAAAAAATCACTTAAAATCAACGAGATTCTCGAGGTAATCTTGCCTAGACGCCAGCAAGAGTAATTCAGCGGCAAGGTTGGGCAAGTGTAACACGTCACACACCCAGCTGAATCGGCATGATTTCACACAGCTGCCGAATGTAAAATCACTTAAAATCAGCGAGATTCCCGCGGCAACCTTGCTCAGACGCCAGCAAGAGTAATACGGCGGCAAGGTTGGGTGAGTTTATTCACTGTTATCACTTCAGTTCTAGGTATAAACACTGGGTGAATAGAACGAATTCCTCTATAGATACAATATCATTTAATTCAAAAAGAGGATAGCATACATCTTTTAATCATTTATTGATACAAAACTTTATTAACAAAAATGTGTCCAATTTAAAACAACACACATCCATACATACACACTCACACCTTAAAAATGTACATTTCAAGGAAGGTACACGTAAAAGCCCACTTAATACCCGTATTTACTTAATTCAAAAATTATTATTCCCTGTGGGAAAATCCCACTTACAATCTATCTTCACACTTTATATTTTTATACAATATTAATCTACGACGGGCTGACTTCTCCCATGTGTCCTCCCTTCTTGACGCTTGTTCTTAAATTTATGTCTGGCTTGTCTCGATGTAATCAACCCCAACAAGCGGCCCCTGTTTCGCTGTTTATTCAAATAATGACAATTTTGTTACCAAATGGAACGCTATACTAAGTAAGTGTTCATATGATCTTATGCTGCTTACTATTTCATACATTAAGGAGGAAGTGGTTGAAATTAATGAATCAGCCTCTAAGGAATTACAGAGTATAGCCAGTTCATGTCCCATTGAGGGTTATGATGTACAGTTAGAAGATTACCAAAAACAATTGGAATCTTTTAGGGAAGAGATAAAAAAGGTTAAACTGAGCAAGTATTACAGGGACGAGAGAGATTACACCCAGGGATATGTATATGCTTGGATGCAAAAGGGTAAAAAGTATAATACCAGACCCCGAGCTGGCTTTTCATCTTCGGGAGACTCTTCCGATGACGATAAACCGGGGGAAGAGATTCCACCTAGGAGGGTAACATTTCAAGCAGGAACGGGGGATAGAGCCGTGTCTGGGGATGGTAATCAGCGAGTGCCTTTTTTACGTTCTCAGATGAAACAGACACAAGGAGACACAGGACAAAGAAATGTACACAAGGGGGGATCCAACCGATATCGACGTTATTAAGGGATGTAGATAATGCAGGGAAAGATGCCAATACAGTTATTAACATCTCTAATAAGACATTATCTAAAGAGATGATATCAGTCTTAAGTAAAGGAATGACTTTTGTTCCGTCGGAAAGACATGCTCCTTTTGACACCAGAGTAGAACTACAGAGATTTTTTAGACGAATTAGATTGAGGGATTTTTTTGGCCCTACAGATATCGATAGTGATTCTGATAAAAAATTATATTGTACATCTACTTGGATGCCTCCGGTTCCTCCACATCCACTCATAGTTGCTTTTGAACATTTAGTGTTGGATGATTTGGTTCAGATTGAATCGGAACAAGAGACTCTCAAATATAATTTGAGTAGAGTGGAATATGAAGCGATTGGGGAATTACAATCTGATTCCTCCATAGTAATAGCTGCAGCGGATAAGGGAGGAGCAGTTGTTGTCTTAGATGCTGTAATGTATTATGAAGAAGCATTGCAACAATTAATGGACACATCTACGTACATCGTTTTGAGGCAGGATCCTACTGGCATGTTATGTACTAGAATAAAGGAATTATTAGATCAGGCCTTAAAAGAGCATGTCATTTCTAAACAGGAATTTAAATGGTTGTTTCAAGCACATCCTTCTGTTCCGTATTTTTACACGGTCCCGAAGATTCATAAATCTTTGGAGCGGCCTCCGGGTAGGCCTATAGTGTCGGGTATTGGGTCCATCTTTGAGCCCATTGCTAAATATATTGATAGCCTACTTCAAGGAAGAATAGTTCAGGTACAGTCTTATGTGAGGGACTCCATGGATTTTTTATCCAGTTTAACTGACACATTGGCACTCTCAGCACAATGGTTGGTTACAGCCGATATTTCATCACTTTATACCAACATACCCCAGTCAGAGGCGGTTCTGATAGTGAGAACTATATTGGAAGATATGGGTTTTTCTTATCGGAAACATAAATTGTTAATGCAATTAGTCAAACTTGTGTTGACTGAGAGTTATTTCCGTTTTGAGGGGGTTTATTATAAACAGGTGAGGGGTATCCCTATGGGATCCCCTTTGGCACCAACTGTAGCGGGACTTTATGTAGCCCGATATGAAGATCTTCATATATATTCCTCTGACCTCTTCATTCACATCACAACCTGGAAGCGGTATATTGACGACCTTTTTTTTATATGGATCGGAGATGAGGAGACATTAGCCGAATTTTGTCATTACATGAATATGTGTGATGTTAATCTACAGTTCACATTTGTGAAAGATAGAACGAAAGCAGCATTTTTGGACATAGCCATAACTAGACACAGGAACAACTTTGAGACATCAGTCTTTAAGAAACCCACAGATAGGAATACCTTGCTCCATGCGAAGAGTTTTCACCCCCGCAGGTTAAAAGATAATATTCCAGCTGGCCAATTTCTTAGATACAGACGGTTATGCTCTTCAGTGGAGGAGTACAAAGTCAAGGCTCAGGAATTATCTAATCGCTTTATGGAGAGAGGTTACAGCAAAAGGATTATTAAGAAAGCGTATAAAAGGGGTTTGTTTGCCAACCGTGATAATTTGTTATCAGTGCAGGCTAAGGTTAAAATTTCCAGAGTAGTTTGTACCCTTCCATACTCCACGAAAACTACAGCTATCAAACAGAGTATCAAGAGACAATGGAGAATTATATCGTCATTACCGGGTTTCTCTGAGTTACCCATATTTGCCACCAAGAAGGGTAGAAATTTAAGACAACGATTGAAGCATAGAAAACCAGTGGATATAGATATTGCCGCCATGGGTCAGTTCCAATGTGGACATTGTTCTGTATGCAACAATGTTTTACTAATTAAGCAATACTGATGTAAAATGTTGCCAGCTCCATATGAATTGCGAGGTCATTACACATGCTCTTCGGAGCAAGTGGTTTATGCAATAATTTGCCCTTGTGACATGATATACATTGGCCATACGACCAGAACTATCAGACAGAGGATAATAGAACATAAAAGTTGCATCAGAACAAAAAAGGAATTTGCCCCATTGGTAACACATTGGTTGCAGATGGAACATACTGTGGAGGATGTTAAATACTTTGTTATAAGACAATGTGTTAGTAAAGAGGGCGATGTTCATCGATTACTGATTAAATGGGAGCAACAATGTATATTTAAGTGGCAGACTTTGATGCCGACTGGTTTGAATGCTGAAATCGAATGGCAGGCTTGCTTTTAGAGTGTATCCCAGTCATGGTAAAAAATCGAGGCGATAGATTTTCAAGGTAGGGGTGATTTTTGTTTATATTTGAGGAGTAGGTGGTGGAGTAAGGGAGGTTGGAAGTGGGTTCATTTAGTAAAGTATTCTTTTGGGATGCATTAGGGTTGATATATAATTTTGTCATTGGTATTAAGCGTTCTGCCCTCTACTATGCTGTTTGAATAGGTAGGAGACGGTGCGTGTCGGTTTGCTGTTTTTGATCCAGCGGGGCGCATGGTTGCGTAATCATGTGATTTTAAATTTGAGGACGTAGATGGGAGTGGTTGTCGACGAGGGACAATAAAATTTGGAGTTGTCAGTATAGGGTTAACAAACATTGACGCAGTGCAAGATGGTGGTACGCCTCTGGGCGTTTTTGGACGTTTAAGGACAATTGAAAAAGTGTTTGTAAGGTATGTGAGTTTCAATAGGGGTATAGTTAAATTGTATAGGAGGATTGAAACAATAGTATCTTATAGCGATATGTATGGATATGTTATAGATGGAATACCCTTGCCACGACATTACGTTTGATATGAAGAAGATCGCGTTGGAGAGGTTTTGAAATTGAGCACAGAAGAGTACTGGTTTGGTAAGTGTTAGGGTGGAAACGGTTTGGTGTCATTTGATTTTTTTGTAATAATATAGAGGCAATTTGCAATACGGGGATGTGTCCTAGGTTTTTTAATTTTATGTTTCGTTTGGTTCTCTCAGAGGTTTTCATCCCCCTGAGGAAGCAAACGATTGCGAAACAGGGGCCGCTTGTTGGGGTTGATTACATCGAGACAAGCCAGACATAAATTTAAGAACAAGCGTCAAGAAGGGAGGACACATGGGAGAAGTCAGCCCGTCGTAGATTAATATTGTATAAAAATATAAAGTGTGAAGATAGATTGTAAGTGGGATTTTCCCACAGGGAATAATAATTTTTGAATTAAGTAAATACGGGTATTAAGTGGGCTTTTACGTGTACCTTCCTTGAAATGTACATTTTTAAGGTGTGAGTGTGTATGTATGGATGTGTGTTGTTTTAAATTGGACACATTTTTGTTAATAAAGTTTTGTATCAATAAATGATTAAAAGATGTATGCTATCCTCTTTTTGAATTAAATGATATCACTTCAGTTCTACCCAGGTATGTGCCTATTTCTTTTACTTATATATGTGCTGCACAGCTTTTAAATAATAGATGTCTGTCCTTACAGAAGGCTAGAAGCAAGCCAAAAAGCAACTGAGTAACGGGGCAACTCTTCTCCGTTGATAATAATAAAAGCGGAGAATCTGTGTTTCAGTCCCTGATGAAGCAGTGCAAAACGCGCGTCGGACTGGGCTCTAAACTTCCTTGACACTCCGAGTTACTTTAAGGAATACATTTACCCCGATACAGAATTTTATAAAAACAAAAATTAACAAAAATACGTTGAAGAATAAAGGACTTGAGCCAATGATTAAATACGACCTGAAGTGGCAAAACCTTCAAGCTAAATATGCTGGTATGCCTGCAGGTGTTATGATGGCTCTATAAATAACAGTAATGCACATTGAAATATAAGAAAAATATAATTACCCGACGTCTTTTCGGTGAGATTTGAATTCGTTGTGGTTCAACATAACTGTTTATAGTCTGTGGTAATTGAAGTCTCCCATTATTACCGCACTACCAATTTGGTTAGCTTCCCTAATTTCTCTTAGCATTTCACTGTCCGTCTCACCATCTTGACCAGGTGGACGGTAGTATACCCCTATCACTATAGTCTTCCCCGACACACAAGGGATTTCTACCCATAAAGATTCAATTTTGTATTTAGTCTCATGCAGGATGTTTATCCTGTTGGACTCTATGCCATCCTGGACATAAAGCGCCACACCTCCTCCCGAGTGCTCCTCTCTGTCATTGCGATATAATTTGTACCCCGGTATAGCACTGTCCCATTGGTTATCCTCTTTCCACCATGTCTCTGAGATGCCAATTAAGTCTATGTCATCATTCACTGCTATATATTTTAATTCTCCCATCTTACTTCTTAGACTTCTGGCATTAGCATACAAACATTTCAAAGTTTGTTTTCTGTTTGTATTTTCATTCTGCTTTTTAATTTATAGGGATAAGTTAGAATGTTTTAGCTCAGGTGAGTTTTTAGTTACAGGCACTTGGACTACTTTTCTAATTATTGGAACCTCACTGTCGGGATGCCCTAATTCTAATGCATCATTAGTTTCCTTTGAAGATTCCTCTCTCCGAACCATGCGCTGCTGAGCGACTGTCGGCTTTCCCCTTTGTTCTAGTTTAAAAGCTGCTCTATCTCCTTTTTAAAGGTTAGTGCCAGCAGTCTGGTTCCACCCTGGTTTAGGTGGAGCCCATCCCTTCGGAAGAGACTTCCCCTTCCCAAAATGTTCCCCAGTTCCTAACAAAACTGAATCCCTCTTCCTTGCACCATCGTCTCATCCACGCATTGAGCTTCTTGCTCAGTGGGGAAGCTCAAAACTGGTGATGGCCCCTGAAGGACTGCCCCACTCTACCTTAATTTATTTATTTAAACGATTTATATTCTGCTGATCTACAAGTCTCAGTGGATTACATCATTACACTTATAATCAAGATACATTGATCAAACACATGTACAATCCAAAACATATAAAATTATAACAGCAATAAAAACAAAATATCAGAACACTGACAAAAGCACCAACATACGTATCAGCATCACAATACAAATCCATCTTATTGGGGACATCCCTGCTGTTTAGAAACCTAGATGTTGAAGGCAAGAGAAAAACGATGCATTTTTAGCAGCTTCTTAAAA
Source organism: Rhinatrema bivittatum (assembly GCF_901001135.1). NCBI lineage: Eukaryota > Metazoa > Chordata > Amphibia > Gymnophiona > Rhinatrematidae > Rhinatrema > Rhinatrema bivittatum. The sequence continues at coordinate 511,266,090 of NC_042615.1, read as the reverse complement.
TGGCACAGGTCTCTCTGCCCTGATCTCATCAGGTATTTCATTCTAGAGAACAGGGGCCACTGAGCTGAACATTCTTTTCCTTGACAAGACCAGTTTTAAGAGCTTTGGAGATGGTATCTCCAGGAGATTCCTAGAGGCCAAGCTCAGCAAACATGTCGGTTGATATTTTTGAACGGTAGAAACAAGGGGTAGCTTTTCAAAGGGGTACGCGCGTAGGATACACGCGTACCCCCCGAAAACCTACCCCAAACCCCCCCCGCATGCGCCGAGCCTATTTTGCATAGGCTCGGCGGCGCGCGCAAGCCCCGGGACGCGCATAAGTCCCGGGGCTTGCATGGAGAGGCGTGCCGGGGAGCGTGGCGGTCGTAATGCGGCGTTTCGGGGGCGTGGCGCGACTGATGCGACGTTTCGGGGGCATGGCGCGGGTGACGCATCATTTCGGGGGCGGCGCCGCGGGCGTGGTTTCGGCCCAGGGGCGTTCCAGGGGCGTGGCTGCACCCTCCGGAACAGCCCCCGGGTCGGGTGATGGCGCACCAGCAGCCCGCTGGCGCGCACAGATTTACATCTGCCTCCGGCAGGCGTAAATCCAGCGATAAAGATAGGGGGGGATATAGATAGGGCTGGGGGCGTGGGTTAGGTAGGGGAAGGGAGGGGAAGGGAGGGGAAGGTGAGGGGAAGGTGAGGGGAGGGCGAAAGAAAGTTCCCTCCGAGGTCGCTCCGATTTCAGAGCAGCCTCGGAGAGAATGGAGGCAGGCTGTGCGGCTCAGCGCGCGCAGGCTGCCCAAAATCGGCAGCCTTGCGCGCGCCGATCCCGGATTTTAATGGATATGCACCTGGTGCACGAACATTTTTTTGCCTGCAAAGCTGGATTTTGAAACAGATGCAGTGCCTATTCTTTCAGAGTCCAACTCCACATCAGACAATGCATGTTGTTGCATCCAGATCTGACCTATGTATCTGGGGAGATGGGTTCAGAGAAATTGGACAAGTTGAGATGCTGAATCATTTTCCATATGCAGTCTTAACTAACTGAGCTGTTTTTGTTTCAGCAGTCATGGATCCAGAGCCTATTTCTATAATATTTGACTCTGGGACTGTGGCTCCAGAAACGTCTCCATCCATTTAGGTGTGTATTTATTTATATCCAGAACTAATGTACCTATTTCTATTTCAGGACTTCTTGTTATGCCTCTAAGGAAGCCCATAGCTGCCTGGCATAGTGGGTTGCTGGGTGCTGTTGCCACAGCCTGATGAAAATTTGGGGTGCATGGAGGTCATCCCTGAGGATGGAGAGAATAATGTCAGGGAAATAATTATAGCTCCTGGTCTTGAACCACTTCTTCTCAGTTCAGAACTGCTGCATTATTTATAGAGCCACAGACTGGCTCAAAGAGCATTAAATTCAGATGGCAAAGCCTGTTCTCTGGCTCTGAGGATCTGGATTGGTCCTAAAGGGATTCAAAAGCAGCATGGGAGCACTTGGAAGATTTTCCCAGCATTTAGACAGCTCAGAAGCGAAGCTGTGAAATCCCAGAGTTTAAAAGGTAGAGCAGCTTTTAAACTAGAACAAGGGAGAAAGCTGCCTGGTTTGGAGGGAGGTAGCTGTGAAAGATACTAATGAAACAGGAGAGTTAGGGCATCCCAACAGAAAGGTTCCAATAAAACAAATGCAGTCCATGTGCCTATAAGTAAATGCAAATAGGGTGCCCAAAGTTGAAAGGGAAAAGAAGGCTACCTGGGTCCCAGGTCTGGCAGGGCAGGAGTGGACCAGCTGGGAAGGCTGGTTTAAAAAGAAGTGTCAGGCAGCCATGAAGTTCCCAGAGCAATGATGTCATTGCAGCAAGCATTCCAGAATGCTAGTAAAGCTATTTGATAGGGATGTGAATCGTTTTTTGATGATTTAAAATATCGTCCCATATATATTTTAAATCGTCAAAAATCGTTAGGGCCACGATAAAATACCAATTCCCCCGATTTATCGTCAAAAAATCGTAAATCGGGGGAAGGGGGAGGGCAGGAAAACCAGCACACTAAAACCCCCTAAAACCCACCCCCGACCCTTTAAATTAAATCCCCCACCCTCCTGAACCCCCCCCCCAAATGCCTTAAATTACCTGGGGGTCCAGCGGCACACTAAAACACGGCACACTAAAACATGGCACACTAAAACCCACCCCAACCCTTTAAATTAAATCCCCCACCCTCCTGAACCCCCCCCCCCATGCCTTAAATTACCTGGGGGTCCGTAGCCTTAAATTACCTCCATAGCGGCGGTCTGTAGCTAAATCGGGGGAAGGGGGAGAGCAGGAAAAGCGGCACACTAAATCGTGTAGTCTTCAGCCGGCGCCATTTTGCAAAATGGCCGCCGCAAAATGGGGGTCCGGAACCCTCGCTGAATGACCTCCTGCAGTCGATCTCCTGCCGGCACCATTTTCCGTACGGAAAACGATTCGCGGCAGGAAATCGCTCCCGGACCCCCGCTGGACCCCCAGGAACTTTTGGCCAGCTTGGGGGGGCCTCTTGACCCCCACAAGACTTACCAAAAGTCCAGCGGGGGTCCGGAACAACCTCCTGCGTCGAATCGTGTTGGTCTATGGCCGCTGCCATTTTGCGGCGGCCATTTTGCAAAATGGCGCCGGCAGAAGACTACACGATTTAGTGTGCCGCTTTTCCTGCTCTCCCCTTCCCCCGATTTAGCTACGGACCGCCGCTACGGAGGTAATTTAAGGCTACGGACCCCCAGGTAATTTAAGGCATTTGGGGGGGGGTTCGGGAGGGTGGGGGATTTAATTTAAAGGGTCGGGGTGGGTTTTAGGGGGTTTTAGTGTGCCGTGTTTAGTGTGCCGCTGGACCCCCAGGTAATTTAAGGCATTGGGGGGGGGGGGTTCGGGGGGGGGGGGGATTTAATTTAAAGGGTCGGGGGTGGGTTTTAGGGGGTTTTAGTGTGCCGGCTCACGATTTTAACGATTTTCACGATACTTTACACACCCAAATGGCAACAATACGATTCCCTCCCCCTCCCAGCCGAAATCGATCGTTAAGACGATCGAGGACACGATTCACATCTCTACTATTTGACAGTTTAGAATCCAGGAAAAAAACCAAACAGACTTTTTAAAACAGGGGTGCTGATGTAGTGCTCGGCTCCCCAGGCCTAGTAAAAGTATCAAGAACATAAAAAAAAAAGCAAAGGAACAGTAAAATGAAAAATAGAACATGACTGGGAAGTATGTATGAGTGTGTTTAGAAGAAAGGTTTCTGTAAAGGTAAGGGGAAGAAAAGAAAAGAGTTACTGATAAAGTTAAGCTGCTCCACGTGATTCTGAGCAGCTAGTTAAACAGGTGTAAGACTGGAAGATATGTCTGAAAGAAAACACAGGCAGTGAGCAAAGAAAGATTTGTTGTAGGGACAAATAAACTGTTATGGCACAAATATCTCAGAATCAGCCCTGCAAAAGAGGTTTGATTAACGATTAACTTATAAAGAAAAAGCTGATCAGAAACAAAAGAAAGTGACAATAACTTTCATCACATTCACATCCCTTCATGACAAAGTTGCCAAATTGAAATTTAAAGCAACAGAGAAACACTATTCTGTGAGCATTCAAATCGTTAAGTAGCAAATTATTTATTTTTTATTTAGAGACTTTTATATACCGGTATTAGTAGGGACATCATACCAGTTCACATTTGAACAGCAGGTTTGAAAGTACATATTAACAGGGAGAAAGAACTGGGAGGGGGATAACACAAGACCAGCATAGAAATGTAGCTTAACAACAGGCGAACATAAAAGCTTAACAACAGGCGAACATAGAGCTCCTTAATATAAAGAATATAGGATAGTCTATATGGGAGATAGTATAGCATCATAGGAGGGAGGGGGAGGGCTAATCCGGATAGGCTTGTTTAAATAACCATGTTTTTAACTTCTTTTTAAATTTGATGGTGCATGGTTCAAGGCATAAGTTTGGAGGGAGGGAGTTCCAGAGTGAAGGGCCAGCAATTGAGAGGGTACGGTCGTGTGTGGAGGAGAGATGGGCTGTTTTAAGTTGCAAGTAAAGCAAGGTTTCAGTGCTTAACATATGATGGTGTGAATGAATACAGATGATGTTCCTTCTCACAGAATATTGTGTGTTGATTTTTTTTTTTATAAAGCTAGTTAACAGTTCACTAAGCTGTTGAGGAACTTTACACCTAAGGAACTCATCACATAACTAGTCTGTGGAAGAAGCTTGGTAGTGGAAAGAAGTTCGGAAGAGCAAGAAGGAAAAGACAAGAAGAACAATGGAGACTATAGAGTCTTTCAACCTGTCTTGCAACAGTCTCAGGAAGCATAACGCTAAGTGTACACTGGACAAGCATATCAACTCTGAGCTTAAAGTATACAACAGTCAAACAAATATATAGGAAGAGACAAAAGATACAGAAAAGACACAAAGAAAAAGAAGGAAACACACTTAGAAAGAAGAAAACAGAAAGAAAACATATTAACTTAAAACTTAAAAGTCATATACTTACCTGAACAAAAACATAAGAAAGCTCTTGTTGACCTGAAAGACAGAAAAAGGACACAAAGTCTAAATTATTTAAGGTAAAACATTATTAAGACAAAAGTAGTTATTTTAATAGTTAAAGACTTATCTAATAGTATTTGTTCCATTGTCCTTTTGGTAAGCTTACATAGGTATAGAAGATCTGTGTGAAAGTAGAATTATTAATACCTGTGCAAAGAAAGAAAATATAGAAATAGTATTATAGTATAAGTAAACTTATTAAAGAAACATATTTCACACTAAGAAAGAATAATTATTTAACTTTAATAAAAGAACGTCTTCATTTTCATAACACTGTGAAGTGACGTGAATTTTATCTGTTGTGTTTACCAGAGATGTGCTTCGGGTAAAAATTTCATGCCGGGCTTAATTTCGGGGCCCCCCCCATGGGAATTTCATTTTTCCCGTGGTTCGGGGGTTTTTTTCGGGGGCCCTGATTTTCGGGTTAGTGTGCACTATTGGGAGTTAGCGCACACTAACAAAATTAGCGCGCACTAACTCAAAAATGAATTTTTTCTGAAATTTCGGAAACAATTCAATCATTTTTCAGTTCTCCAGAACCATTGCAAATTAGGCAATTTTGTTGAAATGTCCTAATTCGGGAAAAATGATTGCACATCCCTAGTGTTTATATATCCTTGTCTCCCCTTCCTAACTTGGAGGAAATTGCTGGGTAGGTTATTGACCTCTATCCCTGTGGGAGACTTAATTTGGAGGAAGTCATTAAACTGCACTCCTGTGGGAAACACCTGCGAGCTTGCTGCCCTGGTCACATGACTACACTCTTAACATCAACCTTGGCCACGACAGCATTCTTTACCCCACAGGGGCAGCAGTTTACATAAATAATCACCTTAGCAAAAGGATTCCAAATTATCCCAATCAACTGAAAAGCAAGTTGTTAATACAAATAAAATGCACACTTTGAAATATCTATATGCCAATGCCGGAAGTCTAAGAAGCAAGATGGGAAAGTTAAAGTGTATGGCAGTGAATGATGAACTAGATATAACTGGAATCTCAGAAAGCTGATGGAAGGAGGATAACCAATGGGACAGTGCTATATCAGGATATATTTTGTATCATAATGATAGGGAGGATCAACTTGGTGGGGGCGTGACACTTTATGTCTAGAAGGGCATAGAGTACAACAGGAGAAAGATCATACAAGAGACTAAATGCTCAGTAGAATCTATATGGGTAGAAATCCCATGCGTGTTGGGTAAGATTATAGTGATAATAGTTAGAAAAAAACTGAAAGGTGCAGCTGCAAAGGTTAAAAGTGTACAACAGGCATGGATATTTTTTAAAAACACTATCTTAGAAGTACAGTTCCACACATTAAGAAAGGTGGAAGGAAGGTGAAATGATTACCAGCATGGTTAAATGATGAGGTGAAAGAAGCTATTTTATCCAAAAAAACAGTCCTTCAAAAATTGGAAGAAGGATCCATTTGACTAAAATAGGAAAAAGCATAAGCATTGCCAAGTTAAATATAAAACATTGATAATACAGTATAAGAGAGAATTTGAAATTAAGATGGCCATAGAGGCAAAAACTCATAATAAAAACTTTTTAAAATATATCCGAAACAGGAAACCTGCAAGGGAGTCGGTTGGACCATTAGATGACTGAAGGGTTAAAGGTGCTCTTAAGAAAGCCATCACAGAAAGTGTAAATGAATTCTTTGCTTCTGTGTTTATTAATTAATATGTTGGGGAGATACCAGTACTGGAAATGTTGTTTTTTTTCATCGACTGTGCCGAGCCGATAACCCAAAAACACAGCCCAACCCTTTAAAATGAGTTCTTTAGTATCCCCCCAACATCCGGACCCCTCCAACCCACCCCAAATTTTTAAGTACCTGTTGGTCCAGTGGGGGTCCCGGGAGCATTCTCCCGCTCTCGGGCCGTCTGCTGCCAGTAAACAAAATGGCAACGATGGCTATTTGCCCTTAGCATGTGACAGGGTGTCCCTTTATAGGGACATAAAGCCTGGATGAACAGGCACAGCAATCGAGGATAGAGGTCAAGCCCATGTAGGGACACAAAGCCTGGACAGACAGGCACAGCAATCGAGGATAGAGGTCAAGCCCACGTAGGGACATAAAGCCTGGATGGACAGGCACAGCATTCGAGGATAGACGTCAAGCCCACGTAGGGACTTAAGGCCTGGATGGGCAGGCACAGCAATCGAGGATAGAGTTCAAGCACTTTTAGGGACATAAAGCCTGGATGGACAGGCACAGCATTCGAGGTCAAACCCGTTTAGGAACATAAGGCCTGGACGGATTGGCACATCAATCGAGGATAGAGGTCAAACCGTTTTAAGGACATAAATCCTGGACGGACAGGTATATCATTCGAGGATAGAGGTCAAGTCCATGTAGAGACATAAAGCCTGGATGGACAGGCACAGCATTCGAAGATAGAGGTCAAGCCCACATAGGGACATAAGGCCTGGACGGACAGGCACAGCAAACAATGATAGAGGTCAAGCCCCTTTAAGGACATAAAGCAAGGACGGACAGGCCCAGCATTTGAGGATAGAGGTCAAACCCATGTAGGGACCTAAAGCCTGGATGGACAGGCAAAGCAATTGAGGATAGAGGTCAAGCCCAAGTAGGGACATAAGGCCTGGATGACAGGCACAGCATTCAAGGTCAAACCCTTGTAGAGACATAAAGCCCTGACAGACAGGCACAGCATTAGAGGTCACACCTTTGTAGGGACTTAAGGCCTGATGGACAGGCACAGCATTAGAGGTCAAGCCCTCATAGGGACTTAAGGCCTCGATGGATAGGCACAGCGTTAGAGGTCAAACCCTCATAGGGACATAAGGCCTGGACGGACAGGCACAGCGTTAGAGGTCAAACCCTCATAGAGACATAAGGCCTGATGGACAGGCACAGCATTAGAGGTCAAGCCCTCATAGGGTCTTAAGGCCTAGTTGGACAAGCACAGCGTTAGAGATCAAACCCTTTTAGGGACATAAAGCCTGGATGGACAGGCACACCTTTAGAGGTCAAACCCTTTTAGGGACATAATGCATGGATGGACAGGCTCAGCTTTAGAGGTCAAATCCTCATAGAGACATAAGGCCTGGATGGACAGGCACTCATTAAAGGTCAAGCACTCATAGGGACTTAAGGCCTGGACGGACAGGCACAGAATTAGAGGATTTCCTTTGTGCAGGTATGTTGTGGTTAGATCTGTCACATCTTCTTGAACTGATTCACTGCCAGAATAAAATGGCATCTTTTTCATTTCTGAAAGATAATTCAACAGAGGATGCTTTTAGAGCAATAGAGACGGCCATTTGTGAAGCAAGAACTGAGCTGGAGATTATTTGTGAATACTCAGAAGCTATTAAGTGTACTTATGCACTTCAGCTGATGACAAAGGAACATGAAGAGCTCTCAGAAATAAGAAAACTGCTACTCTAGTACAAATCTACAATATCAACCTATGTTGAATTTGTGGTGAAGTCTAAAACTGTGAAGGACTTCAAAGGGGTGTGGGATAAACACTGTGGGGTAGATTTTAAAAAAGTGCGCCTTCGCGTACTTTTGTTGGCGCATCAGGCGCCAACAAAAGTACGCTGGATTTTAGTAGATACACGCGTAGCCGCACGTATCCGCTAAAATCCTGGATCGGCGCGTGCAAGGCTGCCGATTTTGTGTAGCCGGCACGCGCCGAGCCGCGCAGCCTACCTCCGTTCCCTCCGAGGCCGCTCCGAAATCGGAGCGGCCTCGGAGGGAATTTTCTTTCGCCCTCCCCTCACCTTCCCCTCCCTTCCTCTACCTAACCCACCCCTCCGGCCCTGTCTAAACCCCCCCTACCTTTGTTGGGGGATTTACGCCTCCCGGAGGGAGAAGTAAATCCCCGCGCGCCAGCGGGCCGCTAGCGCAACGAGACGCGACCCGGGGGCAGTTCCGGAGGGCGCGGCCACGCCCCCGGACCGCCCTGGGCCGAAACCTCACCCTCGGGCCCGCCCCCGAAACGCCGCGTCCCGCCCCCAAAACGCCGCACCAATCGGCCCCACCCCCGACACGCCCCCCTTGAAAAACCCCGGGACTTACGTGAGTCCCGGGGCTCTGCGCGCGCCGGCAGGCCTATGGAAAATAGGCGCACCGGCACGCAAGGCCCTGCTCGCGTAAATCCGGGCGGATTTACGCGAGCAGGGCTTTTAAAATCCGCCCCTGTGGATCCATCAAGTCTAGAGGACGTGAATAAAGAGGAGGCAGCAAAACACTGCACGGAGCGGCAGTAGCCACAGAGGCATTCATGGAGCGGGATGCCAGTGGTTGGTGTTCCACCTTCACGGAGCGGAAGGATGGAGGGCTGCCATCTCCAAAAAAAACAAAACAAAAAACCAGGGGTGGGTAAGAGTATGGGGCAGGGGTGTGGCCTGCTTATTGCAGCGGTTGCTACCTCTAATTGAGCTGGATGTTCACTTGGATGCAGATCCGGCGCTGCTCTCTTCATTGGTGGTGGAGTGGAGGGGAATTAGGGCTGGAGGGTACTGGAAGCCAATAGTAACAGGTGGGAGAGAGTAAAAGATTAAAAAAAAAAAAAAAAAGGATAAAGTGCGTAGCTTGCTGGGCAGACTAGATGGGCCATTCGGTCTTCTTCTGCCATCATTTCTATGTTTCTATGTTTCTATGGTTTACACAGTGCCTCTGTAAACTATGGGAAGACAGAGGATGAACTAGAGTACAACTACCACCAGTTTTCTATAGTACTAGAAACATTACTGTTGGCACCTAAGAAAGATTTCGGGAACATGGCCCATATTATGCAGGTCAGGAGAACTATTGAGCATATGAACTATGCAAGCTCCAAACATCTGAAGTCAGCTTTTTATGTTTTTACATTCCAAATGTTGCAAAACAGGAAAAGAATATTCTGGAAAGAAGTGATGCACAAATACATGAAACTGAAATTAGAAATACAAGAACTAAACTCAGACAGGCACAGCGTTTGAGGTCAGGCCCTTGAAGAGACGTACGGCTTGGACAATGGATGGACAGGCACAGAGTTTCAGGTCAGGCCCTTGTAGGAACGTACGGCCTGGACAGTGGACGGACAGGCACAGCATTTCAGGTCAGGCCCTTGTAGGGACGTAAGGCCTGGACAGTGGATGGACAGGCACAGCGTTTCAAGTCAGGCCCTTGTAGGGATGTACAGCCTGGACAGTGGACGGACAGGCACAGCATTTCAGGTCAGGCCCTTGTAGGGACGTACGGCCTGGACAGTGGATGGACAGGCACAGCGTTTCAAGTCAGGCCCTAGTAGGGACGTATGGCCTGGACAATGGACAGACAGGCACAGAGTTTCGGGTCAGGCCCTTGTGGGACGTATAGCCTGGACAGTAGACGGACAGGCACAACGTTTTATTCATCTTGCCATTCATAGGGAAAATTTTGAAACCCAAGCAAAGGCAGCTTTATTTTCAAAAACACTAGCATTACCATCAACTCTTGTGCGAGCCTTGAGCAGTGAGGGCTCATGATATCCCCTGTCATTGAAAATACACATTCACTGGGCACACTGATTGGTGGACATGACAGATATCATTGAGCCACTTTGGCTAGGTATAGCCAGACAGTGGACTTGTGTGGCCAATATGCCAGCAGATCTGTCTGCATGTCCTCTGTGGGCTCTGAGAGATACCATGTCACTGACAGTTGTGCTGGTGTCTCCTTTGCTTGGATGGGCTGAGAGTCACTCATGCCAGCTGCTTTTTCTCTAGGCCGTAGCACAAAAGATGAATCTTTATGGGCAACATGCCTTTGGCGTACTGAAGTGGAGGAGGAGGAGGTACTAGCTTTTGCTGACAGAGTGCTGCTCATGCTTGGGCTTGCACAACTCTCTGAAGTGCCCGTCGCTGTTTCCTCCTCTGCTTCATGCCTAATCTGTCTCTGCCTATGGTGCTCCTGATCACGGACTTTTACTAACAGCAGGTCCTTCACAAATGAAAGACAATTGGACTGTAGGGTGAGTTTCCCTTTCACACGGGGATCACAGACTGTGGCGAGCATGTCTGTCTGCTCTTCTGTTAAAGGCCTTAATCTCTCTTGCACCTGCTGCTGCAAAATATCCAAACAGTGCAGCACCTCAGCTGTCATTCCCTCTTCCTGTTTAAAGCCCTCCAAATTTTCATCCAGGAAATTAACTATAGGGATGATGTCAGCCAAGGTGGCATGTCTGGAACTCAGCTCCTCCTTGACATCCTTGAAGGGCTGCAGGATTTTTACCAGCAGACTCATGACTAACTAATCATGATGCCCTAGGGAATTCTGCACACCTATATCCATTGAACCAGAAAGTTCATGAAGGGGTGTCTGCAGCTCCACTAACCTCTGCAGCATCATATAGGTGGAATTCCACCGGGTAGCAATGTCTTGAATAAGACACTTCTGAGGCATGTCCAAATCAGTCTGCTTTTGTCGGAGAACCTGCCCTGCCTTCACACCTCTGTGGAAGTGCCCTGCTATGTCCCTGCACTTTTGTATTAAGTCCTGCAGGTATTCATTTCTTGGTGTTTGGACTCCAACCCCAGAGCTGACTTCACTACCACTATCGGATGTTCTGAAAGCGCCCTTCTGTTATTGCCTTTACCATTTTTGCACCATTGTCTGTCACAAAGAACCCTGCCTGAGGATTTCTGTCTCGCTGGTATAGTTGCCAGCCCTCCAGCATCTCTCTGATGTATGCTAGAATATTGGCGGCGGTATGGGCCTGGTCCGTCAGGTGGGTGTGCAGTAAAGCCCACCTCCACCCTGATACTTGTTCACTAATAGAGCTGCTGCCTGCCCCTGCCTAAGCCAGGTCCCACCAGTGTGCTGTCAGGGAGAGGCTAAAAGACAGGAAACAGAGAGTAGGATTAAATGGGCAATTTTCTCAGTGGAAGGGAGTGCACAGTGGAGTGCCTCAGGGATCTGTATTGGGACCCTTACTTTTCAATATATTTATAAATGATCTGGAAAGAAATACGACGAGTGAGATAATCAAATTTGCAGATGACACAAAATTGTTCAGAGTAGTTAAATCACAAGCAGATTGTGATAAATTGCAGGAAGACCTTGTGAGACTGGAAAATTGGGCATCCAAATGGCAGATGAAATTTAATGTGGATAAGTGCAAGGTGATGCATATAGGGAAAAATAACCCACGCTATAATTACACAATGTTGGGTTCCATATTAGGTGCTACAACCCAAGAAAGAGATCTAGGTGTCATAGTGGATAACACATTGAAATCGTCGGTGCAGTGTGCTGCGGCAGTCAAAAAAGCAAACAGAATGTTGGGAATTATTAGAAAAGGAATGGTGAATAAAACGGAAAATGTCATAATGCCTCTGTATCGCTCCATGGTGAGACCGCACCTTGAATACTGTGTACAATTCTCATCGCCGCATCTCAAAAAAGATATAATTGCGATGGAGAAGGTACAGAGAAGGGCTACCAAAATGATAAGGGGAATGGAACAACTCCCCTATGAGGAAAGACTAAAGAGGTTAGGACTTTTCAGCTTGGAAAAGAGACGACTGAGGGGGGATATGATAGAGGTGTTTAAAATCATGAGAGGTCTAGAACGGGTAGATGTGAATCAGTTATTTACTCTTTCAGATGGTAGAAAGACTAGGGGGCACTCCATGAAGTTAGCATGGGGCACATTTAAAACTAATCGGAGAAAGTTCTTTTTTACTCAACGCACAATTAAACTCTGGAATTTGTTGCCAGAGGATGTGCTTTGTGCAGTTAGTATAGCTGTGTTTAAAAAAGGATTGGATAAGTTCTTGGAGGAGAAGTCCATTACCTGCTATTAAGTTCACTTAGGGGTAGATTTTCAAAAACGGCGCGTTGGCGTACTTTTGTTGGCACTCCAGGCGCCAACAAAAGTACGCGGGATTTTAGTAGATACGCGCGTAGCCGCTAAAATCCTGGATCGACGCGCGCAAGGCTACCGATTCCGTGTAGCCGGCGCGCGCCGAGCCGCGCAGCCTACCTCCGTTCCCTCCGAGGCCGCTCCGAAATCGGAGCGGCCTCAGAGGGAATTCGCTAACGCCCTCCCCTCACCTTCCCCTCCCTTCCTCTACCTAATCCACCCCCCGGCCCTGTCTAAAACCCCCCCCCCCTTACCTTTGTTGGGGGATTTACGCCTCCCAGAGGGAGAAGTAAATCCCCGCGCGCCTAGATTCAACCCGGGGACGGTTCCAGAGGGCGCGGCCATGCCCCTGGACCGCCCCGGGCCGAAACCACGCCCCCGGGCCCGCCCCCGAAACGCCGCGTCCCACCCTGGAAACGGCACGCCGCTCGGCCCCGCCCCGCCCCCGACACGCCCCCCTCGGAAAACCCCGGGACTTACGCGAGTCCCGGGGCTCTGCGCGCACCGGTAGGCCTATTGAACATAGGCGCACCGGCGAGCAGGGCTCTTAAAATCCGCCCCTTAGAGAATAGCCACTGCCATTAGGAATGGTTACATGGAATAGACTTAGTTTTTGGGTACTTGCCAGGTTCTTGTGGCCTGGATTGGCCACTGTTGGAAACAGGATGCTGGGCTTGATGGACCCTTGGTCTGACCCAGTATGGCATTTTCTTATATTCTTATGAGTGTGCAGCATTCATGGCGGTCCAGATATCGCAGGTGAAATTCACACTCCCCTCTGCCTTAGCTAGCAGTGCTTGGATGTGACTGCGACACTGGTTGTACAGACTGGGTATGACCTTTCTGCTAAATGTGGTTCTGGAGGGGACTTTGTAATTTGGAACTACGACCTTCATAAAATGCTTGAAACCCACATTCTCCACTATCTGCAAGGGCTGGTCATCAAGGGCAATCATTTCCCCAATGCTCCTGGTTACAACTGTTGAGGCTGCCTGCCTCCTTCCCCAGGATAGCGTTACAGCACTCTACCCCATTTCCTCCATGGTGGGTTGTCACCTCTGCCACATGGCAGGGGGCTCCTAGCCTGCCACCTGACTGCTAGAAGGGGCTGTGGGCATGGGGTGACTGTGCTCTTTTTAAACCACTTTATGCTGCCTGGAAAAAGGGGTCCCCTGACTGGTACTGCCACCATCCCCAGATGGCAGTACTGATGTTGGGTGTTGCCTCTTCATATGAAGCGTCATGCCATAATTAGATAGATGTCCCATTTGATTGCATCTGCTAATAGCCCTGCCACAGTAATTACCCTGAGCAAAACGCGGATCTTCTGTCACTTTAAAGTGGCTCCAGATCACAGATGTCTTTCGTGATTCCTTCTCTATAGCCTTCGTGGTGGATACTGGCACTGGAGCTGAAGTAGTGGGTGCACCCTGAGAAGCAATGCCATGGGCATCAGTCACATTCTGAGTCTGCGCTGACTTTTTCTCCTCGTCATCAGTTTCATCTCTCCCCTGCAGCACTGAAGTGGAGGCTAAGAAAGGACTAACAGATCCTCCTAAACCTTCATCAGCTATTACTTCTTCCATTTCTGATGAGAATCCCACACAAGATGATTCTTCATCGGAATCAGAAGCAAACAGTGCCTGTGCTACATTGTGAACGCTAAGTTGAGACTGCTGTCACACTGCTGTTTTTGGGTGTCGCCATTTTGTCTTGCATGACTTAGCTTCCCCTTCCCTCACCTCCAAAACTACAGGGTCAGAAACAGGTGGTGGCAATGCATCATCTTTAGATTTCATTTTTTTCTTAATGGAACTGCCTGTCCCTCCAGAGTTTTTAGATTGAAACTGGTCCCTTTATAACTTTAATGGGGGACTGGCACTGCCTTTGAAGTGCCTCCTCTGCCAGTCCCAATCACTTGACCAAGTCTAGCTTTCCCTGACATTATGGATTTTTTTTTTCATTTATTAAGTTTTATAATAACAAACAAAGATAACTTTGCTTAGAAATTCAGCAAAAGATTAACACATAAGAAATATATTCCATTTAGTCTGAAATAAAATAGAAAATAAATTGACTTTCACATTTTCTCAGGAAATATTATGGGAGAGAGAGAGATAGAATACAAGAGGAGTAATTAAATTGAAAAACAAATTAATAAAGGCAAAGCTCTCCTGTTATACCATCACTAATTCAGCGCAAGCATATCTTTTAATTCGCGGGGTTAGCCTTCTTGGCGTTTAAGAATTCCCTTAAATGCTCAGGATTATAAAACACATAAACATTTCCAGAGTATTTTATTACACATCTTGCCAGATATCTCAAAAGAAATTCCGCACCCAGTGCACGAGCCTCTGGGCGCATTTTTAAGAAATATTTCCTGCGTAACTGAGTTACTCTGGATAAATCAGGAAATATACGGATGAGCCCTCCTAAATAGGTAACATTTATCGCTTTAAAGTAATACTTCATAATTAATGCTTTATCATACTCGGAGTATAATGAGACAGACAAGACCGGTCTTTCCAGCACTGGGGATTATAAACTCAGAGATCCTATCTCTGGATGTGAATCTGGCAGGCATAAGTTTTAAAATAAAGGTAGGGGGGTTTAGATAGGGCTGGGGTGGGGGGGGTTAGGTAGGGGAAGGGAGGGGAAGGGAGGGAATGGGTGGAAGGAAAGTTCCCTCCGAGGCCGCTCCGATTTCGGAGTGGCCTCGGAGGGAGTGGCCTCGGAGGGAACGGAGGCAGGCTGCGCGGGCGTACTCTTATAAAATCTACCCTTTTTTTTATTGGTCTAGTACAGCAGTCCTCTTTTAAACCAAGAAGGCAAGCCACTTCCTTCTCATGGGGGTCTCTGGGCAGTTTTCCAGACTCACCTATATTGATACAGCAGTGCTCTTTTAAGCCAAGGAATCCCAGCCGCGGACCGCCACAGCCGGGTCCCCCTACCTTAACCGGCAGATGCCGGCCTCTGCCTTCCTTCACGGTCCTGCCGGGCAGGCTGCGCCGGGCTTCTGCTGTGGCATTCTCCGCACGAGGGAGACGTCGCCAACTACTTCCTGGGCTACTCCCCCTTAGGCGTGTGGCCTAGCTGGGGATTTAAAGGGGCCATGGCGGGAAATCTTGGCCCGGCCCCCAATGCTGACATTACCGGCTGGAGCTATTTAAGCCCACTTCCTGCTTTTCTTCCTTGCCTTGGCAACAGGTCAGCTCGAGAGAGTAGCTTGTTCCTGCATTCCAGTCTCTGTTCCTGCTTTTTCCTGCCTCCATTCCTGTGTTCCAGCTTATTCCAGTGCCTTTTCCAGAGTTCCTGTGTTCCTGCTCCGATGGTTCCACTCCTCCTCCAGTTCTTGTCTTCGGTTGTCTTTTCGGCTGTGACTTCGGCTTTGTATCCTGATTCTCCTGTCTTCTGCCCTTCCTGACCTCTGGCGTGTTCTCTGGTTCCTGCTTGTCTTCTGCCTGCCCCGACTT
Organism: Rhinatrema bivittatum; assembly: GCF_901001135.1. Classification (NCBI taxonomy): domain Eukaryota; kingdom Metazoa; phylum Chordata; class Amphibia; order Gymnophiona; family Rhinatrematidae; genus Rhinatrema; species Rhinatrema bivittatum. Next base: position 511,250,170 of record NC_042615.1, on the reverse strand, counting down.
CTGGCCTGGTTTACTGTGTTGCACCGCTGCCTCCCGCCTCGACTCCTGGACCGTCTCCATTCTTCTGGATCTCCTCCATCCTCGACTCAGACCGTATACTGGACTCTCCTTGCCAGGAGACCTTTGCCTAAGTCCTGCCAGCCCCGGCACCCAAGGGCTTAACCTGCGAGGAATGAGGGCTGGTAAAAGTGAAGCTCCAGTCTGATCTGCTGGTCCTGCACCACCTCCCGGCTAAGAGAGCCACTAGAGGGCCTTCCCTCGGTGGATCCATCTGCTTTCAAGCCAGGTCAAGGGTCCACAGTTCCAACAGTTTGCCAAGGCCATGGACCCGGCGGTCCTCTCCGGCCTCCAGGCCATTCTGGGCATGGCTCAACATTTGCAGCAGCAGCAACACTGCCTGGACCTCTTGGCTGCCACCGTTGAGCAGCTGGCTAACCGCCTGGACTCCACCCCTCAGACTGCGGCACCACCTCCGCCTCCAGTTCCAGTACCAGTGCCTTTGGCTTCCCTGCATCTGCCAGCACCACCTCACTATGCTGGGGATCCTAAGCAGTGCCGGGGTTTCCTTAACCACTGCTTTATGCGCTTCTTGCTCCAACCAATGCAGTTCCCGTCTGACCAAATCAAGACAATGTACATTCTGTCCTTGCTGGATGGCAGGGCCCTGGCTTGGGCCTCCCCCCTGTGGGAACGAGGCGACTCCCTGCTTGGGACCTTCAGTGCTTTGTCCAAATGTTCAAACAGGTCTTTGATGAGCCTGCTCGACAATCACAGCTGCCACAGTGCTTCTCCATTTACGCCAGGGTTCCTGACCCTTGGTCGACAATGCGGTCAATTTCCGCACGCTTGCCTCAAAACTGGTCTGGTGAGAGGACAGCCTGAAAAGTATTTTCCTGGAGGGTCTGCCTTTGACGATCAAGGACGAGCTTGCAGCCCGGGAACTGCCTGATGACCTTGAATCTTTGTTTGATTTGACAAGGCAGATTGACCGCCGCTTATAGCAACGAGCCTGAGAATTGAAACCCGAACATAGGTCCGTTCCATTGGCGACTTCCTTTTTTCCTCCTCCCACTGAGTCTAACTTGTCACGAGCTGAAGAACCCATGCAGCTGGGCCGCAGTCCTCTCACTCCTGAAGAGAGGTAGCAATGTCGCTCTCTGGGCCTCTGCCTTTACTGTGGCGGCAAGGGTCACTTGTTGGCTCAGTGCAAAGAACGTCCGGAAAACTCCCGAGCCTAGGAGTCACAGGGGAGCTGACCCTAGGCTATGTGAATCCTGCTCCCCAATGCATGGTTCCAGTGTCCCTGAAGTACTCAGGAGGACCATTCCCTACACTGGCTTTCATTGACTTGGGAGTCGGAGGGAACTTCATCTTGGCGGAATTGGTGGAACAGCTACAGCTCCCGGTACTTCCGAGAACTCCTCCCTTGCAAATTTCCTCCATTCACGGGAGTCCCCTTCCTGGTCGTGTGACCTCCATCACCACTCCAGTGACTCTCCACACTGGGATTCTCCATGAGGAATTGATCACCTTCTTCATACTGGAAAAGGAGATTCAACCGGTAGTGCTGGGGCTACCCTGGCTCCAAAAGCACTCTCCTTGTATTGACTGGGAGACCCTGCAGATTGCAGCTTGGGGACCGGCTTGTTTCTCCACCTGCCTACCAGAATTACCCTGGTCCTGAATACTGTTGGCTACTTCGTCTATGTCCTTACCAGCACAATATGCTGACTTCATCAACATCTTCTCTAAAGAGAAAGCCGAAACACTACCTGAGTATCGGCCTTTTGACTGTGCTATTGACTTGTTACCCGATTCTACTCCTCCCTGAGGTCGAGTCTATCCTCTGAGATGCAAGCCATGGCTCAATATATCCAAGACAATCTAGAGAGAGGGTTTATCCGGCCCTCAACCTCCACGGCAGGAGCTGGATTCTTCTTCGTGGCTAAAAAGGATGACTCCCTAGGCCATGTATTGATTACCCTGGCCTCAACACCATCACCCGTCGGGACCGGTACCATCTCCCACTCATCCCCGAGCTCCTGGATCGCTTGCAAGGAGCCAAAATCTTCATGAAACTCGACCTTCGGGGGCATACAATTTAATACATATAAAGCCTGGCGATGAATGGAAGACCGCCTTCAATACCCGCGATGGCCATTATGAGTATTTGATAATGCCCTTCGGACTATGCAATGCTCCGGCGGTCTTCCAAAATCTCATGAATGAGGTCTTCTGGGACATGCTCCATTCGTGCATAATTGTCTACTTGGATGATGTGCCCGTTTACTCTAAGGACCTTCTCTCACATCACCAAGAGGTACAGCGTGTGCTCCGGGAACACCACCTTTATGCTAAGCTTGAGAAGTGCCTCTTTGAGCAAGAGTCTCTTCTCTTTCTAGGGTACATTGTATCCACCACTGGCTTCCATATGGACCCAGAGAAAATCACTAGTATCAGAGACTGGCCACGCCCTGTGGGAATCCAGGCTCTCCAACATTTCCTTGGATTTGCTAATTTCTACCGGCACTTCATTCCTTGCTAATCGCACATAGTAGCTCCACTCACCGCACTTACTAGAAAGGGGTCCAATTCTAGAGATTGGCCACCAGAAGCGCTTAAAGCTTTTGAAGAATTAAAACAGGCCTTTCTCCAAGTCTCCTGCCTGTATCATCCTGATCCTTCTCGGCCATTTAAAGTGGAGGTGGATGCCTCTGACTCCACAGTAGGGGCCGTGCTCAGCCAGTTCTCCCGGAAATTCTCCCCCACGGAGAGAAACTATGGTTTCAGGGATAAAGAGCTTCTTGCTATAAAGATGGCCTTTGAGGAGTGGTGGCAGTGGCTGGAGGGGCTCAACACCCAGTAACTGTATATACAGACCACAAAAACTTGGAGGACTTGTGCCGGGCTCAGCGGCTGAATCCTCGGCAGGCATGCTGGTCCCTGTTCTTCAGCCAATTCAACTTCTCTCTCCAATATTGCCCAGCTTCGAAGAACATCAGAGCTGTCGTTCTCTCCCACACATCTGAGACTGAGGATACCCCGGTCATACCCCAATATATTTTGGATTCAGCTAAGGTCCATCTTGCTGCTACCAACATAGTCCCTTCAGGCAAGACAGTGGTGCCACTCCGTCTCTGATAGAAAGTCCTATCCTGGGCCCATGACTCTTTGACCGCCAGTCATCCTGGCAGGGCCCGCACATTGGAACTGTTGACTCGCTACTATTGGTGGCCTCACATCAATTGAGACATCCAGGCCTATGTCAGCTCTTGCCCCACTTGTGCCCGACAGAAGCCGTTTGCTCATGGGGCCTTTTGCAGCTGCTCCCCATTCCTGAAGAGCCATGGACCCACATTTCCACGGACTTCGTGGTGGACCTATCAGTATCTGAAGGGAAGCAAGTTATTTGGGTAACCATTGAAAGATTCTCGAAAATTGCCCACTTTGTGGCTCTTCCGAAACTTCCTTTGGCACCTGAACTTGCCCACTTATTCGCCCAACATGTTTTTCGTCTACACGGTCTAACCAGACATATAGCCTCGGACCATGGATCACAGTTTACCGCCAAGTACTGGTGTGCTCTCTGTAAAAACTTCAGAGTTAAACTGGATTTTATGTCTGCTTTTCACCTGCAAGGGAACGGTCTTGCAGAGTGGACCAACTGCACTTTAAAAGGCTATCTCCACTCCTTCGTGGGACACCGACAAGATGACTGGGCACCCCTTCTGCCTTGGGCAGAGTTCTCGTATAACCATCACATCCACTCTGCGACTGGAGCATCTCCGTTTCAGATTGTCTCTGGGAAGCAACCCATGCCACCATTGCCTTTACCGTTGGCCATGGCTTCACTGGCAGCTCAACTCACGGCTCAACAACATGCACTCTGGAACACCACAGACTCATCTGCAGGAAGCGGCTGAGTCCACCAAGAAGGGTGCAGACAAACACCGTCGGCAGGCTCCACTCTTTAAACCTGGAGATCGAGTGAGGGTGAACACTCGTCACATCCGCTTGAGGGTGCCCTCTATGCGCTTTGCACCCAAGTACATCGGGCCCTTTACCGTGACTGAGTGCCTAGGTCCAGTCTCATATCATCTGCGTTTGCCATCAAGCGTAAAAATCCACAATGCCTTCCATGTTTCATCTTTGAAACCTCTAGTCCTGTCAGCATTTCATCGGAAGCCTCCTGAACCCCTGGATGTGGTAGCTGATGAGGACCCTACCTATCAAGTCCAAGACATACTAGACGTCAGGTACATCCTCAGACGTTGGGAGTACTTAATCTTCTTGCAGGGCTTTGGCCCAGAGGAAAACATCTGGGAATCTGCCTCCAACATCTTGGACAAATCCTTCCTCCACCAGTTCCATCGTGAGCACCCTAACAAGCCTGGTCTTTCTCGGAGGGGGGCATAAGGTACTGTTGGGAATCCCAGCTGCGGACCACCGCAGCCGGGTCCTCCTACCTTAACCAGCAGATGCTGGCCTCTGCCTTCCTCTGCAGTCCTGCTGGGCAGGCAACACCGGGCCTCTGCTGCGGCGTTCTCCCCATGAGGGAGTTCTGCTGCGGCGTTCTCCCCATGAGGGAAACGCCACCGACTGCTTCAAGGGCTCCTCCCCCTTAGGCGTGCTCATGCAGCCTATCTGGGGATATAAAGGGGCCGTGGTGGGAAATCTCAGCCCAGCCCCCAATGCTGACATCACCGGTTGAGGCTATTTAAGCCCACTTCATGCTTCTCTTCCTTACCTTGGCAATAGGTCAGCTAGAGAGAGTAACTAGTTGCTTGTTCCTGTGTTCCAGTCTCTGTTCCTGTGTTCCTGCTTATTCCTGCCTCTGTTCCTATGTTCCAGCTCGTTCCAGTGCTTTTCCTGAGTTCCTGTGTTCCTGCTCCTGTGGTTCCGCTCCACCTCCAGTTCCTGTCTTCGGTTGTCTCCTCGGCTCTCACTTCGGCTTGGTATCCTGATTCTCTTGTCTTCTGCCCGTCCTGACCTCTGGCGTGTTCTCTGGTTCCTGCTTGCCTTCTGCCTGTCCCAACTTCTGGCCTGGTTTACCATGTTGCACCGATGCTGCCCGCTTCGACTCCTGGACCGTCTCCGTTCTTCTGGATCTTGAAAGACAATCTCTGCCAGCCTTGACTCGGACCGACTACTGGACTCTCTTTGCCAGGAGACCTTCGCCTAAGTCCTGCCAGCCCCAGCACCCAAGGGCTCAACCTGCATGGAATGGCGGCTGGTAAAGGTGAAGCTCCAGTCTAGTCTCCTGGTCCTGCACCACCTCCCAGCTATGAGAGCCACTAGAGGGCCTTCCCTCGGTGGATCCATCTGCTCTCAAGCTGGCTCAAGGGTTTACAGTTCCAATAACTACACTCCAATCTATTGTGTGTCTGCTTCTGCCTGCATAGACCTGGTCCGTTTTCCATGAGCTGGGCAGTACGAACTGCACAGCAGATCAAAAGCTCACCAATCATGAACGAGACAATTGCTTTAGGATTAATAACACCCCAATTCCTCCACAAGGCCAGCAAGTTGGTGCAGCTAGGTACTGTTCAGCTGGTATATATTTTACAGTGTAGATAGGAATAACAGGCAGACTGAATGGACCAAAGAGTCTTATTCTGCTGTCATTTAATATATTACCATGTTACCATGTAACAATGAAAATACTCCTTAAGTTAAAATCAAAAAGAATATATGAATCTAATGAGAAAGTGATATCCAGATAAAAATTACACAAAAGTCAATATTCTTTTTTTTAGATTTTGCTATGTTTTTTTGTCCAGGGTTGCTTGCAACATTTTCCTGAAAGTTGCTTTTTAATTCCTGGAGACTCTCGGAAAATTCTGGAGGGTTAGCAACTCTATTGGGTCCATAACTGAAAGTCCCACAACGTTATCTCCCCTAATAATAGTGTTTGAAATACTTCAATTTGCAAAGCCCATCATTAAAATAATTCTATTCTGTAGCTGGTGATTATCCCATCAGCAGTATACCTCTCACAGGACATAAATAATTATACAGCCTGTGCCACATTTTACCAAATTTAGACCTTGAAATCCACCTCCTCTCCCAGGGGATCCCTCAAAAATCACAGGTTAGGATCTATAAAAAGGCTGCTTTACAGGAGAGATACAGATTGCAAGAAGACATGTCCTCTTTAGCTTCTATGGAGAATCTAGACTGTGATGTCCAACAAATTAGGACAGAGGCAATCAGTGCATCTAGTGACCACTTCCAGTTTACTCTTCACTTCCTGACTTTGTCTAAACCCTCCGGCCTGGTTGGATCATCAACATACAGTAGTAGAACAGCTAGACCTCAGATAATCTTTTTCATCTTAATGCTGCTCCTTCAGTGGTGTCATCTCCTCCCCATCCAAAACAGCTGTTCCCTTCCCAGTCCAGATCTCCAGGATTACTCCAAGAAAGGGGATATTGTTTTTGGAGTGTCGGTTCCAGTGCACTTAGAGACATCGGCTCCTGCTTACAGCTTCACTGAATCTCCTGCTCCCAGAACCTGTCACAAGTAAGAATATTTGTTTTACTTCCTCCATGATAAGTGTTGTAAAATTTACTACCCTAGAAAAATATGTCCTACATAATTCAGCAAACAGCTAGATGAAATAGTTAAGATCTTAACTTTTCTCTTATTTTCATTCTGCATTTTAATTTTAAGGAGATATTAAGTAAATGTATAAAATTCTAACTCTGATGTGTTGTAAATCTGCTACTGTGCCCATTAGTTTCATGGAGTGCACCCTAGTCCTTGTACTATCTGAAAATGTAAATAACAGTTCCCTATTTATCTATTCCACCCCACTCATAATTTTATAAACCTCTCTCAAGTCGCCTCTCAGTCATCTTTTCTCCCAGCTGCAGAGCCCTAACCTGTTTATCCTCTCTTTATAAGAGAGCTATTCCATCCCCTTTATCATTTTTTCTGCAGTTCTTTATTCTTTTTCTAGATCCACTCTACCTTTTTGAGTTGGTGTGACCTGAACTGACAGACGTATTATGTTATTCACAGTTCTGTTTTCCTTTCCTTTACAAATAATCCCCAACATTTTATTTGCTTTTTTAGCCTCCACCAAGCACTGAGCTGAGGATTTCAATATATTATCCATAATGACACCAAAATCATTTTCCTGGGTGGTGTCTCCTTTAGCCAAGGTCTGAGGTAGTACAGAATACCTGTTCCTAAGGGAGGAGTAGCTACAATAGAAGAATTATTGTAAATTTGTGCAGGTTGGCTCATCTGGAAAGAGATAAGGCAAGAGTCCCAGATACCTCCCTAATGCCAATTCCTGGATCTCTCCATACAGATTCTCTGAACAGTAATATTTCTCTCTTCCTTTAAAAGATCCAAACACACTGGTGCTGACCTTGTACAATACTTTCTTCTCTACATCCTTTTTCTTTTGTCAGTACTAAATTCTGATTATACTAGGGGGCTGCAAGGGAGAGCTAACACAAATAAGTTTTTAGTGAACGTAAGCACAAAGCTGCATGCTTTAACTGTGAATAAATCATAACTGTTTCTATCTCATATGAAGCTAAATTAACCCTTTGTGTCATACTGAAATGCTTCCACAAAGCTGTCCCTTTACCCTCTAATGCACCAATAGACAGACATGTTAGGAAGCAAACAGAATGTTAGGAATTATTAGGAAGGAAATGGTTAATTAAACAGAAAATGTCATAATGCCTCTGTATCGCTCCATGGTGAGACCACACCTTCAATAATGTGTACAATTATGGTTGCCACATCTCAAAAAAGATATAGTTGCAATGGAGAAGGTACAGAGGAGAGCAACCAAAATGATAAAGGGGATGGAACAGCTCCCCTATGAGGAAAGGCTGAAGAGGTTAGGGCTGTTCAGCTTGGGAAAGAGATGGCTAAGGGGGGATATGATCGAGGTCTTTAAGATCAAGAGAGGTCTTGAATGAGTAGATGTGAATCGGTCATTTACACTTTCAGATAATAGAAGGACTAGGGGGCATTCCATGAAGTTAGCAAGTAGCACATTTAAGACTAATCAGAGAAAATTCTTTTTCACTCAATGCACAATTAAGCTCTGGAATTTATTGCCAGAGGATGTGGTTAGTGCAGTTAGTGTAGCTGGGTTCAAAAAAGGTTTGGATAAGTTCTTGGAGGAGAAGTCCATTAATTGCTATTAATCAAGTTTACTTAGGGAATAGCCACTGTTATTAATTGCATCAGTAGCATGGGATCTTCTTAGTGTTTGGGTTCTTGCCATGTTCTTGTGGCCTGGGTTGGCCCCTGTTGGAAACAGGATGCTGGGCTTGATGGTCCCTTGGTCTGACCCAGCATGGCAATTTCTTATGTTCCTATTAAGGGGAATGGAGGCAAATACATAAAGTCAGGGTATTTTTAGTATTTATTTACTTGTTTATTTAAAATCTTTTTTTATACCATCATTAAGTGGTATACCATCACAACTGTTTACATAGAGGCACATATATACATTTATAAAAGATGTATAATTTAAAACTATCTCTAGAAGGTGCCATTTGAAGTCCGGTAACATAGTTTCTTAATAAAAACTATTTTGCAAAAAGTTAAAGATCTTGTCCTTTTTCTACATATCTCAGTTTCAATTGTAAATCTAACTCTATTGGAATGTATGTTTTGCTTAATAAAAAAACTCGCTTATTGAGCTGAAAAAGGTGCTGCATTCCTGTGTTCTGCAGCCAGATTTCATATACCACTATTTACCGTTCTCTTTGTAAAATGCTTGCTTGAAAATCCAGGTTTTTAAACTCTTTTTGAATAGTTTAAAATCTCTCTGTAGTCTAATTTCTAAGGGCATGGTGTTCCACAGTATTGGTCCAGCTAAGGATAGAGCCCGTTCCCTAACTTGGGTCAGTCTGGCTGTTTTAACCAAAGGGATGGGTAGGAGTGCTTTGTTAGCTGATCTGAGGTTTCTATGTGGGACATGAACACGTAGTGCTGTGTTCAGCCATTCTGCTTTTTCGTCGTGTATTAATTTATGTATTGTGCAAAGTGTCTTGTATTGAACTCTGTATTCGATGGGTAGCCAGTGTTGTTCTGCTAGCGTTTCAGTAATGTGATCATTTTTTCATTTACCAGTAAGTAATTCTTGCGGCAGAATTTTGTAGTATTTGGAGTGGTCTTAATGTTGAGTATGGTAATCCCAGGAGAAGGGCATTACAGTAGTCGGTGCTAGCAAATATTAGTGCTTGTAAGACTGTTCTGAAGTTTTTCAATGTTAGTAAAGGTTTTAACAATAACACCTGTGTGCTAAAGAAAGTGTGTAAAGTTCACATAATGTGAATGTGTTATGTTAAGGTGGTGAATTTACTCCTAAGGGAAATCCTATAGGGTTGAGCTAATGGAGCTGGGAAAGTTCCAGTGACTGAAGGTCATCTTTTGGTCAGAGGGTGTTACGCATACTTTTTGACAGTTTGGTACAGTCCCTATGGCTTGAGTTCAGGAGAAGGTTATAAAAACCCTGACTACATTTTGTCTGTGACTTCTCCAGAGTGAACAGGCAAACAGGAGGATGTGGCTGTGATCCTCTCCAAGGTTTAAAGGGAGGGAGAAGCAGGAGTCATAAGAACATAAGAAATTGCCATACTGGGTCAGACCAAGGGTCTATCAAGCCCAGCATCCTGTTTCCAACAGTGGCCAATCCAGGCTACAAGTACCTGGCAAGAACCCCAAAACTAAGTCTATCCCATGCTACTGATGCTAATAATAGCAGTGGCTATTTTCTAAGTCAACTTGATTAATAGCAGGAAATGGACTTATCCAAATCTTTTTTAAACCCAGCTACACTAACTGCACAAACCACATCCCCTGGCAAAAAATTGCAGAGGTTAATTGTGCGTTGAGTGAAAAATAATCTTCTATGATTTGTTTTAAATGAGCTACATGCTAACTTTATGGAGTGCCCCTTAGTCCTTCTATTATCCAAAAGAGTAAATAACCGATTTACATCTACTCTTTCTAGACCTCTCATGATTTTATAGACCTCTCTCATATCCCCCCTCAGCCGTCTCTTCTCCAAGTTGAACAGCCTTAACCTCTTTAGTCTTTCCTCATAAGGGAGCTGTTCCATTCCCCTTGTCATTTTAGTTGCCCTTCTCTGTACCTTCTCTAGTCCAAATATATCTTTCTTGAGATACGGCGACCAGAATTGTACACAGTATTCAAGGTGCAGTCTCACTGTGGGGCAATACAGAGGCATTATGACATTTTCCATTTTATTCACCATTCCCTTCCTAATAATTCCCAACATTCTGTTTGCTTTTTTGACTGCTGCAGCACACTGAACCGACGATTTCAATGTGTTATCCACTATGACGCCTAGATCTCTTTCCTGGGTTGTAGCTCCTAATACGGAACCTAACATTTTAAAACTACAGCAAGGGTTATTTTTCTCTATATGCATCACCTTGCACTTATCCACATTAAATTTCATCTGCCATTTGGATGCCCAATTTTCTAGTCTCATAGGTCCTCCTGCAATTTATCACAATCTGCTTGTGATTTAATTACTCTGAATAATTTTGTATCATCTGCAAATTTGATTTGAGTCAGGCAGAGATACTCATCCAGTGACTCAGGAAGCCTGAAGTAAAAAAGAAGAGCTATGATTTTGTGTTGAATAAAGAGTATTTTAACTGCTGGGAACTTGCTTGGAATAGGAGGCAAACTATGCCAGCAGGAACTTGTGAAGGGATTTCTTCCTTGAGTTGAGCAGGACACTGTGAGTAACTAAGTTGGGGTATATGGAAGTAACAGAGCCTGGGTAGACTGAAGAGGAAGGATTGTAAAAGGGATATGACGTTCTAAAATTGATGCAACAATCCTTTAAAAAGTATTGGACTGTGGTTTACCCTACTGTTTTTGTATTTGTGATTGATTGAAGAACTCTCTACAATAAACATTTTTTTCTAGTTTGGAGCACAATTGTTCAGTGTGAACAATGGACTTATTTGGTAGGAAGGCATGCTTGTGTGTCCTTGGCCCACTTTAGCCCTGTAGATTGTCCTGTCCCCATCCCACACCTAAGAGAGATTTTGTTTTTCCTCCCTCTAGGTGGGTTCATCCCATGCCCCCCAGAGCTGAGAAGGCAACCCCAGTGGACCAGGGGTTACATTGGGGTTTCAGATGGGAAGGGCTCAAACTGTAGCCAATGTCCAACTTATTCCTTATTGTTACTTTCTACAGGAACTCTCCGACCATTTTAACATATTTTCCCCACGTCCACAAGGCCAATTTCACCAGACACAAAGGAAATGGAACCAGTTTCTCAAAATTAGCCCTCTACAGGGCTATGCAGCTTGGGTCTCCAACTTTGTTGTGACCATGCTGTTCATGCCTGCCTTATAGAAGCCTCATTCTCTTGTACTACTTAGATTTGGGCTTCTCAAACGTATCCTGGGGACCCCACAGCCAGTCAGATTTTCAGGATGTCCACAATGAATATGCATGAGATAAATTTGCATCTACTGACTCTCACAGGACAAGGTTTTGAAGCCCTGACTTAGTTACAGCCTCCTAATCCAAGATAACTAAGCAGTATCCTATTACTTCCTTTACACCCCTTGCCACAAACCCTCCTCTTAAATCTAACCAACACTTAGCCCACAAACTCACAAAATTTATCCACCTCCAGTTCACACTGCCTTTCACACCATTTGCTTATTTAACCCAAACATCTTTCTCTTTTTGCAGAAACCAGCACCTAATCTGAGAAGGAGGAGGAGGACCAGGTCCCTCCTGCTGCTTCAGCTGCTGCACCAGCATCACCGCAACCTTCTGGCCTTCACCCAGTCCTGCCAGGGAAACCAGACCCAGGCCTCTTCTCCATCCCTTGGCTGTACCACAGCAGAAGTCACATGCCAGCCTGCAGCCATACTCCTTTTAGTTGTCCCCCCACCATAGGGCCACACCCCCTATTGCTCCAGATCCTGAGGGTGAAGATCCAGTTGGGGTCTCCCTTTGGAGGAGGAGGAAGGCCAGCATGCTGTGTCACAGGTTGGCACTGACACTGTGCTGCCACCTGCAGCTCCTGAGGCTGGCTCTGTACAAGGAGCACCTGCTTCTCTGCAATAGCTCAGCTCTTAGGAAACTGTGGGAATAGCTCTAGAGTGGCTGTGCCAAAATGTGTCTGACTTCAGGGGATTGGCTGCACTGCTGGAGCACATGGTTGCTATTCAGGAGTGGCTAACAACTGCTCTTGAACTGGTAGCCCTGCACCCATTACCTGAGCACCATATCCCCTGAGCCCAGCAGGAGTCCTCCTCTTGAGCTCGTTTTTTTTTGTAAATACCTTTCTCCCTAGTGCTTCTTTTTCTTCCCACAGTTACAAAACAATTGTTACAGATAGTTTTAAAATATGATATGTTCAATACATGATGATGTCAATATTCAAAACTACAAATAGACAACCCCAATATTGGAGGAACTTATTACTTAAATATTCCAAAAACAAAATAAAAAAATTTTTTTGCTCTGGGAAATTGTATCAGACAATTCATGTGCCTTATAGTCGTCTGGCTCTTGCCCGCATAGGGCTGCAACCAGTTTCGTGTATGTAGCACTCTCAATTACCTTATTTACTCTTTCCCATCCATTTCATTTATTTTCCAAACATTTTTTTCTTTAAAATGTATTCCACCTCTCACTCGTGTTACCCTAAATTTAAAATCACATCCAGCATTTCTCCTTAATATTATTTCACAATCAAATCATGTTCCCTTTTTTTTTTTTTTTTTTTTTTACTTTTCACTTTCACTCCTGTACTTGCTGTTTTCAGGAGTCATCTAATGTTATTTATCGCTGCTATATTTTAATTCAAATACTCCGGTGCCGTTTGCTGTAAATACTTGCTGTGTTTGTTTTTATGCTTTAATTGCAATGCTGTCTCCCACTGCTGCATATATGTTGTTCAAACTCCCAACATCGATGTTTCAGCAGTTATGTCTGCCTTCTTCAGGGGATCTCCTATTATGTAAGGCATAACAAAACTTACTCATTCTTGCAAAGCAACATTTTAACTACTTTTATCACACTTGTAAAAACCTGCGATATCTGGACCGCCATGAATGCTGCACACTCTTAACTCTCCCTGTGATATCTGGACCGCCATGAATGCTGCACACTCTTAACTCTCCCTGCGATATCTGGACCGCCATAAATGCTGCACACTCTTACCTCTCCCTGACAGCACACTGGTGGGACATGGCAGAGGCAGGGGCAGGCAGCAGCTCTATTAGTGAACAAGTATCAGGGTGGAGGTGGGCTTTACTGCACACCCACCTGACGGACCAGGCCCACATCGCAGCCAATATTCTAGCATGCATCAGACAGATGCTGGAGGGCTGGCAACTACACTAGTGAGACAGGAATACTTAGGCAGGGTTCTTTGTCACAGACAATGGTGCAAACATGGTTAAGGCAATAAACAACGGGCACTTTAAGAACATCCGATGTTTTGCACACACTCTGCACCTGGTAGTGAAGTCAGCTCTGGGGTTGGATTCCAATGACCAAGAGAATCAATACCTGCATAGGTTAATACAGAAGTGCAGGAACATAGCAGCACACTTCCACAGAAGTATCAAGGCGGGGCAGGTTCTCCGACAAAAGCAGACTGATTTGGAGATGCCTCACAAGTGTCTCATTCAAGACATTGGCACCTGGTAGAATTCCACCTTTATGATGCTGGAGAGGTTACTGGAGCTGCAGACACCCCTTCATGAACTTTCTGGTACAATGGACATAGGTGTGCAGAATCCTCTAGGGCATCATGATTGGTTAGTCATGAGTCAGCTGTTAAAAATCCTGCAGCCCTTCAAGGATGTCACGGAGGAGATGAGTTCCAGAAGTGCCGCCTTGGCTGACATCATCCCTATAGTTAATTTCCTGGATGAAAATTTGGAGGGCTTTAAATAGGAAGAAGGAATGACAGCTGAGGTGCTGCATTGTCTGGACTTTTTGCAGCATCAGATGCAAGAGAGATTAAGACCTTTAACAGAAGACCACACTTACATGCTCGCCACAGTCTGTGATCCCCGTGTGAAAGAAAACTCGCCCTACAGTCCAATTGTCTCTAATTTGTGAAGGACCTGCTGTTAGTAAAAGTCCGTGATCAGGAGCGCCATAGGCAGAGACAGATTAGGCATGAAGCAGAAGAGGAAACAGCGTTGGGCACTTCAGAGAGTTGTGCTAGCCCAAGCAGGAGCAGCACTCTGTCAGCGACAGCTACTACCTCCTCCTCCTCCACTTCAGTACACCAAAGGCATGTTGCCCATTAGGGATGTGAATCGTTTTTGAACGATTAAAATTATCGTCAGATAATTTTAAAATCGTCCTAAATCGTTAGAGTGCATGATACAATAAAAATGCCCCCAATTTATCATCAGGGGCATTTGTATTGTATCGTTAAATAGGGCACGGGAATTATTTGGGGGAGGGCGGGAAAACCGGCACACCAAAACAACCCCTAAACCCACCCCGACCCTTTAAAACCAATTCCTTACCCTCCCCCACCCTCCCGAACCCCCCCAAAATGTTAAATTACCTGGTGGTCCAGTGGGGGGGGGGGGGGGTCCCGGTGCGATCTCCCGCTCTCGGGCCATCGTCGCCATTTTGGTGGCCACTAATTAAAATGGAGCTGATGGCCCGATAAAAAAAACAAACCCACCCGACCCTTTAAATCAACCCCCCTTAGCCTCCCCCACCCTCCCGACCTTTTTTTCAGGGAGGCCCGCGCTGCTAAAAAAAAAAACCCACCCGACCCTTTAAATCGACCCCACCCCCCCCCCCAAAACCATAGGCTGATGAGTAAAGATGGCGCCGGCCATCCAATGCTCTTACCATGTGACAGAGGCCGGCCAAAGGCACGGATACCCTGTCACATGGTAAGGGCAAAGGGGCATCGGCGCCATTTTTTTTTTAGAACAGCTGATGCCTGGGAACGGGAAATCTCTCCCTGAGGCCCCTCTGGATCTCTCTCCGAGGCCCCCCCGAGGCCCCCCTGGACCACCAGGTAATTTTTAAAAGTTTTAGGGGGGTCGGGAGAGTGGGGTCGATTTAAAGGGTCGGGTGGGTTTTTTTTTTTTAGCGGCGCGGGCCTCCCTAAAAAAAAAATTAGCAATGTGAATTGGAATCGGAAACGATTCCAATTCACATATCTTAACGATCAGATTTCCCCCCCCCCCCCAGCCGAATCTGATCGTTAAGACGATCTGGCACACGATTCACATCTTTATTGCCCATAAAGAATCAACTGTTCTGCTACGGGCTAGAGGAAAGCAGCTGGCAGGAGTGACTCTCAGCCCACCCAAGCAAAGGAGACACCAGCACAACTGTTAGTGACATGGTATCTCTCAGAGCCCACACAGGACATGCAGACAGATCCGCTGGCATATTGGGCACACAAGTCTACTGTCTGGCCACACCTAGCCAAAGTTGCTCAGTGATATCTGTCATGTCCACCAACCAGTGTGCCCAGTGAACGTGTATTTTCAATGACAGGGGATACCATGAGTCCTCACCGCTCAAGGCTGGCACCAGAGTTGATGGAAATGCTAGTGTTTTTGAAAATAAGCCTGCCTTTGCTTGGGTTTCCAAATTTTCCCTGTGAATGGCAAGATGAATACAAGCAATTGAAAGCCTTGCAGCAGCTCCAACTCCCTCCTATGCTCCAGATAATATCAGCACATGTACCTGACATGAAACGCTGTGTCTGTCCGTCCACTATCTAGGCCATACATCCCTACAAGGGCCTGACCTTAAATGCTGTGCCTGTCATTCCACTGTCCAGGCCGTACATCCCTACAAAGGCCTGACCTGAAACGCTGTGCCTGTCCGTTCACTGTCCAGGCACTATGTCCCTACAAGGGCCTGACCTCAAACGCTGTGCCTGTCTGAGTTTAGTTCTAGTATTTCTAATTTCAGTTTCATGTATTTGTGTACTACTTCTTTCCAGAATTTTCTTTTCCTGTTTTGCAACATTTGGAATATAAGAACATAAAAAGCTGACTTCAGATGTTTGGAGCTTGCATATTTCATATGCCTACTAGATTTCATGACCTTCATATTATGGGCCATGTTCCTGAAATCTTTCTTAGCTGCCAATAGTAATGTTTCTAGTACTGTAGAAAACTGGAGGGAGTTGCACTCTAGTAAATCCTCTGTATTCCCATAGTTTACAGAGGCATTGTGTAAACTACAAAGACAACATATGTTGATATTGTAGATTTGGACTTCAGTAGCGGTTTTCTTATTTCTGAGAGCTCTTCATGTTACTTTGTCATCAGCTGAAGTACAGTATATGTACAGTTAATTGCTTCTGGGTATTCATAAATAATCTCCAGCTCATTTCTTGCCTCACAAATTGCAGTCTCTATTGCTCTAAAAGCATCCTCTGTTGAATTACAAGGGCTTGACCTCCAACGCTGTGCCTGTCCGTCCAGACCTTATGTCCTAAAAGGGCTTGTCCTCTATCCTTGAATGCTGTGCCTGTCCATCCAGGCCTTATGTCCCTACGAGGGCTTGACCTCAAATCTTGTGCCTGTCCATCCAGGCCTTAAGTCCCTAAAAGAGCTTGACCTCTAATGCTGTGCCTGACCATCCAGGCCTTAAGTCCCTACAAGTGCTTGACCTCGAATGTTGTGCCTGTCCGTCCACATTTGGAATGAAAGAACATAAAAAGCTGACTTAAGATTTTAATAGCTTCTGGGTATTCACAATAATCTCCAGCTCATTTCTTGCTTCACAAATGGCAGTCTCTATTGCTCTAAAAACATCTTTTGTTGAATTACGACAGCTTGACCTCTAACACTGTGCCTGTCCATCCAGGCTTTATGTCCCTAAAATTGCTTGACCTCAAATGCTGTGAATGTCTGTGCAGGCCTTATGTCACTACAAGGGCTTGACCTCGAATGCTGTGCCTGTCCATCGAGGCTTTCTGTCCCTATGAGGGCTTGATCTGTATCCTTGAATGCTGTGCTTGTCCATCCACATTTTAAATGTAAGAAAATAAAAAGCTGACTTCAGATGTTAATAGCTTGAAGGTTCTGGGTATTCACAAATAATCTCCAGCTCATGTGTTGATTCATAAATGGCAGTCTTTATTGCTCTAAATGTATCCTCTGTTGAATTACAAGGGCTTGACCTCTAACACTGTGCCTGTCTGTTCAGGCCTTATGTTCCGAAAAGGGCTTGACCTCTAATGCTGTGCCTGTCCATGCTGGCACTATGTTCCTATAAGGGTTTGACCTCGAATGCTGTGACTGTCTGTCCAAGCCTTATGTCCCTATGAGGGCTTGATCTCTATCCTTGAATGCTGTGCCTGCCTGTCTGTCCAGGCTTTACATCCCTATGAGGGCTTGACCTCTATCCTCGAATGCTGTGCCTGTCCGTCCAGGCCTTACATCCCTACAAGGGCTTGACCTCTAACGCTGTGCCTGTCCGTCTACATTTTGTATGTAAGAACAGAAAAAGCTGACTTAAGATGTTTGGAGCTTGCATATTTCATATGCTAAATAGTTTTCATGACCTTTAGAATATGGGCCATGTTCCCGAAATCTTTCTTAGGGGACAATAGTAATGTTTCTAGTACTATAGAAAACTGATGTCCTGACGAGGGCTTGACCTCTATCCTCAAATGCTGTGCATGCCTGTCCATCCAGGATTTACGTCCCTAGAAGGGCTTGACCTCTATCCTCGAATGCTGTGCCTGCCTGTCCGTCCAGGCTTTATGTCCCTACGAGGGCTTGACCTCTATCCTCAAATAATGTGCCTGCCTGTCTGTCCAGGCTTTATGTTTCTACGAGGGCTTGACCTCTATCCTCGAATGCTGTGCCTGTCCGTCCAGGCCTTACATCCCTACAAGGGCTTGACCTCTAACGCTGTGCCTGTCCGTCTACATTTTGAATGTAAGAACATAAAAAGCTGACTTAAGATGTTTGGAGCTTGCATATTTCATATGCTAAATGACCTTATAATATGGGCCATGTTCCCGAAATCTTTCTTAGGGGACAATAGTAATGTTTCTAGTACTATAGAAAACTGATGTCCTGACGAGGGCTTGACCTCTATCCTCAAATGCTGTGCGTGCCTGTCCATCCAGGATTTACGTCCCTAGAAGGGCTTGACCTCTATCCTCGAATGCTGTGCCTGCCTGTCCGTCCAGGCTTTATGTCCCTACGAGGGCTTGACATCTTTCCTCGAATGCTGTGCCTGCCTGTCCACCCAGGCTTTACATCTCTACAAGGGTTTGACCTTGAATGCTGTGCCTGTCCATCCAGGCCTTATGTCCCTATGAGGGCTTGACCTCTATCCTCGAATGCTGTGCTTGCTTGTCTGTCCAGTCTTTACGTTCCTACAAGGGCTTGATCTCTATCCTTGAATGCTGTGGCTGTCCGTCCAGGCCTTATGTCACTACGAGGGCTTGACCTCTATCCTCGAATGCTGTGCCTGCCAGTCCGTCCAGGCTTTACGTCTCTACAAGGGCTTGACCTCTATCCTCAAATGCTGTGCCTGCCTGTCCATCCAGGCTTTACGTCCCTATGAGGGCTTGACCTCTATCCTCGAATGCTGTGCCTGCCTGTACAGCCCAGCTCTATGTCCCAATGAGGGCTTGACCTCTATCCTTGAATGCTGTTCCTGTCCATCCAGGCCTTACGTCCCTACAAGGGCTTGGCCTCTAACGCTGTGCCTGTCCATCCACATTTGGAATGTAAGAACATAAAAAGCTGACTTAAGATGTTTGGAGCTTGCATATTTCATATGCTCAATAGTTTTCCTGGCCTTCATAATATGGACCATGTTCCCTAAATCTTTCTTAGGTGCCAACAGTAATGTTTCTAGTACTATAGAAAACTGGTGGTAGTTGCACTCTAGTTCATCCTCTGTCTTCCCATAGTTTACAGAGGCACTGTGTAAACTATAAAGTCAACAAAGGTTGATATCTACAAATCTCTTTCCATAATATACAAAACCATCCATCAACACACCCCACTCGACTTACAAGTCCCATTCCAAATTTATAACTCCTCCAGACCAACAAGAGACACACTCAGAGGATCTCTTCAAGTGCCCCCAGCCAAAACTACCAAACACATTACCTTGAGAGATCGGGCCTTTTCAACAGCCGGCCCCCTTCTATGGAACTCCATCCCACCGGACCTTAGACAGGAGCCCAGCCTCCCAACCTTCAGGAAGAGACTTAAGACCTGGCTGTTTAAAAAAGCTTTCCCGGACACCGATTAATTCTATTCAGCCAGATTCTACCACTTCCACATGTAAAAATGTTATTACTAATGTAAATACCTATACCTAATGTTATTCTCTTTCTTTTCTTCTCTCCTCCCAGTTCTATTACCTTGTTATTTGTAACTGCTTCCTTCTACACAAATAGGTTATTGAATTGTTTACTGTACACCCCTGTTATATGTAAACCGGCATGATGTGTTTGCAACATGAATGCCGGTATATAAAAATTTTAAATAAATAAATAAAATAAATATTGTAGATTTGGGCAGGACATGACAGCGCTTCTTTTGTTACTAACGGCTGAACCCTCGTTGCAAAGGGAACCCTCAGTCTCTGGCAATTCAAAATACTAATCCTTCACAGCATGGATTCTTAATTAAAACAAACACGCTTTGAAGGCTCGTGCTCCACTCTAGGGGCCAACCCATTCTGGGGAGCCCTTTCCTGCTCAAAGGAAAGGGCACTCTCCCCAGGGTAGCCATCCAGCCTATCTCTTAGTACCTGTTGACCCATGTTGAACTGCTGTTCACATGGCACCCTGCTCCACATCGCCATGCTTTGAAGGCTCATGCTCCACTCTAGGGGCCAACCCATTCCGGGGAACCCTCCTCCACCTCAGCCTTGAAAATTCTCATTTGTATATCTGCTAACTCCACCAGATTTTAAAAGACCAGTGAAAGCTCACTAGATGAGAATGGAAACACTCCACTCTAGGGGTGAACCCATTCCAGAGAGCCCTCTCCTGCACAAAGGAAAGGGAAATCTCCCAGGGGCCTGCCTATCTTGCCCCTATCAAAACCAAAGGGACCTGACTACCTCAGCTCTGCCAGCCTGTCTTGCCCCTATCAGCTTTCTGCCACTCTGCCTTGCTGCTATACATGAGATGACTCACTCATCTCCTTGTGGCATTCTTGCCACTATCATGGTTCCTCATGACAAAGTTCCTCATGAGAGGCTTCTAGGAAAAGTAAAAAGTCATGGGATAGGTGGTGATGTCCTTTCGTGGATTGCAAACTGGCTAAAAGACAGGAAACAGAGAGTAGGATTAAATGGACAATTTTCTCAGTGGAAGGGAGTCGACAGTGGAGTGCCTCAGGGATCTGTATTGGGACCCTTACTTTTCAATATATTTATAAATGATCTGGAAAGAAATACGACGAGTGAGATAATCAAATTTGCAGATGACACAAAATTGTTCAGAGTAGTTAAATCACAAGCAGATTGTGATAAATTGCAGGAAGACCTTGTGAGACTGGAAAATTGGGCATCCAAATGGCAGATGAAATTTAATGTGGATAAGTGCAAGGTGATGCATATAGGGAAAAATAACCCATGCTTTAATTACACAATGTTGGGTTCCATATTAGGTGCTACAACCCAAGAAAGAGATCTAGGTGTCATAGTGGATAACACATTGAAATCATCGGTTCAGTGTGCTGCGGCAGTCAAAAAAGCGAACAGAATGTTGGGAATTATTAGAAAGGGAATGGTGAATAAAACGGAAAATGTCATAATGCCTCTGTATCGCTCCATGGAGAGACCGCACCTTGGATACTGTGTACAATTCTGGTCGCCGCATCTCAAAAAAGATATAATTGCGATGGAGAAGGTACAGAGAAGGGCGACCAAAATGATAAGGGGAATGGAACAACTCCCCTATGAGGAAAGACTAAAGAGGTTAGGACTTTTCAGCTTGGAGAAGAGACGACTGAGGGGGGATATGATAGAAGTGTTTAAAATCATGAGAGGTCTAGAACGGGTGGATGTGAATCGGTTATTTACTCTTTCAGATAGTAGAAAGACTAGGGGGCACTCCATGAAGTTAGCATGGGGCACATTTAAAAATAATCTGAGAAAGTTCTTTTTTACTCAACGCACAATTAAACTCTGGAATTTGTTGCCAGAGGATGTGGTTAGTGCAGTTAGTATAGCTGTGTTTAAAAAAGGATTGGATAAGTTCTTGGAGGAAAAGTCCATTACCTGCTATTAGGTTCACCTAGAGAATAGCCACTGCCAATAGCAATGGTAACATGGAATAGACTTAGTTTTTGGGTACTTGCCAGTTTCTTGTGGCCTGGATTGGCCACTGTTGGAAGCAGGATGCTGGGCTTGATGGACCCTTGGTCTGACCCAGTATGGCATTTTCTTATGTTCTTATGTTCTTATGGTTCCTCAGTGTGTTGGTGCTAGTCTTTCTGCTTGCTATGTTCCCCCTTCATTGTGCTGTAGGATGTTGATGCCACTTGTCTTGCCGCTTTGCCTGTTGTGCTGCCTTCAAGGGTTCATGCATTTGTTATTGGTGCTCTCTTTTGAAGCTGTGGTGTGTTTTTGACACTCTCGCTGCCAGGGCCGGTGCAAGGGGATTTGGCGCCCTAGTCGAGCCTTCTCCCTTGCGCCCCCCCCCCGGTCTCGGCCCCGACCCTTACCTCATTCTCGATCACGCCCGCTGACTGGGGTTTTCTGGGTCGCAAGCAGGTTGGGCACTGCTTGTGGCCTGCCAAACTCCACTCCTCTTTGCCACCACTTGCGGCTCCATATGGCTCGCACCCAGTGGCGCACCAAGGGTCTCCGGTGCCCGGGGGCCAATGCATGTGTGCCTCTCCAGCATCCCCCCTTAATCCTTCTTGTACTAATGCTTAAGGTCACAGAAAATCAGTGGTGTCTCCAGACAGAAGAATTGGGGGGGGAGGGGGGGGGCGCCAAAATGACATTTCTTCATCTCACCCACCTCTATAGCATGGATCCTGCTTTAAAATTGGTTATTAAAAAAAAGTGTTAATAAAAAAGTCCAAAGGGTCCTCTGCGTTATTTTAAAAAGCTGGCCAGTTTCACACTATAAAATTATGTTGATAGCCTCAGTCAACTGATTCTATGTGGCTATGAGAGTGAAGTCAGGAATATATAGGAAGGAACAGAATGTCAATATAAATCCTGTACCTCCAGTTCTGTAACTCTGTGCATCCACTGAAATTCCCCCAAACAATGGAGCTTGGATGTTTCCCTTACAGCTCATCATACTGAAAGATATTTTCAAATTCTGGTGTCACTTCACAGTAACAGCAGCACAAACAGCTTCCACTGCCAGGCACATTGTGAACTAACACAAAACACCACAAAAAAGACACTCAAAATCTATACTGCAATCCCATCATAACATAACAGTAATAACACCAAGGACTCAAACAACAATAACCCTACCTGTGAATAAGCAAGGGTAAATATTACACTGGGTCCTAGAATACCAATACTCCACCTACTGAGGAAACAAAACAAACCCGATTGCTATAGATCCCTATGCTAGCAGAATCTCTCATCATGGTCACACACACAGAGCAGAGACAGACCCTCACCAAATACAGAATACAAAATAAAGGAGCACAAATTAGAAAAAACTGAAATGGAAACCCCAAGAAGCCAGACTCTGTGTATTAACAATGGAAAAACAGAACCACCATTCTTCATAAACAAATAAAATCAAGAAACATAAAGCATCAGTTATAATAGTAAAACCATACTAATAAAATAATATTTTAAAACTACTGATAAATAGAATTTCTATTAATTAAAATCATATACATTTTTTACAATTTCCTAAAACCAATAAAATATTTCAAAACAGCACATATATCAAATAACACACAATAATTAAAACTAATAAGGATTTTAAAAAGCCCCTGCTGTCCATACATGGGAGCTCTTGATTGAGGTTATCCTCTCTCTCTCACACATACTCACATGTCCATTCTCTCTCACACATACACTGTCACATACATACACATTCATGCTCTTATACCCAACCATAACCTCTCGCTCTCACAGACACTGACACACTCAGGCTCTAAGGCACTCTCTCCCCCTCCACACACCCCCCCCCCCCCCACAAACTCTTACTCCCCTGGATTTTCTCATACACACTCATGCTCTCACTGGCTCCCTCACATACACACAAACACACACTCCCAGGCAAGCTTCCAATCGTTCTCACACAAACACACACACACACACACAGGCAAGCTCCCAGTCATTCTCACACTGACCCCCAGGCGGGCTCCCATTCATTTTCACACCACTCCCTCCCCATCCCCCAGGCATGCACACATTCATTCTCACACCCAGACCCCCAGGCAGGCACCAATTTATTCTCACACACACACACGCATACAGCACAAACAGGCAGGCATCTATTCTCACACATACAAACCCCAGGAAGACACCCATTCATTCTCATACACAGACACACCCTCAGGCAGGCACCCATGCATTCACACACATACACCGCCAGGCAAACTCCCATTCATACACATGCACACACTAAAGGCAGAGACCCCCCTCTCTTTCTTTTGCCAGCAACCTCAGAGCCTCTCTCATTCCTCTGCTGCCACTGTCACTGTTGCTGTATGGCTATTGCGGAGGTGCTGATTGCTACTATTGGCACTGAAGCCCATTCTGCTGCCTCCTCTGTGCAGGCCTCATGGTACATTGTGAGATCCGCATAGAGAAAGTGCTACTCTTGCACATTCCCAAAAATTACATGTTCCAATCAGTAAAAAATAATTTATTTTTTTTTACATTTGCTGTCTGATCTTAGTTTTCTAATCAGTTGGTCACAGGCTTTTTTTTTTTTCCACCTTCCCTTTCTTATTTTTTTGCCAATTCCTTTTATAACATATTTCTTTTCTCTCCATCTGTCTTCTTCCCTCAAACACACAGTCAGGTTCTCATTCTCACATGCTTTCTCTCTCTCTCACACACACACATACACAGGCACTCACTCTCACATGCTCTCTCTCATACAATCATGTATACACCGTCTCTCTCTTGCACATGCTGTCTGACTCTGGCACACAGGCTCTCTCTCACTCCCACATGCTGTCTTGCTCAAGCACAGGCTCTCATTGTCACATGCTCTCTCTCATACAATCATTCATACACACAGTCTCTCACTGGCACATGCTGTCTGACTCTGGCACACAGGCTCTCTCTCACTCCCACATGCTGTCTTGCTCAAGCACAGGCTCTCACTGTCACATGCTGTCTCTCTCACACACACAGAGGCTCTCACATGCTGTCTCTGCAAACATTCAGGTCCTCACTCCCACACACAGTCTCTCAACTCATCTCATACACGCACACATACACACTGTACAAACCCTCAGTCTCTCTCTCACCTCTGGGCCTCCTCTTCACGGCCGCTGCAGGATGGGCTCTGCAGCGGCCCCGGACTTCTCGAGCCGCGCTGCTCCTCTTCTGTACGCGGCTGATGCTCCTCCTCTTTCCTGCCCGCGCGGCTCCGGCAACATTTTTCTTCCGGGGCCGCGCGGGCAGGAAGGAGGAGAAGCTCCTGCATTGGCTGATGATCCTCCTCCTTCCGGCCCGCGCGGCTCCGGCAACATTTTTCTTCCGGGGCCGCGCGGGCAGGAAGGAGGAGAAGCTCCTGCATTGGCTGATGCACCTCCTCCTTCCTGCCCGCGCGGCTCCGGCAACATTTTTCTTCCGGGGCCGCGCGGGCAGGAAGGAGGAGAAGCTCCTGCATTGGCTGATGATCCTCCTCCTTCCTGCCCGCGCGGCTCCGGCAACATTTTTCTTCCGGGGCCGCGCTGGCAGGAAGGAGCTGGAGCACCAGCATGTTTAGACGCGATTGTTTTCTTCCAGCCGTGGTGACTTGAGCTCCACCACGGCCCCGCCGATCTTCTTGCTGTGTGTATTCGGCACACAGCATAGCAGTAGTTCACCGCTCAGCCGCTATTGGGATGACGTCCACCGGCGGCCATTGGCCATCAGCGGCTCGGCGCCCCCTAATGCTCAGCGCCCTAGGCGATCGCCTAGTTCGCCTAGTGCTTCCGCCGGCCCTGCTCGCTGCTGTTTTGCACCTCTGTTAAAGCAGTCTTGCCACTCCTGGTACCCCTTTGCCCCTTTAAAGTGCCTTAGGCTATTCATGCCACTTTGGTGCCACTTTGCCACAGTCTAAGTACCTTGGAGCTCTTTTCTCGTTCTGATGATTGCTCCCCAGAAGTTTCATAAGAATTGATAAATAAACTCCAATTCTGCAGCCAAAAATAGGCTGCAAATGCATCCCCCATTGACTTTAATGGGAAATCAGAAAACGAATAAAACTAATGAACAAATTGGTTTTCCCCCCTATGAAACAAATAGAACGAATGTGGGTCCCGGCGAAACAAAAACCGAATCGCAACAAATTTTTTTCCTTCTGCAGATCCCTAAAATAAAGCATGCAAAAGAAAAACAACACATCCAAAATATAACTTTTGAGGTAATTTTCAAAGAGTTGCATGTGTAAAAATGAGCATATATATGTGTCAGTAGCCTGTGTTCGTGTAATCACTATTTTATAAAAGTAGAAAGTACACATCCTTTACATTTTGTAAACATATATGTGTGTGTAAACAAGTGACAGTCTAAGGGCATTTTGGAGCAGCACCAACATTTAAGCATGTAAGTGCTATTTTAAAGGACACTTACGCACATATATTTGGCAGCTTATTCATGTAATTTCACAGCTTGTAATTCCCTGGCATAACTAATATCTGACTTGTTTACTGTGTATTATTGCCTGGTTGGGAGGTCTGAGTGAACTGGAGGGAGTTTAGACTGAAGAACCAGGAGGGCCTTCATCATCTGGAGAAGAACTTGGTGAACTGATGGTGTAATTGTTAAACTGTTTAATTTCAAATAGGTGGGCATGTTTTAAAATATGTTGACTTGCACATGTAATTTTGGTTTTCACATGTAAAATATGTGTGCGTATATTTATAAAATAGGTCTTATGATTGTTTATTGGCTCTCATGTTACAGGGCTGGTTAAAATATAAAATATATGTATTACTGATCTTTTTAGGTCTGGCATGCTTCAGTGCTACAGCATGTCATGTGTTGTTCATTATTTATGTTTTCAATAAAAAAGTTTAAACATAAAATAATAGGAATAGTACATGCATACAAAGCAGTGAAATACTCACTTTCAATGCATTGCATCTATTCACGCGAAAGCATACATATGTGCATATGTAGTGGGGTTAGCGATGCGCGTATTTTATAATACATATGTATATGATACGTGTGGGTTATGAAATACTAGCATGACCATATATTTGCCATCACGTGGTATTTTTTGAAGGTTATTTGCCATCACGTGCAAATGCTAAGGCACCATTGTTAAATTTACGTTTCCAAGAGAGCCCTGTTTTGAGAATTATCAGGTTCCGTAGAAGGGTATGGAAATATGAAGATTTCGTGGCGTTATGACAGTGTTTGATTAAATATCCCCTGATGAAGGCTAATTTAGCCGAAACATGGTCCGTGTTGGGAACAATTTATGAATAATTGGATTGATCAGAATGATACAGTGTCAAAAATATCACATCCATGCGCCATTATTTGAGCTAAGTATCTTTCTGAAATTAAGTAATTAGAGGTCACAATTAAAATAAAGTATTATCGCACTTTTAGATATTTAATAATAAAGTGAAATAACAAAAAATACCATAAAAATTAAAAAAAAACATTATATAAGGGAGATGGTATGTGATTATAATTTATGGTGCCATAAGAGCTGATACTGTCTGGGGCCCTATGTGGGCGGGAGACAGTGGATTGACACTAATAGGCACTTTGGTTCTATGATACCGTTCTCCTTATATATATAAATTTTGAGAAAGTATTTTAATATTTTTGTTTTTCCTTCTCCTTGTTTCTGTGCTTATATTATGGATTTAATGTCACTGCCTACTAGGGATTTCAATTAAAAGAATTATTTCCAAAAGAGGCCACCTGGGGATTTGGCTTCAGAAACACCACTGTCCCAATATAGGTGAGTCTGGAAAACTGTCCCCAGACCCCCACGAGGCAGTGCCTTCTTGGCTTAAAGAGCACAATAAAAAAAATGCAGTTAAATAAAAAGCCTGGCTTGCACAGCAGCAAAAACGATGAAATATCTTTTTCAATGGCAATTATATCAAACTAGCTAGAAATTGAATATATCTCCTACCCACAACACCAAAATCCTGCTTGCAAACTACCCCAGGGGTAAAATAAGTAGAAAAATGCCATATTAGTTAGCAGCTAATGCCATATTAGCTAGCAGCTTCTCTCTGTGGCACAGACAGAGAGACCGTCTCAGAACAATAAAAAAAAGTGCGATCAAAAAAAGTATGGCTAGCTGGTGGCAGTACTGCAGCAAAATCGAACAAATATATTTTTCAATGGAAAATCCCATCATAGTAGCTAGCAATTGAATACAGATTTGAGACACGCAGACTAGCTCTGAGTTCAGCCACCTCCCCGGACTACCTTCCCAGACCATCCCCGCCAAGAAAGTGTGTGGCACGCCGCGTGCTTAATGTATAAATAGTGCTGCGTCATCAGGAATAGCGTCACAGAGCACTGAGTGAGAGCGGCGATTGTCCGCATTAGAAAAATGCTTAGCTCTGATAGGTTGCATTCTGGTTTCCTTGCCAACCTGTCTGACCCACTCTATGACAAGGCTGTGAGGTCACTTATGACTCACAGGAAAGGGCTGGTTTTTGCTATCTCCTATTTCAAACAGCCGCTAAGAAATCACTGTGAGCCAAAAGAATGAAACTAATATGATACGCTGTATTCTTGGGGGATCGCGACGATTTTCGCGAACCCACAAATACAACGAATAGTGACTTAAACATTGCGGATTGCCAATGCATTGAAAACGAATGCACATCCCTACTATACGCTATGTAGATCCTTACTCAACCCCTTTTAGGGCATATTACTACACACACACACACACACACACACACACACACACACACACACACACACACACATATATGCAAAGGAGCTTCAATGAGAATCCCAGGGCCAAGCATCAAGCAGGAGGTGTGCATTAAGATCACTGTTAGCAGGATCCTCCTTCCCAAATCAGTCCTTAGCAGCACATAACATTTGAATCAGGAAAGCGTGCATAAAATATTAGGCTGCTTGGTCTATCAATTGCCCTCTGTTGACAGCTGATCTTCCATGCCTCAAATGTTCTCTACCACCCACAGCAGCTGCCAGGAAACAGAGTTAACTGAAACTGTCTTCCTGAAGGGGGAGCCTCATTGATTCTCACTCCCACCAAATAAAGTCTGGACAAGTAATCCGTGTATGTGTGAGGGGAAGGGGTACAACTTTACATCTTTATTATACACAGATATAGTGTTCAGTAGAAGTTGCCAAATCTCCTCTCATACAACATAATGCAGCTACTGCAGCATAATTGTGTGTCCACTAACTATCTCCTGACTCAAAACCCATTTGCACCCTTAGTTCAGCACAGTAGATGAGCACTTACTCGGGCAGCAGGCTGTAAGGATGTTCAGCAATTGCAAAAAATCCCCCAAAAGGTTTTCTCTTCCGCCCATATTTTTCTTATACAAAATGCATCCCTTGTAGGTCTTTCCTCCTCCAAGCTCTAGATCGTCTTTTCTTTCAGCAAAGCCAAGTGCACAGGGACTAGGATATTGCTAAAAAGTATTTCATTTATTTATTTAAATACTTTTGATATACCGATACTCAAGACTGGTGTCTTATCGTACCGGTTTACATTGAAACAAGGGGTAACCAATTAACTATGAGAATAAATAAATAAAGTTACAAAGAACAAGGGGTTTACAGGATGGGAGAGTAGAGAGCGAAAGCAAACAATTAATATAATAAGTTATACATAACTAAGTTTAAAATAACGGAGTTTAACAAATAAACGAATGTAGCAGGCTTAGACAATAGATTAGTCTTTAGGGCTATAAAGTTGCCGGTGCGAGTGAGGGAGGGGGAGGGAGGGGATATGTGGGAATGGATTGCATAGCTGTGTTGTCCGTATGTTCTTCAAAAATCACCTTCAGTACAGATGAGGGTCACAAAACTCCATACCCTACACATTGTCTGATCCCTGTAATGGGGTGATCCCATAACCTTGCCTTTATGTTGTTCTAATGCCTTATACACCTTCAGATACCTGAAGGGTTTTAATGATGTACAAACTCTGAACCTTTTCCATTGGAAAGAAATGAGTAGATCTTGGAATCATGAAAGGCTCAGAGCAAATGTCAGGAAATATTTCTTCACGCAGGAGGCAGTGAAGACAAAAACAAAGAATGCAAAGGGGCATGCGATAAACACTGTGGATCTCTAAAGGCTAGAGGATGGAAATAAAGAAAAGAGTCAATGGGGATAACTTGCCAGTGGGGAGGTTACTACTCTTAACAGAAGGTATGGGGATTACTACCCTTAAGCAATAAGCCTTGATGCTTTGATACAACTGCAACACTGCTCTCCACTTCAAAAGTAGGTGGGAAAAAGGGAATTTGATTCAGACAACAACCAATGAAGCCCTGACTTTTACAGTATGGGGAACTGTTAAGCATGGGGTTAACCTGCATGGAGTGGCAGTTGTTATCATAAGGCATGGGATTACTAGCCTTAACCAATAAGCCTTGATTGCTTTGATGCAACTGAAACATTACTCTCCGCTTTGAAGATGGGGTGGGAGGAGGTTAGAAAGATATATTGGATTCAGATAACAACCATGTTAAGCAGTATTGTCTGAAATTTCAAGGATGCTCATCACTCAGGAAAAGAGAAACATGAGGGTAACCTGCACAGCACAGCGGATACTACCATAGGAAACTTGCTGGGCAGACTGGATGGCTCGATGAAATGCCTCATTACCGTTCCTCTGACCGCCCCACAAGAACCGCCCTTACAGGCACCCTCCACACCCCATCCCTCAAATCAGCGCATTCATCTCTTACCAGAGGGAGAGCCTTCTCCGTCGCGGGCCCCACCCTCTGGAACTCCCTCCCCACCTTCCTACGCCTAGAGACTTCACTTCACAAATTCAAGAAAGGAATCAAGACATGGCTTTTCCGACAGGCCTACCCCGATACAAACCAAACTTAAATTTCCTCCCTCTTCAGCTCCTCCCGGCTCGACCTTCCACCCCCTGTACCCCCCCTCCCCGCCCAACTCATCCTCTGCCCCTCTACTACCCTCCATGTTACCCCAGTTACCCCTGTTCCTCCATGCCGCCTCTAAATTCTCTTAACCACCCCCAAATTTACGTTATATTTAAGTGAATACCATCGCTCAGATAATACTGCCAGTCTCTCAATACCTCCTTAGCTCTACATAATTTGATTGTAACTGTACATATTGTCAACTGTATATAGTTTCCTCTATTTTGTTTCTTACTTCTTCTATCAGTTCTGCCTTTCCCATCCCCCTATCCCCTCCCTCTCCCACCCCTCCGTATCCTCCTTCCCCACTCTCCTCCCCTGTTTTATTGCTCTATTGTTTTATTGTTTTATTGTAATTTTCCTCCTTT
Organism: Rhinatrema bivittatum; assembly: GCF_901001135.1. NCBI lineage: Eukaryota > Metazoa > Chordata > Amphibia > Gymnophiona > Rhinatrematidae > Rhinatrema > Rhinatrema bivittatum. The sequence goes on along the minus strand of NC_042615.1, from coordinate 511,219,539 downwards.
GAGTTCATTGTAAACCGGCATGATGTGCTTCACGAATGTCGGTAAATAAAAGTTAATAAATAAAATAAATAAATAAATACATAAAATGGACCATTTTTGTCTTTTTCTTCCGTCGTTATTATGTTGCTATGTTAATCATGATATACCTACTATAAATACGAGGGCTTGCGCCCCATGCGTGAAAGCCTGCCCCTTACGGCGATGCTGCAGGGGACAGGGCCCACTCACCCCGTCAACACGCGGATCTTCCTTAGGGCGGCCGTGCGTGGGTGCCATCCGGAGCACGTGCGCTTGGTCACCAGCTCAATCAACGTCATCGGCCTTAATACGCATTGCAGTGCCAATAAAAGCGCAAGCCACCGCCGCCATCCCTCTTTTCCCCTGGCAGCAATGGCATGAGACACCTACAGAGGAGAACTCCTGAAAGAATCGCAAGTACCATGGGTCGGAGAGGGTGGGGGAACGTGAAATATCGGAATCGCAAGTATCATGATCCGCTGAGAGTGGAGGAAGGGCCCTGAATCAGGGGCTGTTCAAAAACGCAGGCAGTTCATGCACAGTACATGCGATTCGGCTCGCAACCCCTCCGCGAATTAGCCAGGCAGACTATGAGCAATTTAAAACTAAAAAATAACTAAGTATAAAAAAAAAAAATTTAGAATAAGCAGTCCTTCTATGGCTCACCACATAGAGCAGAGGACTTCTGGGGAAGCAATGCTCCTCAGTGCATTGGTTCAAATCCTGGTAGAGAAAAAGGTATTCTTTTTGGCATGACTGACATCAGGGAGAAAACCAGGGGAAGGGCAGTTCAGGCTAGCAAAGCAACTGCCTGTCCACATACATCACAGCCCTCCCACCAGCAAAAGCACCAGAGAACCGAATGTAATCACTGTGAATCCACCGAAGCTGGTAATTACATCAGCATAGTGACAGCAAACAACAATTCGCAATCCCGATCTGACACAGGGGAAGCCCAAGAGAAACCCCTAACCCCAGCCCAAACAGCCAGCACCCCAAATTCAGGGGCAAGCACAGGGGGCAATGGGGACAGAACAGCTGGAACCCCAAGATTAAAGACAAACACAGGGTGCACCAGGGATCGGCCATATCCCCGGCAGCATCAAAAATATGGCCACCACATCAGGCAGCTGCCCTGAGCAGGATTTGGGAATGGACAAGCACAGAGCTGTTTGCAGCCCAACATGCCCGTAAAAGCACCTTTTAATTATTCCTGGCCTGGTATGAACCCATTCGCCCACTGGTACCCAGGAAGACCTTACCCTGGGCTCGCTGGCATACCTGGGAATCACATCCCCCAGCACCCATGGTAGGGGTGGCCAGGACAACTCGGCGCCGGACCTGCGGCTGAAGACATCTCTACCAGGCCCGAAGTGAGATGCAGACCACAACCAGAGGAGTCGACTGCAGCGCAGCATGTGACATCCTCCTCCGTCAGCACAGCATTGACCGGGAAGGCATCAGAATACACCACCCAGAAGGAGCAAAAAAGGTGATCCAGCAACTGACGCAATGCCAGAGAACATGAGAAGTGGAGCAGGAGAGTCGGCAAGTGACACAATAGGTGAATGTGAGCCTGTATCGAAGGTGAGTCACTGCAATAAAAAAGGCGAAAGAAGCAAGAAGTCGCAAAAAAGCAAAAAAAAAAAAAAAATCAAGAGCAGAATCAAAATCAGACTCTAGCACATCTAGCTCTTCAGTATCTTCCGACACTGATTCTTCATGCAATGACAACCGAGAAAGACCTGATGCAAAGGAAGAGGATGCATCCCGAGGTCCCCCAGCTTTGATTACATTATCACAATTATGGGAGAATGTTCCCAAAGACTTGAGGAAAAAAATCAAGAAACGGACCTACATTGACATTTTTAGAATTCTGGAAGGTAGAAGGAATCCAGGTGACAAGAAAGGAGAAAGGAAGCGTGATCATGCACCGGGAGCTGATAAACCGATCATGTGAAACATTATAAACATTATAAATTGGACAAGGGCATTCTTGTGGATGACAAGTGTCATAGGACATGAAGACCCATCCCAATATGGTCCTATGCTCAGCTATGCAGACACCATTTTGGAGGCATACAGAGAATATGAAGGATGGGCATAGCTTAATTACGACGACTGCTTCTGAGACAAAATGGAAGAGAACTGCTTCATGTCTTGGGGCACGCAAGACGTTAGTTTATGGCTCAGGCACATGAAGAGCAAGGCACCGGACACAGCGAGCAGCATGCGGGCATCAGCTAGACCAAGTCAACAAAACGCCCAGGCAGGACAAACAGCTAATAACAGCAACAACAACGGATCATGCTGGAGGTACAACAAATCATCATGTTCGTTCCAGGATTGAAAATTTAAACACCTTTGCTCAATTTGCATGACACCACATCCAAACATCAAGTGCAATAAGAAAGCAAACGCAGGGAGTAATCCCAAGCTGAAGTGAAGACAGCATATTTACTAAAGCACCATCCCCAATTAACATCCCCAATTAACATTGAAGCCATGCTCACTTAGCTGAATCATTACCCATACAAAAAACAGGCAGCAAAGCTGATAGAGGGATTCCATGTCGTATTCAAGATTCCATTTCAAGGAAACATTGAGGAAACACGCACGGACAATGTGATCTCTGTCTTCTTCTTCTTCATCTTCACTATCACTGCTTGACATTTCATTCCATTTCCTCATAAGTTCTCTTTTTATTCTCTGTTTCCTTTTTGATGCATTCCTGTTTTTTGTCTTCATTGGCTTTAAATTTGTAATCAATGCCAGCTAAGGAATATGGCGTCCTTTCTTGCATTGCAGTAATAAAAACTGCTTATCCTCTTTGTTCTTAATGGTGTTTAATGCATTTTCATGTGCAACATCGAATAAATCATCTAATTTATCCAGGAATTTCGTTTATTTGCTTCCACATCTGAGTTTCTATCCAACCATTACTGTAAATCTTGCCATTCTTTATGTAGTGATATAACTTTTTCAAAGCAATGATCAGTAGGGATGTGAATCGTTTTTTGACGATTTAAAATATCGTCCGATATATTTTAAATCGTCAAAAATCGTTAGAGGCGATATATAATAGGAATTCCCCCGATTTATCGTCAAAAATCGTAAATCGGGGGAAGGGGGAGGGGAAGGGGGAGGGCGGGAAACCCGGCACACTAAAACAACCCTAAAACCCACCCCGACCCTTTAAAATAAATCCCCCACCCTCCCGAACCCCCCCAAAATGTCTTAAATTACCTGGGGTCCAGTGGGGGGTCCCGGTGTGATCTTCCACTCGAGCCACGGGTGCGTTGATAGAAATGGCGCCGACGCTACCTTTGCCCTGTCATATGACAGGGCAAAGGGAGCGCCGGCGCCATTTTGGTTCCTGTCCCCTGATGTCATGAGCGTAGGAGATCGCTCCCTGACCCCCGCTGGACCCCCAGGGACTTTTGGCCAGCTTGGGGGGGCCTCCTGACCCCCACAAGACTTGCCAAAAGTCCAGCGGGGGTCCGGGAACGACCTCCTGCACTCGAATCGTGTTGCCGTAATGAAAAATGCGCACCAGGTAGCGTGCACAAATGTACCTCGCACGCGAAGGTTTTAAAAATGTGGCCCTAGGTGTTGCGGTCCGGTCCGTGAAGCTCACGTCCCAGTCCTTACCTCGAGTATTCTTGCCGGCTGGGAACATAGCAGTGTCGGGAGCTGGGCGTCCCTGCGGGGGAGACGCCATTGCTGGCCTGCCTCTAGGCGCGCACGTGCGTACGTCCCGCGCTTTTCTAGACGGTTTCCCGCCAGAGGGTGGCTCCTCCCCAAGTCTGATGTCAGACGCCGCGGCCTATTTAGGGCCACCGCGGACACCCGATCAAGGCCTTGCAACTGGGTTCCTTTGGTCCCCCGTTGCCTCGGGCCCCGGAGTCTGCCAGCGTCTTGGCTACTCCATTCCTGCCTGCCTGCCTGTCGGTGCCTGCCTGCCAGTTCCTGCCTGCCTGTCGGTACCCGCCTGCCTGCCTGCCGGTTCCTGCCTGCCTGTCAGTACCCTCCTGTCTGCCTGCCCTGCCTGCCTGCCTGCCTGTCGGTGCCTGCCTGCCTGCCGGTTCCTGCCTGCCTACCTGTTGGTACCCGCCTGCCTGCCTGCCAGTTCCTGTCTGCCTGCTTCAGCCAAGCCTGGTAATCGCCTGTTTCTGCTCCATCGATCGTCGCCTAAGTCCCAGCGGTTGGGCCCCTATGGGCTTCTCCCGGGGGGGCTCCGACTTCCAGGGTGAATCTCCTAAGTCCCAGCGGCTGGACTCCCAAGGGCTTCTCCCGGGGGAGAGCCAGCTTCCAGGGTGAAACCGCTTCTACCTGCCCACCAGAAGTCTCCCTCCCGGCCTGTTCAGTCGAGACCACTGAAGTCCTTCCCAAGTCTCCTGTAGGCCGGCCCAAGGGTCCACTAGCCCCGTACTCACAACACTAGGTGTCTATGATTTGTGTATGTCAGAGTTAATTTAAATTATTATGTATATTTTATGTACTCAGCTTAGTGCCCTCTTGGGTTTTGATGGCATAGCCTCTATCACCTATGGGGGAAAAGGCAGAAGAAGCATGTTAGAGAGTCAAAGGAGGAGTGCACAGGTACAGAACTCCATGTGAAGAGCTGCAAGATCTGTTAGAAACTGAATGCTGAAAGAGAACAATGGTGGGTTGTACAGTAGTGACTGTGTGAGCTGCAAACCTAGAAGCCATCCCACAATGATGTGGCCATGCTCAAAGTGGTCATGGAAGCCTGTGACAGAATTCAGGCATCGTGGCAGGAGTCTGGAAACCCAAGAGCTTTGTCATTTCAGAGCACCTGCATTGCATCTTCAGGCAGTAGAAGAGATAGTTGGCCTCACTCCCAGCAGGGGACCTGATCGTTATGTATCTGCAATCAATTGCTGCCACAACTACTGAAAAATGAGCAATGTCCTAAAACTCTGGTTAGCTTTTGGCGCTTTCTCTCATAAGGAAAAGAAATATATTGATGCGTTCTCCTGAGAAAAGCACTCAAACTGTGAAATACAGAACAGGTGGCTGACTGGCTTATGTCTGCTGTGACCCTGAGAGGTGTCTGGAAGCCGCATGTGGCATAAAAGGCCAGGCCTGTTGAGACTTTGAGGTGGAAGGGCAAAGTGTGTCCTTTCTGTGGGGAAGGGCACACATCTCCTCCAACTGCTGGCAGAAATATGCAATGATTTACTTATTAAACCTGAAACTGCGCATGACTTACTCCTCAGACAGATGCAGAAACTGGAGGAATCTTCTCCTCCTCTATTGTCTCTCCCTCCACTGACACAGATTCTACATTATCCGGACATGTACAGCACTTAATGCCGCACTAGACACCATCATCACTAATACCCAGACCCACCAGCCCTAACAATCTGAAGCATGACCATTACTCTTTCATGTACCACCAGCATACCCTCAACCACTTGCAGCACACTCTAATTCACCACCACTACACTCTGAGCCACAAGCTATAGCCTCTCCTCCTCTACAACTCCATCCTTAACCAGCACAATTACACCCAGGGAAGGTAAATTTCAAACTGGTGCGCGAGTGCACATTTGCATGTGTGCATTAGGCCGTGCCCAGGGCTGTGGCCATTGTATAACATATGCATGCATATGCACGTATATTACAAAATAGTCTGTCCATGCGCACATGTGCACCAAATTTTAAGTTGGCTTGCGCATGTGCATGAAAATCATGCTTCTACCACTTAAGTTGGGGGATTTTATAAGTGGCACGCACTGATGCCATTGCCAATTAAACCAGTTTGTTCCCAGTTCTCCCAGTTAAGGAATAGGTCCTCTAAACCCCCTTAGTTTAATAGCCTTCACTCCCCCCAGTTAGCCCCCGACCCTTAAAACCCCACAGATCTGCCTATTTTTTTTTTTATTTTATAACTCACACCTCCTCCACAGCAGAAGTAAAGTTACGCGGCAGAGGACCTTGGAGTGTGCACCAGGGCATGTAAGTATTTACGTGCACATCTCTTGGCCAGGCCCCAACATGCCCATGCCCCACCCAGACCATGCCAACTTTTGAAATGTGTAAGCTACAGGAGATACATGCTTATCTGGTGATTTTAAAATCCACTTGGCAGATCGAGCCCGACTTATTCAAGCATCCCTTAATTAATATGCACTCCGGGCCACACACACACTCTCCAAGTACAGCTCACACACATTCTAAAGTACACAAACACTAAAAAGAAGAAAGCAAACACAGCCTGAGACGAAGTGAATGACAAACAGAAAAGAAGACACTGGCAAACATACAACAAACAGTCGACAAAAAAAAAGCAATTCTTTACCACACAAGTACTCCAAACACGCTCCTAGAATTCCTGCCAATTTCCAATGTATAAAACTGACCTCCACACTGAGCATCAGGTCCTAAAAAAAGTGAGGTTTGAAATTAGAGCCTTAAATAGAGTTTGTAAAAGTGTCCCTGCTTATTTGATGATGTATACATGTACTCAGTATCCAAAATACTTACTTGTGCCAGTACTTCCAAACCCTGCCCTGGAATGTCCTCAACACACCCTATTCGCTCATACTTTTCCACATGGCAATAACACGCACATACTTCCGTTATTCTGAAAATTCTGCACATACCAGCTAATTATGCATATATGCACACATTTTACATGTGCAACCCCCATATAAGTCTTTGAAATTATGATAAAAATGGGAACCTAGGAATATAAAGGGGAAAAATATTTTGAGAACATTTTATTTAAGTATCAGGGTTCAAAGTAGGACAGAAAAAGTGTTACAAATCACATGTGTAATGCATAATATTTTAGAAGATTGAAAGGGAGAATTGTTATCCTGTGAACAATATGTTTCAAGAAAACAAATACATTGACTGAGTAAAGGTAAAATATTTTCAGTTAATATTTAAGTTTATGTGATTCCTCAGGCTGCTTTCAGAAAATGTCTTAGAATTAAACCTTTTGCCTCTATTTAGGACCATTAATTCAAGCAAGTCCTAAGGAGATAATGTTAGCATTACATAATGCTTATATTTTACAGCTCTCTTTGAGCTAATAAAAGTATCATTTCTACCAAATACTTTATTACTTACCTTTTCATGAATTCTCTACAGTTCAGAACCAATCATTTTTTTCCCCAGATTCTACCCAGAAAGGTATCAATGTGCTCTTGCTATTGTCTTTGCCACAGAGGAGATCAATCGAGACCCAAAGATATTACCTAATGTGACCCTGGGATTCAGGATCTTTGACTCCTGTTACACAGAAGCTATGGCTACCCAAGGAGTCCTGTGGATGATGTCAGGACAGAAAACCACTATCCCCAATTACACGTGTCAGCCAGCAGCCAAGATGGCAGCCATCCTGGGAGATGTCCCTTCTGGCTTGTCCATTCAAATAGCGAGGATTTTGGGACTACAGAGGATGCCTCAGGTATTGGATACTGAAGCAGAGAGCAAGAGAATGACAGACAAATAACAAACGAGAAACTGTAGGGATATATATAGATAGATAGACAGATAGATAGATAGATAGATACTGGAGAGAAGGAAAATTAGGTTACCTATTTAAAAAATGTATAGCCCAAATTTTCCATAATTCAAAGCAAAGAACAATGTAACATCCATAAAAAATGTTCAAAATAATAACATGATGACACACAAATACATTTGAGATACATGGAGAGAGGGATCTACTATAGCAATATAGATTAGATTGACAAATTGATGAGTGGATACTTCAGGGATAGAGAGTTTCATATCTCTGTCCTCTTGTAGAATAAATAGATTAATTGTAATGTTTTGAGGGTCACTGATAGACAAATCTAAAATTAATCAATGAAGTAAAACTATTTTAGATTAGAATTACATCTCTCCTCCCTTAGAAATTTTAACTCAATCACAAATCAATGAAATTAGATAGTAATCCAGCAGCGAGGGGGAAGCTATCCAGTCTTTTGCAGAATGCCACATGTATGATTATCTCCCAGTAGATGAGAGGTTGTATGTGTGCACTAGGTGCAAAGATCTCCAAGCCCTCAGAGAATGAGTCTGATCTCTGGAGGCTAGAGTAGCAGATCTGGAGAAGCAAAGGGAGACAGAGATGTATACAGAGGAGACCTACAGGGACAAGGTAGAATTGTCTCACCTCCAAACTGGCAGCCCTGTGCTGCCTTGGAGAAGGAAGGTCACTTTGAAGGAGAGCATCAACTTGGTGAAGCAGGAAGCAATCCTGCTTCAAGATGATGCTCTCACTAAGGATATGTTTTCAGGGGAACATGCACAGGAGGGAGGCCATTGTAGTTGGGGATTCAATTATTAGGAATGAGATAACTGAGTGACTGGAGGACATGAGGATTTCTTAACAACTTGCTGGTATAAAGGTAGCAGACCTCATGCATCACACAGATAGGATTATGCAGGAGGGAGGCTCTGTAAGCCAAATTTAGGATTTTAGGTAGAAAGTTGAAATCCAGAACCTTCAGGGTAGCATTCTAAGTAATGCTCCCCATTCCATGTGCAGGATCCCAGAGGCAGGTAGTGCTCTAGAGCCTTAATGCATGGATGAGACAATGGTGCAGGTAAGAGAGTTTTAGATTTGTTAGAAACTGAACATCATTTTGGGGAAGGTGGGGGCCTTTTCTGAAAGGAGGGGCACCACCTTAACTAGAGTGGAACCAGACTGCTGGCACTAATCTTTACAAATGAGATAATGCAACTTTTAAACTAGATGATGGAGGAAAGCTGACAGATGCTCATGAGTGCATAGTTTGGAATGATATATCTTTGAAGGATACTAACAGAATAGGAAAATTAGGGCATCCCAGTAGACAGGTTGCCATAAATGCTAACGTGACCAGGTGCCTTTAACTAAAGATTCTAAATTATCCCTGTCACCTAATAAGTAGGTTGCTAAGACAAACAACAAACATACTTTGAGATATCTATATACAAATGCTAGAATTCTAAAAAGTAAGTTGGGAGAGTTAGAATGTATAGAACTGAATGAAGATATACTTGGTATCTAAGAGACCTGGTGGAAGGAGGTCAACCAATGGGAAACTGTGGTACTAGGGTACAAATTATATTGAAATGATAGGATACAAGTTTTACAGGAAGCAAAATACAATGTTGAATCTTTATCAATAGAAATTCTAGGTGAAAAGGGAATAAAATAGCAGTGCGGGTATTTTACTATCCATCTGGCCAGAATGAACAAACAGGCAATGAAATGCTAAAAGAAATTAGGGAAGCTAACAAAATCAGCAGCACAGTAATAATGGGTGATTTTAATTGCTTCAGTATTGTTTGGATGAATGTCAAATCAAAGTAAAGTTCCTAGATGAAATAAATAACTGCTTTATGGAGCAGCTGGTACAAGAACAAACAAGAGTGAAACTAATTTAGACATTGTCCTAAGTGGAACACAGGATTTGGTGTGAGCGGTAACAGCATTGGAGCCACTTGAAAATAATGATCTCAACATGATCAAATTTGACTTAATAACTGAAGGAAGGACAGTAAAGAAATGTACTAGGATAGCATTTAACATTCAAAAGGGTAACTATGATAAAATAAGAAAAATGGTTAGGAAAGGTTAAGAGTTTGCATCAGGAATGGATGTTGTTTAAAAATACAATTTTGGAAGCCCAGACCAGATGTATTCCACGCATTAGAAAAGGTGGAAGAAAGGCTAAATGACAACAGTCATAGTTAAAAAGTGAGGTAAGAGAAGTTATAACAGCTAAAAGAACTTCTTTTTGAAAATTGTAAAGGGATCCGAATGAAGAGAACAGGAAACAGCACAAGAACTGGTAAATTAAATACAAAGTATTGATAAGGAAGGCAACGTGAGAATTTGAAACACTTGCTGTGGAAGCAAAAACTGATAATACAAACTTTCAGGTACATTTGAAGTAAAAAGCCTGCAAGGGAGTCAGTTGGACAAGTAGATGATCAAGGGGTAAAAGGAGCATTTACGGATGACATGTAGGGATGACAAGGACATAGCAGAGACTAACTGAATGCTTTGCTTAAATCTTCACTGAGGAAGATGTAAGAAAGATAATCATGCCAGAAACGATATTCAAAGGTGATGATTCAGAATGAACCTGGAAGTTGTAACAGGGTAAAATGACAAACTAAAGAATAGCAAATCACTTGGACCAGATGGTAGAAATCCCAGAGTGTTAGAAGAACTGAAAAATGAAATTGTGGACCTGCTATTGGTAATTTGTAAACTGTCATTAAAATAGTCTATAGTACCTGCAGACTGGAAGACTGCAAATTTAACACCAGTTTTAAAAAGAGTTCCAGGGGTGATCCAGCAAACTACAGACTAGTGACTCTGACGTCTGTGCTGGGTAAATGGTAGAGACTATTATAAAGAATAAAATTCATATAGATAGGCTAGAGAGATGAAGTTCCTGGATGGAATAAATGACAGTTTTATTGAGCAATTGGTTCAGAAACTGATGAGAGAGGTAGCTATTTTAGATCTAATTCTTAGTGGAATGCAGGATATGGTGAGAGAGCTAATGGTGGTGGGGCTACATGGCAATAGTGATCATAACATGATCAAATCTGAACTAATGACTAGAAGGGGGGCAATAAGTAAATCCACAGCTCTAGAGCTAAATTTTCAAAAGGGAAACTTTGATAAAATGAGAAAAATTGTTAAAGAAACTGAAAGGTGCAGCTATATAGATTAAGAATGTGCAACAGGAATGGACATTGTTAAAAAATGCCTTCTTAGAAGTTATGCCTGGAACGCCCTTTCAGAGGAAGTGGTGAAGACCCAAACTGTGAAGGATTTCAAAGGGGCGTGGGATAAACACTGTGGATCCATAAAGTCTAGAGGATGTGAATGAAGAAAAGAGGCATGGGGGTGGCTTGCAGGAATGACGGCTACTACCTGGAGATTAATATCCTTATTCAATAAACATACACACAGTTAATGCGACTCCAACATTATTCTATACTTCAACGACAAGAGGAAATGTGGAAAAAAGGATTTGCATCCACAAAAAAGCAGGGGAGTAGCTTGCTTGTTATGGTGGTTACTACCCCAAACCAAATAAGCCTGATACTTCACTTTCAATGCATATCCAGCTTGGCTCTCTGCTTCAACGACAGGGGGAATGAAGAAAAGATGATTTATATTTAGACAACTACCAACAAGGACTGAATTACATAGCCTGGGTAAACAAATAAGCCTGGGTGTAGCTTGCTTGTTACAGCACTTACTACTCCGAATCAAGCCTGATACTTCACTTGGAATACATATCCAGTGCAGCTCACTGCTTCTACGGCAGGGGGATGAAGAAAAGATGATTTATATTCAAACAACCAACAAGGACTGAATTGCACAGGCTGGGTAAACAAGCGTGGGAGTAGCTTGCTTATTATGGCGGTTACTACCTCTAACCAATTAGCTAGATACTTCACTTAGATGCAGCTCCAGCACTGCTATCTACATCAATGGCGGGGGTGGAAGGGAAATAGAACCAAAATGTTAATTATAAGGGACAAGAGTAACAGATAAGTATGAAAAAAATAAGTGTGAAAGCTTACTGGGCAGACTGGATGGACCATTTGGTCTTCTTCTGTCGTCATTGCTATGTTTCTATGTTTCTATATAAGTGCAGTCCAAATCACAGTGAACCTGGAAGATGTAATAGGGCAAGTTGAAAAGCTGAAGCGTAGTAAATCGCCTGGACTTGATGATATATATCCCAGAGTTCTGAAAGAAATAAAAAAAAATGAAATTTCAGAACTATTACAAGTAATTAGTAACATATCATTAAAATCATCTATTTTACCTGAAGACTGGAAGATAGTCGATGTACCCCTGATACTTAAAAAGGGCTCTAGAGGTGATCTGAGGAGCTCTAGACTGGTGAACCTGACTTCAGTGCCAGGAAAAATCATAGAAACTGTTAAAAAGAATAAAATCAAAGAAGATTTAGACAGACATAATTTAATGGAACACAGCCAGCATGGATTTAACCAAGGGAAGTCTTGCCTCACAAATCTGCTACATTTTGTTGAAGAGGTGAATAAACTTGTGGATAAAGGTGAACCAGTAGATGTGGTGTATTTGGATTTTCAGAAGGCATTTGACAAAGTCTCTCATGAGAGGCTTCTAAGAAAACTAAAAAGTCTTGGAATAGAAGGTGATATCTTTTCGCTTTTCATGGATTGCAAACTAGTTAAAAGTGTTGCAGAAGTGGACGCTTGGGCCGAGGAGAGTGGGCACAACCTGCAGGAGGAGCCCTGCAGGTCCCCACCATCAGCAGGTGGAGCTGGCTGAAGCAGAGGCCCAACTGGAGCTTCACCAATACCAGCCCTCATTCCCCTTATGTTGAGCCCTTGGCTGCCAGGACCAGCTGGGCTTAGGCACATGCCTCTGTGGAGATGAAGATCCATCACATAGAAAATGTTGCAGGCCAGGACAGTAAGAGAAAGTGGAATCAGATCAAGAAGTGGTAAGGGCAGGCAGCAGGCAATCAGAATTAGTTTCAGGCTGTGGTCAGTGGCGTGCAGAGTTCTTTCAAAGTCGAGGTGTAGGCAGTTGTCAGGACAGGTGGAGTTCAATCAATAATGGAAAACAGGCAGTGGTCAGTGGCAGGTGGAGGTCAAGCAGTGTCTAGATCCAATTTGAGGTCAAACCAGAAGTTCTATCCAAAGTCAAAGCTAGAAGTCTGAGCCAAGGTCAAAACTAGAAGTCCAATCTGATGAGACAAGGAATGATGAGGAGGAGGGAACCATAGGAGCCAGAAGGGACACTGAAGACAGACGAGGGGAAGACTGACCATGAACACAGAAATCAAGATGAACCAGACTGCCAACAGAACCAGGAAAAAGGCATGGGGACTGAGGAAAGCACAGTAGGAACCAAGAACAGAAGTCAGAAAGCAGGAATGCAGAGGCAATGCACTTCTCCAAGAAAATGACCTATTGCCGAGGCAAGGGGCTACTTCAGCTGAGTCCTTTTATGGTCTCCCAGTGGTGATGTCATCTGTGGGTGCTGCTCTCCTGTTCCTGCCACTAGCCTTTTAAAAGAGAGAGGATTGGGTGTGTGTGTACCTAGGGAGAGCCCGGACAGCTTGCATTGTTGGATGCAGGCTGAGCCTGGCATCCTGCCATGCAGGCAGAGATGGAGCCACACTATGTTGCAGGAGAAACAGAGGTGGCGAAACATGGCAGTCAGCCACATCTTCCTTTGGTGGTCTCCCCCTGCGTCTGGTGACATCGGAGCATGTCGGGGCTGGAGGTGAGTGCGGCAGCTTGAGGGGGGCCTGAAGCCACCAATGTAAAGTACCTCTCCTCTAAAGCCCCCCCAAGGATTTAGATTTTTTGGAGTGCATGGCATGAAATTCTCTCAAAAGGTTCTTATCCAGAATATTAGAGGCAAGCTCTCACGTATTTTCTTGCAAGCCATATCCTTTCCATGATATAAGATACCCCCATCTCTTGGCTCATCGTAACATCATCTTCTGAGGATACCTCTTGAGGCTCAGGTAGTTTCCTGGAGGGCCAAGTGAGGGTTGGAGGTTTTAAAAGTGAAACATGGAATACTTTATGGATTCCAAGAGTAGCAAGTAAGCATAGTTGATACTTTACTGGGCCAAGTTGGCATAAGATTGGGAATGGCCTAATGTATCAAGGCACAAGTTGCACGAAGGGCATGCGGAGCCGGATGTGCTGAGTGCTGAGCCAGACTTTTTCCCCTGGCTTGAACTATGGTGCTGATCTGTGATGCCTATCCGTAGCCTTCTTTGCCCTTTCAGCTACCCTTTGGAGCATGTTATTAGTGCATACCCAGAGTTCTTGGAGCTCCTGGGTAGATGGTTGAGCTGCCAGTGAAGGAATAGCAATGGTATGGGCAACAGGGATGAAGGTTGCCTTCCATACACAATTTGGAAGGGTGAAGATCCCATGGTGGTGCAGAAGTAGGAGTTATGAGAAAATTCTGCCCACAGTAGGAGGGCGGCCCAGTTGTCTTGAGGGCCATTCACATAAGTTCTAAGGAAACTCTTCGGTGTATGATTGGTTCGCTTGGACTGTCCATTTGCTTGAAGGTGATATGCCGTTGTATAATCTAGAGAAATGTTAAATGTCTTACAAAGGGAATGCAAATACTTACATTATAAGTAATAAAAAGGAGTAGATTTATACAATGCATCTAGCACTGCAATATAAAAATTAACTCCTCTTGTTAGAGTTTTCATCACTTAAAAGGAATATAATTATTTACTTATGTCAATTTTATAATGAATATTATTTCATTTATTATCTCTGAATGTATCTTTAACAACACCCCCCTAACCTCAACCCACCTCCCAAAAACCCACCCTGATTTAAAGTGCTCCTCTACAGTGGTACCTATAAATAGAGTATCAGAGGGGTCTATTCAGAGGTTCTCTCTCTCTCTCACTCTCTCTCTCTCTCTCCCCCCCCCCCCCCCCCCCTGCGAAGTACACAAGAAAATAGTATTTTAAATGCCACAAGCATACTTTATAAAACGAGGCATATTTTTGCTCGTGCTTCAATACGCACATTTATGGGTGCATGTGTGTTCCTTTTAAAATGTACCCGCATATATTTAGCTCTCTGTTGCTGATGTTTATCTACTCATGAATCTTTTGATCTGTTGTTTCTTCTTGATTTGGGGGCCCGTTACCATTTTGGGTTTTGACTCTGCCACAAAAGGAGGCTATAGGTGTGTTTCTTTGCAGTCACTCCACTGGTATCTTTATTTTTTCTAGTCAGCCAGTGTACCTATGGAGAGGTTAGAGCCCTCTACATTTTCATTCATTGGCATGTAGTGACTAAAGCCAGCTTGAGCCCTTTGCCTGTTCTCTAACCAGTTAAAGTCTGGGAGGAGGACCCTATACGTCTGGAACCCCTGATCAGTTAAAGTAGGGGAGATTAATCTCTAAATTGTGTCTTTTAGGAACCCTGATCAGTTAAAGTTAGGGAGGCGGGGGCTTTGTTTCTGAGTAGAGTCTCATATTTTTACAATAGTATTGCAAAAAGAGATGTACCCTGGGGTTGCTGAGATTTTGTTGTGGGTGGCTGCCTTTTCAGTTGTCTTTAAAGTTATTGTGTTATGTTGTAGTCTTATGTTAACTGGTTAGAAGAGGAGATACTAGATCAAGAGAAATTTTAAAGGCACTGATAATGTGAAATATGTGTGTATTTTTGAATGCTTGATGATACAGTTCAGACATGATTGTTGAATTTTAGACTTTATCATGGGGAGAGCATGTTCAAATGTTCTAAGGCTCTGCCTGCATCTGGGACAACTGCAGATATTGTGTTATCTAATCACAAACAGACAGATATTGAATTCTTACAGAAATGGCATGGCTGCACAAAAGATAATGGTAAATTACAATTTCCTTTAGAATGTACATTTGATTAGGGAAGTTGACTTACTTAAAAGGGAAACTGATAAAGTTGAAGGGAAAGGCTTTACAGAAACAGATAACAACTTTTTCTACATGGTAGCAAGAAGCAGAAATGCATAATTAGAAATCTGTCAATGCAGGATTAACAGATTCTCTGGGAAAGGTTAAAAGACAACTTGATGATGGGAAAACCGAAAAATACTAAGCCTTATAAACCACCAGGATGTCCTAAAATTTCATTGTATCTAACTAGAACCATAAAGAAAGGTGGCTGAGGACTAGTCTGACCTGCTGGATGAATCAGCATATCAAAGAGGATGTTTAACAATACCTTCTGCTCCACCTTTGAGCCCTATAAGAAAAGACAAATCACCAAGAGAAGGGCCCTGGGATAATTTTCCTTTTGATGAACTGATCATATATATAAAGGGTTTAATGGACTTAGGTCCTCCCCAATGGGGATGTTGCCAAGCATACCCTGATTGTAAACATCATAGGGCAGATTTTAAAACCTATGCGCGAGGCCTACATTTGTGCGCACTACCCGGCACGCACACATGTACGCCCGATTTTATAACATGCATGCGCAGCCGCACGCATGTTTTAAAATCAGGGGTCGGTGCATGCAAGGGGATGCACACTTGTGCACCTTGCGCGCGCTGAGCCCTCGGGGAGCCCCGCTGGCTTTCCCCATTCCCTCCGAGGCTGCTCCGAAATCGAACAGCCTCGGAGGGAACTTTCCTCCCCCCCCCCCCCACCTTCCCCTCCCTTCCCCTACCTGTCCCGCCCCCAGCCCTAAAGAAACCCCCCCATACTTTTGTTGTTGAAGTTACGCCTGCCAGGCGTAACTTGCACGCGCCAGCCAAGTGCCGGCGCGCTATCCCCCAGCCCAGTAGCTGTACAGAGGCCTCTGGCCATGCCTCCGCCTTGCCCCTGGACCACCCCTCCCTGCCCACGTCCCGCCCCTGGACCACTCATTTTTTCAAGCCCCGGGACTTACACGCGTCCTGGGGCTTTACGCGTGCCACCGGGACTTTTGAAAATAGGCCCAGCGCGCATAACCCCCCCTATACGCGTAAATCCTCCTGGATTTATGCACAAGGGGCTTTGAAAATCTGCCCCCATGTGTTCAGACATCCCAATAGACTGGTGCTTATTTGTTTCTCCCCCTTCCTGAAGATTTATGCTAGTCCCTCTTTTCCTAAGAATGATGCTTTGTCCTGTTCTTTCCTTTTCCTTTGACTGTGTATGTTCATATTGTACTTCGCATTGAAAGTAGGAAGGATGGGTAACAAATGTTTTCAAATAAATAAATAAATAAATAAATAAAAAGAGAAAGGTAGATATTACCTCCATCATTGAACAGTCTATCAGACACTAAATCACATATATTTTTCGAAAATCTCTTTCAACTATGACAGTTTATCAATATCAAATATACTCTCTACAGGGAATTGTAATATTGTTTATTTATTTTGCATACTCATGCCACGTCTGCTAAAAATATTTTACATCCATCTGTTCATGGTTAAAATAAAACACTGCAGTGCACAAGCTGGGAGTGCTTTGAGGTAGCTCTCATAGAAACATAGAAACAGAAATGATGGCAGAAAAGGACCAAATAGTCCATCCGGTCTGCCCAGCAAGTTTATGGTAGTATCTGCCGTGCCGTGCAGGTTATTCCCATTCTTATCAGTTTCCAAACTGTAAAAGTCAGGGCCCTCTTTGGTTACTGTCTGAATCCAATTCCCTTGTTACTAGAGATGTGAATCGGAACCGGAATCGGTTCTGGTTTTGGATTCGTGGACTATCGGGAAATTATTTTTCCCATGGTCCAATCGTTGGGTTTTTTTTATCGGCTGCGCCGAGCCGATAACCCCAAAACACAGCCCGACCCTTTAAAATTAGTTCTTTAGTATCCCCCCACCCTCCGTACCCCTCCAACCCCCCCAAAAGTTTTAAGTACCTGGTGGTCCAGTGGGGGTCCCGGGAGCGTTCTCCCACTCTGGGGCCGTAGGCTGCCAGTAAACAAAATGGCGCCAATGGCCCTTTGCCCTTAGTATGTGACAGGGTATCGTTATGGGGCCCGCACCATTTTTAAAGATGGTGCCAGCTATCCATTGCTCCTACCATGTGATAGGGCCCGGCCAATGGCTTGGATACCCTGTCACATGCTAAGGGCAAAGGGCCATTGGCGCCATTTTGTTTACTGGCAGCCGACGGCCCGAGAGCAGGAGAACGCTCCCGGGACCCCCACTGGACTACTAGGTACTTAAAACCTTTGGGGGGGGGGGGTCCGGAGAGTGGGGGGATACTAAAGAACTAATTTTAAAGGGTCTGGCTGTGTTTTTGTAAATGCCCTTTCTTCCCGCCCCCCCCCCCCCCAATAATGATAAGAGAACCCACAAAATTAATCGTGGGGTTTCCTATCGCTATCGGGGACCCCCCGATATCTGACGAGATTGAAAATATCATCCGATATTTTCAATCGTCAGATAAACAATTCACATCCCTACTTGTTACCCCTTGCTGTTGAAGCAGCAAGCAATGATGGAGTTGTGTTAACAGTTTGTAGGCTAATTGGTTAAGGGTAGTAACCAACGCACCAGCAAGTTACCCCATGCACTAGTTTTTAGGGATCCACAGTGTTTATCCCATGCCCCTTTGAATTATTTCGCTGTTTTCGTCTTCACCACTTCCTCCGGAAGGGCATTCCAGGCATTCACCACCCTCTCCATGAAGAAATATTTCCTGACATTGGTTCTGAGTCATTGTCCTTGAAGTTTCATTTTGTGACCCCTAGGTCTACTGATTTCTTTCCAACGGAAAAAGTTTGACAATTGTGCATCATTAAAACCTTTCAGGTATCTGAAGGTATATATCATATCTCCACTGTATCATATCTCCACTGTATCTCCACTGTACCTCCTGTCTTCCAGGGTATACATATTCATATCCGTCAGCTTCTCCTCATAGGTTTTCTGATACAGATATCACACCATTTTGGTCGCTCTTCTCTGGACTGCCTGCATCCTGTCTTTATCCCCTTCAGAAAGGGACTCCAGAACTGAACACAGTACTCCAAATGAGGCCTCACCAAGGACCTGTACAAGTGAATTATTACCTCCTTTTCTTATTGGACATTCCTCTCTCTATGCAGCACAGCATTCTTCTGGCTTTAGCTATCGCCTTGTCACATTGTTTCGCCATAGTTTTTGGGTACTTGCCAGGTTCTTATGGCCTGGATTGGCCACTGTTGGAAACAGGATGCTGGGCTTGATGGACCCTTGGTCTGACCCAGTATGGCATTTTCTTATGTTCTTATGTTCTTATCTTCAGATCTCCAGACACTAGTATTACTCCAAAATCTCTCTCCTGGTCCGTGCACATCAGTCTCACATTCCCCATCACATACAGCTCTCATGGATTGCACACCCCAGATGCATGACTCTGCACATCTTTGCATTGAATCCCAGCTGCTAAATCTTTCTTCCAGCTTTCTTAAATCACTTTTTATTCTCTGTACTCCATCAGGCGTGTCCACTCTATTGTAGATCTTAGTATCATTCACAAATAGGAAAATTTTACCTTCTATCCCTTCTGGAATGTCACTCACAAAGATATTGAACAGAATTGGTGCCAACACTGATCCCTGTGGCACTCCATTTAACATGGTTCTCTCTTCAGAATAGGTTCCATTTACCAATTCATGCTGTCTCCTATCAGTCAACCAATTTGTAATCCTCGCCACCACCTTAGCGTTCGATCCCAAACTTCTCAATGATTTCACAAGCCTCCTATGCAGGACTGTATCAAAAGCTTTGCTGAAATCCAAGTAGATCACATCTAGCACTCTTCCTTAATCCAATTCTCTAGTCACGCAATCAAAAATATCAATCAGATTTGTCTGACAGGACTTTCCTCTGGTGAATCCATGCTGCCTCGGGTCCTGCAACCCACTGGATTATAGATAGTTTGCTATCCTTTCCTTCAGCAGACTGTCAATTAATTTTCCCACCACTGAGGTTTGGCTAACTGGCCTATAGTTTCTGGCCTCCTCACTGCTACCATTCTTGTGAATCGGGACCACCACCATACTTTTCCAATCTCATGGCACCATTCCCGTTTCCAGTGATCTATTGAACAGATCCTTCAGTGGACCAGCCAGCACATCTCTGAACTCTCTTAGTATCCTGGGGTGTATCTCATATGTCCTCATGGCCTTGTCCACTTTCAGTTTGCCTAGCTCCTCCCATACATTCTTGTCTGTAAATGGAATTTTGTCTACTCCATCCCCATCTACAGTCTTGTTAATCAGCAATGGGCCTTCTCCAGGGTCTTCTTTAGTGAAGTATTTAATATTTCTGCCATTTCGATGTTACTCTCCACCTTCTTGTCACCTTTCAATTTCACTATATCACTTCTGACCTCCCTTCTTTCACTGATATATCTGAAAAATGTTTTGTCTCCTCACTTTACCTCTTTGGCCATCCTTTCTTCCACTTGACCTTTAGCTTTCCTTAATTCTTTCTTTGTTTCCCTCAGTTTTAAAAGATATTGTTCTCTGTGTTCCTTTACTTGGGATGTTTTATACTTCTTGAATGCTGTTCTTTTTGCCTTTATTTTTTCAGTCACTTCCTTAGAGAACCAGATTGGTTTCTTATTCCACTTACTTTTGTTTACTTTTCTAACATATAGAGCTGTTGCCTTTGCAACAGCTCCTTTTAACGTGGCCACTGTTGTTCCACCTCATCCATTTTCTGCCAGCCTTCCAGTTCTTCCTCCAAGTATGCCTGCATTTCTACAAAGTCTGTATTTTTGAAATTCAAAACTCAGGAAAGAGGAAGAGATATGATGGGAACTTTCCAAATTCAAAGTGCTCCCTAATCTGGGATAGGTCAAAGTATTATTTGTTTTATTTGTCAAAAATCTGGCCATAAGCATTGTGAGTGTTCTAATCTCATATGGCAAGTGGCCACCTCCACCTCCTCAAGCCCTCTCCCCTGCAGTGAATGAATATACTCCATATACAGTGGTGATGCCTTTTGGCTCATAGGAATTTTCAGAGACTGATAGGGGCTATCCTTTCACATATCCTCTTTGCCCTCAGTTAGATGTAAATGAAATTCAGAAGTCTGTAATTGACCCGACTGTTATCTTCTGGAAATTCTTTCCAGTGTCTTATAGATACAGGAGCTACATGCTCTACATTGCAAACAACATCAGTCCCTGAGTTATCTATTTCAAGCAATTGCATTAATGTTGTAGGAGTTGCAGATGTTATTGAAATACTTTCATTGTCTGAACCAGTATCTGTGCAATTGGGCCCTGTACAGGGCAGGGCCCTGTACTCATGCCTTTCTCCTCTCAGCATCCGTACCTATGAGTTTATTGGGAAGAGACCTTTTATACAAATTATACTAATGGTGTTTACCTGTCAGTGCCAAAGAAAAATCTCTGTGACATGCAGGCTGCTTTAAATATAGCACAGAGTTCTGTCTGTGATACTCCATCTTCTTCTGAAATTAATGTCATATGCTGTATGCAAACCACAAAATGTCATTTTGATTTTTCTAATATTCCTGAATCCTTATGGGCTCTAGGTAATAATGAGGTAGGCCATCTTCAAATTGATCAAGTACATATTCAGGTAAACTCCACAAAGAGGTTACCTTGGAAAAATCAATTTGACTTAAAACAAGAAGCAATAGAGGGGATTAAACCAGAATTTAAAGATTTGTTACAGCTAGGTGTTATAATTAAATTGCCATCTGAGGCAGCCATCCCATGCAATTCTCCTGTTTTACCAGTACCAAAACCAAATATTGGGAAATGGAGATTTGTGCAAAATTTAAGATACATAATGCTGTAGTATTCCCTAGTTCACCTGTTGTACCAGATCCATATATCTTGGTTTTACACATTCCATCAGAATCTACTATTTTACTATCATAGATTTATGCTCCAACTATTTTGCTATTAGTATATCAGAAGATTCATAATACCTATTTTGCTTTACTTTTGAGGGCTAAAGATATACATGGACATGCTCACCCAAAGTATTTGTCCACTTACCCTCTATTTTCTCTTGGCATTACATGGAGTATTGGAAACTTTTAATTTTCCACGCAAGTCAGTTGTACTACAGTATATTGATGATTTATTATTATGTTCACAAAACAAAGAGGATTCCAAAATTGATATGCTGCAGCTCCTTTTGCAATTGGCTGGAGAGGATCTCAAAGTATCAAAAAGTAAATTACAAATTTCGGTCAGTTATTTATTAAAGGGTCAATTTTCAAAGCCGCGCGCATGCGTCCATGTACGCAATCATTTTATAACATGCACGCATTGCCGCGCACATGTGATTAAATATGATATCCATGCGCACATGTGCGCCGGATTTTAACAACAGCGCATTGCTGTGTGGCTGGACTATGACTCACGCGTGCAGAGTGGGGAAATTTTATAAAGTATGCATGCGACATGAGTAGGCCTTCCCCAGTTCCTTTCCAGTCCACTCCATTTAAGGAGCAGACTGGGAGGGAACTTCCCTATCCCTAACCCTACCTACCCTTCCTACCTTTCCCCTTCTTCTCCCCGATCCCTAACCTAACCCTACCTAGCCCCTAATTTTTTATTTTAATACTTACTGCTCCTCCAGAGCAGAAGTATCTTCCATGTGCTGGCCAGCTGCCAGCATGCAGTTTACTGGGACAGCGCCTAATGGCGCTGTCCCGGCCTGCCCCCATCCCACCTCTCCCAGACCACACCCACTGGTCTGCCCCTTTCAGCAGACCCGGCACTTTGGCATGTAACAAGGGTTACGCGCATGGCTGGGCCCTTTGTAAAATGCACACAGCGTGCGCAAGGCAAAGTCCGGCCAAGCACGTAACTCCCAAAATTTACGTGCATGGCCCTTTTAAAATCGGGCCTTTAGGATTTTCTATTTCACATGGTTCACAGGCTTTGACCAAAAATAGAATACAAGCTATTCTCACAAACCCAAAGCCATAAACGGTAAAACAATTGTAAACATTTTTGGGTTCCGTCAATTTCTGCAGATTATGGATTTTAGATTTTGCATGCAAGAATCATCCTTTGTATGAGATGATAAAAGACTCCCAAAACCAAAATGTTAAAACACTACTTGGACTTCAGATGCAGAAGTTTCCTTTGTTAAGTTGAAGCAAGATCTGGCCTCTGCACCAGCACTCAGATTTCCAAATTATAATCTCCCATTTTCATTGTATTGTCATGAATGCCGTGGCTTTGCATCTGCTGTACTGACACAACTGCATGGTGACTGGCAATGCATATGTGTCACATACCTTACCATTGGCCCTGATGAGTATAAGAAATATGCAGAACTGTAAACATGCACTCAATCTGCATGAGATATTTTTTGGCAGACCTATGCCTGTGATTATGATGCCAAAATTGCTAATTGATAAGAATTTTGCTCAAGATGAATTTATTCTATATTATGTGTCACAATTGCACTTGCAGAATAAGAAGATTGCTCAGCAGATTTCTCTGGTGTTCCAAGGTCCACCTAAAACAGACCTATCCATTATAAAGATTTTAAGAGAAACCACTGTTTGTGGCCCATGTGGAAAATGCTTATGAACCTACTACAGCAATTCTTTTAGACTGACGTAAGACCCAGTGGCAGAGTACTGAACACGAGACTGTTGATTAAATCAATGATCAGCCTGTTTCACACAGCCATGCTTGTACAAAGCAATAACGACCTGTGAACTGTTTATATTTAGCTTTGCAGCCCAGTGGAGTCACTGAAAACAATTGCCAGCAACAGTGAGGCACACCAGGCCCTGCAGAGATTAAAAAACAAGCTGGTGCATCTTCTGTCCCTCACTTGTGCCCTGACATAGCCATGTATCCCCTGGAGTCAGGTGCTGCTTCATTGGAGCCTCAAGAAATTGAGGAGTCTTCTTGATCTGAATCATCTGAAATCAAGTAAGGTCTGTGTCTTACTTGTGGCTCCAACACAATAAAGAAAGTAAAAATGCATCTCCTTACTCTCTTCTGGCTAGCTCTCCTACCAAGGATGGTAGCTGGCTCCCCTATGGTTCCAGAAAACTATTGCTATGTCCGTCTTACTCAAGCCTATCAACAAGTTTTTAACCTAACTGATTGCTGGATATGCTCACATACCCCAGCCTCAGCTTCCGCATTCCTGGCCACTTCTTTGTTTCAAACAGTGGCATCAAATCTAACTGGTTGGTGGGAACAAGGAATTTGTGGACCAAATGCTGTGATACCTCCAATAGGCATGACACTAATTAATTTAGCTCACCAGACAGGCTCAGCAGATTGGTGTTTCTATGCTCTTCCAAAAGGCAAAGGTCCTGACTTTATGCATGAGAAAGATTACTCAATATGTGACAATACATTTTTGCTTTATTCCAATGGTAGTTATGGACTCCCAACAGGTTGGGAGAATGAGGAAGCTTTTTCTATGTCTGACAAAAAATGTAATGAATATTGGCCAATAGATGTGTATTATGATGGAAAAGGTGATAATACCTATGCACGCTTAGAAGGATATGTGAGAAAAAATGAAGAAATGGGTAACTTCTTGGCCTTATCAAACACTTCAATAGCCACCTATAATTGCTCAGATGAACAAAATTATTTTGTAGACCTTTTAAGTCTGGTTAAGTTTCGTGATTCAAATGGGATATCCAAATGTAATCCCTCAGAAAAGAAAGACATACTCATTTATTGTTTACCCAAATAATAGATGGGATAAGACAAATGCAAAGGTATATGTTAATAGGGGACAATTCTTTTTAACTTCTACACAATCAGTTAAAACGCACAAATCTGATGATTATCACCAAATTACTCTGGGATACACAGTGCCTCAATTTACTGTTTTTAAACTCCAATCCCTCACACATGCCCAGGATACTAAAGAACAAACCTCCCTAATTGCATTCCACCCTGGAAAAAGAGTAAAATGGTCAGGATCAACATTTTGGAAAGGTTTTCTAGGTGTCAGAAGCAGGGGTAATCACTTTGAATATGGATGTGTTTAAGATGACAGTAAATTTGAAACAATTGTCTGAAGTGATGGAAAACATGTCAAGGGAAACAGGTACAGCCCTCACAGGACTGCAAGGGGAATTAAAATCCCTAGCAAAGTAGTCTTAAATAATAGAATGGCATTAGACATATTATTGGCAGAAAAGGAAGGAGTTTGTCAGGAATTAATGTTTCATGCTGTACCTATGTAGACATTTCTGGACAAATCACTCATACTATATATACATTAAATGACTTGTCACATAAGGCCCAAGAAATATATGAAAACCTGGAAAAGAATGACTGGGATGTCTTGAATTTGGGAATATTATTTGGGGGTCTCGGCAAACGGATTGTGGGGTGGATATTGATCATTGTGGTGGGATTAGTGAGAATGTTGCTTTTCTGTGTGAGGTGCCAATATATTATGGCAATATGTAAGAAGAATGTGGCTATGGCTACTTCCTTAATGGCCATGAAAATATATGAGGTCAATACTGACTTACCAATGTTCCAGGAACAGATTGAAATGACTGAGGTTAAAGAAAAGGGGAAAGATGATGAGGATCAGTGTTCAAATTGTGGCATGTCAGTGACTGGATTAATTGAATCTTGTGCTCATTGTGGTATTTAGCTGACCTCTTTATGGATATCCAAGTTAAGGGAGGAACTGTGGAATCTTAGATAGGATAAGACCATCTGGCTCTGAGTATCTTGGGTCTTTATACAAAGGTCAGCTATGAAAAATGCTATTGTGGAACAAAAATAAGCAAAGCTAAGCAATTATGTGTTTATTGCATTTGTAATAGGTCATTTACTTAAACTGAGAAATAACTTTCTGAAACTATGCTTTATTATTAGAATGCACCTGGACTGAAATAATTGTGAAACTAGCAAGAAGATCAGCTTTTTATCTTTCTGGTAAACATGTTTTGAACAAAGGAAAGGGGGAAACATCAAATAGACTCTTTCCAAAATGGAGGACCAAAGGGCACGTTGTCCTTGGATCTAAAATGAAGGATAAGAAATAGAACAGAAGAAGAAAGGGTGTATATTAGCTTATGCCAGATTATTATTAATCAGTGTAATCTGGGACGGAGGTATAAACCCCTCCATTATTGGTTACATGGTGTGATGCAAATAGAAGTGTATGAAAAAAAGGAAAGGAGTAAGAAACAATTTGATTGGTTAGAAATGTTTTTAATGTTAAGGAAAAAATATATAATGTTCTGTCCATGTGATTATAGGCAGAACAACTGTTAGTTTTAGTTTTATCTGTTCAAGGTTGACTTTTTGCAATAAAAGCACAAAGAAAAGCAGAAATACTGGTGTCTTGAAATTAATTTCTCTGCAGCCTGTTTGTAATAGGACAGTTGCTTTGAAGACAAAAGAGGGACCTGTAAATCAATTCATTCTGATGTAAGGATTTTTTTTTTTTTTAAGGAAATAAGGGACTGATTTTCCCTAATCCTGCAAAGTCTAACATAATGGTGAACTTCTTAAGAGAGAGCGCCAGTATTGTGTGGTAGGAATGTGTATTTGTGCGTCCATTCGTTTTATTTGTTTGGACATTCATTACATATCTAACAAATAAACAAATGCATGCACAATGAATGGTGTGCACCTAATGGACATACTTTAGATAGACAATGCATACCAATTGTTTTGTGCATACATTTATCTGTTCATTATATATGCGCTTATGTGCAAAAAAAATGAAATAAATGAACATCCAGAAACTAACA
Organism: Rhinatrema bivittatum; assembly: GCF_901001135.1. Lineage (NCBI taxonomy): Eukaryota > Metazoa > Chordata > Amphibia > Gymnophiona > Rhinatrematidae > Rhinatrema > Rhinatrema bivittatum. The sequence goes on along the minus strand of NC_042615.1, from coordinate 511,193,300 downwards.
AATGCAATCCCTATCGTGTGGTGAATTGCACTCCTCTATCTAACAATATATGCTTTGGCAAGCCATGCAGGTGAAACTCATGGAGATTAAAGAAGCATGCCAAATCTGGTACAGAAGTGTGACCCTATATTGGGATGAAATATTTCATCTTAGAGAAATGATCTATGAACACCCAAATCATGGTGTTACCATATAAGATGGGAAGGTCCATGATAAAGACCATCAACAGATGGATCCAGGGTTCCCTACAGGCTGGCAACAACTGTAACAGCCCCCTAGGTTGGCCATGCAGCACTTTTGTTGTGTTCAAGAAGAGAATGAATCAATATAGGTCTTTACATATTGCTTCATTTGGAGCCACCAGTAGTGTCACTGAAGCAATTCAAGGGTTCATGCCCGCCCAGGGTAAGCTGTAACATGGGAGTCATGTGCTCATTTTAACACTCTCTCATAGAGTCTGGAAGGTACAAATATCTTACCTTGAGGGATAGTTACCATAGTAGCCAGGATTATCTTAACAAGATCAATGATGTTTTTGGGAGGTTATGGGACATACTCTGACTGGAAGGAGCGAGAGAGGGCATCTTCCCATTGATTCTTGAGTGTTAGATGATACCGTACTTTGAAGTCAAAGTGGGTAAAGAACAAAGACCAATGGATTTGCCTTGCATTTAGCTGCTGAGCTTGTTGTAGACATTCAAGGTTTTTGTGATCCATAGATGGTACCATTTTGTGATAAAGAAGATGGTACCATTCCTCAGGGGCTAATTTGACAGCCTAAAGCTCTTGATCTCTGTTGCTGTTATTACACTCCATGGGGGAGAACTTCTTTGAGAAGAAAGAACATGGACAAAGTACTCCTTCTGGGGTATGTTGGCTCAAGACCGCCCCTACACCAAGAATTGAGACATCAGCATCTAAGATAAAGGGCTACATAGGGTCTGGATGACGCAGACATCCACAAAGGTATTTTTCAACTCTTGGAATGCCTCTAAAGACTCACATGGCCAATTCTTGGTATTGGTGCCTTTGTGGGTGAGAGCAGTAAAGGGGGCTGTCACGGAGGAGGAGTTTGGGATAAATTGACGATAATAATTAGCAAATTCCAAGAATCTTTGTAGAACCCGAAACTCCACCAAACGAGGCCAGTCCTTGATGGCCTTTACTTTGTCAGGTCCCAAGCAGAACCTGTCTTGAGAGGCAAGATACCCCAGGAAGGGGAACTCCTTTTGTTCTAAAAGACATTTTCCAACTTGGCATATAGATTGTTCTCTCATAGATGTTGCAAGACTGTACAAACATCGTGATGGTGGGTCCTGAGAGTTTGAGAAAAGATCAATAAGTCATCTAAATACATGACCACACATGTGTAGCATAAGTCACGAAGGAGCTCGTTGACCATTTTTTGGAAAACTGTTAGGGCATTGCAAAGCCCAAAGGGTATAACTAGATACTCGTAGTGTCTGTGGTGAGTGTTAAAAGCCATTTTCCACTCAGTCTAGCCTTGATAGGGATGAGGTTGTATGCTCCACTGAGGTCCAGCTTTGGAAAATCTTTGTGCCTTGGTCAAAGAGTTCTGTTATTACTGGTAAGGGATAACGGTCCTTCTTTCTGATGGTGTTCAGGCTGCAGTAGTCGATGCATGGCCTGAGGGAGTTGTCTTTCTTCACAATGAAGAAAAACACCAATCCAGCTGGGAAAGAAGGACGAATGAACCCAGGTTTCAAGTTTTCCCAGATGTAATCAGACATGGCTTGAATCTTGGGGAGTGACAAATGGTAGACCCATCCCCACGGGGTCTTGGTATTTGGGAGGAGCAAAACTCCACAGTCGTACATGTAGTGAGCTGGCAAGATTTCTGCCTTTTTCTTTGAGAAGACATCCTTAAAGTCCATGTACTGCAGAGGAAGCCCTGTAAGTGTTGTGACCATAGTCACGAGATAAGAAGGTTTCACGTGCTCCAGGCAGGAATCCTTACACTCTTGGCCTCACCAGGTGAGTTGTAAAGTAGCCCAGTCAAAGTGAAGATGATGCTGTTGGAATGAGGGTAACCCCTGGATAACGGCATGGACTGGCAGAAAAAATAGTCCAATTAAAAGCAACCTGCAAATCGGAAAAAAAAAAGCACGAATGACTAGAAAAAGAAGCCCAATCTCGCAGTAAATAAGCGAGGTTGGCAACACTGGAATGGACCCTCCCTTCATCCAAAAACTCTTTCAGGGCTGATCATTATGGAGGATCAGACTGGATAGCTGTGGCCACTCCTTTAAGGTGGGTGAAGGGAGTTTCCTGTGTACTCCCTCACAAGAATAAAGTTTATGTGGCCACCCTCTCCCCAAAAAGCAACAAGGAAGATGATCTATTGTAGCCGTAAGGTGAACAAAGAAGGAAATATATCACAAGCCCTTAAAAGAAAGTTCTTTATTACAATTGTGAAAGTTGCCCAACAATTGTAATAAAGAACTTTCTTTTAAGGTCTTGTGATCTATCTCCTTCTTTGTTCACCCTCTCCACTATCCACAGTAATCTCAGGGTGATTGGCCATCAAAAGATTCCATGTATAAAGAGTAGGAGATGTTTAAATCTTTACTAGTTTTAATTTTGGGGTGCTATTTGATGTATCTACTGTCTTGAAATATTTTAATGGCTTTTGGGGATATTTTTTTTTTTTAATTTATTTAGATTTATATTCCGCTTTTCGCACTTTTTTCAGCGCTTCAAAGTGGATTTCATTCAGGTACAATAGGTATTTCCCTATCCCCAGAGGGCATACAATCTAAGGGGGTTATTTTCTAAAGCTTTATTGCGTGCGATAAGGCCATGCAAAAAGGCCATGCAAATTAGGAGGAGGGGAGGAGTCGGAGTGGGGAGGGGAGGAGTCGGCGGTGTGTTCGCTGCCAGCGATAAGGTTTCCAACGTTATTGTCTGCAGTAGCACACTGAATAGCACCTAGTTTCACGGTGGCACTATTTGGTGCAAAAGCCGGCAGCCGGCGCACCGCCATGGTGCGAAGGCTGCGGGCTTTTGTTTTTCTCTGGTTTTGCCCCTGTAAATATTGAAGCTCATCATTTCAACTTTTGTTTTTGCTCTTGTCCAGATCAGCTTTGGATCTACATTCCCAGACCTGGGGGAGAAACGCCTGTTCCCTTCCTTCCTGAGGACGATTGGTAATATGGAGGCCGTGCTCTACTTAGTGCCCCAATTAATGGCTCATTTCAGTTGGACCTGGGTGGGCATCCTGTTCTCCTCCACTGAATATGGTTTGCATGGAGCCCAGGTCCTGATGACAGAGCTTGCTCGCTTAGAGGTCTGCGTGGCCTTCTCTGAAACTCTTGGCAATGATGGGAGCTTAATAAGAATTCAGAATCTGGTGAAAATCTTAAGTACATCAAGTGCAGAAGTTATCATTGTGTATGGATACCCAAATGAGATTGAACCAGTCTTAGAAGAGATGGCACTGGGGCAGGTGAGGAAGGTCTGGATCTTCATCAAATCTCTTATGGTATCCCCATTATTCTTCAATAGGCGCTTATGGGAGGTGCTGCATGGCACCATTGGGGCCACAATCCATTCCATGTATGTCCCCTCTTTCATCGACTTTCAATATAAGAATCATCCCACTGACTCTTCTCCTGACATCTTCCTCAGGCCCTTCTGGGAACATGTGTTTGAGTGTGAGTGGAAAGAGGGCCTTAATAAGACTGGTAAGGCTCCAAGTGGAGAGAAGAAGCCCTGCATGGGTACAGAGAGGTTGGAAGACCTGCCAAGCTCCACCTATGATGTGAAGAACATGCGGTATGGTTACTCTGCCTACAATGCTGTCTATGCACTGGCCCATGCCTTGCATAATCTGCTGTCCTGTAATTCTGTCAGAGGAAATTGCTCCAGCTTTAGAGATTTTCAACCTTGGCAGGTGAGAATTGACTGACTGCTTTTACTAAACTACTATAACTATGATAGTGTATGCAAGTGTATTTATAGTGCTACAAGTGAAAAAGCATAATAATCATAGTGCATATCATTTACATATTGTAATTACAACTAAATATTTTAGAAGTATACATGTACATTATGAGGAAGGAAACAATCATTATTAATATTATGACCTAATGGCACTTGAGTAAACTGGAGCTAAATGGAGTGCATGGGTTGTCACCTTGGCAAGAACTGGATACTGAATTCCAAAAAAAAAAAAAGGGTAATGGTCTAGGCACAAAAGTGACTGATAACAAAATCTCAAAATATATGATAAAGTATATATTATTTTGGGATTGTGGAGCTTTGCAAAGCAGAAGAGTAAGAATGATCAGCTGCTCCATTCTGTATCTTCCATGATAAATACACTTCTCACCAATCGGACACTTCGTGGTAGTGACTCTTCCGCATCGGTGGCTAACTGGAAAATTTCAAATAGTGTAACTATGAGAGGTTATCAAAGTACCAACTGAGAGAGGAAAAATATGATGCTCTTCTTCCTGCTGGGTCTTCTTCCAAAGAAATAAGGGACAGAACGCACCCAGGCAGTCTCCCATGGAGTAGAGAGGGAAGACAGAGTCTTAATGGAAATAATGTAGGGGGTCATTTATAATCTTGCTTTTCGGCTAGGAAGAGAGTACATTGTACAAATGAACTCCTCTTTTACCTTTCATCGCTCCAAATGACAGAAAATCTTCACTGATGTCAACTTTGCTATTCGTACCTTTGTATATGTAAAACTGCCCCCCCCAAAAAAAACAAAAAACCTACTCTGCCTCCCAAAACCTACCTCAAGTTAATAGTGCCCCCTCTTACAGTGGTATAAATAGTAGACTTACATGTTGGCCTCTACAGAGGTGGTTTCTCTCTCTCTCCCCCCACCCTTTCTCTCTCTACGGTGGATTAATCAGCATGCGATGCGAAAAATAAATTGTTAGGAGCGCAGAGGCGCGGTCCTATCTCAAGGGAGGTTGTGAGCCCTTGGATCATGGTGCAGCTCAGGGAGGAGCCCCAAGACAGACCGTGAGAGGTGAGCAAGTACGAGTATGGGCAGAGCAGGAGCAAGGCTGGACTGAAGACAAGGTGAGGAATAACCGTAACAGGAACAAGGCAGGCTCAGCCCTCCACTGGACCTACATGCACCAATGAGACCCAGCAAAGGAATGCTGGTCTTGAGAGTAGCCCTCCGTCCACTCGATAGCCCTTCTGGACCCGCGGCTTGGGAACGACGAGCGTGTGAGGCCAGACGGAGGCTGAGGGCAGGAACAAGAAGACTCAGATGAAGACAGCATACTCCAAGGACTCAGATGTAGACTTGGATACTCGGAGGACTCAGACAAGGACTCAGGATACTCGGAGGACTCAGGATATTCAGAAGACTCATACAAGGACTTAGGTTACTTGGAGATCTCAGGCAAGGATTCAGGACTCAGGCGAAAGTACTGTGTGAGAACTGCATTGTAGTGCGTCCTACACAGCTGTCTGTGGCTGGTCGCGGACCATGCTGAACGCGAAGCAGACTGCAGGCAAAGAAGTGGAACTTGAGACTGGAACATGACAAAGATTCAATAGAGGGGCTGGTTGTGGACCATGCTGCAGTGGAGCAGGTTCTGGAAGAGTCTTGGGCATGAACGGAAGCAGACACAAGGAACTCCGAAGACCGGGACAGGATTCAAGACTCAGAATTCAAGACTCAGGATTCTCAAAAACAAGGCATTATAAACAGGAATCTTCTGGAGGCTTGCACTGCAGACAAGAAGAAGGCCTTGTACCACGAGGCACCCTACATAGCCCCCCATGGCTGGTCACGGACCATGACGGTGGCACGCCAGGAAAGGTGAATAGATGAAGGACCTGGGAACTGGACGAAGAGCTGAAGATGAGACAGACGGAGTCAGGACACAGAACATCAGGACAACTGGACATGGAACATCTGGACATCAGGAAAACTGGACATCTGGAACATCAGGAACATGGAACAGGCGACGAGGGAGGTCCAATGAGGGACAAGACAAGGAACATCAAGGCGAAGAAGTTCAGGAACACAAAGAACATGGAACGAAGATCCATCAAGGCACAGAAAGACCACAGAGGACCTGGATCAGGAAGAAGACCACAGACGCTGTGAAGACAGGATCCAAAGGCCCTGAGGAACTGAGGCTGGGCCCTTTTATAGGGCTGATCCGGGCAAACAGTGATGACATTACTGGTGAGGGCTGCAGGGCTTTTCCTGTCGCTGGCCCTTTAAATATTGAGAAGAGGCATGCACCTGCACCTATGAGGAAGCTGGAAGGCAGAAGACATCAGCGGCATCCCTGCCGCGTAGAAGGCCCGAGAGGAAGCGGCTCCCTGCTGCGAACTGGTGGAGACAGGCAGCGGCCAAGACGGCTTCCCTGCCACTCAACCAAGGACCCTAGTGGCGGCTCCAGCCGCAGAGATCAAAGGCGGCTTCGGGCGGCTCAGCCTGCCGCGAGGTACTGGTGACAGCCCCGGCCTCTGGGCCGCGGAGGACGGCATCGGCGACGGCTTCACTAAAGGAAGGAAGGGGACTGCCTGCAGGGCAGCTGCAGGCAGGATCCTAACATAAATGTATCGCATGTCGCGGAAATTACCTATGCAATGCGGGAGCAGAGAAATTACCCTCACCATGCCCCCTTTTTTTATCAATGTGGAAATTACCTATGTGATGCGGGAGCAGAGAAATTAGCATAAACACCCCCTATTTTTTATTGCGGGCGCTATTTCCATTAAATTTAAGCATTTTGATGAATCCATGGGTTAGATGGAATACAGTTATATACAAATAACTGGAAATATTAACTTTTATTTATTACTCTTTAGCAAGTTTTAAGAAGTATGGAACAGCAATAACTGTCAGGATCAACATTTAACAATGTTCTTGTTATATTTCAATCGATGTCTACACATTTAAAAAAATGAAAATAATTAGAATCGGTACTTTACCCCATAAGAGTACTTATCAGATAAGTTGGCCACTTTTCTGTTTGAAAAAAAAACTACTTTACTATCTTTTGTCTCTTTTGTATAGTGCAACTCTCTGTAAGTGTTCTCTTTCTCTCCTTTAATGAGCAGCGGTGCAGGCTTGTCCCGTGCTGCTAACTATAATGGAAGAAGAGGCACGCACCGGCTACGTCCTGGTGGGGGGGGGGGGGGGGGTGTTAGGGGGGAAGTGGAAGCTGAAAAGGGTGGGAGCCAATAGCAAGCTACCAGTGATTTGAAATTGCGGTGTTGCTATTGGCTGGCTGCAGGCAACAGACAGGGCTCAGCATTGCCGGCAGACAATCGTGGTGGAGGGAGGTGAGATCAGAAAAGGGTTTTGCCGCCGCATTTCACACTGAGTTTAAAATTTAAAAAAAAAAAAAAAAATATATATATATATATATATATATATAGCATTTCCCGGAGTCTCGTTATGCCGGTGCGCAGTCGGGGAGTTAAAAAAAAAAAAAGAAATAATTCTCTGTCATCGCTGTGGTTTTCTTTGTGAGTCCTTGTCTGGCTGTGACTAAAATGCAGCGCAGGTGCAGGGAAACGAGAGCCAAACCTGGCGGTCCGGGTCCTGATTGTGAAGGGAATGTGAAGCGGTCTGCCTCGGCTGAGGCCCCAGGCTTCAGAGGGCCACAGCTGCAGGCAAGTCTGGCGTTGCCACCTGCTCCTTCCCTTCACTCCCCGCCTTCCACCCTCCCATTCCGTCTCAGGGAAGAGTGGGCCTGAGGCTAAGCCATCCCCCTCCCCTTCTCAGAATTTCAGCTCAGAGGAATTTGATTCTCCTGACATTTCATTGGATGTTTCAGGGGATCTGTTAATTGCACCATCCTCGGTTAGGAATGCACTGCTGGAGCCCGAGGTCAAAGATTCGCAAAGGTTCAAGAAAGGGGTTTTGAGGGGACAGTCTGGGACCCCGGCTCGTGGTGGGAGGGTACGACAGTCCACTGCACTGAGTCGTCCAAATAGAGGGACTGGAGCACAGGCAAAAAGCAGAAGGGTAAGCTTCCAGGTGCAGAAGGAGAGTCTTGCGCCTGGGAGAGAGTCTCAGTCAGATTAAGGGTTCCTCAGGGGCACTCAGAGAGGTAGGAAAAGGCCGGGGGTCAACAAGGAAGCTGACCTGGTCATCTTATGGGCATATAAAGTTTTGGCAGCAGATCCTCAGCCAAGGGAAGCTGAGCCCAGGTGGGCAGGCATGAGTGCTGCAGTTACAACCCTGAGAGAGAGCTAAATGAAGGTCAGTTAAGGTCGATGCAGGGTAGGCAGTGGGAGGAAATGGGTAGCGTTAGAAGTGCTTAGTTTGGGGAGCCTCAAGACAGGTTTGAGGAGGAGATTGATGATTTCCATGTTTGCCCGGGGAGTTCTATAAATTCAGACTGGAGAAAAGGAGAAAATCCAAGGGACATACAGGGGAAAAGTGCATTTACCACTTCAAGGGGAACAGGTTGGGCAGGGCAGGCAGAGTGTAGATGTTTGGGCAGTTCTGCTGGCTTTTCTGTTGTTCCCACAGAGGCTGAAAGTGGAGCGTATCCAGGCACTTCAAAACAAGAAGCATGGAGGGACAGAGCTTTTTCATGCTCAGAGGTGAGGCAAGAGATGGGACGATGGCTGCCGAGCATTAAGGAACCAGAGGAGCCAGGAGTTTCGTATCTTGGTGGCGAAGCCCAAGAAGTGTAAAAAGAAAAGAAGGAGGAGGGATAGGAAATCCCGTACGGAGTCAGATAGTAGTTCAGAAGAGTCTTCGTCCTCCTTGTCAAGTGAGTCGGAGAGGGAAAAGAGATCAAGTTACAGGGTGGGCCCAATGCAGGACATGAGCCATCCAGCTTTAGTGTTCTTAACAGGGTTGTGGGAGAAAGTGCCCAGGAGGCTGCGACGGCGGATTAGGAAATGCAAATATATTAATATTTTCCAATTGTTGGAAGGTAGGAGAGGAGGGAGGAAGGACAAAAAGAAGAATAAGAAGAAGGACAAGGATAGAGAGACAGGACCTAAGGTTTCCAAAAATATCTTAAATTGGGTTATGGGTTTTTTTGTGTTTGGCCAGAGTTGTAGGCCATTTCGAGCCTCAGCAGTATGGGCCTTTGTTGGCTTATGCCAACAGCATCCTGGGGGCTTTTAAGGATTATGAAGGTTGGGCTCACACAGCTCATTTCCACGAAGGGACGCTCACTATCCATTGCAGGACCGGCTTTATGGAACTTCATGCCCACTGATTTACGCCAAAAACTTTGTCCAAAAAAATTTAAGCAAAAACTCAAAACTTGGTTGTTCAAGCAAGCCCACCCTTGATACCCTCATAACCCTACAGCCCTCAATTTCTCACAATCCCCTACTGTACCATGCAAAGCTTTGAACGTTCTGATTTATTTGTAAAATGTAAATTCTCTTGCTTGTTACGTATTATTACTTATTCCATTTCATATTTCCTGCGTGTTACCAGTATCTTACATACCGGTATTTCACTTGACATTAGTATCATATACCTACTGATTGTACATAATTTTAAGGCGGTTATTATAATATCCCTTAACACCCCCTATGTATTTACAGCTTCCCCCTCCCCTTTATCTCCCCCTTCCTACCTCCTAACTTCTTTTATTTATTATCTCCCCTCCCCGGTTCAAAATCAATTTTATTGTAAAGCCTTTATGCTGCATTTTTGTTCTTTGGAAACCGATGGGATGTTATTAACGAACTTCGGTATATAAAAACATTAAATAAATTAAAAAATAAATAAACTATGATGAGCGGCTTAGGGATAAAATGGAGGGTAATAGGCACATGTCCTGGGGAACGCAATATATTAATCTATGGCTTACCCAGATGACAAACAAGGGTGCCAGTGGGCCAAAAGTTGTAGGTAGTGGAGGAGGGATGAGTAGTTCAGGCGGAGGTGTGAGTTCCTTTCGGAGCCTGGGAAGCGTGGCGAAAGGGGGGCAGCAGCTAAGCCAGCAGGGAGCGGAGGAGATGTGCGCTGGTGATTTAATAAAGCCACTTGTTTATTTCCGGACTGTAAGTTCCGGCATGTCTGCACAGTTTGTAGTGGAGCGCAACCAGCAACCAAATGTGCAGTGAGTCTTAGCGTTACCCCGAGCAGAGGAGGTAAGCAATGAGGTGCGGTTTGCAAAGGCTTTTTCTCCAATAGTTTTAGAAGAATTGAGGAAAGGATTAAAAGCCTATCCAGTTAGAAAAGCAGCATCATTATTAGCGAACCGTTTCAAATTTGGGTTTTTCAAACCTTATAGGGGTCCAGGGGTAGGGGGCAAAATGAAAAACTCTAGGTCAGTAGCACCGAAAAACAACTCGCTTGTTAGCAAGCTCCTCACCCCAAATAGCCAGCACCGCCACTATGGGAAATAATTCCAGAAATGTTATGTTCGTTGTGATACCCTTTACTACCCAATCTTCCGGCCATGGCTCAGCACACCATTTACCTTGAAAATACACCCCAAAGCCTGATGACCTCGCCGCATCAGAAAACAATTCCGATTCCTGATTTGTTACTTCCTTATCTGGTATTATGCACACCCCATTAAACTCTTCCAAAAAAGCTTCCCACACTTTCAATTCAAATAAAATTAATTACCAAAAATCTGTGAGAAGACGTATGTCTTAATAGGCCTGACTGAATTTGGCAAAGTCCTTTCCAATGCACAGACTAAGAGGGAGGGAACTCCAGAGACCAGGAGTGAGGTATGAGAAACTCATCTCTCGTGTTACCTCCAATCTAATTTCCTTGGCTGAAGGAAGAGTTCTCATCCCAGGCCTTTGAGATGTGGAGTAAAGCGGGCATTCTACCGATGGGTCAGTTGTTTCTCAATGGTTCATTCCTATGTTTTAGGAAATGAATAAGAAAATGGTTAAATGTTCTTCGTTTCACTTAAATAAGGGGGTAACTTTCAAAGGGACTTCTGCACATAAAACTGTTTTACACTCAGCATAGACCTTTTACTAAACTGCCCGCTCAATATGGGCTGGATTTTAAAAAGATTATGCGCGTAAATCCGGAGGATTCATGCGCACAACTGGTCTTACGCACACCGGGCCTATTTTAAAAAGGCTTGGCGATGCGCGTAAAGCCCGGGACGCGTGTAAGTCCCAGGGCTTGCAAAAAGAGCAAGGAGGGGGCGAGGCGTGGGCTGTCCTGGGTCAGGGGTGGAGCCAGAGGCTCCAGGCACAGCAGCCATTTGCCGCGGTGCTTGGGATCATGTGCTGGCATTTGGCTGGCGCACGCAACTTACTTCAGCCCCAGGGCTGAAGTAAGTTTAGAAACAAAAAAAGAAGACCAAAAAGGTAGGGGGGGGAAAGGGCGGGGGAGGAAGGGGAAGGGAAGGGAAGGTGGGATGCGGGGGTAGGGATGTTCCCTCCGAGGCCATTCTGATTTCAGAGGGAACATCAGGGGTCGGCGCATGCAAGGGGTACACAATTGCGCTGCCTTCCCCCGTTCCCTCCCAGGCAGCTCTGAAATCGGATTTATGCACGTAGGAAGGGGGGTGGGGGGTGTGGTTACACGCGCTGAGCCTATTTTAAAAAGGCTTGGAGATGCGCATAAAGCCACGGGATGCGTGAAAGTCCCGGGGCTTTACTAAAGGGGTGGTCTGGGGGCCGGGCGAGGGTGGGGCCAGAGGCCTCCGACCACAATGGATATTGCCGCTGTGTCGTAGGATCGCGTGCCAGCAGGCTGCTGGCAGGCACAAAAGGTAAGATAAAAGTCAGGGGAGTTTACAGTAGGGCTGGGGGGGAAAGGTTAGGGAAAAGAGTGGGAAGGTCAGGCTAGGGGGAAGGGAAAGGGAAAGGGGGAAGGCAGCGTGGCTCGTCGCGCAAGGTCAGGGGCGGATTGGCCTATTGGGGGGGATCGGGCATCCCCCGGTGGGCCGGTCGCTCCAGTCACGTGGTCTGCCGTGCGCGGCCGTGACGGAACCATGCTCGGCAGACCACGTGATGCATCCTGGACCGGCCTGGGTGGCGAATCCCCGGGCCGGTCTTCCTCGGGAATCTGCCACTGCACAAGGTGCACAATTGTGCACCCCCTTGCGCGCGCCAAGCCCCTATTTTATAACATGCGCGTGCCTGCGCGCACCTGTTATAAAATCACATGTCCATGTGTGCGCGCTGGGTAGTGAGCACGCATGGACGCGCTCGCACAGCTTTTAAAATCTACCCCTTTGTGCGCAACAAATAGCAGATGTAACTTGTGCTAGATACATTTTGTGAAGTAATTTTCAAAGTTGCCATGTGAATAAATCCACTTTGGAAACTGGTGCAACCTAAGTGCAATTTTGACAATTTTTTTTACCCTTCCCAAGACTTAGTGGTTGATTTACAAAAAGCCTCTATAAGGCCAAGATAACCAGGTCATTTTAATTGGGTATTTCTAGGCAGATTTTCAGCTGAAAATTCTGCTAAATCTAGCTGGTACAAATGTGTGGCTGGGTTGATGCATCAAGTCTCAGTAGTGCTCTACACATATTAAACAGCGTATATTATGCAATATACTCTATATATCATGCAATAGAGCACTATCACTGCAATATCATGCGATATTTGCAAAAATATGCATGGCCCTGCCCATCTTCCCCTCTCCTATTACAATGACCTGCTATGCATGCAATTGTCATGCATGAATAATGCAAATGCATGCAAAGAAGGTCATTGATAAGCAAGTTCATGTTAATATATTATTGTGACCAAAAGAGAAAATGTTCAGCCGTGATATAGCAACAACACCTATTCAAAAATCAATAAATGTAACGTTAGAGCTCTGGGACCCTATCACAGGTCCTGAGGCTGCCATGTTATATTTAAAGAGCCTTGCAAATGCTAATAAGTGCCATGGCAAAAAGTAACAGTTGACATGGGCAAGGTCAGACTGGCCACCAATTTGTAAAATGCTGTTGACCAAGTTGGATGCTGGGGCACCCCAGGCCCCATCGTGAGACTTTCTTGTTATTTTAAAGGTTCAAGGAGTGTGGGAGGGGAGGGTCAGGGGATGTGCCTGGGGGGCATCATGAACCCCAATCATGTTTTTAGATACATTTGAGAGGGAGGAGGAGGGAGGGGGCGTCCCTTTGATTTTTGCTGATGGCTTTTGGGAGAGAGGTGCCTGGAGGGTTCACTATACTCCAACAAGTTAATTTTATTATTGGGGTAGGGGTATCACCCTGCAACCCAAATGCATTTTCACCCAAATTTTTTAAGCCCGGCACGTGTAAAATCCAGGAAATATGCTCGCGGCCGGCCTTGCGCGCACCAAGCGTATTTTAGAAAAGGCCTATCCATGTGAGTATCTCCTGGTATGCGCAAGAGTGCTGGGCTATTGAAAAGGGGCAGGCTGGAGGGGAGGGGAGGGGTGGGATGGGGCTGGCCGGGACAACGCCATTAGATGCTGTCCTGGGGAAGTGCACGTCGGTAGCCAGTGGGCGCGCAGAAGTTACTTCTGCTCCGAAGGAGCTGTAAGTAAGAAAATAAAAAAAATGCACGTAAGCTAGGTAAGGGTTAGGGGTCGAAGAGGAAAAGGGGAAAAGGGAGGCAGAGTAGGAAGAGGTATAGGGAAGTCCTTAATTGGAGCGGACTGGTATGGAACTGGGAAAACCCTACATGCGTCGCCACACATATTTTTGTAAAATCCCCCCTGTTGTGTGTGTGTGTGTGTGTGTGTGTGTGTGTTGCCACCCGCCAGCACATACGTGCGCTGATATTAAAACTGGCAGCGCAAGTGTGCACGGGAATCGTATTTTATAACATGCGCACTGGGAACCTCGCACACATGGTTGCGGGCGCACAGGTTTTAAAATAGACCCCTTTATTTTTACCTTTGGGGGTATGGGGGTGTCTGTTGCCTCGCTTGAATGGGAAACTTTTTTTTTTTACTTTAAGGCAGGGGTCGGGAACCCATGGCTCGCGAGCCAGATATGGCTCTTTTGAGGGCTGCATCTGTCTCGCAGACAGTCGCCACACTTTCCCGCTGACCCAGCTGCTCCCCGGTCCTCCTCGCCCGGGCTTAAAATGCTGTCAGCCCGGGCGGAACGCGGCAGGACAGCTGGAGTCAGCGGCACCGACGTGCTCTCTTCTTCCCGCCCCCCGGAAGAGGAAGTGGAGAGTATCGGGTGCCTGCGCAGCAAGAAGAGGCCACGCTAGTGCGCTCGGCATCGGCCCAAAGAAAAGAAGACTGCAGCGCGGGGTGGGGGAGAGAGAGAGTGAATGAGCGAGCAAACACAGCTTGCTTGCTTATTCACTCTCTCTCTCCCCCACCCCCACCCCGGGAACTCGCGGCAGCAGCAGCCTCCTCCCAACGCTAACCATTTTCAGCCCTCGCGGAGGCGGAGTCCCATCGGCCGCGGTTGAACCTCTTCATTTTCCTCCGAGCCGCGCTGCAGTCTTCTTTTCTTCGGGCCGATGCCGAGCGCACTAGCGTGGCCTCTTCTTGCCGTGCAGGCATCCGATACTTTCCACTTCCTCTTCCGGGCCGCGGAGGGGCGTGTGTTTGTGTGTGTGTGTGTGTGTGAGATTGCATGTATGTGAATGATTGATTGAGAGCCTGTACATGTGAAAGAGAGTATGTCTGTGATTGAGAGCCTGCCTGTGAGAGAGAGAGAGAGAGAGCATGAATGTAAGTTTACCATTGGGAACCTGTATGTGTAAGTTTGTGATTGAAAACCTGTTTGTGTGAAAGAGTACGTGTGTATGATTGAGATGCTCTGTGTGTGAGAGAAATCAATCATGTGTATGTATGATTAAGAGCCTGTGTGTATAAGTAAGAGAGATATCATGTGTGTCTGTGTGTGATTGAGAGCTGGTTTAGGTGAGAGAGCATGTGAGTATGTGATTGAGAGCCTGTGTTTAAATGAGAGAGAGAGACCATGTGTGTCTGTGATTGAGAGCTGATTTAGGTGAGGGAGCATGTGAGTATGTGATTGAGAGCCTGTGTTTAAATGAGAGAGAGAGACCATGTGTGTCTGTGTGTGATTGAGAGCTGATTTAGGTGAGGGAGCATGTGAGTATGTGATTGAGAGCCTGTGTGTAAATGAGAGAAAGAGAGGACATGTTTGCAAGCATGTGAATGAGAGTCTGTGTGTGAGAAAAAGACAGCATGTATTTATGTGATTGAAAGCCTGTGTGTGTGTGTGTAAGCGTGAAAAGATAGACAGCATGTGTGTAAATGTGTAATTAAGAGCCTATATAAGTGAGAGAGAAAAAACATGTGTATATGTGAGTGACTGAGAGCATGTGTGTATAGGTGTGTCATTGAGAGCCAGTGTGAGAGAGAGCGCTGGTATGTGACTGAGAGAGGAGAAAGCTCCAAGCAAACCACCCCACCTCCTGCTAATTCAGAACAATCTCAGGACACCTGGATATCAAACGTTCCCAGGTATGCAGAGCAAAAGCATTTTTGTATCCTTATTATTTTTCATTACTAGGTCTTTGTGTCTGCTATTTTGAAATATTTTGTTGGTATCTGGAAATGTTTTATATGAGTTTTTAATTATTGGATATTCCACTCATCAGCTGTTTCAAAATATGTTCTTTTTGTTAGTACAGTTTTACTGCTGCTGATTTTATATTTCTTGATTTGTTTTATAAGGATGGGTGATGTTTCTTTTTTCCTTTGTTACACTGCATACAGAGACTCTGGCTTGTTGCAGTTTCCAATTCAGTTTTTTTCTGCATGCTTCTTGTTATGCGTTTTGGTCTCTTTATTCTATGTTAGGTGAGGGACAGCACGTGATTCAGGTGAGGTTTTCTGCTGGCGTGTAGTTTCTGTGTAGGACTCTATAGCAGCCTGACTTGGTCCGTTTTCCTAATAGGAGATGTATTGGTGTCTTAAGGCCTGGTGTAATATTTTCAGAGACTTATTGTACTTTAAAAGTGTGATCTTACATAAAATGCACACATTTACGTGTATTTAGTTTTAAACATATTGTATGGCTCTCATGGAATTACATTTTAAAATATGTGGCGTTTATGGCTCTCTCAGCCAAAAAGGTTCCTGACCCCTGCTTTAAGGAGTCAGGGATACCTCAAATGGAGCTGCAATGTTTTTCATGGGAGGGGCCCCATTATCACCTTGACACCTCCCTCCCCCCCTCTGTGATAGTGGGATCCCTCCTGTAGAAAAAAATAAAATAATTACGACTTAGTGGATCTAGGCCTTAAGACAGTTAATGGTGAAAATCAGCAAAACTAAGTTCTCTGTAAACAAAAAACCCCAACTAGTCAGTATTCCCTCCTCCCTCCTGATCCTGGCTAGCGTTTTTTGAAAAGTGCTTGTGCAACAATCTTCACCCATTCCCTCCTTCCAGGTAACTGACAACTTACAAAAAACTCTCTCTGAGGAGCAATTCCTCCCTCCCTTCATCTCTAAGATCTTGAACCCCATTCCTCCTCTCCACCCCCACAAACTCATCCCAAATAAATTCAAGCCAAGCTCGGCAGAAGAGCAGAGTGTGTCCGCATTCAGCATTGCAGCAGTGTGTGCCTCGGGGAGGGCCAGGAAGGAGGAGGGAGGAGGCAAATCATGGCACAGGAGCTTTTTAAAAAATGTCAGGGTCCAGAGGAAGGTAGCAGAGTGCAAGCAACCAAATTTAGGGCACATTTAGCCCGTTATCACTCGAGATTGTGCCCCGGAAATACCTTCAACTTCCTTGGTTAAATTTGTGTGGTTTCACTGGTCTTAGAATTTGATTTAATCACTTAAGGGGCCAAGTTTTAAACATGGAAGATCTATCTGGCTGAAACCCAATTTTAGCCAAGAAAATCTTCTGAAAATGGATTCTTTAGAGGGTAATTTTCAATAGTGTGCACAAAATGTGCGGCATGAGGCAGAGAGTTTATAAAATACCGCACATCTCTGCCCCAAAAATACGTGTGTGTTTAAGTATGTGCACATTATTTTGATGCAGGGAGTCAAATATTTTCTATATCTATTTTGTAAAAGAAACAACACGGGTAGATTTTAAGACCTGCGCGCACATGTTATAAAATCGGGGGTCGGCGCACACAAGGGGTGCACAATTGTGCACCTTGCGCATGCCGAGCCCGCGCTGAGCCGTGCTGCCTTCCCCCGTTCCCTACCCCTCCACCCCACCTTCCCTTACCCTAATTCCCCCGCCCCCCAGCCCTAAGTTAACCCCATCAAAAAAACTATCCTACCCTGTTGCGCCTGCCGGCCAACTGCCGGCACACGATCTCCCGGCACAGCGGCAAATGGGCACTGTGCCGGAAGCCTCTGACCCCGCCCTCGGACCGCCCCACCCCACCCCCTCCCCACCCCTTTTTGAAAGCCCAGGGACTTAGATGCGTCCCGGAGCTTTATGTGCGTCACCAGGCCTTTTTAAAATAGGCCCGGTGCACGCAAGTCCGGTATTGCGCGTAACGTTCTGAAAATCTTGCCCACATTGTACACACAAATGAAATGTAATGGGTGCGTATTTACTACACTTTAAGCTTAGATGCAGGTGTTTTATAAAGTATGTGCATACTCTGCTTATGAAAATTCATGTTTGCATATTTTTAATCACAGTTCTCGGACACCTTTTCCACTTCACCTACACTTCCACCAGTTTACCTAGGCCCTCTACCACTTCATTCTCTTCCCCCCCCACTGCTTAACCCAGACCTACCTCCCAAAAACTGCAGACAAAAGACAAGTGTGATTTCATTTCTGTGACACAATTACATTAGTAGGGGAGGGTGGAATGGGTAAAGCAGTGAGTGAAATTTATTTATTTATGTTTTATTGTATTGTGTAAATGCTTTGCTGTAAGGTTTCATGGTTATTGTAGCCATTAAAATTCAATAAATGTTTATTTTTAAATTTAAAAAAGGAATAGTGTGTTCTACAGCCTAGACACCATCTAAAATCAGTATCCAATATAAGAGACACATTTATAGAAATAAGAGGATACCCCATCAACGAGGATGCTGACCTTTGATTGGCTGATATTTTCATTGCACAGCATTGCATAAGGCCAGGAAGGGTGTTGGAGGAGTCAGAGATGGACCAGACAGTCTATGGTTTTATTCAGTTATCCTTTTTTGTTCACCTTGCTGGGATCCAGGTTCTCCAGCACTTGAAACGAGTCCACTTCCAGAACCCAGTGGGAGAAGAGCTGTACTTCAACGAGCTTGGGGAGACTTCTTCTGCCTTTGACATCATAAACTGGCAGCTCACCCCTGATGGTGGCAACAGATACCTGACAGTGGGCTTCTATGATCCCCTGGCATCAAAAGACAGCAAGCTGAGCCTAAATAAGAGCCTCATTCAATGGGGAAGGAAATACTCCCAGGTAATATTCTACCCTCCCACCCCCTCCAAAACAAATTATATTTAGGAAGGTAGGAATTTAGAATATAATAGATACAAGAATGGAACATAAAAAGAACAGAATAGAGGGACAGGTCATAATGGAGTAGACTAGAATAAAATAGAATAGAAACAGGAAGAGAGAGAATAGTAAGGGGGCAATTTACAACTAAAGCCCAGTAGCTGAGGGTTTGTTTATTGCACTTTGAATGTAGTTTCCAAGGGGAAGCTGCCCAGATAGTTTCTTTTTATAAATTAGCTATCAGAAAGGATGTGCATTAAAAGCAGCCATGCAACTGCCACTTGTACGGGTGGCGGAGGGGGATAAAACAGTGAGCAGGCTTGGGAAAATGCTGTGTGTGCAGGCTGTTTTATTCCTCCCATCTAGACACAGCCCCCAGGAATGCCTCTTTCTGACTCAATTAAATGTGTGCACTGTGAACCTCACGCATGCTTTATAGACATCCTGAAGACAGTAAGTTTTAGACAGACCAGGTGAAATGGCTCTAAATATCATCCTCCACTAGAACAGAATGAATTTCAGGAAAAGAATAGAATCTCACTATTTTCATGAGAATCTCTTCTCTGTCTTCAGGAATGTATAGGAGAATCGTCAGGCTCTGTAACTCTCTCTTCACCATTAGACAGCACTAATGTTCCCTTCCCTTTCCCCCTCAGGTCCCACGCTCCGTGTGCAGTGAGAGCTGTCTCCCGGGGTACAGGAAAGTTCCACAGGAAGGACGACCTGTCTGCTGTTTCGACTGTACCCCCTGTCCCGAGGGAGAGATCTCCAACCAAACCGGTGAGACCTACCTCAGTGAAGGGAGAGAGAAAAGAGGAGGGGGAAAGACAGGGGCATCAAGGAAACCTTGAAATGCACCTAACCAGTGATGAAAATCAATGTAATGCACTGGAGGTCACCTTTTCTTAACTATCAGGTCTTCACTTTCCTACTGTTAGGATAGAGCTTAATTGATGAAAATAATTATTGTGTTAAATCTTTCTGCCCTTTCCTTTTTGTTTCGCAGTAGTGAAGAGTTAGAGTAGCCTTACTGGTTCTGGAGCATGGGCACCAGCTCTGTTGGGTGCTGTTGGTGCTGCTTATGGGTTTTTCTTATGATACCAGTTTGACCCAATCTTGTTCACGGTCAGAACTAGGAATGTGCAGCTGGGAACCCCCATGCTTCCAGGAGAAACACTGAGGAGCGCATGCAATAAAGTACACTCAGTCTGGTGCATAGGTCCATGTGCAGTTGGACATGCATTTTGGATGCGCTAGCATAACACCAGATGCAATAAGAGGATTAGCACATCCAAAACGCGCATCCAAACAAATACGTAGCCAATAGTGCTCACCACATGTAAGGTCCCAATGCAGAAAATTGCCGGTTGCCCAACACATCCTTTCTAATGTGGCAAATTTAACGCCAGCCTTGGAGCTGGCATTAAGTCATACCATGAGGCAAGGACTCATGAAAAAAACCAAAAATACTGCTTTTGAAACAAAACAAATTTTCTAAAATCCTGCTAAAACATTTCCTCACTTCCTGGATCTTGGCAGGGGGCAAAGGTCAACCAAAATAGGTCCTTTGATTTTAAAGAGTCACAATTCTACAGCCTCACAGAAGCAGGCTTGATATCAAGAATTCAATCATGAATAGCTAATGCCTTTTTATTCAACAAACAAATATTAAACTACATTTAAAATTGGTTATTCATGAAGGGTGAGGAGATACAATACCTCTTAGAGATGCATGCACAACCACGGTTATTTATTTATTTATTTATTATTTATTTAAACATTTTTATATACCGGCATTAGTTTTGGACATCATGCTGGTTTACATCAAAAACTGGTAAAGTTTGGAAATTACATTTTAACAGGGAATTCTTGTGTACCCGATGCTTTTGAGTGCTAGGGATGCCCAACTGTTACCTAGCACGTCCTTTTTAACACGGCAGAGCATTTAAATATAGCATTGGGTGCCCAGGAAAGGTGGATATGCGCGCGTTAAGAAAGCTCAATACGAGCGCCCATTT
Organism: Rhinatrema bivittatum; assembly: GCF_901001135.1. Taxonomy (NCBI): domain Eukaryota; kingdom Metazoa; phylum Chordata; class Amphibia; order Gymnophiona; family Rhinatrematidae; genus Rhinatrema; species Rhinatrema bivittatum. Next base: position 511,172,977 of record NC_042615.1, on the reverse strand, counting down.
TATCGCGTGTCTTATTTTATCGCCTCTTGACGGTGAAGCAGAAATGATTGACCTCCTGTGGCAGTATGCAAGGATTCTTTACTTGAGAAACTGGGATAGAATAATAATAAACATTATATGCGCAGTTATAAGGTTCTGAAAACAGGAACTGTGCTGGTATGACCAAATACAATAGGCAATAGGAAGATGAGGACTCAGACAGGCTATTAGTACTAGGGATGTGAATCGGGCTTCGGACGATTGAAAATATTGTCGATATTTTCAAAATCGTCAGAAACCGGGGGCTCCCCCAAAACGATAGGAAAACCCCACTGGACCACCAGGTACCTGTAAATTTTTTTTTGGGGGGGGGGGTCAGGAAGGTGGGGGAAGCTAAGGGATTAGTTTTAAAGGATCGGGGTGGGTTTTTTGTTTATCGGCTCGGCACTGGATGGCCCACGCTATGGCGCCGGCCATCTAGTGCTCCCTCCATGTGACAGGGGCTGGCCAATGGCACGGATACCCTGTCACATGGTAAGGGCAAAGGCCATCGGCGCCATTTTGATTAGTGGCAGCCGACGGCCCAGGAATGGGAGATCGCTCCCGGGACCCCCACTGGACCACCAGGTACCTGTAAAAAGTTTTGGGGGGGGGGGGGGGGTCGGGAGGGTGGGGGAAGCTAAGGGACTAGTTTTAAAGGATTGGAGTGGGTTTTTTGTTTATCGACTTGGGCGCAGCCGATAAACAAAACTGCGATCGGGCCCGAGGAAAAAAAAAACCACATGTGAATCGGAACCGGAATCCGAACCGATTCCGGTTCCGATTCACATCTCTAATGGCTAATAATGTGTTATGGACTTTTTCTCCAGGAACTTGTCAAAAACTCTTTTAAATCCCACTTTGCTAGTTGCCTTGATCACATCCTCTGGCAGCAGATTCCACAGCTTGAAAGTGCACTGAGTGAAAAACTACTTTCTACAATTTGTTCTGAATCTGCTGGTTGTTAGTTTCATGGCGTGTACTCTTGTTTTAATGTTATTTGAAAGGGTAAATAACTGACCTTTATTTAACCGTCCAGGAAATAACACGGAAGCCGATCCAAAGTGGCACAATAGCAACCAGGAAACAAAGATCGGTAGAAGCAAAGATTCCCTTATTGATCTAGTAACAGTAGGAGCCTGACTCTGGACAAGTTTTGCTCATTGAGATGAGCTGCCTCAGGGGCTATAATGGTTTTTAATTAAAAACAAATAAAAAAAAATGTATAAATACATTAAAAATACATAAAAAATGACACATATAAATACATAATTCAAATAATAATAATTTAAAAATCATTCTTGCACATCTAAATTGTTATATTATAGTGGATAGAAACATGGTATCAACATTAATAAACTTTCTATATCAAATTCCTTTAAAAATAGAAAAATGTGTTATAAAATGGAAGCTTGTAGATTGTTCCTGCCTACAAGTCTCACCCCCTGCTATGTGTGGAACTTTTGCTATTCTGAGCTGTTTTTGCATATCAGTTCCTATTGCAGTGATGGCAGTTCTCTCCCTGTCCCATATAGAGCTGCCTCGTGGTATCTATTAGGGATGTGCATTCATTTTCAATGAATGTGCAATCCACTATGAATAGGTCCCTGTTCGTTTGATTCGTGGGTCCGCGAAATGCATGGTGATCCCCCATGAATGAAACATATCATATTAGTTTCATTCTTTTGGCTCGCAATGCTTTCTTAGCAGCCATTTGAAATAGGAGAAGGCCATGAGAGCGTATCCATAGCAACAACCAGCCCTTTCCTGTGAGTCATAAGTGGCCTCACAGCCCTGCCACAGAGTGGGTCAGACAGGTTGGCAAGGAGACCAGAATGCCAACGTATCAGAGTGAAGCATTTTTCTATTTCAGCCATTTGCTGCTCTCAGTGGGGCGGATTTTCATACTCCGCGAATAGGCCTACTTTTGTTTGCGCTCCAGGCGCAAACAAAAGTACGCTGGATTTTAGAAGATACGCGCGGAGCCGCGCGTATCTGCTAAAAACCTGGATCGGCGCGCGCAAGGCTATCGATTTTGTATAGCCGGCGCGTGCCGAGCCGCGCAGCCTACATCGTTCCCTCCGAGGCCGCTCCGAAATCGGAGCGGCCTCGGAGGGAACTTCCTTTTGCCCTCCCCTCACCTTCCCCTCCCTTCCCCTACCTAACCCACCCACCCAGCCCTGTCTAAGCCCCCACCTTACCTTTGTCGGGGGATTTACGCCTCCCAGAGGGAGGCGTAAATCCCCGCGCGCCAGCGGGCCTCTTGTGCGCCGGGCCGCGACCTGGGGGCGGGTACGGAGGGCGCGGCCACGCCCCCGGACCGCCCCGGGCCGTAGCCATGCCCCCATACCCGCCCCCAAAACGCTGCCGACATGCCCCGAAAACGCCGCGACGACCGGGACCGCCCCCCGACACGCCCCCGACACGCCCCCCTCGGAGAACCCCGGGACTTACGCGAGTCCCGGAGCTCTGCGCGCGCCAGGAGGCCTATGTAAAATTGGCACACTGGCGCGCAGGGCCCTGCTCGCGTAAATCCGGGCGGATTTACGCGAGCAGGGCTCTTAAAATCCACCCCAGTGCTCTTTGATGCTGTTCCTGCTGTATTTCTAACTTAAGCAAGCATAGCACGCAGTGCGCCACGCAGTGCACTTTCTTCTTGGCTTTTGTCTGAGGAGGTTGCTGCTATTTGAGCTACTCTCTGAGTATCTCAAATCTGTATTCAATTGCTATTGCAATGCTTGCTACTTTGATAGTTTGGTACAATTAATTTCCATTACTGAAAAATATATTTGTTTGTTTTTTCTGCTGTGGCAGCCAGGCTTTTTTTATTGTACTTTTTTTTTTTTTTATTGAACTCAGCCTGTCTCTCTGTCTCTACCACTGAGACAAGCTGCCAGCAGGGCATTTTGCTGCTGATCTTACCCCCATGGGGTAGGTTGCAGGCAGGGTTTGCATGGTGTGGGTGGAGAGATAGTGTGAGAGTTGCAGTGGCTGTCTGAGAGTTGGTATTTTCAAAGAACAAGCAGCAACACTGTAGGAATTGGGATTGCTCAGGCTTCCAGTCTTTTCTCTGGAGTTTCATTTTTTGTGCACACAGAGCAGTGTCAATTGTAGTGTACAGCAAGACACTGCACTGTGTGTCTGTGTGTGTGTGTAGTTTTCCCACACTCACATATATTGGTACAGCGGTGTTCTTTTAATCCAAATCCCCAGTAGGCATCTGGAGTTTTAATTTTTTTTTTATGCACATACAGCAGTCTCAGTTGTAGAGGACAGCAAGGCACTGCACTGTGTGTCTGTATGTGTGTGTGTGTAGTTTTCCACACTCACATATATTGGTACAGACGAGTTCAGTCACCAATAAAGAAATAATTCTTTTAATTGAAATCCCTAGTAGGCAGTGACATTAAATCCATGATGTCAGGGACTGGCAGAGGAGGCACTTCAAAAGGCAGTGCCAGTCCCCCAATAAAGTTAAAAAGGGAGCTGTTCCAAACTAAAATCTATGGAGGGGCAGGCAGTTCCATCCGGAAAAAAATGAAATTTAAAGATAATACACCGCCACCACCTGTTTATGACCCTGTTATTTTGGAGGTGAGGGAAGGTGAGGCTGAGTCATGCAAAACAAAAGAACGAGAACCAAAAGCAGCAGTGCTACAGCAGACTCAAGTTAGCGCTGACAATGCAGCGCAGGCACTGTTTGAATCTGATTCTGATGAAGAATCATCTTGTATAGGATTCTCTTCATCAGAAATGGAAGTCTTCATAGCTGAAGAAGATTTAGGAGGATTAGTTAGTTCTGCCTTAGCCTCCACTTCAGTGGTGGAGGGGAGTCATGAAACTGATGATGATGAGGAGGAGGAAGAGCAGTCAGCGCAGGCACAGAGAATGACTGATGTCCCTGGCTTTGCTTCTCAGGGTGCACCCACTACTTCAACTCCAGTGCCAGCATCCACCCCGAAGGCTATAGAGAAGGGATCACGAAAGAAATCTGTGATCTGGAGCCACTTTAAAGTGAGGGAGGACCTGCGTTTTCCTCAGTGTAGTTACTGTGCCAAGGATATTAGCAGAGGCAAGCAAATGGGACATCTAACTCATTTTGGCATAATGCATCATATGCAGAAGCAACACCCAACACTACTGACATCTGGGGATTGGGGCAGTACCAGTCAGGGGACCCCTTTTTACAGGCAGCGTAAAGTGGTTGAAAAAGAGCAGAGTCATCCCATGCCCTCAGCCCCTTCTAGCAGCCATGTGTCAGAAGCGACAACCTACCATGGAGGAAATGGGATGGTATTCGGTAACGCTATCCCAGGGAAGGAGGCAGGCAGCCTCAAAAGTTGTAACCAGGAGCATCGGGGAAATGATTGCCCTTGATGACCAGCCCTTGCAGGTAGTGGTGAATGTGGGTTTCAAGCTTTTGTTGCAGGTCTTTGTTCCAAATTACAAAGTCCCCTCCAGAACCACATTAAGCAGAAAGGTCATCCCCAGCCTGTACAACCAGTGTCGAAATTGCATCCAAGCACTGCTAGCTAAGGCAGAGGGGAGTGTGCATTTCACCTGTGATATCTGGACCACCAAGAATGCTGCACACTCTTACCTTTCCCTGACAGCACACTGGTGGGATCTGGCTGAGGTAGAGGCAGGCAGCAGCTCTATTAGTGAACAAGTATCAGGGTGGAGATGGGCTTTACTGCACACCCACCTGATTGACAATGCCCATACCTCAGCCAATATTCTAGCATACATCAGATAGATGCTGGCGGGCTGGCAGCTACACCAGAGAGACAGGAATATTCAGGCAAGGTTCTTTGTCACAGACAATGGTGCAAACATGGTAAAGGCAATATCCGACGGGGGTTTTCAGAACATCCAATGTTTTGCACACACTCTGCACCTGGTAGTGAAGTCAGCTCCAGAGTTTGAGTCCAAGCACCAAGAGAATGAATACCTGAATACGTTAATACACAAGTGCAGGAACATAGCAACACACTTCCACAGAAGTGTGAAGGCGGGGCAGGTTCTCCGTGAAAAGCAGACTGATTTGAGGATGCCTCACAAGCATCTCATTCAAGACATTGGCACCAGGTGGAATTCCACCTATATGATGCTGCAGAGGTTAGTGGAGCAGCAGACAGCCCTTCAAGACCTTTCTCTGGAAATGGAGATAGGTGTGCATAGTCCCCTAGGACATCACGATTGGTTAGTCATGAGTCAGCTGGTAAAAATCCTTTAGCCCTTCAAGGATGCCACGTAGGAGCTGAGTTCCAAAAGTGCCACCTTAGCTGATATCAACCCTATAGTTAATTTTCTGGAGAAAAATGTGGAGGGCTTTAAACAGGAAGAGGGAATGACAGAAGAGGTGCTGTGTTGTCTGGACTTGTTGCAGAAGCAGGTGCTAGAGAGATTAAGACCTTTAACAAAAGACCACAGATACATGCTCACCACAGCCTGTGATCCCCGTGTGAAAGGGAAACTCGCCCTAAAGTCCGATTGTCTCACATTTGTTAAGAACCTGCTGTTCCCTGTACATACCAGGATCAGTCCAGACTGCTGGGTTCTGTCTCCCTTCCAGCAGGTGGAGTCAGAGAAAAAAGTTGAAGGCACCCTCTAATAACCCAGTGTGCCACCTGCAATCCCCCAGTATTTCTCTGACTCCAGCAGGTGAAGGAAAACATTCCCTGCAGTCCTGACCCTTTCTGAAATTGAGTGTTTGTTTCTAATAACAAGAGGTTCCTTACTCCTTAATAATCATTGACTAGATCAGCCTTAGTAAGTACTTAAAAAAAAAGAGGATTTACTTTCCATTAAATAACTTTGGTTAGAGCAGCATAAAGGGCCTTGTGCCCACAAGCCTTACTACCCAGAGGAAATTATTAATACCCGGGTAGGGGGGATTTACTGGTGGGCCGGTCCCTCCCCCCTCCAATTCCAGAGACGCTTCATTCCTCTGAAGGGAGCTATTTCCTGTTACATTCCAGGGAGGTACATTCCCCTGATGCACCGGCTCCATTTTTTGTAAAATAAATAAATAAATAAATAAATAAATTTTAAAGCCTGCTCTAAGTACCCGGCGCTCCGGAGGAATTTACTGAATTTTTTTTTCTATTTCTGCCATGCCGCGGGGATCGCGGTGTTCGGCGTGTGGAGAGCCGACAGCACGGCACTCCCGCGAGAGCCTCTGTCACCGTTGCCTCCCCAGGGGCAAAGGGCCTTCCGAACTGCCTGTTTCAGGCAGAAGAGCATCTCTGCCGCATTCGCACGGCTTAGGCAGGGCTCAGACGGCTCCTCTCCATCGGCCTGCCCCGTCCCCGCTAAGCACGGGAACTGTGGCCATTTTGGAATTCTCGGGCGCCAATGCTGCACAATGTCTGGGAGGAGGGGATCTCCCTCCGCCGCTTCCCCCTCATAGTTTAAACCCCGAACGGCCTTTAAAAGGGGAATCAAAAGCCCTGCCTCCTTCTGCCTTGCCCCCCCCAGGGGGGGGGGCTCTTAAAGAGGCAACATCCTTTCTCATCACAGTTTATTTTGTTGCTGCACAAAGCGTATTTGGAGGCAGAAGCAGATTTGGATTGGCAGCAGGCTCCACCGGCTAAGGTCCCTAGACCTGCGGAAGGGCCTGTAGATCCTGCAGTTCCTATATCCCATCTAGCCCCTGTTCAGGTGGTTCTGCCACCAGCTATTCCCCTGGACCCCGCGCCCCAAGACCCTTCCACGGCAGACCCTGAGGGCGATGATGTTGAAGATTCTGCTCTCGTGGAAGGGGATGACCCACAGGTGCTCCGCTTATTTCGCAGGGAGGAGCTGGACCCTCTATTCCCTCATGTTCTGGAAGAGCTTGATATTCCGGCACCGCAGCCAGTGGCAGATCCTTCCCCAGGGGACCCTGTTCTTGCAGGGCTGAGGGTTCCACCTAAAGCCTTTCCCTTTCACCAGAAGCTTTGGCAGCTGCTTACTCGGGAATGGGACACGCCAGAGGCCACTATGAGGGTTAGTAGGGCCATGGAAAAACTCTATCCGCTTCCGCAGGAGTCCTTGGAGTTGCTGAGGGTCCCTAATGTAGACGCGGCCGTCTCTGCGATTGCTAAGCACACGACCATTCCGGTGACGGGAGGCACTGCTCTGAAGGACCTCCAGGATAGGAAGCTCGAGGTTCTTCTCAAATGGATTTTTGAGGTTTCGGTGCTCGGTGTTCAGGTGGCCGTTTGCAGTAGCCTCATGCAGAGAGCTACCCTTCGGTGGGTGCAACAGTTGCTCACCTCTCAAGATCTCCCCCCAGCAGAGCTGGACCAGGCGAATCGTTTGGAGTTGGCAGTGGCCTACACTGCTGATGCCTTATATGATCTTCTACTTACCTCCTCTCGCACGATGGCCTCTGCAGTTTCTGCTAGGAGGCTTCTTTGGCTCCGCCACTGGGTGGCTGACGCTACGTCAAAGTCGCGGCTGGGTTCCTTCCCATTCAAAGGAAACTTGTTGTTTGGTGATGAGCTGGAACATCTCATTAAGGACTTGGGGGATAATAAGGTTTACAAGCTCCCGGAGGACAAGCCTCGTTCTTCTCGCACATTTGGATCATTCAGGGCTCGTTTTCAGGGTCAAAGCCGTTTCCGGACAGGTAGGGCCCTGTCCTTTGCTCCGAGGCAGACATCCATGAGGTCCCAGGCTTGGGCCCATTCCTTTCACGGGAGACAGCCTCTGCGTGAGGGAGCCTCCCAATCTTTCTCTGCCACCAAGTCTGCCCAATGAAGGTGCGCCGTCCCATTCCTCGGTTCTGGAGATTGGAGGATGTCTCTTTCTGTTTCGCGAGGAATGGGTCAAGAACACCTCGGATCAGTGGGTTCTAAACATCATAGAACAAGGTTACGTGTTGGATTTTTCTCACCCGTTATGGGACCTATTCGTGGTGTCGCCTTGCGGGCCCCAGATAAAGCAACAGTTGATATTCCAGACCTTGGGCTGGTTGAAGGATCTAGGGGCAATTGTGCCGATCCCAATGACCGAACATCGGACTGGACAGTACTCCATCTACTTCATGGTGCCCAAGAAGGAGGGATCCTTCCGTCCGATACTGGACTTAAAGACGGTCAACAGGATGCTTCGGGTGCCCCGTTTTTGCATGGAAACGTTGAGGTCCATCATTGAGGCATTCCACAAAGGTGAATTTTTTGCCTTCTTGGATCTGACCGAGGCTTATCTGCACATAGGAATCCAGGAGCATCATCAGAGATTTCTCCGGTTTATGGTCTTGGGCGAACATTACCAGTTTTGGGCACTCCCTTTCGGTCTAGCGACGGCTCCTCGAATGTTTACCAAGGTGATGGTGGTGGTGGCAGCAGCCCTCAGATGAGAGGGGATTCTGGTTCATCCCTACTTGGACGACTGGTTCATCCAGGCAAAGTTGGAAGCTCTTTGCAAAGTGGCGGTTCAGGCAGTCTTACATCATCTTCGCTCTCTCGATTGGGTAGTCAACTTCGCAAAGAGTCAATTAGTACCTTCCCAGGGATTACAATTCCTGGGCGCCCATTTCGACACGGCTGTGGGCAAGGTTTTTCTCCCACAGGAAAGAATGCTCAAGCTGATGTCTCAGGTGTGCCGCCTTTTGGCCCTCCCTTTGCCCATGGTGTGGGACTATTTGCAAGTTCTTGGTTCTATGGCATCTACTCTTAAGGTGGTTCCCTGGGCGTTTGCACATCTGCGACCATTGCAGAGGGCATTGCTTTCCCACTGCCCCTCATGGAGCCCGCCAGGTCCAGTCTCGAATGGTGGTTAGTTCCCAGTCACTTACAGAAGGGGATGGAACTAGAGAATCCCCAGTGGATAATTGTGACGACGGATTTCAGTCTTTCCAGCTGGGGAGCAGTCTGCCAGTTGCAATCGGCTCAGGGAAAGTGGACACCTCAGCAGTCCAAGTGGTCCATCAATCGCTTGGAGATGAGAGTGGTTCGTCTAGAGTTACACAGTTTTCTCCCACTTGTTCATCGTCGATCGGTGAGAGTTCTCTCTGACAATGCCACAACGGTGGCATACATCAACAGGCAAGGTGGTACAAAGAATCATCTGGTTGCCACAGAGGTGGACAGGTTGATGGTCTGGGCGGAATGCCATCTGGTTCGTTTGGCGGCCTCTCATATAGCCGGAGTAGACAATGTTCAAGCAGACTTTCTCAGTCGCCAGCAGCTAGACCCCGGAGAGTGGGAGCTGTCCGGGGAGGCAATGCAGCTCCTTACTCGTCGGTGGGGGACACCCCAACTGGACCTGGTGGCTACTCGCCTGAATGCGAAGGTGGCTCACTTTTTCAGTCGCCGGAGGGAACACGGGGTGGAAGGGGTAGATGCCGCGGTCCTTCCATGGCCCCGCGATGTGCTACTCTATTTGTTTCCTCCTTGGCCGCTAGTAGTAAAAGTCTTGAGAAGAATAGAGTTCCACAGGGATCCTGTGATTCTCATAGCTCCGGAGTGGCCATGGAGACCGTGGTTCGCAGACCTGATCAACCTAGCGGTCGACGGTCCCTTGCGTCTCGGTCATCTTCCCAATCTGCTTCGGCAGGGTCCAGTATTTTTCGATCAGGCAGCTCGCTTTTGTCTAGCGGCTTGGCTTATGAGAGGTGGCAGTTGAGAAAGAAGGGGTACCCGGATGCGGTTATCTCTACTCTGCTCCGCGCGAGGAAAACCTCTACCTCTCTTAATTATGTTCCGGTATGGAAGGTTTTCGATTCTTGGTGCAGCGAATTGAAAGTGTCTCTGTGCCGAGCCACTATAGTGCACATTTTGGTATTCTTGCAGGAAGATTTAAAGAAGGGACTAGCTTACAGTTCGCTGCGTGTTCAGGTAGCGGCGCTGGGCTGTTTGCAAGGTAATATTGATGGTACATCTCTTGCAGGACATCCAGATGTGGTTCATTTTTTTAAAGGGGCCAAACATTTAAATCTGCCGATTCGAGCACTCTGTCCGTCGTGGAGTTTGAATTTGGTACTTCGTGGGTTCTGCAGCCCTCCTTTTGAGCCTATTAAACGTACTTCCCTGAAGGATTTAACCCTCAAGATGGTATTCCTCGTGGCGATCTGCTCCGTTAGGCGTATATCGGAAATTCAGGCCTTGTCCTGCCGGGAACCGTTCTTGCGCATCTCGGATTCGGGGATTTCGCTGCGGACAGTACCCTCCTTTCTGTCTAAAGTGGTCAACCAGCCTGTGGAGCTGCCGGCGTTTCCAGATTTGGATCGGTCTTCTCCTCAGGCTCAGGAATTGAGGAGGTTAGATGTATGCCAGGTGCTTCTGCAATACTTAGAAGTAACTAATGCTTTTCATCTCTCAGACCATCTTTTTGTCTTATGGAGCGGTCCTAAGAAGGGATGTCAGGCTTCCAAGGCTACCATTGCACGATGGCTGAAGGAGACCATCGCTTCGGCATATATTTGTCATGGCCGGCCAGTACCTGATGGTCTGAAAGCTCGTTCGATTAGGTCTCAGGCGGCATCATGGTCTGAGAACCAATGCATTTCGCAGCAGGAGATCTGTAGAGCAGCGACTTGGGAATCTTAGCACACATTTGCTAAGCATTATCGTTTAGACGTCCGAGCTCCGGAAGTTGATTCCTTTGGCAACAGTATGCTTAGGACTCTCCGGATCCCACCCCATTTAGGGCAGCTTGGGTACATCCCAGCAGTCTGGACTGATCCTGGTACGTACAGGGAAAGGAAAATTGGTTCTTACCTGCTAATTTTCGTTCCTGTAATACCAAGGATCAGTCCAGACGCCCGCCCAGTGATGTAGTTTTCTGGAGAGTCTGCTCCATTGTTTCTTTTTTCTCTCTGCAAAGTTTAGGAGACTATGAAGAATGATGATTTTGGATACTGTTTTATACCAGTGCTCTTTTTCTGTATATAGTTTTTAGCCCTCTTTGCTTGCATTTTTTGTTCTTGATTTAGTCATTGATTGTTCAACTTAAATTTTCTGCTTTGATATTGAATATACTGAGGGATCGCAGGTGGCACACTGGGCTATCAGAGGGTGCCTTCAAGTTTTTTCTCTGACTCCACCTGCTGGAAGGGAGACACAACCCAGCAGTCTGGACTGTTCCTTGGTACTACAGGAACGAAAATTAGCAGGTAAGAACCAATTTTCCTTTAGTAAACGTCCGTGAACAGGAATGCCATAGGTAGAAACAGATTAGTCATGAAGCAGAGGAGAAAACAGCAGGCACTTCAGAGAGTAGTGCAAGCCGAAGCAGGAGCAGCACTCTGTCAGCGATAGCTAGTACTTCCTCCACCACTTCAGTACGCCAAAGCCATGTTGCTCCTAAAAAATCATCTGTTCTGGCACAGGCTAAAGTGAAAGCAGCTGGCAAGAAGGACTCTCAGCCCACCCAAGCAAAGGAGGCACCAGCAGAAATGTCAGTGAAACAATATCTCACAGAGCCCATAGAAGACATGCAGACAGATCCGCTGGCATATTGGGCACACAAGTCCACTGTCTGCCCACACCTATCCAAAGTGGCTCAGCAATATCTGTCATGTCCACCAACTAGCATGCCCAGTGAACGTGTATTTTCAATGACGGGATATCATGAGCCCTCATCGCTCAAGGCTGGCACCAGAGTTGGTGGAAATGCTAGTGTTTTTGAAAATAAACATGCCTTTGCTTGGGATTCCAGATTTTCCCTGTGAATGGCAAGATGAATAAAAGTAATTTAAAGCCTTGTAGCAGCTCCAACTGCCTCATATGCTCCAGATAATATCAGCACATGTACCTGACCTCAACCGCTGTTCCTGCCCATCTAGCCCTTAAGTCACTACAAGGGCCTTACCCCAAACGCTGTGCCTGTCTGTCCACTGTCCAGCCCTTACGTCACTACAAGGGTCTGACCTCAGCTGATGTGCCTGCCCGTCCAGCCCTTACGTCACTACAAGGGCCTGACCCCAAACGCTGTGCCTGTCTGTCCAGCCTTGCGTCACTACAAGGGCCTGACCCCAAATGCTGTGCCTGTCTGTCCACTGGCCAGCCCTTACGTCACTGCAAGGGCCTGACCCCAAACGCTGTGCCTGTCTGTCCAGCCCTTAAGTCACTACAAGGGCCTGACCTCAAACACTGTGCCTGTCTGTCCACTGTCCAGCCCTTATGTGACCACAAGGGCCTGACCTCAACTGATGTGCCTGACCGTCCAGCCCTTACGTCACTACAAGGGCCTGACCCCAAATGCTGTGCCTGTCTGTCCACTGTCCAGCCCTTATGTCACTACAAAGGTGTGACCCCAAATGCTGTGCCTGTCTGTCCAGCTCTTAAGTCACTACAAGGGCCTGACCCCAAACGCTGTGCCTGTCTGTCCACTGTCCAGCCCTTATGTCACTACAAAGGTGTGACCCCAAATGCTGTGCCTGTCTGTCCAGCCCTTACATCACTACAAGGGCCTGATCTCAACTGATGTACCTGCCCATTCAGCCCTTACATCACTACAACGGCCTGACCCCAAACGCTGTGCCTGTCTGTCCACTGTCCAGTCCTTATGTCACTACAAGGGCCTGCCCTCAACTGATGTGCCTGTCTGTCCAGCCCTTTCACCACTACAAGGGCCTGACCCCAAACGCTGTGCCTGTCTGTCCAGCCCTTATGTCACTACAAGGGCCTGACCCCAAACGCTATGCCTGTCTGTCCACTGTCCAGCACTTATGTCAGTACAAGGGCCTGACCTCAACTGATGTGCCTTTCCCGTCCAGCCCTTATGTCACCACAAGGGCCTGACCCCAAATGCTGTGCCTGTCTGTCCAGCCCTTACCATCACTACAATGCCCTAACCCCAAATGCTGTGCCTGTCTGTCCAGCCCTTACGTCACTACAAGGGCCTGATCCCAAACGCTGGGTCTCTCTGAGTTTAGTTCTAGTATCTCTAATTTCAGTTTCATCTATTTGTGCATCACTTCTTTCCAGAATATTCTTTTTCCTGTTTTGCAACATTGGAATGTAAGAACATAGAAAGCTGACTTAAGATGTTTGGAGCTTGCATATTTCTTATCTCATTAGTTTTCATGACCTTCATAATATGGGCCATTTTCCCTAAATCTTTCTTAGGTGCCAACATTAATGTTTCTAGTACTATAGAAAACTGGTGGTGGTTGTACTCTAGTTCATCCTTTGTGTTCCCATAGTTTATAGAGGTACTGTGTAGGGTATAAAGTCAACATAAGTTGATATTGTAGATTTGGACTTAAGTAGCAATTTTCTTATTTCTGAGAGCTCTTCAAGTTCCTTAGTCATCAGCTGAAGTGCATAAGTACAGTTAATAGCTTTTGAGTATTCACAAATAATCTCCAGCTCAGTTCTTGCTTCACAAACGGCAGTCTCTATTGCTCTAAAAGCATCCCCTGTTGAATTATCTTTCACAAATTAAAAAGATGCCATTTTCTTCTGGCAGTGAACCAGTTCAGGAAAAAGTGACATATCAAACCACAATATACCTGCACAAAGGAAAGGGAACTTTCTCTGGGTATCGCCTATCTCAACACCCACTGACCCATGTTGAACCTTTGTTCATATTGAAACCTCCTCCACGTTGCAACACTTTTCGAGTCTCATGCCCCACTCTGGGTGAACCCATTCTAGTGAGCCCTTTCCTGCACAAAGGAAAGGGAATTCTCCCAGGTGTAGCCTATCTCTTAGTACCCACTGACACATATTGAACCGCTGTTCACATGGAAACATTCCCCACTTCACCACACTTTGAAGGCTCGTGCCCCACTCTTGGGGTGAACCCATTTCAGGGAGCCTTTCCTACGCAAAGGAAAGGGAACTCTTCCGGGTGTCGCCTATCTCTTAGTACCCACTGACACATGTTGAACCGCTGTTCCCATGGAAACTTTCTCCACTTCACCACACTTTGAATAATTGGGCCCCACTCTGGGGTGAACCCATTCCAGGGAGTCCTTTCCTGCGCAAAAGAAAGGGAACTCTCCCTGGGTGTCACCTATCTATTAACACCCGCTGACCCATGTTGAACCGCTGTTCACATGGAAACCTCCGCCTCGGCCTTCAAAATTCTCGTTTGTATATCTGCTACGTCCATGAGATTTTAAGAGACCAGTGAGAGCTCACTAGATGCCAACCGAAACACCCCACTCTAGAGGCGAACCCATTCTAGGGAGCCCTTTCCTGCACAAAGGAAAGGGAACTCTCCCCGGGGCTCTTTTTGAATATTTGCTTCTACCACCAAGATTTGCACACACAACAGCTCCACCCCACCCAGGCATAGTTCATCATGTTTCAGGTCTTAGCACGCGTGTTAGACTCCTTGGTCCGTGTTTCAAGACGGGTCGGGTGGTCAGTACGCCCTGGTTGACAGTCGCGCCCTATCAGTCCGGCTTCCACTCATAGAGGCACACACACAGAAACACCGACACAGGCACAGGCACAGGCACAGGCAGTACCGCACACATAGGCACACAAACATAGATACACACACAGGCTCCCAAACACACACACAAGCATGCACACACAAACAGGCTCACACACATACACAGGCAGGCACAGGCAGACACACAAAGGCAGAAACACATACACACAGGCAGAAAGACATGCATACACAAAAACATAGGCACATCCACACCTAGGCAAACACACACAGATATATGCATAGGTAGGTACACATACACACAGACTTACACACAGATAAAGGCATACACACACACACAGAAGCACTGACACAAGCTCCCACATAGGATAAAACACACACACACACACACACACACACACACAGTACATACACAAGTAGACACAGGTACATAGACACAGGCGGACATACACAAGCAGAGACACACATTCACTCAGGTACCCACACACACATGAATAGACACAGGCACACACACAGGTGCATGCATAAGCAGTCACATGCACATGCAGGCAGGACACACACACGTGTGTAGTGCAGTTAGTGTAGCTGGGTTCAAAAAAGGTTTGGATAAGTTCTTGCAAGAGAAGTCCATTACCTGCTATTAATCAATTTTACTTAGGGAATAGCCACTGCTATTAATTGCATCAGTAGCATGGGATCTTCTTAGTGTTTGGGTAATTGCCAGGTTCTTGTGGCCTGGTTTGGCCTCTGTTGGAAACAGGAAGCTGGGCTTGATGGACCCTTGGTCTGACCCAGCATGGCAATTTCTTATGTTCTTATGCAAGAGGCCCCGTCCCCCTTCACCCTGCTCCCCTCTTCTTGGGTTTATCTTTATTCAATTGCTATTGCTAGTTTGCTACAATTAATTTTCTATTGCTGAAAAAGATATTTGTTCTTTTTTGCTGCTGTGCCTGCCAGGCAGCCAGGCTTTTTTTTACTGTACTTTTTTTTTATTGAACTACTTGTTAACTAATGGTCTCGTGCCGGTATTTAGCCTTAGATGGAGTTTACTACCCACTTTCGGCTGCATTTACAAACAACATGACTCGAGAAGACCTGGTCCCGGTGCGCCGGGGGGCCACTGCTACCAGCCTAACGCCATCCGCGGGCTGAGCCTCATGTTGTCTTGCCTCCTTGTCTTTCCCCTATCAATACCACAGAGACCTGACTACCTCAGATCTGCCAGCCTGTCTTGCCCCTATCAAAACCACAGTGACCTGACTGCCTCAGCTCTACCAGCCTGTCTTGCCCCTATCAAAACCACAGGGACCAGACTACCTCAGCTCTGCCAGCTTGTCTTGCCCCTATCATCTTTCTGCCACTCTGCCTTGCTGCCATACACGAGATGACTCACTCAAATCCTTGTGGTGTTCTTGCCATTATCATGGTTCCTCAGTGTGTTGGTGCTAGTCTTTCTGCTGCTTTGTCCCTTTATTGGCACCTTGTGGTTTTTCTGACACTCTTTCTGCTTGCTATGTTCCCCCTTCATTGTGCTGTAGGATGTTGCTGCCACTGTTCTTGCCACTTTGCCTGTCATGTTACCTTCGAGAGTTCATACAACTGTTATTGGTGCTCTCTTTTGTCACTCTCGCTGCTGCTTTGCATCTCTGTTAAAGCACTCTTGCCATTCCTGGTACCCCTTTGCCCCTTTAAAGTACCTTAGGCTATTCATGCCACTTTGGTGCCACTTTGCCACAGTCTAAGTACCTTGGAGCTCTTTTCTTGTTCTGATGATTGCTCCCCAGAAGTTTCATCCAAATTGATAAGAAAACCCCAATTCTGCAGCCAAAAATAGGCTGCAAATACTTCCCCCATTGACTTTAATGGCAAATGAAAACCAAATGAAAATAATAAACAAATTGGGTTTTTTTCTATAAACCAAATGAAATGAATTGGGGTCCCAGCGAAATGAAAAATGAAACGAAACAAATTTTTTTCCTTCTGCACATCCCTAGTACCTATGCTGTAAGCCATGCTTTCTGAGTTAATTGCACTCTTTAGTTCTCAAAATTCCTTTATAGTTAACTTAAATCAGTAGGTTTCTTTCTTCTCTGCAGTCTGCTTGAGTCTTTTGAAGTTTCCCAATATTTCTGTGGATCAGCATAGTTTGGTTGAGAATGTCTTCTCTAGGTCTGCAGTCTTCTGGTTCTGTTCTGGTCCAATCTTGTTGTTCAGAGTCAGAAGCAGGTGCGTGCAGTGGGAATTAGGGATTTCTTTGCAATGATATAGGAAATGCTGATGATATTTCCTATTTTGTTGTATTTTGGGAATTTAAAAAAGCAATAGGAAAAGCCATGAGATTTTGTGTTGTTTTTCCTATAATTTATTTTGTGGGGGAGCCAATAAACAAGTTTAAAATAAAACAAAACTCAAACCCGCCCCAACCTTTCCCATTAACATTGGGACTCGAGACATTCGCTCCGGCAGCTGCATTTCCTCTCTCTCCCCCCCCTTGTAATAAAAACTACTTGACAAGTGTATGGTATTAACAAAGGCCGCAGTTTATTAACCTAACCCGAGCCGCTATCTTACCATGCTTTCAAATAACCATGCCCCCCCTCCACCTCCTTGGCCGCCTCCTCTTCTTCGCTTACCACCGCGGCCCGGTGGTAAGCCAGCGTTCTGCCCCCCCCCCCCCCCCCACTTACCCCGCCACGGCATCAGCGAGGGTAAGCTTTGCGGCCTGAGCATCGGCCCCCCCCCCCCCTTGCTCTTTAGGCCTTCCCGTGTAATGGCCCCAAGTTACACGGGCATTCCTCCCCCCCTCCGAACAGTCCATAACATTATTCCAATACACAATACAGCATATGACTCGGGTTTTCCGCCTCCTACTGCGACAAGCACCAAAATACATTTCAAACTCCCAAACATCCAAGGGAGGGAGGGCGGGAAGCAAAGAACCCTCCGCTTGCTCCGCTGCCTGATTTCCAACTGCCGTTGATCCTGCTCTGACTTCCTTAAGACCCGGCGATGCACCAATGGGAGGACAGCTTTTGAATTTCGCCGCCTCCCATTGGTGCCTGGCCAGATCCCCCCCCCCCCCCCCCAGCTCCCTCCTTTCTCTCTCTCTCTCCGCCCCGCTTCCTCCGTCGCTCTGCTCGCGCCCATGTTACCCTCAACGACCCTGGACTAGCCAGGGTCGTTTCTTTTAACATTGGGACTTGAGACATTCGCTCCGGCAGCTGCATTTCCTCTCTCTCCCCCCCTTGTAATAAAAACTACTTGACAAGTGTATGGTATTAACAAAGGCCGCAGTTTATTAACCTAACCCGAGCCGCTATCTTAACATGCTTTCAAATAACCATGCCCCCCTCCACCTCCTTGGCTGCCTCCTCTTCTTCGCTTACCACCGCGGCCCGGTGGTAAGCCAGCGTTCTCCCCCCCCCCCCCCAACTTACCCCGCCACGGCATCAGCGAGGGTAAGCTTTGCGGCCTGAGCATCGGCCCCCCCCCTTGCTCTTTAGGCCTTCCCGTGTAACGGCCCCAAGTTACACGGGCATTCCTCCCCCCCTCCGAACAGTCCATAACATTATTCCAATACACAATACAGCATATGGCTCGGGTTTTCCGCCACCAACAAAGACCAGTTACGGCCTTTGTCCCCCCACTGCGGCCCTACCCTTTTAACGCATCAGCTGACGAAACCCCTCCTCCAAGGCATTATTGAACAGATCCATTCCCACCTCAGAAAGGTGCACCCCGTCCCCTACAAAGTAACCCTCCAGCAAGTCCCAGGACCACTGATGACGAATCCAAAACCCCCCTTCCCGCACCAACCATTTCCCAATTTGACGATTCAATTTTTTCACACCGTTGCGCCAGATGGGCTCCTCCCGGTGCCTGAGTCGAATAATCACGTCCGACCAACCCACTTTAGTGTCCGGGAATCGATTCATAAGTGAAGCCAAATCCTTACGAATGATTTTGATGAATTCCCGACAGGTCAACCTGCCGATATCGTTACCGCCTAAATGAATAACGATCCATTTGGGGACCCCCCATCTGTCAATATTGCCTTGCAAAATGTCGCACAATTCGTTCCATTTCATCCCCCCTTTTCTGATCCAGCGCACCCGGACTTCAGCACGATTCAAGTTCAAATTCTCTCCAGAAGGCCTCCGCTTAGCCCTTTGGTGGGCTCTCCGGATAAAGGAATGACCCACAATCCAGGCACACTCCGGTCTCGACACCTCCCGATCCCGATCTGCAATACAAACAAACCCGTTACCAACAGCAATGCCATGGCGCACCCCTAACCTGCCGGAAGCGTCACTTCCTCACGTACGCCCTGAAAACCTCCGACTTCCACCGCCCCAACGCTTGTATCCGCTCAGCCGGCCACCCCAGCCCCGCCGCCGTCGTGGCTGCACCAATACGGAACAAATGTGACGTGTACCGCGTCGCATCCCACCCTAGACTCTCCACCACTCTGCGCAGGACCGTCACGAATTGATATCTGGTAAGAGGGGAACCATCCGCATGCACCAAGAAATGACCCCCAACCCCCAGTCTAGCCAGACCGTAAGCCAGCGTCAAGCGCACCGGACACACCCGCTCACTCTCCGCGCGGACTAAAGCAATCCACGCGCCCTTTCCTGTTTGATCCGTTTTTGACCTCCGAATACGGATTGCCACCCTCTCCGCGTAGACGCGCACATCGCCGACCAGCAACCCCTCCTGACCCCCGTCCCTGCTAGCCCGAGCGACCAGCTCCCCAATGCGAAGAGCTCCAAAGAACGCCCAGGAGAACGCTAAACGGAACAACACTAACTCGTGCTCGGAACTACATACCCCCCGCAACCCGTTGGCCAACCCGAGCAAATCGCCGTACCGGATTGGTCTCCGAACATCCTCCCTACGCCCCCCCCCCCTTCCCCACCCGTCTAACAGTTTTTTGACTAGGAAACAACGCGCCAGGTTACCGCGCCCCTCCAGCTTGCAAAAGAACGCGAACCCCGCCAACTGGCTTCGGACGGACGCCAAGGAAAAGCCCGCTCCCTTTGCCCACAGTATGAACTGCACCACTTCAGCCTCCCGCACCCGGCCGCCCCCCCAGCCCAAAGATAACAGAAAATGAGTCACAGCATTGTTCCCAGCTACGTAGGCTCTCCACGTTGCCGGGGCCACAGATCACCGGATCAACTCCCATTGGTCGTCTCCCCGAGGTTCCACAAGTGCTCTGGGACCTGCTCTCCCCGCCGGGCCGCATGAGGCGCCGCCGCCCGAAAGACGTCCCACTTAAAACGAGAGAGAGCATCCGCTATAATGTTCTGAACCCCCGGTACATGCCGAGCTCTTAAATTCACATTCCACTGAAGGCACAACAGGACCATGACCCGCAATAAAGCCGATACCCTGGGACATTTCGCTGCCTGACTGTGGACCACCTGTACCACGCCCAAATTATCGCACCACCAGACTACCCGGTTATTAGCCAAGTCCTCCCCCCAGAGGGTCAGCGCCACAATGATAGGAAACAGTTCCAAGAAAGTTATCTGCCGCACCACGCCCCCTTCGATCCAGGACGCCGGCCAGGGCGCCACACACCACTTGCCCCGAAAGTATAGCCCGCAACCCGCCGCCCCTGCCGCGTCCGTATACAATTCCAGGTCCACGTTGGACACTTCCGGCTCGGGCATCACACAGATCCCGTTGAACAAGTGCAAGAAGGCCTCCCATACTTCTAACTCCTCCCGCACCGGTCGCGATACCCTTATGAAGTGATGCCCCGCCCGGATCCCCGCCGTCCTAGCAGACAGACGACGAATGAACTCCCGCCCCATGGGGATCACCCGACAGGCGAAATTCAAGGAACCAATGAGAGACTGCATCTGACGCAAGGTGACCTTCGCCACCCCTTTAACCTTATGCACCAAGTCCCGCAACTGATCTACCTTCCCCACCGGCAAGCGACACACCATGGCCTCCGAATCCAACTCTATCCCTAGGAAGGTCAACCTGGTGACCGGCCCCTCCGTCTTGTCCTGCGCAATGGGCACGCCAAATCGCTCCGCAGTCCTCAGGAAATCCTGCAACTGCCGTTGACAGTCATCCGAGTCACCCCGCCCCACAAATAAAAAGTCGTCCAGGTAGTGCAGCGAATCCGCGCAAGCCGTATGGGTCTTCGTGGCCCAATGAATAAACGTACTGAACGCCTCGAAGAAGGCGCATGACACCGCGCACCCCATTGGCAAACAACGATCAATGAAGTAACCTCCCTCGAAGTAAAATCCCAACAGCGGGAACGACAAAGGGTGGATCGGGAGCAGCTGAAAGGCGGACTCGATGTCCGCTTTGGCTAGCTGAGCCTCCCTCTCCGCCTTGCGGACCAAGGCCACTGCCTCGTCGAAAGACGCATACTTCACCGTGCACGCAGTCCTAGGGATAAACTCGTTAACGGAGCCCCCCGGTGGATGCGACAAATTCAGAATCAGTCTAAACTTGCCCTCCGCCTTCTTCGGAATCACCGCCAACGGAGACAAGTGCATCGTACGGCTTGTCCTGAAACGGCCCCACCACCCTTCCTAAGTCCAGTTCATCCCGGAGTTTTGCCCTGGCCACATGAGCCAGTTTATACACCGACTTCGAGTTCCGTGCCCTTCCCCCCTGCCCCAGGCCCTGATATGGGATTCGAAATCCCTCCCTAAAACCCTCCCGCAGCAAATCAGCAGCTACCCGATCCGGGTAAACCCGCAGACCCTCCTCCAGCGCCTCCACACAGATAGGGGAGTCCACCTTGCACGCCAACATGTCACTACTTAGCCCCTTTACCAGGCCCCCCTCCCGCTCCTTGAGCGCACTTAATGGCGGAGTGAGCCCCCCCGCAGGTAGCGCAGGCGTGCCGAAATTTGCACTCCGGAAACAAACAATTGAGTTTGTTGAAGCGCCAACAAATGTCCGCCGCCCCCCCCAGCGCTCCTAGCTCCTGTCCCGCCCGCCTGCGCCCCCCCCACCACAAAAGGGCTGCCCCTTCCCACCTCCCACCGGCGCCAAACTCCCCGCCGCGCCGGCCACGCCCCCCGTTAGCCCCTTCTTCGCCCCCCCTGCCACCTTGTTGGTCATCTGCGTCAGCCACAGATGGATATCCTGGGTACCCCAGGACATGAGTTTGCTCCCCGCCATCTTGTCCCGGAACTTCTCATCATAATTGAGCCAAGCCCAACCGTCATAGTCCCGAAACACACCCAGAATGCTGTCCGCGTAGGACAGCAACCCTCCATACTGGGACGGATCGAAGTGGCTGACCACGCTCGCCAACCGTAAGAAACCCCGCATCCAATTTACTACATTCTTGGCGATTCTCGGCTCCGACCCGCTCTCCCGCCTGCGCTTTTTTGCTTTCTTGGATAACCGCTTCCCCCCCCTCCTACCCTCCAACAGCTTAAATATATTGACGAATTTCCTTTTCCTGATCCGCTTCACCAATCGCTTTGGGCCCCCCTCCCACAATTCGGAAAGAGCCGCCGAAGTGGGGCTGCTCGTCTCACACTTGGGACCCTCGCCCAACACCCCCCTCCTGCTCCACACCTCTTCGCTAGAGGGCGACATAGAGGTCGAGGAGCCTGAACTGGAATCCCCCGACGACCCCCGCCTCCTACCCCCCCGGCCCCTGAGCCCGCGCCCCAACCCTAACTTACCCGCCTCCGCGTCCCCTCCAGGGGCGCCCGCCTCCTGCGGTCCTGGAACCTCCACGCACGCTGCCGTCGCCGCACCGCCATCACCGACCCTCGTCCACCTATCCGCCGCCTCTCCCAACACCATGCTCTCCTGCATCCGCCATGCTTCGCAGCTGGATGGGCCCGGGATCTCCTCCTCCTCTCCTGCTGCAACGAAACTCCCCAAGCTGCTGGCCCCGCGTGGGACCTCCGCACCCCTTGCTGGCAACCCGCTCGGGCCCGCGCCGCTGCCCGGGAGCCGCCCTCCCTGCGCTCCCGCGCACCGCACGTCCCCGGGAATGCCTAACGCGCCCGGGAAAAATTGCTCGCCCTGGGGTGTCTCGAAACCCCCAGGCCAGCCCCTGGTGCCCGTGCCTCCACGGCCACCGGCTTCGGTAGGCCCCTGAAGGAAACTATACCCGGCCCGCGCCATGTGGCCCAGAATATCGGCAATGAAGGCCGCTGCATCCACCGGGCCGTTCTCCGGGGGGGGGGGGGGGGAGAGGGTGCCCCGCCAACAGCCGCGGCATGGGGGAAAGGGCCGCCCCTTGCTGTACGGAACGGCGCCGCACCGCACGCGAGGTGCCTCGACTCTTGGGAACGGCCACCGGAGAGCCCCCCCCCCCCCACCCGGATCCCCAGCGCACCATGCTCCCCCGCCGTCCGGTCGAACCCGTGCGCCCACGAGGACGGGCGGGGCCGGGTTCCCCGGCCGCGAAGGCCTGCTCACCCCGCTTCTGTGCCGTCTGCCCGGGATTTGGATGCCGCCTAGGGCGCGCCCCCCCGCCGTGGACAACGCCTCGCTCACAGAGGCCTCCGAGCCCCTCGCCACCACGTGTCCGGGGGCATCCCGCAGACTGAGCGCATCGTCAGCCATCGAACCCCCGAGGAAGGAAGGCCCCGTCGGCGCCAAGGCCTGCCGCGTGTCCGCGGCCACACCCTCCCTGCCCGCACACGCCGGCCACAGACTGAAGTGAGAGCCCGGGCTACAGGGCCGGGAGGGGGGCGGGCTCTCCGGCTCCGCGCCACTCTCTCCCGAGTCAACCTCCCACTGGCACGGCGCCAGGACCGAGGGGGGGGGCGGGCAATGGGCATGCGGAACCCCCGCTCCAGCGCCCGAGTCCAATAAACTCACCTCGGGGGACCGATCGCGCGCCACCTCATCCCCTGCCCGGCTGTCTCCCGGCCCGCCCGCCGGAGGCCGCACACCGGATCTCCCTCGCTGCCGAGACCACTGCTGCCCGGTGGAGCGCCACATCGCGATCGCGCCGCCACCGACCGCAACCCGAAAACCGTACACCCGCACGCGCCGAAGGTGGAACCCAGGCGCGCAGCAAGCAAAGAACCCTCCGCTTGCTCCGCTGCCTGATTTCCAACTGCCGTTGATCCTGCTCTGACTTCCTTAAGACCCGGCGATGCACCAATGGGAAGACAGCTTTTGAATTTCGCCGCGTCCCATTGGTGCCTGGCCGCATCCCCCCCCCCCCCAGCTCCCCCCTTTCCTTCTCTCCGCCCCGCTTCCTCCGTCGCTCTGCTCGCGCCCATGTTACCCTCAACGACCCTGGACTAGCTAGGGTCGTTTCTTTTTATTAAAATATGGAGCCCTGCCCCCACATGCAGACCCCTACGTCCACCCTAGTCCACCCCATCACCCCTTCAGGGCTAAACAAATATCCCTGTTGGTCTAGCGGGGGGAGAGGGGCCAGGAGCAACCTCCTGCTCCTGCACTGGTAGCTGCTATGAATCATAATGGAGCCGACCGCCCTTTCCTCCTACCATGTGAGAGGGGCTGCCCAATGGAACCAGTAGTCCCTCTCAAATGGTAGGGGAAAAAGGCACCCAGTGCTCCCGGGCCCCCTGCAAGATCACAAGGGACTTTTGGTGAGTCCTGGGGGTGCTAGGGAGGGTGAGCTATGGTGAGTGGTTTTGCATGTTGGGGCCTCCATATTTTAATAAATGGGAAGGGTTGGGGTGGGTTTGAACCCTATGGGCTTAGAAGTGTATCTTCCCCTCTTGCTTGGAAACAAAACTTCAGGTCCAGCAAGCTCCCTTTGAAGTTAAAATATGGAAAGGGGCTACGTTTCTAAAGAAAGAAAGTTTTATCCTCTATCTTTACTGATTGAGAAATATACTCCATCATTTACATTTTTGCCAGACAAACTCTCTCCCCTGCCTACTCTTGCTTCACTTTATAATTTAGTCTGTTCTCCTTCTGAGTCTGTATAGTCTGAATGTCATTAATTTTATTTATTTACTTTTTTGCTCTTCCTCTTTGGTGAACCATTCTCTTTCCCTTGTTATCATCATGTGTGCCTCAAATATTTATTCCAATTTCATTACTACTGTTTATGATGTCCATAATACCCTCTGTATCTCTTACAGCCTCCTAGCCCTCATAAGGCTTCCTTAGCATAACTATTAATTTTCTTGAAGTCAGTCATTCTGAAGTCTAGGAAACTTGCTTTGCTTAGTTTGGTTTTGATCCAGTATTTAAGAGTCCAGATATATTCTGTCAGACTCTTAACTTTTCACCTCTTTTATCCATGAATGGATTCTAGAAATCTATAATTTGAAACTGCACTAATTATTGTTTATATTCTTACAGATGCCATTTTGTGCCTCAAGTGTCCAGATGACCATTGGAGCAACCAGAAGCGAGATCGGTGCATCAGGAGAGTGGTGGAGTTCCTTTCTTTCAGTGACACCTTGGGGGTTTGTTTGGGAGCTGCTGCCATTTTCCTCTCAGTGATTGCTGCTTTGCTCCTGGTGATATTCATCCAACACAGACACAGCCCTATTGTGAGGGCCAACAACCGAGGCCTCAGTTACCTCCTCCTAGTCTCCCTCATCTTTTGCTCCCTCTGCTCTCTCATATTTATTGGGAAGCCCATGGAGCTTCGTTGCACTCTGCGCCAGACTGCGTTCGGCCTAGTTTTCTCTTTCTGTGTGGCCTGTATTCTTGCCAAGACCACTGTGGTTGTGGTGGCTTTCAAGGCCAGGTCCCCAGACAGCATGTACCGAAGGTGGTTAGGTTATAGAACCCCAGTCACTATCATCCTAAGCTGTTTGTCAATTCAGGCCATCATCTGCTTCACCTGGGTGTCCATGTATCCCCCTTTCCCAGAGATTAA
The DNA here is from genome assembly GCF_901001135.1 of Rhinatrema bivittatum. Taxonomy (NCBI): domain Eukaryota; kingdom Metazoa; phylum Chordata; class Amphibia; order Gymnophiona; family Rhinatrematidae; genus Rhinatrema; species Rhinatrema bivittatum. The sequence continues at coordinate 511,147,797 of NC_042615.1, read as the reverse complement.
CTGGAAGGACTCACCAGCCAAAATCCTCCTGGAGTGCAATGAGAACTCACGGATCGCCTTCTACTGCATGCTGGGATTCCTGAGCCTGCTGGCTGGCATCAGTTTCCTGGTAGCATTCCAAGCCCGGAAACTTCCAGACCGCTACAATGAATCCAAGTGGATTGCTTTCAGCATGACGGTGTTTCTTAGTGTCTGGACCTCCTTCCTACCAGCCTATCTGAGCACTCGTGGGAAATACATGGTCGCCGTGGAGATATTCGCCATTTTGTCCTCCAGCACTGGTGTCCTTGCCTGCATATTTCTGCCCAAGTGCTACATCATTTTGCTAACATGGGGATCTGAAAATGTGACAACATTTAGTAAGAAACAAACCATAAGCAGGAAGTAAAAATGATAAACCATTTGTATCACCTGAACGGATTTTGAAAAGACAATTTCATACTATATTATTCAAAATAGTTCCAGATTTGTCAGCCTCCATAAATATACTTTCCCAAGAGGCTAAAAACAATAAGCAGTCTCACAGTAATGATAGTGTTACCCCTAGGCAGAAAATCCCAGATACTGCACCTAAAGGTTCACATCTCAGTTTTGGACCCTAATTGCACAGTTTTCTCACACTTAATATACCTCTCTGAGTGTCCAGAATCCCCTGTGGGGGAAGCTCAACATCAAGGCATTATTACATTGTTTACCTCCCAAACTCTCTCCTTCAGTCCCTTTGTCAACAACAGCACTGATGAAGTGGAGGATTAGCCTAGCAGTTAGAGCTGTGGGCTGTAAGCCAGGGTTCACACTGCTGTTCCTTGTGACCTTGGGTAAGACATTTCAGTCTCCATTGCCTCAGGTACAATTTAGATTGTCAGCCCACTGGGATAAGGAAATACCTACAGTATCTCAATATAATCCACTTTAAAGTGCCTGAAAAGTCAGAATATAAATTAAATAAATGAAGATTCAAGATTGCCCCAAACAACTGCACAATTTCCATGCTGGAAACTGGATGGGTTCCAATTTAATTTTACTGATATGATGTAACAGTAAATTGATGGTCCTTAACAGCCTAATTTAAAAACAGTCCAATTAAGCTTCACAAAATGAAAATTTGAAAATTTGAAACCATCCATGTCAGCAAAAAATTCTCCCATTACTCCCAGCCAGTTCTGGGGATAATTTGGCCTTTCACTTTTTCTCATATCACCATTTCATTTCCAATTCTTCCCATTGGCATGGGTAGAAATGTATCCAAATTTACTTCCATTACTAAACACAATCCCGTTCTCATACCTCTCTTGCACTCTTCTCTATTTCTCTTCATAGTTTTCTCTTCAGAGTTTATATACAGTCTGAGCACATCATCTACTTCACAGTTTTCTCTTCAGAATTCCCACATATCCGTAGCACAAGATCTCAAATCATGATTGTCCAGTTCCTCCTCTCTGAGAATGGATAACAGTCCATTCTTGACCTATGACACCTCTTCTTCTCAGATCCTTTCTAGGAAAAAGGCACCTCCCTCTTCAGACAGCCCAAATGTAGAGTCCCCAGGCCCTTGGATCCTCAGAAACATGAAAATAACAAAAGTTCACTGAAAGGGAAAACCAAATAGGTAGAAAGGGTAGGGAATAAACTTCCTCCTCAATCAACTAAAGGTTGCCAACAAACCATGGACAAAATAAAGGGATACGGTACTCTGTCTCCTTACTCATATCAGACTCATTTCAGAGAGAGACCCCAGAGACCTAACCCTAGAAAAATAACAAACATGGAACAGCATACACTATGATGCTCTACTGGAGATTAACTCAGGAAATCCAAGTCAAAAATCCACACAATGTGACTGTGGCAAGAGTGTATATACAGTCTGAGCACATCATCTACTTCTTCCTTATATCTTTCCCCAGTGTTTTCAAATTTTGGAAAACATAATGTGTTATGGTATACCTTGCTTCACAAGCAAGGTATACCATAACACATTTCTATCATGACTGTGCATATTAATCACAATCGGCTCTACATCTGGTATCGGCATTCTAATACGTGGGCTTATACCTCACTTTTAAACAAAAAACTAATCTAGTAATAATCACTATACAGATTGATTAGCCCAACCCTTTACTTTATTTTTATTTAATTTATATCCCACCTATGCCAAGGCCTTAGATGGCATACGATAAAGCATACAAAACATTATCAAAAGACAGTAAATAAGGAAACAGAGAAAACCCTGTACACAGTTCCAATTATACAGGGTCATTCATCAAAATGCATTTTGGCGTTAATGCCATAATGCACGCGATAGTCCCTGTACCACATGGCACGAATGCAAATTTTTGAAAGGATTCAGGAGGGGTTTGGGATTCATGAAAATGAGGGGCTATAGAAAATGCTAATTCCCTGGTGTCTATCAACTGAGCATGCTGCACTGAAGGGATATCTGCGCAGAATGGAGTAGGGATGTGAATCGTTTTTTGATGATTTAAAATATCGTCCGATATATTTTAAATCGTCAAAAATCGTTAGAGGCGATATTTAATAGGAATTCCCCCGATTTATCGTCAAAAATCGAAAATCGGGGGAAGGGGGAGGGGAAGGGGGAGGGCGGGAAAACCGGCACACTAAAACATTCCTAAAACCCACCCCGACCCTTTAAAATAAATCCCCCACCCTCCCGAACCCCCCAAAATGTCTTAAATTACCTGGGGTCCAGTGGGGGGGGGGGGTCCCGTTGTGATCTTCCACTCTCGGGCGTCGGGCGTGTTGATAGAAAATGGCGCCGGCGCTACCTTTGCCCTGGCCATATTGCCAAAACATCTCAGTTTTGGCAATATGGCCAGCGCCATATTGCCGTACAGCAAAATGGCGCCGGCCGTACGGCAACACGATTCAAGTGCAGGAGGTCGTTCCCGGACCCCCGCTGGACTTTTGGCAAGTCTTGTGGGGGTCAGGAGGCCCCCCCAAGCTGGCCAAAAGTCCCTGGGAGTCCAGCGGGGGTCCGGGAGCGATCTCCTATGCTCGTGACGTAGGGGAACAGGAACCAAAATGGCGTCGGTGCTGCTTTGCCCTGTCATACGACAGGGCAAAGGTAGCGCCGGCGCCATTTTCTATCAACGCGCCCGACGCCCGAGAGTGGAAGATCACAACGGGACCCCCCCACTGGACCCCAGGTAATTTAAGACATTTTGGGGGGGGTTTGGGAGGGTGGGGGATTTATTTTAAAGGGTCGGGGTGGGTTTTAGGGATGTTTTAGTGTGCCGGTTTTCCCGCCCTCCCCCGATTTACGATTTACACGATATTTAAAAACACAAAACCGCGACGATCCGATTCCCTCCCCCCCCCAGCCGAAATCGATCGTTAAGACGATCGATCACACGATACACATCTCTAGAATGGAGCGCTCTTGTGGGATTATAAACCCAGAGTGCTACATTAATACAGGAGATAAAAGTTTCTACACTAACTGTGCTGTTTTAAATTTGATTCTCAAATGAATAAGGAGACAGAGGAGATCAGCAAAGACAGGAGTTACTATATGGTCTCTCATGCATTCCTGAGATAAGAAGAGCCACAGCATTCTGCAACAACTGTAAAAACATAAGCACATAGAAAATACCTCTAACCATTCGAATTAGTAGTTTTAGGGCATTCTGTGTGATCCCAACGCTACTATTTTACATTCTAAACGATAGCCCTTCTTGTGCATGCACCCATCTTCAGGGTGTCACCACACAATTTTCCAAGTGAACATTTCCTAAAGTAAGAAACCAAACAACATTTTATGGAAAATGAAATAATATTCTCCCAAGCATTCTTACTGCCTGCTAAGGTGGATCCTCTCACATTCCCAAAAATCAGGATTCTCTCACCATCCTGTAGATTAAAACAAATACAATAATATACACTCTACACATACAATTTCCCACTGTAGCCTGGTGTCGGGGATAAAATAGTGCTTGGTTTGAACCAGGGTCTGCTTTGCTCAGAACCAGTGCATTATGTACAGAGCAATAGACTGGCTCAAGGAGAGCTCGGTTCAGATGGTAGATAGTAGGGATGTGAATCGTGTCCTCGATCGTCTTAACGATCGATTTCGGCTGGGAGGGGGAGGGAATCGTATTGTTGCCGTTTGGGGGGGTAAAATATCGTGAAAAATCGTTAAAAATCGAAAAATCGAAAAATCGAAAAACCGGCACATTAAAACCCCCTAAAACCCACCCCCGACCCTTTAAATTAAATCCCCCACCCTCCCGAACCCCCCCCAAATAACTTAAATAACCTGCGGGTCCAGCGGCGGTCCGGAACGGCAGCGGGTCCGGAACGGGCTCCTGCTCCTGAATCTTGTCGTCTTCAGCCGGCGCCATTTTCCAAAATGGCGCCGAAAAATGGCGGCGGCCATAGACGAAAAAGATTGGACGGCAGGAGGTCCTTCCGGACCCCCGCTGGACTTTTGGCAAGTCTCGTGGGGGTCAGGAGGCCCCCCACAAGCTGGCCAAAAGTTCCTGGAGGTCCAGCGGGGGTCAGGGAGCGATTTCCCGCCGCGAATCGTTTTCGTACGGAAAATGGCGCCGGCAGGAGATCGACTGCAGGAGGTCGTTCAGCGAGGCGCCGGAACCCTCGCTGAATGACCTCCTGCAGTCGATCTCCTGCCGGCGCCATTTTCCGTACGAAAACGATTCGCGGCGGGAAATCGCTCCCTGACCCCCGCTGGACCTCCAGGAACTTTTGGCCAGCTTGTGGGGGGCCTCCTGACCCCCACGAGACTTGCCAAAAGTCCAGCGGGGGTCCGGAAGGACCTCCTGCCGTCCAATCTTTTTCGTCTATGGCCGCCGCCATTTTTCGGCGCCATTTTGGAAAATGGCGCCGGCTGAAGACGACAAGATTCAGGAGCAGGAGCCCGTTCCGGACCGCTGCCGTTCCGGACCGCCGCTGGACCCGCAGGTTATTTAAGTTATTGGGGGGGGGGGGGTTCGGGAGGGTGGGGGATTTAATTTAAAGGGTCGGGGGTGGGTTTTAGGGGGTTTTAGTGTGCCGGCTCACGATTCTAACGATTTATAACGATAAATCGTTAGAATCTGTATTGTATTGTGTTCCATAACGGTTTAAGACGATATTAAAATTATCGGACGATAATCTTAATCGTCCTAAAACGATTCACATCCCTAGTAGATAGCTTGTTGTTTGGCTCCTTCCCTGCGGGTCAAGATTGGTCAAAAAAGATGTGGGATTCTGGATTCAAACAGTGATTTCTTCCTCTGATGTGTATTCGTGTTATACTGTATCATTAAGTCTCAAAGTCCTTTACCTTGTCTGTAAGCAGAAGTCTTGTCTGCAATAATGTTGTGTGCTGTTCTTGAAGACAATCCACTGAAACAAGACTCAGACCAAATGCTTGGACTGGAAATAAGCTTTACCCAATTGTGAACTTTCTGTTAAGTTAACCTGCAGTGCATAGTCAGGAACTGTTTTGTTGTCACAATTTCCAAATAAAGCCACTATTAAAGCATAATTCCTGTGTGAGTGTGCTGCAGGGCCCTTCAAAGCCTGACAACATGCTGGGAACCTCTTACTCTGCCTCCAGGTTTTGCAGCCAGCTGGTCAGAGGAAAAGTGTGCAAACAAATCTTTGAATGTTTTTTTGTCACTGGAAGCTGCAATCTTTGTGTCCTTTTTGTTTTCAGACTCAATGGAATCTAGTCCTGATATGGGGATAACTAGAAAATTAAAAGAATTATAGGTAGTGCTCGGTTAGAGCTAGAATTTTTGTTTCAAGAGTTGTTTTTTTTGTATGTGGGGCTGGAGAAAGAAAGACTTCAGCAGGCTGATGCTATAACATGCTGTCTGGGGACCTAGGCTTTCAAGCCTAGGTCCCCAGACAGCATGTATCGGAAGTGACTATTATCCCGAGCTATTTGTCAATTCAGGCCATCATCTGCTTCACCTGGGTGTCCATGTATCCCCCTTTCCCAGAGATTAACTTGAAGGACTCACCAGCCAAAATCCTCCTGGAGTGCAATGAGAACTCACGGATCGCCTTCTACTGCATGCTGGGATTCCTGAGCCTGCTGGCTGGCATCAGTTTCCTGGTAGCATTCCAAGCCCGGAAACTTCCAGACTACTACAATGAGTCCAAGTGGATTGCTTTCAGCATGACGGTGTTTCTTAGTGTCTGGACCTCCTTCCTACCAGCCTATCTAAGCACTCGTGGGAAATACATGGTCGCCGTGGAGATATTCGCCATTCTGTCCTCCAGCACTGGTGTCCTAGCCTTCATATTTCTGCCCAAGTGCTACATCATTTTGCTAACATGGAGATCTGGCAGTGTGACAACATTTAGTAAGAAACAGGCCTTAAGCAGGAAGTAAATATGATAGACAATTTGTATCACCTGAAGGGATTTTGAAAAAGAAAATTTTCATATTATTATTCAAATTATTTTCAGATTTGGCATTCTCCATAAATCCTCTTTCCCAAGAGGCTGAAAAGAATAAGCAGTCTCAGTAATGATAGTGTTACCCCTGGCTGGGAGAACCTGGATACCGATTCTAAATGTTTACATCTCAGTTTTGGACCCTAATAGCACAGTTCTCACACACTACACCATGCTGACATTCCAGGATCCCCTGCAGGGGAAGCTCAGCTTCAAGACCCTGTTACGTTGTTTACTTCCCAATCTCTCTCTTTCAGTCCCTTTGTCAACAACACTGATGAAGGGCAGGACTAGCCAGAGTTCAAATCCCACTGTTACTCCTTGTAATACTGAGTAAGTCATTTCACCCTGCATTGCCTCGGTACAAATTTGGAGTGGAGATAAAGAAAAATCTCAATATGATCCACTTTGAAGTGTCTGAAAAGGCAGAATATAAATGTGATGGACCCTCCAGTTGCATCACATGTAGGACATGATTCAGCCCTTTGTTCAGCTAGAGATCAATGGAAAGAATAGGTTAGAGTGAAGGGAGGATCCATTCAAATACAGCCCTTCCTTCTGCGGGGTCTGGGATGGCCATCCCACTTGAAACAATACCAAACCGAGCCCTTGATAGAGCTTGGGAGGCAGTCCATTTAGGTTAGCACAGAGTGCAGCGGTATCAGGAGTTAATTTTTGTTGTTTTACAGGCCCAGACAGTAAAGGCAGGCTAACCCAGGCTGTTGGCCCTGACCAGGGTTGGGAGGGATTTCCTCTTCTAGTACGCACCCTGTCTGGTTGAGTTCCCTCTGGGTCTAAGTTTAGGGATTTTTGATATTTTTGTTAGGAGCCTCACTGGATATCTGGGCCTGTCTTACATGTAGGGATCAGGGAACCCTGCGTGTGAATCACCCAGGGATAGGGAAGATACACCCCTGAAGTTTTGGTGACCCGCAGTGAGGAGGGGACTCCGCTGTTAGTTTCTGTTCCTTTTTGAGGAAAGAACACTTTTGTTTGACGATCCAGGAGGAAGGCTTTTGGCTGCCCCTTCCTTCCTGCTTGTTACCAAGAGGGTCCCATACATCAAAGATCCAGAGAGTGTACTAAAGACTGTGCAACATCAAGGAGATCCTGAAGATCTGCTGACCATGAGTAAAGGAAAATAACATCACTGGGGACACCCATCCGGTGTTCACCACCCGGAAGAGAGAAAGAGAGGATTTACTTACTATGCTGTAGATTTTGCTATTTTTAGCAGCTTGGAAGGGATTTTGATCATCCTAAAGACCCTGGCCATCTGGGAGCTCCATTTTAGCTTAATCCAAGAAGAGTGGGTATCTCCCTTGCCCTGATATAAGTGAGTCCTGCACAGATAGAAAGAAGAGGCTGTAAAGGAACTGAAGAGAGATTTCTGTAGTGATGCAGTTTGAGTTTGTGACATTCACCATCAGTGCTTAACAGTAAAGCCTTTTATTTTGGACACTAATCAAATGGCTCCAGAATATTTATTTCTGCACTCACAAAAGAGACCAGCATCCTCCCCAGGGGAAACACAAGGGAATGTGTAAGAAAACCACCCTTTTCACATCAGGACCTGAGAGGACTCTTTTCTTCTCCAAGTCCAGCAGATCCACACCTTGGGAAGTAGAGGAGGTACAAGGGCTAGTCAGGGCTCCTGCTCCGAAGAAGTTTATGGCCTCACCTGTGCTAGATCGGCAACCTGGGGTGGAGGGTTACATAAAATAAATATTTAAATGAAGATTTCTCCAAATAACTTTACAATTACCAAACAGGATGGGTTCCAATTAGTTGTATTGATAGGATGTAAAAGTAAATTGATGGTCCTTTACAGCCTAATTTGAAAAAAAATTCCAATTGATCTTCACAAAATGAAAGTTAGCAACAAATTCTCCCATTACTCCCAGCCAATTTTGTGGGTAATTTGGCCTTTCACTTTTTATCACTCACCATTTCATTTTCAATTCTTCCCATTGGAATGGGTAGAAATTTATCGGAATTTACTTCCATTATTTATTTATTTATTTGTAATTTTTATATACCGAAATTCTTGTAGGGATACAAATCAATCCGGTTTACATGAAACAAGGATGCCAAAGGGCTTTACATGAAACAGTTTAAACTCATTACTAAACACAGTTCCATTCTTCATACCTCTCTTGCACGCTTTTCTACTTCTCTTCACAATCTCTTCACCAATGGGGCACCAGAATTCCCACACATCTGTAGCACAAGATCTCAAATCTTGCTTCTCCAGTTCCTCCTCTCTGAGAATGGATGAGAGTCCATTCTTGACCAATGGCACTCTTTCTTATAAAGATCCTTTCTAGGTAAAAAGGCACTTCCTTCTTCAGACAACCCAAACTTTGAGTCCCTGGGCCCTTGGGTCCTCAGAAACATAAACATGACAAAAGTTCATTCAAAGGGAAACCAAATAAGACGCAGAAAGGATGGGAAAAAAAAATCTTCTTCCTCAATCAATTAAAGGTTTCCAACAAACCATGGACAAAATACAGGGGTAAGGTACTCTGTCTCCTTAATCATACCAGACTCAAGTCAGAGAGAGACCCCAGAGACCTAACCCTAGAAAAATAGTAAACATGGAACAGCATGTACCATGATACTCTATAGGAGGTTAACTCAGGAAATTCAACTCAAAGATTCATGCACTGAGGTGGTGGCAATAGACTTTTATTCAAACAAAATTAAGATGCTAGGAAATAATACTAAGGCTCTATTTCAGTTTGCCAGAAATTTAACATGTGAGACCAAATCCTGTTCTCTTACTTATGATAAAATTTCCGCGGAAGCTTTCTTAAAATATTTCTCTCCTAAAATAGAGAACCTGAGTTTAACCTTCGCTCAGGTTACTCTCTGGTTTCATGATCTTTCTGTTACACGTGCCGGCCGCGGTAGACCCACAGCTCAGCCTCCTCACCTCTCTCAAGTGAATCCAGTGTCTGGTCCCTCATCCCTGGTGGCAGTAAGCCGCTGGCTTCATCCTCGGATCACCCCTGGTGCCTCTGGCTCAGCTACAGATCCTTGTGCTCGTGTCAGGCCTCTCTGCGTGGCCCACGGAGAGATGCCACCACTCAGTGCCATGCCCCTCCCTAGGCGCACGCGTGCATCACTGTGTCTTAAGTAGGGCCCACGGTGGAAACTGAGCCGTGGCCCTGGTTGATGACATCAGCGGAGCTCTGGTGCTTAAGACCAGGCTCCGCTCCCTAGGATTGCCTTTGCATCAGGTCTCCTCGCTGGTCATTGCTTGACTATGACTATTGCTATGACTTTCTCCTTGTCCAGAGAGGAGTTCTGGGGGTCCAACAACTTGAAGGAAACTTAGGAGGAAGGGTTTCTTTTTGCAGGTGTTTTGAAGCAGATTGATCTGTCTGAAGGGAAGGGCATCTCCCTGCAACCCAAAGGACTGTATCAAAGGATTTTGCTTTTGCACAAGCAATTTGTCTCTTGCCCAGCTGATAAATTGTTGGGTTAAGAAGAGAATGCATTTAATCAGCTGCACTCACAGAGGAATCAAGGTTCTACATCTAGTAATGAAGGTCAATTACCTGAAGTAACTATAAAGACTATTGTGCCTCTTGCTGCTCCAGTACGCTTTTCTGGGGAGATTCAGATAACTAGAGGCTTCTTAAACCAGTGTTGTATGCATTTTGCATTACAACCCTCTCATTTCCCCACAGCCTACGCTAAGACTACTTATATTCTATCCTACCTGGATGGAAGGGCTTTGACTTGGGCTTCCTCGCTGTGGGAACACAAAGACCTCATACTTCAGGATATTGACGGAATTATGGACTTGTTTAAATCTGTTTTTGATTATCCTGCCCGGTACACTGTTGCTGGTTCTGCATTGGTGGACCTGAAGCAAGGCAACCGACCACTGGTTGATTTCGCTATAGAGTTCAAGACTCTTGCGGCTGAATTATATTGGGACCCTAGATGCCTGAAAACTCTCTTCTTCAAAGGTTTGGATTCCCGCTTGAAGGACGAGCTGGCTGCTCATGAAACACCTGACTTGCTGGATGAGCTAGTGGCCTTAGCTACTAGAATTGATCACCGGCTTCTTCATAAAGTGCAAGAACTCAAGCCTTTTAAAAGACCTGTTAAGTAGGAAGTTCGTGCTAAACCTGCACTCAGGATGGTTCCTTTGACTCCTATTGCCAGTGGGGTAGAACCGATGCAACTTGGTCGCAGTCACCTGACATCCAAAGAGAGAAGACTTCGGAAGAGGAATGGATTGTGCATGAAATGTGGACAAGCTGGTCATGCGGTCCAAACATGCCCGATAAGTCCGGGAAAAGGATGGGCCTAAGTCCTGCGGGAGGACTCTTCTTAGGCCTCACTATGCCCTCTGCTCCACTCTCTCTGCCTGTCTCTCTGATCTGCGGACCTCTGGAATTTCAGACTCTTGCCCTGGTGGACTCAGGGGCAGGAGGTAATTTTATTCTTCAACGACTAGTGGAACATTTGAGGATTCTCCTCACCACTCTGAAGACTCCACTGCTCTTATCATCCATACACCGGGCAGCCTTTACCGGGTGATGTTACCTGTTGTAACGAACCGGAATCCCTCCGCACTGGAGCTCTCCATACTGAATTAATTTCCTTCTTTGTTTAGGAGAAGGCCGTTCTGGGGTTACCCTGGTTGCAACTACATATGCTGCAATTTAATTGGGCCACGTTGGAACTCTCCCGTTGGGGCCCAGAATGCCATGGCAAATGCCTAAAGGAGGTCACTCCTATTCTCTGTATGCCTACAACTCCAGTGATGCCAGGACTGCCGCCTCAGTATGCATCATTTTATGATGTTTTCTCCAAAGAAGCTGCTGACATCCTTCCGCCACATAGATCTTATGACTGCACCATAAGACTGAAACCTAATGTTGAACCTCCTAAAGGACATGTCTACCCATTGTCGGTGGTGGAGAACAAAGCCATGTCTGAGTACATTGAGGAAAATTTGCAAAAAGGTTTCATTAGACCATCTAAGTCTCCTGCGGGCGCAGGCTTCTTCTTCGTGGGGAATAAGTACGGCACACTGCATCCTTGTATTGACTATCGAGGTCTGAACGAGATCACGATTAAAGACCAATACCCATTACCTCTGATCTCTGGGCTTTTTGATCGACTTCAAGGAGCCAAGATATTCTCAAAATGTGACCTAAAGGGAGCCTATAACTTGGTTCACATTCGCGAAGGCGACAAGTGGAAAACAGCTTTTAATACTCAAGACAGCCATTTTGAATATTTGATGATGCCGTTCGGCCTTTGCAACGCCCCCGCCGTATTTCAGAACATGATGAACGACATTCTATGGGACCTTCTGTACAAATGTGTCGTTGTCTACCTAGATGACATCGTGATCTTTTCACAAGATATGTCTACTTATTTAGCAGATGTCAAACAAGTATTACTGAGACTTCGAGAACACCACCTCTACGCCAAATTGTCGAAATTCGGGTTTCACAAAGAATCTGTGCCTTTTCTTGGCTATATTGTATCGAAACAAGGCTTCCAGATGGATCCACAAAAATTAGAGAGTATTAAGAATTGGTCTCAACCTGAGACGATTTTGGGGGTTTACAAACTTCTATAGAAGCTTCATAAATAACTATTCTTTGGCAGTGCCCTTAACTGCTATGACACAGAAAGGGGCTAATGCTTCAAAGTGGTCTGCGGAGGCAATTTCCGCGTTTGAGAAATTAAAGACTGCCTTTTCCACAGAGCCATGTCTGCGTCACCTGGACCCCAACAGACCCTTCATCGTGGAGGTTGACATTTCAGATGTTGGAGTAGGGGCCGTGTTGAGCCAAACTGGAGATTCTAAAGCCTAACATCCCTGCTCCTTTTTCTCGCGGCGCTTTTCTCCTGCAGAGAAGAACTATGGGATCAGAGATAAAGAGCTCCTAGCCATTAAGATGGCATTCGAGGAATGGCAGCCTTGGCTCAAAGGCATCCAACATCAAATTACTTTATTCTCAGACCACAAGAATCTAGAATATCTCCGTCGTGCGCAATGTCTTAACCACAGACAAGCCAGATGGTCCTTGTTTTTTTAATTGCTTTGACTTCATGCTCAAATACCATCCCGGAGACAAGAATACCAGAGCTTATGCCCTGTCTTGCATTTTCCTCTCTGAGGATGTTCCTGAAGAACCTCAGTATATCATCAACCCGAAAAAAGTCATCTTGGCGGCTACCCATTCTGTGCCTGCCAGTAAAACGATTGTACCCAAGCACCTCAGAAAGAAACTACTACATTCGGCTAATGATTCCAAGCTGGCTGGCCATCCCGGTCAACGCCGTACCCTATCAAGGAAGACACCTACTCCTATGTAGCGTCATGCTTCAACTGTGCTAAACATAAGCCTACTTCTGGTCAGCCTTGGGGATTGCTGCAACCGCTGCCAGTTCCAGAGGAGCCATGGACTCACATCGCTACATACTTTGTAGTTGTTCTGCCTCTTTCTGGAGGAATGAATACTATCTGGGCGACGGTTGGCTATTTCAGTAAGATGGCCCATTTCGTGGTGCTGCCTGGATTACCCTCAGCCTTGGAGCTTGCTAAGCTCTTCATCATACACATCTTTCACCTACATAGCCTACCGAAGCACATTGTCTCTGATAGAGGATCTCAATTCATGGCAAAATTCTGGAAGGCTTTGTGCAAGCTATTTGACATCTCTCTGGATTATACATCTGCCTATCATCCTCAATCTAATGGCCAAACTGAGAGGATGAATAGGACCCTAAAACAGTTCATTCGTGCCTATGTGAGTTGCCATCAGATTAACTGGGCCGAACCTTTGCCATGGGCAGAATTCGCCATTAACTCATATCCAGCGTCATCCACTGGATTAACACCATTCGAAGTGGTTTATGGACTACCTTCACCGCCACTTCCTTTGACTCTCTCAGTGTCGCCCCCAGCAGCTCAATCCACTGCTGATGATATCCATCAATTATGGATTCAGACTAAAGACATGCTAATCAAAGCGGGTGAACGAGCAAAGAAATCATACAATGCTCATCACCCTAAAGCACCTGTATTTCAACCTGGTGACAAAGTCTGGCTGTCAGCTAAGCATTTGAGACATAAGTTACCTTGTACTCAATTTGTTCCATGCTACGTTGGACCGTTTCCAATTCTCCGACGTCTTTGCAACATTACATACAGTCTGAAGCTAACACCTGGATTGAAAATCCACAACGAATTCCACGTTTCACTTTTGAAACCACTCATTCTTAGTGAGTTCTCATCCAAGTCTCCAGAACCAACTTCTATTACCACAGAAGAAGACCTTGAATATAAGGTTGAAGCTATTCTGGATGTAAGAAAACATGGCAAAACTTGGGAATACCTTCTGTCTTGGGAAGGTTACGACCCTGAGGAAAATTCTTGGGAGCCGATGGCAAATATCCTGGATAAGGAGATACTTCTTCAGTTTCATCAGATGCATCCACAAAAACCTAAACCTGGTAAAAGGGCCGGAGGCCGCCCTTTGAAGGGGGGTACTGTTGATGTCTGTCGGTCTTCGACGGCTTCGCCCCACCTACCTCTCTCTACTTTCGGCTCCTTCCGCTCACCTTGGATTGACCGCCACGGCGTCTGCTTGCCATTCTCTCCGGCATCCCCGGAGTGGCTTTGGTGCTGCCTCCCGCCATTCTCCTTCAAAGTACCTCTAGGGTGTGCCCACGCACGCCGCCCTCATCTTTAACTCTAGGTTGGCGCAAACCTCACGGGCATCCCCCTGTTCTGACGTCATGACTTCTGGGTATATCTGCCTACAGTATTTGCTAGCTGGTTGAGTTAGCAACAGGAATATTACTAATGGGATTCGCTCTCCATTCCTAAGCTACTCTGCCACTCCAGCGTTATCTGGAAATCTTACTACCCTTCGGGGTCTCTAACGGGGTACCCACGCCTCGGGGACCTCTTTGCTTCTTTCAGGTGCTATCAGGAAACCGGTACTCGCTCCTTGAGGGCCCATGTTCCCTGTATCACTGCCTGCAACCTCTACCCTTCTACTTGGAAGAACTAACTTACAGTTACCATCAGTGAGTACAGAAACCATCTCTTTCCACAGTACTGCTTCACTGGAACCAGGTACTCACTCCTCGAGGGCCTGCTCTCTGCTCTGGTGCCAAACCTCTCGTCTAGTGGAATCTCTGTTACTGCTAAGTGAGTACAACCCTACCAAGTCTCTCTGCTCTAAGGGATCAGATACCCGTTCCTCGAGGGCTTGCTCTCCCTGTCTCGGAGCTTCTCCTATTTCTACATTGGGACTCTGAATGTTATTCTTATTGTGAGCTCATAACTCGCAGTGTCTTTCCACTACAGCACTGCCTTGCAGAGGATCCGCTGTTCCAGCATTCTGTGTGAGACGCGCCCAGCCGGGATCTACAACCACTACTCACTACTGCCACCTCTGGTGATCATTCAAACTGTTTAATAAAAGATTCAAATCTGGGTTTGTGCATCCAGCGTTTAGCCTGACACTGTGGTCCCTCATGGGACTGCCCCCCCCCCCCCGTGGGCAAGGTCAGCTGCCCAGTGTCCAAGGATCCACCCAAACACCATTAACTATAATAGATCCTGACTCTGCCTGTCATCTTCCCTAACTGCTGATCTTCCAGACTCAGTCTTCTACTATTGTGCTGGCCCATACCATCTTCATGATGGATATTCATCTCCACAGAGGCCCGTGCCTAAGTCCAGCTGGCCCTGGAACCCAAGGGCTCAGTCTAAGGGGAACCAGAGCTGGTATTAGTGAAACTCCATTTGGGCCTCTGCATCAGCCAGCAACACCTGCTGCCAGTGGGGTCCTGCAGGATTCCTCCCTGCAGGTTGTGCCAATTCCCCCTCAACCCAAGGATCCACTTCCATAGCATCTATATACCTCTGTCTACCTCAGTTCCTCCAGGTCTGCCACTCTAGCCTCCAGATATCAGATTTGTTCTCTGAGAACCAGGTTCTCTGAGAACCATGAGTTCTTTGCACTGGGTGTACTCATACAACCTTTCACTGGTGGGTAATGATAATAATATATGTGACACTCAATGAAAAAGACTGGAAGGCCCCCTCTTGCTGCTGGACTGCTTCCTTCATCTTTATTATTGTTGAGCTCCTAGTTATGTTTAGGTTGCTATGGGAGAAGGAATGCATACAATTAGCATCCTTTAAATGTATTGGTATATTCACTAATTAATCTGGTAGTGACCTGCAATGGGATAATTAAACTCTTGATAAAGTCTGGGGCAATCCTATGTTATAGATAAAAGGCTGATTGAGTTTTTGTGTGAAAGTACCTCTTGCCTATAAATCAAAGGATGAGCTAGGAGTGGGTGGGAGAAAAAGACACACACACAAACTAAGCTTTTCCTACCTTATGGCTAGATTTTTATAACAACCACACACACACTAAAGAATATACCTCAATAGTTTACCTCTCCCCAAACTTTTTAAGTTCTAAAATTTCCCAAAGCAATACTTACCTGTCCTTTTCAGCCACCAGCAAGGTGATCCTCTTTTTTTTTTCAGGGATCTCATTCACAAAAGGAATGAGTGGAAAACCACATTCAATACCTGGTCCACTACAAATATCTGGTCATACTGTTTGGATTATACAATGCCCCAGTCATATTCCAGAACATTGTTAATGAGATATTTAGAAAACCTCTGCAATCCTATGTCCTTGTGTATTTGGACAATATTCTCATTAATTTTCATTCCCTGGTAAAGCAGTGGGAGCAAGTAAAAGCCATCCTTAAATGCTTAAGGAAAAACCAGCTCTATCCCAAGCTGGAAAAATGCTCCTTTGAGCAATATGAATAACCATTCCTGGGATATATCATCTCGGATAAGGGATTGAAGATGGTCCCAGAAAAAGCCTCTGCTATTCAGGAGTAACCCCAATAGGTAGGACTGAAAGCCCTCCAATGCTTTCTGGACTTTGCAAACTATTACTGAAAATTCAACCTTAATTACTCCACACTGGGAGCATTCCTTACAGACCTGACCAAGAAGGGTTCCTACACCCAGAATCGGCCAGAAGGATTGATCTAAGTGTTCCAGAAACTCAAGTTGACCTTTGTGACCGCATCCTGGCTAAAGCACTTTGATCCCCAAAAAACATTCTTTTTGGAGGTAGACGCCTTATTCATTGCTGTTGGGGCAGTGCTTGCTCAACTTAGTAGCAAGGAGAAAATTATCCCCATGCTTATTTTTCTCAAAAAAATGAAAAGAATGAACCCAATGGGGACTATGAACTTCTCACCAATAAGTTTACCTTTGAAGAACGGATGCAACTCCTTGAAGGGGCCATTCACTCTATTACCATAATCATTAACCTCCAGATCCTTCTGTACCTACAACACGCCAAGACAAGATGGTCCCTTTTCTTTAATTTCTTCATCTTCCAATTGAATACTTAATGGGCAGATGCCCTATCTTACTCTTTTAAAATCTCAGACTCCCAATAGCCTTCTCATCACATCATTGATCCAGACAAGATCCTCATTAGCAGCACAAGTATAGAACCAGCAGGGAATAAAATACTACCCAAGTGCCTCAGGGAGAAGGTGATTCAGTGGGCCCATGACTCGAGGTGGGCAGGTCCCCCAGGTGCCCGTAAGACTCTGGAGCTTCTGTTTCAGCATTATTGGTGGCCTCAACTCCCCAGAGACATACAACACTATGATAAAACCTGTCCAAATTGCACCTCCAACAATTCCTCTCACTCTCGCCTCTAATCGTTAATGGTCTCAGCTAAACCATGCTCCCACATTTACATGGAATTTATTACGGACTTTCTTCCATCTAAGGGCTTCCCCATAGACCACTTTTCTAAGATGGTGCATTTTGTGCTTCTTCCCGGCCTATCCACGACCCCTAAGCTCACGCAACAATTTTTAAAACATATCTGTTGACTGCATAGACTGCCTGAACATATCGTCAGTGACAAAGGAATCCAATACACGTCCAAGTTCTGGAAAAACTTGTATAAGAAGTTTGATCTCACTGTGGATTTCTTCTCTGCTTATCAGCCCCAGTCAAATGAGCAAACTGAGAGGATTAATTCCTTCAGGCTTATGTCAATGATAGGCAGGACAACTGCGCCTCCTTACTACCCTGAGCAGAATTCTGCCATAATAATCTTATAAGTGAATTGGCAGGATCTTCATCATTTCCCAGAGTATATGGGTGACACTGTAAGATTACATTACCAGTACATTTATCTGCACCATGTTCAATTACAGAACAAACCATCCAAAATCTGAGGTTTGCATGAAGACTTGCCAGCTCCTCCTCAAGGCTGTGGAGTCGTATAAAATGGTGCTGACAAGAAGTGCCACCTAGCACCCCAGGTCAAGCCTGGAGATAAAGTCTGGCTCAGCATGAAGAACCTTCAGCTGAAGTCACCCTCAGTGAATTTCTCACCAGTGTTCGCTCACAACCACGCTGTCACAGCTAAGGGCACTGCTGCTCCTTAGGCATGAACACACTAGTTTCTTATAGAACTCACAGTGTGAACTTTACTCCAGCGCACCATGATGATGTGTATTGCCACATTCCAACTTGTGCTCTACCTTCGACTTTCTTGCCTTGTCTTCCTGCTCCATACCTTGCCTTTGAGCCTGAGCCTTGCCTTCCAGTCCCTTGCCATGCCTTTCTTTGATGTGTTGCCCAGCCTGGTCCTGCTCAACTTTCCTCCTTGCCTTCCATCCCTTCTCTCTTTTTTCCTGCTTGATCTCTTGTGGCCAACTTGGACCTCCTGCCTGGAGATCAAGTTTACCTGACTACTGCCTGCCTTGACCCTCTGCCTGGATAACAACATTTCCTGACTGCTGCTTGCCCTGACCCTCTGCCTGGATACCGACCTTGCCTGATTGCCACCTGCCTTACTCAGGCCTCAGAATGCAAAGGCTCAACTCACGAGGTAAGATGTTGGTACAGGTGAAGCCTTACTGTTATACTCTAGCCTGTGGCGTGTCTGCCTCTGCCTGCACAGACCTGGTCTGTGTTCCACAAGCTGAGCAGTACCAACGGCACAGCAGATCAAGGGCTCACCAATCCTGAGTATGACAATTGTTTTGGGACTCACAACACCCCAATTCCTCCCCATGGCCAGCAAGTTGGTGGCAGCTAGGTACTGTCTAGTCGGTATATATTCTTATTGTGTAGATAGGAATAACAGGCAGAATGAATGGACCAAGGGGGTCTTATTCTACTGCCATTTACTATATTACTATGTTACCATGTAACAATGAAAATACTCCTTAAATTATAATAAAAAAGAATATATGAGTCTAATAAGAAAATGTTATCCAGATAAAAATGACACATCATTCACTATTCTTTTTTTCAGGTTTCTCTGGTTTTTTTTTCTTTTTGTCCAGAATTGCTTACAACCTTGTCCTGAAAGTTGATTTTTAATTCCTGGAGACTCTCGGAAAAGTCTGGAGGGATAGCAACTCCATTGGGTCCTTAACTGAAACTCCCACAATGTTATCTCCCCTAATAACAGTGTTTCAAACACTTCAATTTTCATAGCCCATTATTAAAATAATTCTATTCTGTAGCTGGTGATTATCCCATCAGCAGTATACTTCTCACAGGACATAGCTAATTATACAGCCTGTGTCACATCTTCCCAAATTTAAAGATAGACCTTGAAATCCACCCCCCTCCCCCAGCGAGCCCTCAACAATCATAGGTTAGGACCTATAAAAAGGCTGCTTTACAGGATAGAAACAGATTGCAAGAAGACATGTCCTCTTTAGCTTCTAAGGAGAGTGCAGTCTGGGATGTCCAACAAATTAGGACAGAAGTAACCAGTGCATCCCATGACAACATCCAGTTCACTCCTCGCTTCCTGACTTTGTCTAAACCCTTTGGCCTGGTTGGATCATCAACACATTGTAGCATGACAGCTAGACCTCAAGTCATCTCTTTTATCTTAATGTTGCTCCTTCAGCGATGTCATCTCCTCCCCATGCAAGACGGCTGTTCCCTTTCCAGTCCAGATCTCCAGGATTACTCCAGGAAAGGGGATATTGTTTTTGGAGGGACGGTTCCAGTGCACTTAGAGACATCGGCTCCTGCTCACAGCTTCACTGAATCTCCCGCTCCCAGAACCTGTCTCAAGTAAGAATATTTGTTTTATTTCATCCATTGTAAGTGTTGTAAAATTTACTACCCTAGAAAAATATGTTCTACATAATTCAGCAAACAGCTAGATGAAATAGTTAAGATCTTAACTTTTCTCTTATTTTCATTCTGAATTTTAATTTTAAGGAGATATTAAGTTTATAATTTTTGCATGTGTCTCCTTCTTAGCAGCTCCTGTTAATATGAATTTTAGTAAATAGGAGAAAGCTGTTGTGCTGATCATGTACACAAGCCTGGCAGTCAAAGAGCAGACTCCTGAAAAGAGATTTTTAAATTAATTAATTGTGAATATAACAGAAGTTATACATTTTCTATTCAAAAAGAGTATAAAACAGTAAGAAATAAAGCATATTGAAGGTCACTTTCAATGGTGTGCTTAAGTCAGCATATACACGCATAAATTGGTACTTCTAAATTTACAGCTGAAGTTGATAAACTGTGGGGCTCCAGTCACACTATTTACAAAATATGCATATTTTAACCCCTGTTGTATGTTAAAAAGTCTGTGCATACTTTTCATATGCAGCAAAAAATATGCATGTACTTGCCGTGTTTACTCTCTCTGCTTCTGCAAG
Organism: Rhinatrema bivittatum; assembly: GCF_901001135.1. Taxonomy (NCBI): domain Eukaryota; kingdom Metazoa; phylum Chordata; class Amphibia; order Gymnophiona; family Rhinatrematidae; genus Rhinatrema; species Rhinatrema bivittatum. The sequence goes on along the minus strand of NC_042615.1, from coordinate 511,127,610 downwards.
CGTGAGGACATCAGGAAAATGGCAGCGAGGGCCCAAAATCCTAACTTGATAGGGATGTGAACCACTTCACCTGGCAAGTTAATCTCTATCTTTGGAGTCCACCTGAATGCCAAGAAGATGGTATCGGCTTGGCAGACCCTACACAGGCCTGATATTCACAGAGTAAAGTATCCCTAGAGGGTAAGCGACCTGAGGGACGCAGATGAGAGGTGGGGGTTGGCAGCAAATTAGGTGGCCAACTTGGAGGCTCTTCCATTCAACATCCTGCAGTACACAGAAGGTAGGGAAAAGGTAATCAACGATAAGGACCTTTCTGTCAGATGGTAACATAAGATCGTAAGAAGTGCTATGCTAGGTCAGACCACTACAAAAGAACATAAGATTTTCCATACAGGGTCAGACCAAAGGCCCATCAAGCCTGGTATCCTATTTCCAGCAGTGGCCAATCCAGATCTTTAGGAAGTACACAGAAGATTCCCAAAGAGCAAATCTATTTTTTTTTTTGTTGTTATTCTTTCTCAGGCATAAGTGGAGGGTTTCTTCAAGTCCACCTAGCTAATAATTGTTTATGGACTTTTCTTCCAGGCAATAGTCCAAAATGCTTTTAAATTCAGCTATGTTAAATGCCTTGACCACATCTTCCTGCAGCAAATTCCATACCTTAATGATGCATTGAGTGACAAAATTCTAACTCTTATTTGTTGTAAATCTGCCTCTCATCAGTTTCATGGAGTGTCCCCTAGTCCTTGTACTATCTGAAAGTAAAAATAACAGTTCCCTATTTATCTATTCCACCCCACACATAATTTTATAAACCTATCTCATGTCGCCTCTCAGTCATCTTTTCTCCCAGCTGCAGAGCTCTAACCTGTTTATCCTCTCTTTATAAGAGAGTTATTCCATCCCCTTTATCATTTTTTCTGCAGTTCTTTATTCTTTTTCTAGATCCACTCTACCTTTTTGAGATGGTGTGACCAGAACTGACAGAGGTATTATGTTATTCAGAGTTCTATTTTCCTTTCCTTTCCAAATATTCCCAAATATTTTATTTGCTTTTTTAGACTCCACCAAGCACTGAGCTGAGGATTTCAATATATTGTCCATAATGACACCAAAATCATTTTCCTGGGTGGTGACTCCTGTAGCCACCGTCTGAGGTAGTACAGAGTACCAGTTGACTAAGGGAGGGGTAGCTACTATAGAAGAAATTCCAACACCCGCGGGACTTCCACTGCTAGCGGATCGCAGGAACGCTGGTGGCACCACGTCTCAAACAGCTTCCAGACTCTAACATAGGCCATAGAAGTGGCCGGGCGTCACACCTGAAGGAGAGTAGAAATGACCTGCTCGGTATAACCCTTCAAGCGTAAACGTCGGTACGCGCACAAGTGCCGGGCTTCTTCGAAGAGGCGAGCTGGTGGGGGGGGGGGGGGATCAGCGCCATTGTTCGCTGACCCAAAGACTCGCGCACAGGCAGCTGGCCGGTGCACACAACTTACTTCAGCCTGGGAGCTGAAGTAAGTTGCAAAACAAAGAAAAATACAAACAAAAAAACAAAAAACAAAGAAAAATACAAACAAAAAAGGGTAATTGGAGTGGACTAGGAGGGAACTGGGGAAGGCAGGAATGCATCGCCACGCAGAAATTGCTAAAGTCTCCCTCCCCTTGCATGCGCCGCCCGCACATAACGTGCGCACATGTGCACATGACACAATTATTTTATAACATGTATGCGCATGTTATAAAATCAGCACGTCCATGTGCGTGCGCTGGGAAGCGCGCGCACATGGATGCACACGCGTACATTATAAAATCTACCCCTATGTGTTTAAAGAAAACAAATACATTGACTGTGTAAAGGAAAATTATTTTTAGTTATGATTTACATTTTTGTGACTCCTCAGACTGTGTTAAAATGCAACTTTCAAAAAATGTCTTAGGATGAAACCTTTTGGGTCTATTAAGGACCATTAATTCTAGCAAGGCTTAAGGAAATGACCTCAGCAAATACATAAAGCTTAGATCTTAGAACACTCATTGAGCTAATAAAAATTTCTACCAAATAGTTTATTACTTACTTTTTCATGAATTCTCTACAGTTCAGAACCAATCAATTATTTTTCCAGATTCTACCCAGAGAAGTATCAATGTGCCCTTGCCATGGTCTTCGCCACAGAGGAGATCAATCAAAACCCAAAGTTATTACCCAATGTGACCTTGGGATTCAGGATGTTTGACTCCTGTTACTCAGAAGCCATGGCTACCCAAGGAGTTATGTGGATGCTGACAGGACGGAAAATCACTATCCCTAATTACACATGTCAGCCAGCAGCCAAGATGGCAGCCATCCTGGGAGATGTCCCTTCTTCCGTGTCCATTCAAATAGCGAGGATTTTGGGACTACAGATGATGCCTCAGGTATTGGATACTGAAAAGAAAGTGAGAATGAGAGAGAGCGAGAAAGCGAGAGAGAGAATGACAGACAAATAGCAAATGAGACACTGTAGGGATAGGTATATATAGATACTGGAGAGAAAGAAAATTTGATTACTTATTTAAAACATTTGTAGCCCAAATTTTCCACAGTTCAAAGTAGGCTACAATGTAATATCTATAAACAAAATGTCAAAATAACATGATGACACACAGGTACTTTGGAGATACATAGAGAGAGGGAGGTACTGTAACAATATAGATTAGATAGACAGACAAATCGATGGGTGGATACTTCTGGGACAGACAATTTCATATCTCCGTCCACTGTCCTATTTACTTTATGTAGAACAAAAGGACATAAGATGTGTATGTTGAGTCAGACTAAATGTTCATCAAGCCCAGCATCCTGCCTCCAACAGTGGCCAAGTCAAGCCGCAAGTACCCAGCAAATCCTAAAAAGTAGATCCTTTCCTTGTTCCTCAATAGGGATAGTTATAAGTAGATTAATTGCAGTGTTTTGAAGGTCACTGATAGTCAAATATAAAATAAATCAATAGACAAAGTATTTTAGTTTAGGTTTACATCTCTACTCCCTTAGAAAACTTAACTCAATAACAAATTAATGAAATTAGACAGTAATCCAGCAGCGAGGGGGAGGCTATCCAGTCTTTTGCACTAAGTGTCACAAGTGCCACATGTATGATTATCTCCCAGTAGGTGAGAGGTTGTATGTGTGCACTAGGTGCAAAGAGATCCAAGCCCTCAGAGAACTAATCCATTCTCTAGAGGCTAGAGTAGCAGATATGGAGAAGCAAAGGGAGACAGAGAGGTATACAGAGGAGATCTTCAGGGACATAGTAGAGCTGTCTCACCTCCCCTCTGGCAGCCCCTGTGCTGCCTTGGAGAAGAAAGGTCACATGGAAGGAGAGCATCAACTTGGTGAAGGAGAAATCAATCCTGTAGCTAGGATCTGCTCTCAAGGAGATGTAGAGTGTGTGTGTGTGTGTGTGTGTGTGTGTGTGTGTGTGTGTAAGAGAGGGTGAGTTTATATAAATGTGAGTGTGTGCCTGTGTATATATATGAGAGGGGGCCTGTGCGTATGTTTATATGTGTTTATGAGAGGGACGTATGTGTGAGAGAGTGCCTGTGTATGTGTGTGTGTGTGTATACGTGTTAGAGGAATTGTGTGTGAAAGATACAGAGGAAGAAGGTATGTGTATGTGCATTTGTGTTTTTGTGTGTGAGAGAGAGTCTGAGGAAATGTGTGTATATCACACATATATTCAAGCTCCCTCTGTCTCTCAACAAGCGTGTATGTGTGTTTGAGACAGAGGGAACATATTTTGCTTGTGTCTCTATGTGCATGCATGTATGTGTACCTCCAATCCGCGACTATCTCAGGGTGACAGGTATGGAGAGCAGGGGATTTTTAAAAATCCTTATTACTAGAAATGTTTAAAAATTTGTACAGGAGCTTCTAATTATTGAATATTATTCTATTCATTATCTATTTTGAAATTTATATTTTTTAGTATGGTTTTACTATTCTGATTGATTTATATTTCTTGATTGTGTTGTTTTGAAGAATAGTGACCAAAATGATAAGTGGCATGAAACGGCTGTCCTATGAGGAAAGGCTACGGAAAATTAGGTTTGTTCAGTTTGGAGAAGAAACGATCTGGGGGGGATATGACAAAGGTCTACAAAATCATGAAAGGAACAAGTTAATGTAAATCGGTTATTTACTCTCTCAGATAATAGAAGGACTAGGGGGCAATCCATGAAGTTTAAAACAAATTCTTTTTCACTCAGCACATAGTTAAACTCTGGAATTCATTGGCAGAGGACGTGGTTACAGCAGTTAGTATAACTGGGTATAAAAAAGGTTTGGATAAGTTCCTAGAGGAAAAATCCATAAACTGCTATTAATTAATAAGAATAATAGCTGGAGATTTATTTAATGTTTGGGTACTTGCCAGGTACTTGTGACTTGGACTGGCCATGGTTGAAGACAGAATACTGGGCTTGATGGACTCTTGTCTGACCCAGTATGGCATATCTTATGTACTTATCATTTTCTGCTTTTCCATTGTTACACTGCATACAGAAACTGGTTTTTGGTTTCCAGTTCAGTTTTTGTCTGCATATGTGTATATGTTAGTGTATAAGAGAGACACGTACAGAGCAAGCATATGTGTGTGTATATGTGTGTGTGTGTTAGCATGTGAGATAGAGAGACACAGAGGAAGCATGTGTGTTAGTGTGTGAAAGAGAGATAGAGGCAGCGTGTGTGTGTGTGTGTGTGTATGTCTGTGTGAGAGAGAGAGAAACACAGAGGAAGTATCTATGACAATCTTAGGATGACAGATATGGAAAGTGAGAGATTTTTAAAATTATTAGTTTTAATTTTTGGGTGTTATTTGATGTGCCTGATGTTTTTGCTGTTTTGAAATATTTTATTGATGTTTAGGGAATTTTAAAATGGGGTGCCAATGGAAGCATCCACCCCGGGTGCCAAACTCTTTAGGTACACTACAAATTTGTATATACAAATGGTAGAAGTCTAAAAATGAAGATGGGAGAGTTAGAATGTATAGCACTGAATGAAGAGATAAAAATAATTGGTATCTAAGAGACCTGTTAGAACAAGGACAACCAATGGCACACTGTGTACTAGGGTACAAATTATATTGAAATGGCAGCATAGATCAAATTGGTGGAGGGGTGGAACTATATATTAAAGAAGACATTGTGTCAGACAGGATACAAGTTTTGCAGACAACAAAATACTATGCTGAATATTTATCAATAGAAATTCCAGGTGAAAAGAGGAATAAAATAGCAGTGGGGGTGTATTACTGTCCATCTGGTCAGAATGAACAAACAGACAATGAAATGCTAAAAGAAATTAGGGAAGCTAACAAAATCAGCAGTACAGTAATAATGGGTGATTTCTATTCCCCCCTGTATTGATTGGGTGAATGTCAAATCAGGACATACTAGAGGGGTAAAGTCCCTAGATGAAATAAATGACTGCTTCATTGAGCAGCTGGTACAAGAACCAAGAGGAGAAACTCTTTTAGACCTAGGCCTTAGTGGAACACAGGATTTGGTGTGAGAGGTAATAACACTGGAGCCACTTGGCAACAGTGATCACAACATGATTAAATATGACTTAATAACTGGTGGAAGGACACTAAAGAAATTTACTATGATAGCATTTAACATTCAAAGGAGTGACTAAAATAAAGTGAGGACAATGGTTAGGAAAAAAACTGAAAGGAGCAGCTGCAAAGGATAAGAGTTTACATCAGGAATAGATGTTATTTAAAAATTCTATGCATTAGAAGAGGTGGAAGGAAGGTTAAATGACCACAGGCATAGTTAAAAAGTGAAGTAAGAGAGGTTATATAATAGCTAAAAGAGCATCTTTTAGAAATGGTAAAGGGATCTGAATGAAGAGAACAGGAAACAGCACAAGCACTGGTAAGTTAGATACAAAGTATTGATAAGGAAGGCAAAGAGAGAATTTGAAAAGCTTTCTGTGGAAGCAGAAACTCATAACAAAAACTTTTTCAGGTACATTCAAAGTAAAACGCCTGTGAGGGAGTCAGTTGGACAAGTGGATTATCAAGGGATAAAAGGAGCACTTAGGGATGACATGACCATAGCAGAGTCTAAATGGATTCTTTGGAAGATGTAAGAGAGATATCCGTGACAGGAATAATATTCAAAGGTGATGATTCAGAGTGAACCCAGAAGATGTAATAGGACAAATTTTGTACTCAATGCATAATTAAGCTCTGGAATTTGTTGCCAGAGGATGAGATGAAAGCAGTGGAGTTGCAGAAATCCACTGCTTATCCCCCTTTTGGGATTCTGCCAGGCCCTTCTGACCATTGGCCACTGTTGCAAAAAAAGATACTAGGTTTGATGGACCCTCGGTCTGACACTGTAGAGAAAATCTAATGATATATATTCAGTTTAATAAATGTGATTTTTGTTAAGAAAAAGTCTATTTTTGGTTTGTTCCAAATGGAACAAACCAAAAATAGATTAACCTAACCTATCCCAAAATATTTTGATATTTTCAGTTTATTTGCAAAAAAATAAAACAATAATAATAATGACATTAAAAGAGAAGTCCCTGCCCCCCCCCCCCCCCCCATCTCAGGTCTGCAAATAAGCTGGGATTGGGGCTTCCCAAGTGCCCTCTCACACTTCCCATGTGGGTCTTCAGTGAGGTAATGGGTAAGAGCAATCCCCAGGTGCACCTGCCCCATTGGCTTCCTTTTAAAAATGGTCCTGCGATTAGCACCAATCATTAATATCAAATGCAATGGCACCAGTCTCAGGGTTGGCTGACATCAATTTGTGGTACAGCCGCTGTATTTTGTAAAGGCAATCCAGCAGAGTAGGCATGATTAGGGATCACTCCTGTCCCTTTTTTCATTTAATACCCCCACAGTAGGGGTAAGTGTTGGCCCATTTTCATCCCTCAGTCATCTAGTGGTCCAAATAGCTCCATACACAAGCTTCATGCTTTGAATGTTCTTTTAAAAAGTTTCTTATTAGTCTTTGCTTCTATGTTAAGTTTCTCCTATAATTATTTTGGTATCCTCAGGTAAAGACCAAACTGAAGACTTAACAAAAAACACATATGATGGGCTTAGCCTCCCTAAGGGCCTCTTTTGCTCCTCAGTCATCTAATGGCTCAATTGAAAACTTTGCAGGTTTTTTGTTTTTAATGTACTACAGCTTAAAAAATGTTTTTTATTAGCTTTTGTCTCATTGGAAAATCTCTCCTCAAATTCTTTCTTTGCCTGCCTTTTTAATGTTTTACATCTAACTTTCCAGTGCTTATGCTCTTTCTTTCACTTATATGGATCTGCTTCCCATTTTTTGAAAGATGTCCTTTTACTTTTATTGCATCTTTCACCTTATCCTTTAACCATTTTGGCTATTATTCTGGCAGTCGTTTGGTCTTCCTTCAAGTTTTTGAATGCATTGAATACATTTTATCTGGGCTTCCAAGATGGTATTTTTAAACAATGTCTATGCCTCATGCAGACTTTTAATCTTTGCAAACTACTTCTTATAGCTTTTTTCTAACTAATTTCCTTATTTTATCATAGCTTACCTTTTTAAAGTTAAATGCTACTGTAGTATTTTTACTTAATGTCCTTCTTCCAGTGATTATGACACAATTTGATTTCATTATGATTACTAATGCTAAGCAGCACTACCACTGTTTCCCCTTGCACCAGGTCCTGATTCCACTAAGGATTAGATCCATTCCAGGACCCGCTGCTCCAGGAAGCAGACATTTGTGCCATCTTGAAACTTTACCTTCTTCACATGTTTCGATGAGACATTTACCCAAGCAGTACTGGGATAAATTGAATCTTCCTTTATTATTGTGCTGCCAATATTATTTGCATTTCTAATTTCCGTTAGCATTTCACTGTCTGTTTCTTCAGCCTGGCCAGTTAGCCGGTAGTTTACACCCACTGCTGTGCTCTTCCCTGTCACACATGGAATGTCTATCCAGAAAGATTCCACAGAGCATTTTGTTTCCTGCCTCACTCTATGCCATCTTTAACCCTTAGTGCCACTCCTCCACCAATTTAATCTGCCCTGTCATCTCAATTTAAATTGTACCCTGGCATCACAGTATCCTATTGGTTATCCTCTTTCTGCCATGTTTCTGAAATGCCTGTTATGTCTACATCTTCATTAAGTGCTATACATTTTATCCTACTTTTCAAACCTATGGCATATGTATACAGACAATTTACATTTTTTGTTTTGTTTTTGGCTTCATAATCTGCTTAAAAGCAGTTGATACAGGTAGTTTGAAATTACTTATATTTCTCTCCTTTTATTTAAATCACCTGGCCTACTCCAGCCTTTACTTCAGCTTCTCTATAAGAATATTCTAACTTTCCTGTTATTCCAGTATCCTTTGAAGATACCTCTCTCTGCATCATGTGTGCCTTATCGACTATTAGCTTTCTCCAGTGATCTAGTTTAAGAACGGCTCTATCTCCTTTTCAGGAGGATATTTTTTAAAGACTCCTTGCAGCAGATACAAAAAGGGGTTGAATTAACAAAAGTGTAAAACTTATGATCAGCAGCGCCAATCGTCAGGGCTTCATCTTGCACCAGCAGCCGAGTTCCACCCTAGATGTTGTGTAGCCCCTACCATCGGTATAGGCTTCCCCTTGCCCAAAATGTTTCCCAGTTCCTTTCAAATCTAAAGCTTCAATAAAGGCTGTTGGTGTGGGCGGGGAAGGGGGAGGGAGAAGGATGGACGAGAAGTGAGACTCTATACTTCTTAATGATTTGTTGTCTCAAACTGCAGGGTACATTTAAAGCTATTTTCAGTCACGTTAGACAAGTCAGTAAATTTTGATTTTCCTTGTCCCCACTAATAACTCTTTCATCTTTCGATGGTTTACCTTTTTAGCATTGTGGATGTGATGTACTTAATTCAGTGACACCTGTTGCACCATCCAAAATAAGTCAGAGTCATCAGAATCTTACATAAGAGTCAATGTGGAAAGAAAATATATATATGTAGGAGGACTCCCCTCCCTCCCCCCCCCCCCCCCCACACACACACACACATTCAAATCCACCAAAATATGGCCCTTAGTTCCATTTCCATTCCTTTAACAACACTTGAGCTTTCCATCCTTCTTGCCTTCCTCCCACCTAGAGAGTTGGGATCAGTTGCTCCTTTCTTATAACCCAGCCATTTTGTGAGTCAAGGTGTGGCTAGAATCAGATCAGGTATAAATTACAACACATGGGTAATTTACAGGTATTGTTTCTGCCTGAATAATTATACAATATATACCTGTATCTATTTTCATCAATGTTTATTTCTTTTATTACATACATATAATTTAAAAAACATATATAAAACATTATTCACTCATACCACATTCATTCCCATAACAACACAATACAATAATACCTATTGCACATAATATTAAAATTCATACATTTTTATTGTTTTACATATATCTCATATAGCTGCCCCTAGAATGTTAGGAATTATCAGGAAAGGCATGGAGTATAAAACAGAGAATTTCATAATGCCTTGGTATCACTTCATGGTTCAACCACACCTTGAAACTGTGTACAGTTCTGGTCACCACATCTCAAAAAAGATATAGTGAAATTAGAAAAGGTACATAGAAGGGTGACCAAAATCGTAAAGTAGATGGAATGATTTCCCTATGAGGAAAGGCTAAACAGGTTAGGCCTCTTCAACTTGGAGAAGAGATGGCTGAAAGAAGATAATATAGAGGTCTATAAAATGATTGGATTGTAATGGGTAGAAGGAAATCAGCTGTTTAAGCCCATAAAACATTATTAAGGGGGACTTGGGGAATTCCACTTCTTGTCAAGGAAATAAGCAGCATGGAATCTATTGAATTTAGGAATCCTGTCACATACTTGTGACCTGGTTTGGCCACTGTGGAAACAGGATGTTGGGCTTGATGAACCTTTGGTCTGATCTAATATGGCAAAGCTTACGTTCTTATAACTAAAGATATTGCCATTTCTGGAATCAAATGGATTACAGGACTTCAGGCAGTATGATTTTATCTGAGGTAGGTCTTGTCAGATGAATCTGATCAATTTCTATGTCTGGGTGACTTGAGATCAGGGAAAAGCACTGTACTTGGATTTCAGCAATGTCTTTGATACATTCCACATTGGTGACATAGAAACAAACTGAGCAACCTAGGTTAAGTGACTGATTGGGTTAGAAACTGAAGGAGAGGGAGGTAACAAAGTAAAGTATTAATTGAAGTTCACTCCAAAGGGTGGTTAAAAGTAGCATGCCGCAGGAACCATGTTGTGTATCCAACCTCTGTTATGGCCTCCCCTCCACCAGAGGTCTCCAGGGAGCCTGGCCCTGAACAGTACATCCTTGGTTTCTTGCCCCAGCCAGTCCTTTAGCCTCTGCGCCACATGGGGACCTCAATGAGCTCACTCCCCTGGCTGGCCAAGCCCCTCTCGCCTGCCTGCACCACACCCAAACCTCAGCTATTTTAGTCTGCCTAGCCCCTGCCTCAATGCTTCATCATCAAACGCTTCTCAGCTCCTTTCTCTAGCCACTTCTGCCTTGTGGCCTTCCTAGGCCATTCCTTGAGTTTTCTCTTGGCCTCCAGGCCTTCTGATCCTAGTCTTGCTTTGCTTTGTCCTGTGGCCTTTGAGCCTTCTGACCTTGGTCTTTCTCTGCCTTGTTTTGTGGCCATCCAGCCTTCTGCCTTTAGCTTTGCCCTGTAGCCTGGAGGACTTCTGAACCTCCCTTGCCTTGTAGCCTGCTCCAGGTCTTTCCTTGGCTCTGGTCTTATCAGGCCTTGAATAGCCCTGAGGCTCCATTAGCCTTTCATATGGTCCACAGAAGTGACTTATAAATAAACTGAACAATCTAGGCTAAGTGACTGATTGGGTTAGAAACTGAATGAGAGGGAGGTAACAAAGTTTCAGTGTTTCTGATTTTAGGCCTCTGTCTTGTCCACGCTGCCTTCAAACTTTATGTTTCATGGTCTGTGTTGTCCTTGTCCTGTCTGAATCCTGTGTTCCAGTCTCTCCCTGAGTTCCTGAGTTCACCCTTACTCCCGCACACCTCTAGTCTATTCCAGTCCCATGCTTACCTGCACTTTGTTCTAGTGTTCCAGTTCACTCTTACTTCCACTCAGCTCTAGCCTGTTCCTGTGTTCCAGTTCATGCTTTACCTCCATAAAGTTCTAGCCCAGCCTGCACTCCATTCCTGGGCTTCAGCCCTGCCTGCACATCATCCTTTGCTCCAGTATCACCAGACTATCCAATCTAGCTCTAGTCTGTCTTGATCCTGTGCCACCCTGGAGGTGGTGTCTACTACCCTTCCCCAACTCCAAACCCGCAATTGGATACTGAAACTAACCATCGCTTCCAGGAGTGGGGGCAGGACCCTTAACCATCCTGGTGAGTCCACTTTTAAATTTTATCAAGAACCACATCTCTTTTCCTAAGCAATATTATTCCTGCAATACCTGCCAGACTTTGAACCATTCAAACAAATCTGAATGCCTAGCATGTCAATTTCCTGACCATCAATCTTGGGTATGCAGGGGGTATAGGGAGAAAAATGTTTTTTTATTCCACTGCTGCTTGAACTATAATTGCTTTCATCCACACTGGTGGAATTGCCCCTGCATTCCCAGGCTTGTACTCCAGAGAAAAACTTCCCCCTCTGTAGAGCCACCAAGCCAGTTTCTAAGAACAAAGCATTGCTAAAACCTGAACCTCAGCCATGAGGGAAAATAATTAAAGATAGTTGTGTGCAGCCTGTTATTGTAAAGACCAATGCAGCTTAGAACATTAATTCCAGATCAGTTTCTGGAAAGGCAAATTTTGCTTGCAGAGTAGTGTTGAAAAATCTCCACTTACCAAAGCAGTTCAAAAGGTACAGTTTCTATGGGAACCCAGGGAAATTCCATACCTTTTCCTGCTACTGTGAGACTTGCTTTCAAAAAAAGCCATAGAAGGCAAGAATTAATGACTGCTTGGAAGTCCTTGCTTCAGTCCACAGAGATGTTGCCACAGGTAAGAGGAACAAAGTTTGCCTGTTTGCAGGGTGGTAAACAAAACCCCAGCAAAGACCTTTTAAGAAAAACAGGGCCCCTGAAAACCTCTGTTTGTCAGCCTAATTTAAATCACACCATTATATCTGAAACCATTTCTACAATTGAATTTGAACCCTTACCTGGAAAGACTGAATTTCCTTCTGACTCTAATCCAAGTGACCAGGGCCAAAAGACTGCATTGAGTAATTCTGTTTTGCCCCTGTCTGCAGAGGTTCTAGCCCAGAGAGAGCAATTAAGTCAACCCAAGATTCTCACCTCCTATTAGGTACTTTAAAGCAGGCAGCTATTAAATTCCAGTCAGTTTGCGCTGCAGTACACTGAGTGCTTTGTAGGCAGTCAGTAAGGAAATCTGCCCAGGTTCATAGGAATACTGCATGTACTTTTTAAATTCTGCTTGCTTTGCATCCTTTCAGAATTATCAAGGCTATGAAATCAACTCCAGTCCAGCTACACTGACTCCAAGTCAGATTACCACTGCCTCTTCATTCCCAGGTACGTCTCCTGTTGAACCCAGAAATCCTGATGCAGTCTGTGTGTGAGGGAAAAACATCTGTGATGCCTGCAGAACCATTCTTAAATGTGCAGCCCTGTCCAGATGTCTCACTGCAGGAAGCTCCCATGTCTGTTGTTCCAGGCAGTCCTTGCCAGTGAATCTCCAGTTCTCTAGCTCCACCCCTACAGCAGGACGGTGCAATGAGTCCAGCCACCTCACACCCAGAGGAGGGGACTAGTTCAGCCCTGCAGCGCCAGGAGGGGTCTAGTTCATCCCTGCTACCCCAGGAGGGGTCCATTCCGGCCATGTTGCCCAAGAAGAGTTACAGTCCATTTGTGCTGTCTCAAGAAGAGCCCCAAACAGCCAATCTGCTCCAGGAGGTGCCTCAGTCAACCATATAGCTCCAGAAGGAACCCCAGGTAGCTAAGCAGCTTTGGAAGGAGTACCAGTCAGCCCTGCCTCTCCAGGAGGAGCCCCAGTAACTTTATCCAGCAGAAGGCGCCTGCTCACAGCAACTTCATCCAGCAGGGGATGCTTCATCTCAACCAGTCTGACCAGAATGGGACACTTCCTCTCAGCCAGTCCACAATGAAGAGGGCACCTAAGAAGGGGCGTTTACTTATAGCTACCTCGCCCAAGAAGAGGCCTCTGATCTAAATCAGTTTGCCTAGCAAGAGGTATCTGCCTGGACCAAACTTCAGTGTTCTCCTTCTGCCAGAACCCCCAGAAAAAATGGGACCCAGGATGAGGGGGTGTTAAAGGGGGGGGGGGGGTACTGTTGTGGTTTCCGACCACTGTGCGGCCTCCCCTCCTCCAAAGGACTCCAGAGATCCTGACCCTCAACAGTAATCTCCAGCATGTCCCTGGTTTCTTGCCCCAGCCAGTCCTACAGCCTCCGTGCCACCAGGTGACCTCCATGAGCTCACTCCCCTGGCTGGCCAAGCCCATCTCAGCTGCTTGCACTATGCCCAGACTCCAGTATTATTTAACTCTGCCCCTGCCTCACTGTTTCGGCATCAAGTTGTACTCAGCTCCTTGCTCAAGCCACTTCTGTCTTGCAGCCTTCACAGGCCATTCCTTGTGTTTCCTCATGGCTTCCAGGCCTTCTGATTCCATTCTTGCCCTGCTTTGTCTTGTGGACTTTGGGCCTTCTTACCTTGGTCTTGTTATAACATGTATGGAATTGTGGGCCCTTGGTTGTAACAAGAGATGGCTCCTCCTATAGGGCGGAGCCCTGTGGGGACTTGTTGCGATAGGCTGGCTTTTGGGAGACAGACACAGAGAGAAATAGATAGTCTTTAATATACTGCAAGAGATGAGTGGCACCCAAGGAGCAGGTGAAGACCTCAATACGGAGGAAGAGGAGCTCTGGAGATGTATATTGTCTGTACTCTGTAACGTGGAGATGGTTCCTCACCAGGTTTAGGAAGGATCCTGTAGTGGTCCGCAGAACGGGGTACGCCGTGAATCCCTCACAGAAGAAAGGCCAGAGAGAGCAGGATCCGGCAGTGGTCCGCAGAACGGGGTACACTGTGAATCCCTCACAGATGGTAGGCCAGAGAGAGCTGGATCCGGTAGTGGTCGTTAGAGTGGGGTACGCCATGAATCCAACTGTAGATGGTGAGAGACAGTGGGAGAAGCAGAAGTACTCACTCTGAAGCTGAAGGTAGCAGTAGGAAGGAACCTCCATGGAGCAGAGGTTCAGGACGAGACAAGGCCCCCGAGGAGCGGGTACCCTGCAGCCATCCTAGGCTGGAAGCAAGTCAACCACGAAGGGTGTGTACGGAGCGAGGCAAGGCCCTTAGAAGTGGGTATCTAAGTCATCTGCAGCAGTAGAACAGCGCAGCAAGCATCTGTGACAAGGCGAAAACAGCAGGAAGGGAATCCTTGCTAACACGTAGAAGGGTTAGCAAAAGGAGTTTAAATATCCGTAGGTAGTGACGTCATGCGGAGGGGACGCTCCCGAGGTTCCGGCCATGATGCACGTAAAAGGAGGGTCAGCGCGCACGTATGTGCCCTATATGATCCCAGAAGGAAAATGGTGAACGCAATCGCCCATGTCGGTCCAGGGACGCCGGAGAGGTCAGTGTGCTGAAGCAGAGGCAGCCATCTTACCCCATGGAGCAGAATCAGGTAGAAGAGAAGTAAGCAACAGAGGGCGCAGCCATCTGCGACTGACGGGTGTAACAGGTCTTTTCCTGCCTTGTCTTGTGACCATCCGGCCTTCTGCCTTTCGCTGTGCCCTGTGGCCTGCAGACCTTCTAAACCTCCCTTGCCTTGAGGCCTGCTCAATGCCTTTCCTTGCCTCTGGCCTTACCAGGCCTTGTCTAGCACTTAGGCTCCCTTAACCTCTTCCTGATCCTAGGTCTCTGTCTTGCCACTTGGAAACTTCTTGCCTATGCTGCCTTCGGGCTTTTCGTTTCATGGTCTCTGTTGTCCTTGTTCTATCCTGTCCTGTCTGAGTCCTATGTTCCATTCTGTACCTGAGTTCCTGAGTTCACCCTTACTTCAATCACATCTAGTCTGTTTCAGTCCCATGCTTACATGCACTCTGTTCCAGTGGTCCAGTTCACTCCATTCAGCTCTAGTCTGTTCTAGTTCACTCTTATCTCCAAACAGCTCCAGTCTGTCCTGCTGTCCTGTGCCACCCTGGCGGTGGTGTCCAGTGTCCACCACCCGTCCCCAGCTATGAACCTACAACAAATTAGTCCTCGGTCTGGTTGAAAATGTTTTCTAGCAATAATGTGGAAGGGCTATCTTGAAAGGATTGCTATTTGGAGAGGATATCGAAATCTGAAATAGGGTAGACACAACAGAAGGTGTGGAAAACATGAAGAGTAATCTAGTGAAGACTGAGGGATGGTCTAAAGTCTGGCAGCTAAGATTAAATGTTAGAAAATGCAGTGTCATGCATTTTGGTTGCAAAATCCCAAAGGACAATACAGTATAGGGGTGAGGTTGCACAAAATGAGCAGGATCTCATGATAGTCATATTTGATAAACTTAAGTTGGTCAAATAGACAGACAAGACGATGGCAAAAATGTAAAGGATGCTTGAGTGCATAGGGAGAGGAACAGCCAGCAGGAAAAGGGAGGTGATATTGCCTCTGTATAAGTCTCAGGTAAGAGCTCATTTGGAGTACTGTGTACAGTTCTGGAGACTGCACCTTCAAAAGTATATAAACCAAATAGAACTGATCCAAAGGGCAGCTATTAAAATGGCCTTCATCATAAAGCATATGGGAACAGACCTAAAGATCTAAGCATGTATATTGTAGAAGAAAGAAGGGAAAGGGAAGATAATATGATAGAGATATTCAAATACTCCAACAAATAAGTGCACAGGAGTCAGGCCTCTTTCAATAGAAAGGAAGAGACATGGGAAGAGGGTGAAAAGGGTGAAAGACTCAGGAGTAATCTAAGGAAATATTTCATTATAGAAAGAATGATGCATGCATCAGAGGTGGAGGAGACAAGGATAGTACTTGAATTCAAGAAAGCACAGAACAAGCATAGAGGATTCCTGAGGGAGAGAAAGGGCAAGAAAGCTGAGCAGGAGATGAGGATGGGCAGGCTGGATGATCATCCACATATGATCATTATCTGTTGTCATGTTCTATGCTTCTATATAAGAAAACCAAATATCGCAAATTCTTTCACATCTTTTTTTTTTATCCTTGTGGTTCCTGGCTCTTTTTTTTTTTTTTTTATTAATTCCTTTCTGAATTAATTTCTAATTGAAATCAAAAGTTCCCATCAACAGTCCTGGTAAAAATAAATAAAAAATCATATCTTGCAGCTGTGGACCATGCAAAGTCCTACACCCATAGTTAATATGATGTTCAATGAAATCATCTGTCAAAAAATTGACATAACCGTCATAATTTTCATCCATGAATCCCTCATTAATTTTATCATCATGTTCATCAAGGAGCAACTGATGATCCCCTGGATACTCCTCCTAAAGGTAAAGAACACAAATCAGATTACATGCAATCATGCCGTTGTACTAAGAAGGTGACACCAGGTCATGACTGGATTCAATGCAGGTGGCTTCTGCAGAGACAAATAAAAGATCTCTTACAATTGAGGTCCAGTCAAAGATCTCAATTCAAGGATTACATCAGCACAACTATCCCAAAAGTTAGGAGCATGGTAATTTCATAAAGCATTGGCTAAATGTTCAGTAAAATCATTGCTCAGGACATATTCAACCATATCTTCTTCAGCCTTGGCACATGGCCAGTGATCCCCTGGGTAGACAACTCAAATGTAGTAACTACAGTTACATATTACACAGCCATAGCAATTCAATTTCTTACTCAGAAAAAATACAAGAGCATGATAATTGTATATTATCACTTAAACACCATTCCCAGGAACATACTTGAAATGCCAAAGGCAAGAATAGACTGCCTTGTTATTAAAATTACATGATAATCATGCTCATGTTCCCATGCCACAGAATATTGCCAAACATGCTATTGCTAAGAACATAAAAGATGTGGCATGCTGGGTCAGATCAATGACCCACTGAGGGCAGTATCCTGTCTTGAACAGTGGGCAGTGTAGGCCACATGGAAGTACCCAGCAGATCCAAAATGAAGATATCCATTCCATTTTGCAGTCTCTAGTTCTATCTATTAATTGTTAATGGACCTGTCCTCCAGAAATTTGACAAAACATTTTTTTTAAACTCAGTTAACACTACTAGACTTCAGTACATTCCCTGGCAAGGAATTCCACAGTTTATGTGTGTGTTGACTGGAACAATACTTTCTTAAATTTGTTTTAAATCTGCTGTCCATTAGTTTTATGGGGATTTCTGTAGTGCTAGAATTATTTGTGTGAAGGGTCCCCTACAACAGGCTTTGATCATGAGATGGGCCTTGGAAAAATTCAGTGGGGGATGGGGGAATGCACTAATCCTCTCTTTTTGGGGTTGAGTGATGTCTTATTGTGGCAAGATTATTAGAGGTGTGGTATGTCTTTTTAATTGGTGTTGTGAGGGAGGATCTGTAGGGGAAGTATGTATGGGTTCAACATAAGCTAGAGCACAGGGGCTTTTGGCAAGAGTTTGGAGGGAAACTGCAGTGAACTCAAGAGTGGAGAAGTCTCTCTCCTTCCTTGCAACTAGTGTCTGGTGTCCTTCAAAGCTCCATGGAATGCAGAATAAACTCCCAGGCAGTGCTGCTGTGCTACCTGGGAGGAATCGTGGATTTTAAGTGTGGGGAAATCCTTACTGTGACCATGGAAGAAGATGGAAAAGACTTCATGAGTACTGAAATCTATTTTTTATGAAAAGGATGGACTAAGAGCTAATCCCTATGCTAAAAGGGAAAAAATAAAAAGGTTGATGCTATGTTAAAAGGGATTTTTGGAGGAAGAGTGTTTTATTGCTTTTGTTGTGGTTGCTGCTGCTATGAATGCTTTGAGAAACTTGTGTTCTCTGAGAAATTGCAGACTGCTGATAACTCCAGAATGGTAAAATAAAATGGTTTGCTTGAAGATACCTTTAGGAGTTAGACCCTACTTTATCTCAATGCATGGGTTTAACTGGGGCCCTTATCAGTTGTTAACGAAGATGGGGAACAGTCAGAGGGGGTCAAGAGGAGAAAGAAGCATTTACATAGAAACATAGAAATGACGGCAGAAGAAGACCAAACGGTCCATCCAGTCTGCCCAGCAAGCTTTCACACTTTTTTTTTTCCATACTTTTCTGTAACTCTTGTCCCTTTAAATAACTTTTTTGGTTCTATTTCCCTTCCACCCCCACCATCGTAGATAGCAGTGCTGGAGCTGTATCTGAGTGAAGTATCCAGCTAATTGGTTTGAGGTAGTAACCGCCATAATAAGCAAGCTACTCCCATGCTTGTTTACCCAGTCTGTGAATTGTCTTTGTTGGTTGTTTGAATATAAATCCTCCTTTCTTCATCCTCCCTGCCGTTGAAGCAGTGAGCTGCCCTGGATATGTATTCTAAGTGAACTATCAGGCTTGACTTGGGGTAGTAACCGCCATAACAAGCAAGCTACACCTATGCTTATTTGTTTTACCCAGACTATGTAATTCAGTCCTTGTTGGTAGATGTTTGAATATAAAACATTTTTTCTTCATTCCCCCTGCCATTGAAGCAGAGAGCTATGCTGGATATGCATTGAAAGTGAAGTATCAGGCATTTTTGGTTTGGGGTAGTAACGGCTGTAAAAGCAAGCTACTTCCCTGCTTTTATGTGGATGCAAATCCTTTTTTCCACATTTCCTCTTGCCGTTGAAGCATAGAGCCATGTTGGAGTCACATTAACCGTGTGTATGTTTATTGAATAAGGATATTCATCTCCAGGTAGTAGCCGTCTTTCCCGCAAGCCACCCCCATGCCTCTCTTCATTCACATCCTCTAGACTTTATGGATCCACAGTATTTATCTCCTGCCCCTTTGAAATCCTTCACAGTTTTGGTCTTCACCACTTCCTCCGGAAGGGCGTTCCAGGCATCCACCACCCTCTCTGTGAAGAAATACTTTCTGACATTGGTTCTGAGTCTTCCTCCCTGGAGTTTTAAATCGTGACCCCTGGTTCTGCTGATTTTTTTGCAACGGAAAAGGTTTGTCGTTGTCTTTGGATAATTAAAACCTTTCAAGTATCTGAAAGTCTGTATCATATCACCCCTACTCCTCCTTTCCTCCAGGGTGTACATATTTAGATTTTTCAATCTCTCCTCATAAGTCATTCGATGAAGACCCTCCATCTTTTTGGTCGCCCTTCTCTGGACCGCCTCCATCCTGTCTCTGTCCCTTCAGAGATACGGTCTTCAGAACTGAACACAGTACTCCAGGTGAGGCCTCACCAAGGACCTGTACAAGGGGATAATCACGTCCCTTTTCTTCCTCAATATTCCTCTCTCTATGCAGCCCAGCATTCTTCTGGCTTTAGCTATCGCCTTGTCACTTTGTTTTGCAGTCTTCAGATCATTAGGCACTATCACCTCAAGTTCTCTCTCCTGCCCGTGCACATCAGCCCTTCTCCCCCCATCGAATACAGTTCTTTCGGATTTCCACACCCCATATGCATGACTCGGCACTTCTTGGCATTGAATCTCAGCTGCCATATCTTCGACCACTCTTCCAGTTTCCTTAAATCCTGTCTCTTTCTCTCCACTCCTTTTGGCGTATCCACTCTGTTGCAGATCTTAGTGTCATCCGCAAAAAGACAAACCTTACCTTCTATCCTGTCCACAATGTCACTCACAAAGATATTGAACAGGACCTGTCCCAACACCGACCCTTGCGGCACTCCGCTCAACACCACTCTCTCTTCAGAGTAAGTTCCACTTACCATCACACATTGTCTTCTGTCCGTCAACCAGTTTGCAATCCAGGCCACCACCTTGGCACTCGCTCCTAAGTTTCTTATTTTGGTGAAGTCTTCCCTGCCTAGTATGGTAAATACAATATTTGCCTCTGAGCCAGGCCCATTTTACCATCTGCTCTATCATTTTTTATTTTGAACCCCCATAGAGACTAGTGTTCAGCTGACAAACAGATATCAGATCCTCTTATCATT
Source organism: Rhinatrema bivittatum (assembly GCF_901001135.1). Lineage (NCBI taxonomy): Eukaryota > Metazoa > Chordata > Amphibia > Gymnophiona > Rhinatrematidae > Rhinatrema > Rhinatrema bivittatum. Next base: position 511,107,472 of record NC_042615.1, on the reverse strand, counting down.
TTGTGTGCCTTGTGGCACTCTGTGCACTCAGAATGGCCAGAGAATAGACACAGGCTAGGATCTGGCTAGCTATTCATGAATTTTTATTAATTCAGAACAGAAAACACCTCTGTAGCTCTTCGCAGCTTTTCAAAAATAGCAATGTCTCAGTTTACAGTCGCTTGGTCTGAGCTTCCTAAGGTTCCTCCTGAATTCCTGATGGTCTCCTATTCCCTCCTAGGCCTGGCTAGATGTACCCCTTCCCAGGATCCTCCTTCCAGACCAGGATTCCCTGTTGTCTGTGCTTAAGGTGTACAGACCAGCTCTCTGGATCTGGTCCTTTAAGGTATTCTGGGTTATACTTGTGTATACTTCTTCACATATCCTTCCCCTCAGCTCAAACTTAATAGGTTGAATGCTTTCCCTTTTGAAGGATATACTCTTAATAAAACCCTTGTTTCTATCTTCACTCCCTGCCCCATGCTGGGGCTGCTTAACTCATTTAAGGTTCCCCCTCCCCATGTCATTTGGGAAACTGCTACAGGGTTCCAATCTGGCTCAACTGACCATAAACTGACCCCACAGGGTTTTAAACTGGGGACAATTGTGCCCTAAAATCACTGAATAAGGTGATCAGGAATACCCCCACTTCCATAACTGTTTGTCGGCTTTCATTGTCAGCAGGATCTGACTAGTGTGGGACTATTCTCTGTCACCATGTAAACAGATTAGTGTTGCCGTCTTCTTCTCATTGATATCCTCTCTTGATCAAGTGCTTATGAACAAGTGTCTTACTACACTTTGAGTCTACCACGGCTTGAGTCATTAAAATTTCCGCATGTTGAAGAGTCTTAAGCCATTGTTGGAGCTAATGGACTTTAGATTGTTCTGCAGTCTTTAATCCTGACAAGGTTTGATTATTGCAATTCACTTTGGGTCTTTCAAATTCAGTGTTAAGTCAATTGAGATTACTCCAAAATTCGGCGGCCTGGTTGTTAACAGATTAGAAAAGGTTTGATCACATTACCCCAATATTAGTAAAATTACACTGGCTTCCAGAACACTCACGTATTGAATAATAAGTTCTCCTGTTAATTCATAAATTAATTGGACATGTAAAAACTCCATGGCTTGATGCCGTTTTGAGACTATATATTCCATCTGAATCTCTCCGGTCACAGAACAAAGATTTAATAGAATTTCCATCTATTAAGTAAACACAACTGGGTGAAATCAGGGACAAATCCTTTTCTGTGGCCGGTCCAAACTTGTGAAACAATATGCCAGATAATTTGAGAACTGAAGCAACTACTTCTGCTTTTAAAAAATTATTGAAAATATGGTGGTTCCAACTTGGGTTTGGGAGCATATTGACAAATCTGTAGTGTAAGCAGTGCCCAAGAAGGGTAGAAGACCCTTCTTGGGCACTGTATATTAAATCGGTTATATTAAAATCATCGGTATATTAAAAGAATTTAAATAAATAAATAAATAAATAAATAGAAGACTATCTGTGGAACTAATGGTTTTAAAGACAGAATTTAATGTGGTAAGAACATAAGAACATAAGAAATTGCCATGCTGGGTCAGACCAAGGGTCCATCAAGCCCAGTATCCTATTTCCAACAGAGGCCAAACCAGGCCACAAGAACCTGGCAATTACCCAAACACCTAGAAGATCCCATGCTACTGATGCACTGATGCAATTAATAGCAGTGGCTATTCCCTAAGTAAACTTGATTAATAGCAGTTAATGGACTTCTCTTCCAAGAACTTATCCAAACCTTTTTTGAACCCAGCTACACTAACTGAACTAACCACATCCTCTGGCAACAAAGACATTTGTATATTTTAAACTGTATTTTATGATTGTCCAAGAGACTTGTAAATCACATTGATCTTTTTGCAAAATGCAGTATGAAATTTATTTTAAAAATAAAATAAAAATAAATGTAACCGACAGACAGTTCTTTTACTAATAATCCCTGGGTATTTAGTATCAGCCTCTAGCTAGAGTAGGATGGTTAATGGGAAGTTCCATTCAAATGTAGACCCTCCTTCTGAGAAGTCTGAAATGGCCGTCCCACTTGTGACAGTGGTTAGCATTCAGTGAGCATAAGAGAAGCTTAGCTTTTGTTAGTTTTCAGGACCAGCCAGAGGAGCCTTGTTTGGTGGACCTGCCAGGGTCGGGAGGGATGTTTGCCTATCCAGTACAAAACTTGTCTGGTGGGAATTCTCCCTCTGGGTATATTTTTTAGACTTTAACCTTTTAAGTAGTAGAGGCCTTACTAGAACCTGTACATCACCTGGGTTCAGGAATTGGGAACTACTAGGTCTGGGGCTGTGCAGGTTATAGAAGATCTACCCCAGAAGTGGTGGTGACCTGCTGTAAGGAAAACCCTGGTGTTATATTCAGTTTCCGAGAAGATTAATTTCACCATCCAGGAGGAAGTTTTGACTGACTTTCCTACCTGACTAGAGCACTACAAGTCCTGCTCCAGGGGATCCCTTCCATCAGGGCGTCGAATAAAAGAATAAAGGACTGCACTATAATCAGGAAGGCTTGAATCATCTAACAATGAGTAAAGGCAAGGCCTAACATTCAAAAGGACACCCATCCGGTGATTCTTCAGCCTCTGGGGAAAGAGGGTGTTTTATCTCTCTGTGCAGAGACAATAAATAGGTGGGCCTGAGCCGACTGGCCCAGAGCCCACCCATAACCGAAGCGCCGCCCCCACCCACCGAAGGACGGAGGCCCAAGAAAAGGGGGGAGGTGAGGCACATAGCGACGCAGGCGATGGCGTGCGTAGGGGCTCGCTGGCGCGCGATCTGAAAAAGGGGTTCCCTGACCTCAATCACGGCTCTTTAAAGGGCCAATGACGTCATCGGCCGGTGCCGCTGGCGCTCCCCACTGACTGGGGTAACTTGGGGCAGGGCTTATTGCCCGCATTAGCGCTTGCACCCCCCCCCCCCCCTTTCCTGCTGGGTCTCCGTTTTTTGTGGGGGAGGGCGGCGCATCGGTTATGGGTGGGCTCTGGCCATTAGGCTCAGGCCCACCTATTAACGCTAGCAGCCGCCACTTACCCTCGCAGCCGTCATCCCTACCTTCTGGCCCCTTCACTACATTAGCCAAAATTGTGCATTTCATTTTGTAACACATGTAAACTCGGACACTGTTGTTGGTATAATAAGGTCGCAGCTTTTATTTAACACATCATGAAAAACTTCCTTGGGTACCCGAGCCGGTATGATGGATCCACCATAGGTACCAAGCAAAGGCAGCCTTCTCGATGGGCCCCCCGCCTTGCCTGCCAGCAAGTGGGCCCAACCATCGGCGTATTCTGCGCCCCCACCTTTTACGCCGACCAAGGCACTGATAGTCTACCACGCCATCCTGTGATGTCACCAGCACCACTTGCAATGAAACCAACCCCGGTATCAGGGACAGGGCACTGCATGCAGGAAGATCACAACACTCCCGGTATCAGGGTTAGGGCACTGCATGCAGGAAGATCACAACACTCCCAGTATCAGGGTTAGGGCACTGCATGCAGGAAGATCACAACACTCCCGCTATCAGGGTTAGGGCACTAGTGTGTGCAGGAAGATCACAACACTCCCAGTATCAGGGTTAGGGCACTGCATGCAGGAAGATCACAACACTCCCAGTATCAGGGATAGGGCACTTCCTGCAGGAAGATCACAATACTCCCAGTATCAGGGATAGGGCACTATGTGCAGGAAGATCACAACACTCCCGGTATCAGGGTTAGGGCACTGCATGCAGGAAGTTCACAACACTCCCAGTATCAGGGTTAGGGCACTGCATGCAGGAAGATCACAACACTCCCAGTATCAGGGATAGGGCACTGTGTGCAGGAAGATCACAACACTCCCGGTATCAGGGTTAGGGCACTAGTGTGTGCAGGAAGATCACAACATTTCCAGTATCAGGGATAGGGCACTGTGTGCAGGAAGATCACAACACTCCCGGTATCAGGGTTAGGGCACTAGTGTGTGCAGGAAGATCACAACACTCCCAGTATCAGGGATATGGCACTGAGTGCAGGAAGATCACAACACCCCTGGTATCAGGGATAGGGCACTGCGTGCAGGAAGATCACAACACTCCCGGTATCAGGGTTAGGGCACTGTGTGCAGGAAGATCACAACACTCCCGGTATCAGGGATATGGCACTGCGTGCAGGAAGATCACAACACTCCCGGTATCAGGGTTAGGGCACTGTGTGCAGGAAGATCACAACACTCTCAGTATCAGGGATAGGGCACTACGTGCAGGAAGATCACAACACTCCTGGTATCAGGGATAGGGCACTATGTGCAGGAAGATCACAAAACTCCCGGTATCAGGGATAGGGCACTGTGTGCAGGAAGATCATAACACTCCTGGTATTAGGGATAGGGCACTGCATGCAGGAAGATCACAACACTCCCAGTATCAGGGATACGGCACTGCATGCAGGAAGATCACAACACTCCCGGTTTCAGGGATAGGGCACAAGTTCTAGTCACATTGACTGATCACATTACTTTTTTTGTCAAGCTACCAACTGTTTCCATTTCCCATCCCCCATATATTGTCAGTGGGAGCCTTCGTAACATGAATAAATAAGAGGGCAGCCAATAGGAATACATATTCATTCCTAAACTGACCTTAACTGACCTGAAAAGTGTCAAATTGTATCATTTTCTGTTAGCGCGCAGTAACAATGGTTAGTGCGCGCTAACTTCCTGTTATTGCGCACTAACTCTTGTTAGTGCGCACTAATCGGAAAAACCGATTTTTTAACTAAAAAATCGTGCCAAACACGATTTTCTTCTCCTGCCAGACGATTTCAATCGTTAAGATGATCGGGCACACGATTCACATCCCTAGAACTCACAGTGTTCACGTCTGCGATTGCTTCCAGGCAGTAAGGAGTCTTCTGAGCATTCAGGGACGTAGGCCCTTGAGGAGCGAGTACCGGATCCCGTCTTAGCAATCTGAAATCAAGAAGAGAGAGTGGGGCCTCCGAGGAGCATGTGCCCCTAGGTAAGTTTGTGGAGGCAGAGCAGCGGAGAAAGAATTCCCCTTGCTAACTTGATTTGTAGTTGCAAGCAAAGTCCTTTTAAGTTGGAAGCGGATGACGTCACTACGGGGGGACGCCCCCAAGGTTTGCGCCCTTGCCGGTACAAACTCTGGAGCGCACGTGCACGCGCGCCCTTACATCATCAGGAACATGGCGGATCCACAGCGTCAGGCCAGCACGGGGATTCCGGGGCGAAGAGATGAGGAGAAGCCGTGGCAGCATCTGTCCATCAGACCCGAAGGGAGTCGCCACAAAGGTAGAGAGGGTGGAGCGAGGGTGAGAACAGGCATGAATGCAACACCACCAGAGAATGTCCATTTTCATTGTCGCCATAATGTGGACTCTTTTTGTTAAAGACTGTTTGTACTGGCACCACTGACGCTTGAGGCCCCATTGACGTTATCTCATATGGAGTCTCGTGTGCGGGACTACTTGGATCAAAGCTGCCATGTGGCCGAGTAATTAAAGAACACGTCGTACAGAAGAGCATGTTTGCAGGTGCATATGTTGTGCTAGGTTGGAGAGGGTGAGAGCTGTCTAGAGGCAGATAAGCTCTGTTGTATACAATGTGTATCACTGCTCCAATAAACTGCAGAATTTGTGTGGGTTAGAGATGGGACTTTTTGTAATTGATGATGAATCCCAAATTCTGGAGGCATTGTAATATGGTGGTTGTATGGGTCTGGAGCGTAAGTGGGTCTGAGGCTACTAGAAGCCAGTCGTCCAGGTAAGGAAAAATTTGGATTGACTGTAGTTGTAGGTGAGCCACCACCACAGCTAGGTACTTTGTGAACACCCTGGGTGCCGAGGAAAGGCTGAACGGAAGGATCTTGTATTGGTAATGAGTGTTCTGGACTAGGAAACATAGGAAACGCCAGGAGGACGGGTGCATGGGAATGTGTGAGTAAGCATCCTTCAGATCGATGGAACACATCCAATCGTTCTTTTGTAGAAGAGGAAGAATGTTTTTGAGAGAGGTCATTTTGAATTTCTCTTTCTGAATATGTTTGTTTAGATCTCGAAGATCGAGAATGGGCTGAGAACCTCCTGGTTTCTTGGGAATGAGGAAATATTGGGAGAACCCCTGATCTATTTGATGAGATGGAAAAAGCTGAATGGATTTATTTATTTATTTATTATGTATTTATTTAGAAGTTTTTATATACCGATGAACGTTGGGAACATCTCATCGGTTCACAATGAACGAAATGTAGCAAAAAAGAACTTTACAGTGAAACACAGAACAATATGCATAAAATTAAGTAACAAAGAGATAATATATCATAAAGTTAGGGTAAACGCAAAAATAAGCTGAACGATTTATAAATTATATGTCATAAAAATATAACTTTGTACAAGATGTATGTTATAAAAGTCAGAGGGGCGGCAAAAGATTGAGGGAGGTATGCTGTTAGGTGTATGCTTGTTTGAAGAGGCAGGTTTTCAGGTTTTGTTTAAATTTTTTAGGGCAAGATTCTTGACATAGGGAGGAAGGTAGCTTGTTCCATAGGGTGGGCCCCGCTAAGGATAGTGCCCGAGCTTTAGTGGAGCCGAGCTTAGATTATTTGGGTGATGGAATGTGCAGTGTTGCTCTGTGTTGCTGTCTTGTAGGTCTGTTTGTGTTTTGAAAAGTGAGGTGTTCTTTGAACCAGTGCATATTTTGGTTGTGGAGGGCTTTGTGGATGAGGGTGATGGATTTGTATGTTATTCTAGCAGAGACTGGTAACCAATGCAGGTGTTTGAGAACAGGGGTGATGTGGTCGCTTTTGTGGGTGTTTGTGAGGATCCGGGCAGCAGTGTTTTAGAGCAATTGAAGCGGTTGCAAGGTGCTTTTGGGTAAGCCTAAAAGCAAGGCATTACAGTAATCAAGTTTAGATAGTATGAAGTCATGGACATCATCCCATATAGCGCTATCTCTCAACCAAACTATGCGGCGAGCTGAAATTGCCGAGGACGATGTCCTGGCAGATGTCTCGAAGTTCTCGTATATAGAAGGATTGCAGTAAGGAATTGTCATCTGCTGTGCAGAGGGGTTTTAACTTTTGCAGCGACTCAAATAAATACTGTGTCATATAAAATTGGTGAGTACTTATCTTTGACGACAGCATTGCAGCGTGGTAAGTCTTTCACCCAAACTTATCCAGATATCTGTTATCTTTACCTGGTGGAGTGTTAGCAAGTAATTTTTGATGCTTTGCCTTAGACATTACAGTATCTACTACAATTGAGTTATGTGGAAGCTGAGCATTGGGAATTTTAAGTCCGTTTTTCTAGATGTTGAAGGAATAGAAAAGGGGGTGTCCTACATCTTTTCAAGAACTCCCTGAATAACTGTTCATGTGGCATGTCAAAAATTTTGAGTATACCGAGTTTAGAAGGAGTTCTGAGATCTCTATTTGTAATGAGGGTATCTGATGTTGGAACCCCTGTAGAGGTGGTATATGTGGCAGAAGGGGATTGGTTATTAAATTTAACTGGTAACCTTGCTTTATAATTTGTAGTATCCACTGATCTGAAGTGATGGATTCCCAATGTTTGTGGAAGAATTGTAGACGTCCTCCAACTGGTAGCGGTGAGGATGGTGTCGCCTCCCTCAAAAAGCCTGGAAGCTGTTTTTGTGGGGGTGCTGCAGCTTGTTTAGCAGGACGCTGTTGTCGAGAACGTTGACGTGGGAGCAAAGACTGAGAAGAAGATCTCACTGGAGTGAATGGTTATGGCGTATATGAGGGATAAGAGCAAAACTGACCCCTTGGGTAAGTTTAATGATACGAGGGGTTATATCTTTTTGACGAAGAATGGAAGTCAGTTGGTGAAGTTAAAGAGAGTACCACTAAGTTCTGCTCTTTCAATTTTGAAACCATCTCTGCGAATTGGTCTCCAAACAGATTTTCAGGTTTGCACGGGAGATCTGCTAGTTTTTCATGGACATCGTCCCATATAGTGCTAGCTCTCAACCAAACTATGCGGCAAGCTGAAATTGTCGAGGACGATGTCCTGGCAGATGTCTCGAAGTTCTCGTATATAGAAGGGTTGCGGTAAGGAATTGTCATCTGCTGTGCAGAGGGGTTTTAACTTTTGCAGTGACTCAAATAAATACTGCGTCATATAAAATTGGTGAGTACTTATCTTTGACGACAGCATTGCAGCGTGGTAAGTCTTTCACCCAAACTCATCCAGATATCTGTTGTCTTTACCTGGTGGAGTGTTAACATGTAATTTTGGACGCTTTGCCTTGGACACTGCAGACTCTACTACAATTGAGTTATGTGGAAGCTGAGCATTCAGAATTTTAAGTCCGTTTTTCTAGATGTTGAAGGAGTAGAAAAGGGGGCTTCCCACATCTTTTCAAGAACTCCCTGAAGAACTGCATGAGGTGGTAACGCAGTGGGTTCATGTGGCATGTCAAAATTTTGAGTATACCGAGTGTCTCTGAGCGTGAGTCAGGCACTTTTCCAGTTTCCACATTGAGGAATGATCCCATTTTCTCAATAAATTTAGAGTATGAGAGATCCTCAGGCAGAGAATAGGGTTCTGGTAGGGTGTCTGGTGGGTCAGAAGGCATACCCATGGAGGAAGAGGGAGATGAGGCCGATGTAATTGGCAATTCGGGGCTACAGGGGTGATCCACTCCTATTAGGGGTTCAGGAATATTTTCCTTAGGATAAGCAGGTGGTGGAGAATTCTTATGTGGAGATTGTGGTTCTTCCACGGATTCTAAATCATGAAAGAAAGTCAATAATGCTTGAGAAATTGTCAACATAGGTCAAACCAGAACACCGTGGGGTGCACTAGCATCAAAATCTGTCCCAGAATGTGGACGGGGATGTGGAATTTCTTGAGAAGAAAGACCTGATGGAGGTTTTTATCTTTTAGGAGAAGGTGGATGTAAGGCCGGCGAATGGCTTCTACATTTGGATGCAGAAGATAAATCTGAAGATATTGAGTACGCACTACTGGACGTCGCCTTAGATGAAGGAGACGGAAGGTCAGAAAAACCTTCTATATCTATATCTGAAAGGGTTGCTCTGGAATGAGAGGAGCAGCCCGAGTGCTTCGGGGATGAAGCCATTTTTCCTTTAGACCTTTGGTGTTTGTGTCTGGACCCGGAATCTGCTTTTGTTTTACGTTTTTTAGACGGCAGATGGTGTAAAGGGTCCTTATTCGTTGATGGCGCCGGAGAGTGTGCAGTATGCGTCGATGGCGCCGTGAACTACGGAGCTGGCTTCGATAGCTACACAGGCTGCTCTGTACGCCTCAGTGGCGTCGTGCATTGTGCATCCTGCGTCAAAGATGTCGTGAGCAGAGCAAGTTGCTTCATATGCGTCATGAACGGCGCTAGGTGCTTCGTGGATGTTGCATGCTTCTGAAGATGCATCGTTTGTGTTGAGGATGGAGCTTGCGTCGTAGACAATGAGCATTGGTCGTGCAGCATATGCTTCAACGCAGACGACACTCTAGGCCGCGAAGTGCCGGGAACAGATCCCTGTGCCTCGGACAACGCAGATGGGGCCTTTATAGGAAGGGGGAGCAACTGTCGACCCCTGGTACAATTTGTTGGGCTCTGTAGGTATAATGTACCTGGGCCCAGTTCCTGATGAGTGTCACGGATTCTCCCTTGGTCAAAAGCATTTATGCACATAAACCCTGATTTTATGCGCATAAATGCCTCTTTGAAAATATTTATTGGTTTTTTTATTTATTTATTGGTTTTTATATACCGCCGCTCATCAAAGATATCACGTCGGTGCACATAGAACAAAAATACGCAGTTGCGTGTACATATAACAATATAATAATAGCTGAATTCCATAATACATTAAAACAGTAACATATGGTATCAAGAACAACTTATTTAGATAATAATAGATGATAAAATAGAGTAAAAAATAACTGTGAATGCACAATTTTATCTAGTATCAGGGCAAAATGGGGTGGGGAACAAAGTGGAACAGGAATGAAGGAGAAAGGGTCAGGAATGGAACAGTATATATACATATATACAGTGGGCGAGATCAATGGTTATAAAAAGGTAACAAAAGTACTAGGAAAGAACAGAAGAGGGCTTAGCTAAATTAAAGTTGAGAGTAATAGTTTAGGGAAAAGATAGAAGGATTGATAGCTTAAGAAAGGGAGTAAAAGAGTTAAGAAAGATCATGTGAGATAGTAGCATGTTAGGAACAAGAGAGTTAAGGGGGAACACGTAATAATCAAGTGTAGGCTTTAGTAAAAAGCCATGTCTTGAGCTTTTGCTTGAAGGTCTTAGAGGACAGTTCAAGGCGTAAGTCAGTGGGCATAGCATTCCATAGTGTGGGGCCGGCTATGGAAATGGCACGAGCTTTGGTAGATGCATATTTAAATAGTTTAGGTGAGGGGGTTTGTAGTGTAGCAATATAGGGATTTCTAATTGGCCTATTAGAGTTATTAAATTGAAAGGTGTTGGAGGGCCAATTCATTTCTGGGTTGTGGAGGGATTTGTGAATGAGTGATAATATCTTGTATTGTATACGATAGTGGACAGGGAGCCAGTGTAATTTCTTAAGTATAGGAGTAATGTGTTCCCTTGTAGGTGTATTAGTGAGAATACGAGCTGTCGTATTTTGCAGGATTTGTAGAGGGTTTATGGAATTTTTTGGCAGACCTAATAGTAACGCGTTACAATAGTCAATTTTCGAAAACACCATAGATTGTAACACGGTACGAAAGTCGGAGAAGTGAAGTAGAGGTTTAAGTTTTTTAAGTGTATGGATCTTAAAGAAACACTCTTTAAGGGTAGCATTAATAAATTTTTTGAAGGACATTTGATCATCTAATAGTACTCCTAGATCTCGGACTTGTTGAGAAAAATGTGTGTGTGGTAGAATAAAATTTATTGAGGGTGTAGCATGTAGGGGGGTAGGAGGTGAAATAACCATAAGTTCAGTTTTTGTGGAGTTAAGGGCAAGCTGGATGGAGTTTAAGAGGTTGTTAATTGCGGTGAGTGTAGATTGCCAGATTTCAAAAGTTTTTGGAATAGAGTCAGTAATGGGAATAAGAATTTGTACGTCATCGGCGTACAAAAAGTGAGGTAGCTTAAGGTTTGAGAGGAGTTGGCAGAGGGGTAGAAGATAGACATTAAAAAGGGTGGATGATAGTGAGGAGCCTTGGGGGACTCCCTGCGCAATGAGGATTTCTTTAGATTCATGGTTGCCAACTTTGACTCTGTAATGTCTGTCGCTGAGGTAAGAACTAAACCATTTGTGGGCATGTTCAGTTATACCAATATCGGAGAGGCGCTCAAGGAGGATCTGATGGTTTACAGTGTCAAACGCAGTAGAAATATCCAATAAAATTAGGAGATGGGATAGTCCTTTATCTAAGCTTTTGATTAGGTAATCGGAAAGAGAGAGAAGAAGGGTTTCTGACTGTACTGTGTAGTTTACGAAAGCCCTGGGCCAATGTGTTTAGAACGCATGTAACCTGGTTTTGCCTGTACTTTTATGCAAAATGGGATTAGGTGTTCCAGACAGATACAATTTATGTGCATATGTTTGTATTTTAAAAAGTATGGGGCCAATTTTAAATTTTGCGCTGCCGCGCGCATGTTATAAAATCCGGGGTCAGCGCTCGCAATGGGGTGCACACTTGTGCACCTTGCGTGCGCTGACCCCGGTCGCGCACGCAAGGTGCGTGCGCTGACCCCGGTCGCTCTGAAATCGGAGAGGCCTCGGAGGGAACATTTTTTGGATCCCCCCACCTTTCCCTCTCTTCCCCTATCTAACCCACCCCCCGGCCCTACCTAAATCCCCCCCCCCACCTTGTTCGATGGAGTTACGCCTGGCTGGCCAGGCCCTGTCACAGGCTGCTGTGTCGGGGCACTCGGCCACGCCCCCACCCGCCCCCCGGATCGCCCCCCAATCGCCCATTTTTGCAAGCCCCGGGACATACACGCTTCCCGGGGCTTGCGCGTGCCGCCGAGCCTATGCAAAATAGGTTCGGCGCGTGCAGGGGGGGGGGGGTTTAAGGGTTACACGTGTAACTTATGTGCGTAACCCTTTTAAAATCCGCCCCTATGTGTGTAAGTTACCACACACAAGTTACGCCCTGCTTGGAGCACATATAGAACAATTATGCACATGCGTGGTCAATTGCAGAAAAAAATTTTAAGTGAACTTATATGCATAAGTTATTTTTGAAAATCCTGGGCAAAGTCTACATGTGCATTGTACAAGCAGACTTTGCTGCTGTGTGGGAAGTTATAAAATTACCCTCAATGAGGGGAATTTTCAAAGCCATTTCCATGTGTATAACACTGCTTTACCTGTTGAACTGTCCTGTTATAAAAATTGCCTGACCAATAATGTGAGTAAACGTATGCACGTATGATCTGCATACACGTATGCTTATCTGTAATGAGCAGAGGTATTCATGAGGTCGGAGTTGGGGCAGGGGTTTGTACTTTAAAAAATACGCTGCAAATTTTCTGGAAAAAAATTCTGTATACAAATCAGCAGGTATAAATTTGCATCACACCATCCTCACACACAATTAAAAATTGTTACACTTCCTCCTGCAGCCGGAGCTACAGGAGGCCGCATACCTTCGCGGTGGTGTCGCCGATGTCGCCGCTGCCCTGCGGCCCGGTAAGGCTACAGCCTGCCTTCTCCTGCTTCCTCCGTAGGAGCCGCCAACGTTTCTGGGGGGAGGGGGTACTCGTTCCCGTGGCAGGAAGTCGCTCCACAGCCTCCTCTTCGCGGCTGGATGCCGCCGACGTCATCGGGGCCTGTCCTGAGGCCCACCTCCTGCTCTTCTGCTACAGCGGCAGCATGACCACTGTCCAGGGTTCTGCTCCAGCTCCTCCTCGGGGGCAGGCCCACGGATCCCTTCCCTACTTAAAGGGACCATGAGGGTGCGGTCCCTTGGACTCCTCCTGTAGCTCCTCCCAGGGAATTGCCTCCTCAGCCCTACTTAAGGGCTGCTCGCTCAGTTCCAGGTGGCCTTGGCAAGGAGTGAGTCTCCTTGGGGTTAGTCCTCCTTAGGACTCGTCTGCCTGTTCCTGCCTGGTGTTCCTGTTATTCTTCTTGGGATCCCATGTTGTCCATGTTCCTGGTCTCTGCATATGTTCCTGACGTTGTTCCAGTCCTGATGTTCTGAGATTCAACCTTCATGTTTCTGATGTTCCCTGATGTCTTGTCCTGATGTCTCCAGTTGTCTCTGAGGCTCACTTGTTCAGCTCCCCTTGTGGTCCGCGACCAGCTGTCCGGCTGTGTAGGACACATAAGGATACAGTGTGGTCCGCGACCAGCCCCGCTGGGCTGAGTAGGGCGCCTGAGGGACATTGCTTGCCTGTCCGCCTCTTCTCTCCTGCAGCCTATGCCTCCGGAGGACCCTGGCTTTTAAATTTTTGAGTTCCGAGTTTGATTCCAGAGTCCTGTATCCTGTCCCGGCCTCGGAGGGTCGTGGGGCTGCTCCCTTCTTGAACTGTCCTGAGTCTTTTTTATGGTTCAGCCGCTCGCTCAGGACTTTGTCTTCAATTGACCACATCCTGGGAGTATCCCATTCCGTCTGGTATCCATTTCCGTGGTGGCTGGAGCCGTCTTCCGGTGGATTATCATCAAGCACTGCCTGTATTCTTCCTTGCTCCTGAAGTTCCAAGACCTCATCTCGTCTGATCCAGTTCCAAGTCCTCGTTTTGTTGGAGTTCCCATGCTCCAGGTTCCAAGCTCCAGTGCCTATGGCCCTCATCTATCTTTGACCTCTGTCCAGCCTGCCGCCCTTGCCGTTACCCAGCGGCAGGTCCGAAAAGGCCTGGAGTAGTCAGAGGACCACTCAGAGACCACCATTGCGTTGGTGGTCTCCCAAAGCATGCAGGTCCGGTGGAGGGTCTGGACCTCCAGATCTTCAGTCTGCCCAGCAGGGGCCTATCTCACCAACCTCGGCGTTCCTGTGGAGCTCCTCTCTCGGTCTGTCGAGGTTGAAGGGCACACATCCCCACTTTCCTACGCGCCTTCGTAAAACAGATTGCCAAGGCCATGTGCTCAGTGGGACTGTTCCTATCTCTAGTTTGTTTCTGGACTTATCTGAACCCCAGAATTTTTTTTGGGACTTTGTTTTTCCATGACCCAAAGGAGGTGCCTGCCACCGTTCCAGGAATCTTCTCTACCGTGATGTTGGTCCCAATGCCTGGGTTTTCTCGACCTGCAGGAGGCGCCTGCACCCAGGTTCCACATCCAGTACTCCATAGCAACTCAAGGTTTTGGGTTCTATGACCGGCAGGAGGCGCCTGCACCCAAACCTGGTTTCATCTCAGCTCTTCCATTGAGATCCATCTGTGCCAGGGTGAGCCGTTCCCACCCTTGGCTTCCTCCCCTCATGGTCCTCAACCAGTCGTTCTGCTGTGTAGAGCGCATAAGGGGACAGTGTGGTCCGCAACCAGCCCCACTGGGCTATGTAGGGTGCCTGAGGGATATTGCTTGCCTGTCTGCCTCTTCTCTCCTGCAGTCTACACCTCCGGAGGACTCTTGCATTTAAAGTTTTGAGTTCTGAGTTTGATTCCAGAGTCCTGTATCCTGTCCCGGCCTCGGAGGGTCGTGGGGCTGCTCCCTTCTTGAACTGTCCTGAGTCCTTTTTATGGTTCAGCCGCTCGCCCCAGACTTTGTCTCCAGTTGACTACATCTTGGGAGTAAACCCGTTCCGTCCGGTATCCATTTCCGTGGTGGCTGGAGCCGTCTTCCGGTGGATTAAAGTCAAGCACTGCCTGGACTCTTCCTTGCTCCTGAAGTTCCAAGACCTTGTCTCGTCTGTGTCTAGTTCCAAGACCTCATCTCATCTGATCCAGTTCCAAATCCTCGTTTTGTTGGAGTTCCCATGCTCCAGGTTCCAAGCTCCAGTGCCTATTGCGTTGTGGTCTCCCAAAGCATGCAGGTCCAGTGGAAGGTCTGGGCCTCCAGATTTTCAGTCTGCCCAGCAGGTGCACGTCTCACCAACCTCGGTGTTTCCATGGAGCTCCTCTCTCGGTCCGTCAAGGTCGAAGAGCACACATCCCCGTGTTCCTACGTGCCTTCGTACAAAAACAATTGTGCATTTATAATAGATTTTACATGAAAAATAACATTCAAGGCACAGTCTTCTGAGGTAAAAGTATCACAACATGTATATTATATTTACATGTACTGCTGAGGTACCAACCAGAAAACCTTGCAAAAAAGCAAGAGATACTTGGAACCTAATTGGTACTAGGCTACTGTTATGCATCTTGGGCATGAGCCCAGAGAGCCACTCAAACAACAACCCTACCTATGAAAGTTAATACTATAAATATTACACCAGGCCTAAAATAGTAATAAACCCCCTATAAGGAAAACAGAACAATCCAAGCTGCTATAGATCCCTACATAGAAACTACACACTAACAGAATAACTCACTTCACTCACACATGAAAAACACAGATAAACCCTCAAATACAGAATAAAGAGACCATACAGTATAAATATAAATGTGCAGACAAAAATAGAACTGGAAACCGGAGCAAGCCAAATTGTGTATGCAATGCAACAATGTAAAAAACAGAAACATTACCATGCTTCATAAAACAAAATTAGTAAAACCATACCTATAAAAAGAACTCATATAAAAATCTTCCAAATATCAATAAAATATTTCAAAACAGACACATCAAATAACACCCAACAATTACAATAAGGATTTTAAAAAAATTCCCGGTTATCCATACCTTGGAACTTTTGATTTCCAGATGCCCTGAAATTGTCATGGATTAGCAGGCAGAGACTAACTGGGGTAGCTGTGCATGCACATGCTCCCTCTCATACACAGCATGCTTTCTTTCACTCCCCCCCCCCCAATACATACACACATGCTGTCTTTCACTCTCCCACACAATGCACACAGACCCTCTCTCACTCTCCCATACACAAACTCACATGCTCTCTCTTTCCCACACACACAAGTACACATGCTCTCTCTCATTCTCCCACACACAAGAATACATGCTCTCTCTTATACTCTCCCACACACAAACTCACATGTTCTCTCCCTCACTTCCCTTGACTTAGCAGGCAGCAGCAGGCTCCTTCAGCCCCTGTGGCCAAGGGAAATAATTCCAGCTACAGGGCATTGGACTACTTCTGGCAGAGCACACTTCTCCTCCTCCGAAGCAGTTCGGCCCCACAGGAATCAACAGCGATGTAAGCACAGCCTTAGTAAGTGGAAAAGTAGCACGGCTCCGCCAGAATTAGCAGCATTGCCAGTGGGACCGCACTGCTTTTCCACTTACTAAGGCCACACCGACCACGCTGTTGATTTCGATGAGGCCGGGCTGTTTTGTCTTCTGCTGAGGACCCGCCGGCCGCATAGCTCTCCTTGGCGCCTTTTGATAGTGACGCCTATGCCCGTGGCCATATTGGCTATAGGCACACTGTGGCTCTATGTATGTGTGTGTGTGTGTGTGTGTGTG
The DNA here is from genome assembly GCF_901001135.1 of Rhinatrema bivittatum. Lineage (NCBI taxonomy): Eukaryota > Metazoa > Chordata > Amphibia > Gymnophiona > Rhinatrematidae > Rhinatrema > Rhinatrema bivittatum. The sequence continues at coordinate 511,090,953 of NC_042615.1, read as the reverse complement.
TGTGTGAGAGAGAGAGTACCTGCATGCATGTATGTGTTTGAATGCTTGTCTGCTTGCTTGTGTGTATGTATGAGAAAACATGTGGGAAATGTTGTAGAGAATGAACATATGTAAGAGAAAAAGAACTGTGGTAACATCACTAGTCATGGCTTAGGAAGCAGCAAAGAAGAATAAGGACTCTGGCTGTTTCCTTAGGTACAAAATTTACTTACAGTGAAAAAACAAAACAGAAAACATATGAAGCTCACCTTGTAGAATTGGTAGCATTCAATGATTCCCAAGTCACATAGTAGATCTTCGCATAAACTGTGTTTCTGTCTGCTCCCTAGGGCTCTTCTAATCCTTCTGGGCCCTGGCTCCTTTATTATGGTAAAGGAAGCCTTCTTTCACCCAGAATCCCATATGGGTGATTCTTAATGAGGACCAGGCTGGATAGCTATGGCTACTCCCTTAAGGTGGTTGGAGGGAGTTTACTGTATACTCCCTCACATACCATCCCCCTCAGCTCATCCTTATTCAGATGAGTGCATGCCTGTAAAAGGTATACTTCTCTTGATAGGAAATCCGCATTGATGTTTTGCTTTCCTGCCCTATATCCTATTTTAAAGATGAGGGCTATAGGGCCAGGAGCCATCTCATCACTCTATCACTGGACTCCTTATGTCTAATTATCCATAGGAGTAGTTGGTGCTCCATTAAGAGTGTGAATTGCCATCCCAGCAGATAGTACCACAATGCCTTTAAAGCCCACTTGACTGCCTAGGCTTTCTTCTTGAACGTTGAATAACGCCTCTCCCATGGCATCAGGTTCTGGCAAAAGTATGCCACAGATGTTCTTGGCTATCCTTCTCTTGGTCTAAGACTGTTCCCTAGCCTACTTCTGAGGCATTGGTTTGAAAAGTGAAAGCTTCAGTGAAGTCTGGACTTATCAGGACTGGTTTAGCACATAACACCTCTTTCAGAGCTTGGAAAGCCTCCTCTGCTTCAGCTGACCTCTGGACCCTCCCTGATGCTTTCTTCAACAACAGCCTTGTGAGAGGCTCTGCCTTCTCCAAGTAATTGGGGAAAAATCTTCTGTAATACCCCCATGAGGCCCAGGAATGAACTCACTTTCACTTTTGTTTGTGGGACTGGCACCCGGGTGATCACCTTGATCTTCCGGATCTGTGGAAGGATTTTGCCCCTTCCCAAGGTGTAGCCAAGATACTTGACTTCTTGCCTACCCAGCAAGAATTTCTTAGGGTTGGCTATCAGTCCTGCTTTCCTCAAACTGGTTAGCATGGCCTGGATTTGGCTTAAATTTGTCTTAGAATCTGAGCTGTACATCATGATGTTATCCAAGTAGGCAGCTGCATACCCTTGATATGGGCGGAGCAGGTGGATGAGAAAATGCTGAAATGTTGTAGGAACATCATGGAGTCCAAAAGGAAGGACCGCGAACTGAAAGTCCCTCTGTAGTTAAGAATGCAGTCTTCACCTTCGTTGCTGGCATGAGAGGCGCCTGCCAATACCTTTTTGTAAGGTCCAGGTTCGAAATGAACTGGACTGATTCCAGACACTCAATCAACTCATCCACTTGAGGGTTCAGGTATATGTCAAGCTTTGAAACTTTGTTGACTATTTTAAAGTCAATGCAGTATCTTATGTTCCTACACTATGGGTGAGGACTAATCACTGTTGGACTCCTCTATAACTTCAAACCAGAGCATCTCTTTCCCTTCAATCTCCATGACATGGTGCCTGGCCTGGGGAATCTGATAGGGTTATTGCCACACAACTCCAGGAGGCATTATGATGTCATTCTCCACAAGGTGGGTACAGCCTGGTAGGTTTGAGATGATCTCCATGTTTTTTTCACTATCTGCTTTAAGTCTGCAGTCTGTGCGATGGACAGGAATCTCTGAAAGGAATCTGGATTTGGTCTACTTCAAGTCCGACTTCTGGACCAAACTCTTCTTCTTGTATCACTCCACACACCTGTGGAACCCACTTCTTTATATGGTTTACGTGGTAGATCTGAGTTTTCTTTTATCTGGCTAGGCTATTATGTAATCCATGGGCCTTGTTTTCTCCAAAGATTTATAGGGTCCTTGCCAATGGGCTAATAGTTTGCTTTCCAACAAAGGGAGGAGGACAAGGATGTTGTTCCCCAGCTGAAATACTCTTGGACCATGGGGCAATTATAAGCTCAGGCTTGGGTAAACTGTGCCTTCTCTAGGCATATGTGGGCCACCTCTGCAGCTTTTCTTTAGGTGATCCTGCACTCGGAGAATGTAGTCCATGAGGTCTGCCCAGGGTTCCATTTGTCTTCCCATGTTTCCCAAGCGATATCCAAGATTCCTCTCAGACTACTTCCATACAGTAATTCAAAAGGGAAAAACCCCATCAAGCTCTGGGGCTCCTCTGGGATTGCAAACAGCATGTAGGGCTGCAAGGAGTCACAGTTTTTGCTGTCTTCATCCACAAATTTCCTCATTTGCTTGAGCGTCTGTGATGATACACCGAAGTGCACAGAATTTTTATCTTAAGGAAGATGCAGAGTTGTTTCATTATCTTGGACACAAATGGGGTCCCCTGATCTGTCAGAATCTCCTTGGGCAGCCCAAGCCATGAAAAAATTTCCATTAGGACAGATGCCACCATTGGGGTGTTCATGTTCTGTAGCAGTACTACCTCTGGATATCTTGTGTCATTGTCCAGAATGACAAGGATGTACTTATTTCCTCATGTAGATCTCTAGGGGCCACACCAGGTCCATGCCCACCCTTTTGAAAGGATCTCAATTATAGACATTTGTATGAGAGGTGCCACCAATACACCGGAAGGTTTTGTGACTTGGCAGGTAGGGCAGGACTGGCACTACAACTAGACCTGTTTTATGACGGTCTGGCCAATAGAACCATGCCAATATTTTATGTTGGGTCTTTTCCTCCCCCAAGTAACTCCCTAGAAGGTGACTGAGCCCTAGATGCATGATATTCTGGAGATATGGTTTGGGAACTAGTTGTTGTTTTATCAATTCTCCTTCCACAATTCCCTTTGTGACTTGGTAAACTAGGTCCCATTTCATTACAAAATAAGGAGGATTAGGGTCTGTAACCTGCTCTCCAGGGACTCACTTTCTGTCCATCCTCCCAGGCCCACTTAAAGGACTCATCCTACCTTTGGAAGCTCCCCGAGTTACTCCCATTTTCCCAATCAAAGGGTCTAGGTATAACATTCAGGATGGGTTGGAGCTCTTTCTCTGACTCTGATCCTTCCTACCCAGTTACCTCTAAATTCACAACATAACTGTATTTGTACTGTCAGCCTTGCCTCTGGGACGTAAGAAACTTAGTCATTATGATCAGGGTCTTCTAAGGCCAGAGCTCTGGAAAATCCAATTCCTCATTGTTGTGGCTAGATGAACCCATTGTGAGCCGGTTCCATAGGCTCTCAGTTTGGATAGTCCTGCCCTTCCACCATTGGGTAGGGTAGCCAAGGAAGAACTCCCACCTCTATTTTCTCTTGGCTGACCGGGGTCTTCAGTTGTATCTGGCTTGCTGGATACTGTCTTTGATCCCTGTGGATGCATGCCAGGGTCACTACTCTGTCATAGTCAATCTGGACTCACTTTACTAACTTCGGATGAGTGTTTTCACATGCCAAGCAGCCTCCAAATGGTGCATCTCTCTGAGGGGAAAGAAGGAAATCCAAACCAAAAAAAACTTGAACCCTGAATGCACAGGCAGGATTAGCCCCTTGGCCTGTTGTAAGGCAAGAGAAACTGTGAGGACCCAGGAAAAAAAAAATTCATTGGGGTTTTTATCTTTTTTTCTTCTATTGTGGCTGTGGGCTTCTCCCTGTGCTTTCCACTTAGGCAAGAAGATCCCACTGCTAATATCTTATGTGGTAATGTAGCCAGTTGTGGCTTAGGAAAAAGCGAAGAGAAATAAGGAGGCAGACCTCTGGCTGTTTCATTAGGTGCAAATTTACTTACAGTGAGAAAGCAAAACAGAAAACAACTGCAGCTCACCCTGCATAATTGGTAGCACTCAAACATTACATATAGCAGGTCTTCGCATAAACTGAGTTTTTGCCTCCTCCCCAGGGCCTGTCAAACCTTTCTGTGCCCTGGTGAAGGGACCCTCCCTTCATCCAAAATCTCTTTCAGGGCTGATCCTTATGAAGAAGCTGTGGCCGGTCCTTTAAGGTGGGTGGAGGGAGATTCCTGTGTAATCTCTCACAAGGATAAAGTATGTGTGGCCACCCTCTCCTGAATCCACAATAATCTCAGGGCGATTGGCCATCAAAAGATCCCAGGTATGGAGAATAGGAGATTTTAAAATCTTTACCACTTTTACTTTTGGGGTGTTGCTTTTTTTGTCCGACCTGAAGTAAGTTGTGTGCGCCGGCAGCCGAGGTTCCGGGACAATGGTAAATGGCGCTGTCCTGGCCCGCCCCTTGCAGGAAGGCCAACACTTATGCGCGTATTGGTCTTCTCGAGCATGGCACGTGGCCTATTTAAAATCTACCCATTTTGTTTTTAATGTGATCACATATTTTGAATCCATTAAGGGTCATTTTGCACATGTGATTAAGGTGACATATTCTGCTAGCATGTAGTTTCTGTATAGGTTTCTCTGGCAGTCCTGTTCATTGTGTTTTCCCAACAATAGGTGTATTGGTATTCTAGGACCCGGTGCAATGTTTACAATGCTACCTAATCACAGGTAAAGTTGTTGCTTTTGGAGTCTTGTGAGTTAATGCTGCTGTAGAATGGCAGGTTTGCTACATACAGTGTATGCTGACTTATTTCTAGGATTTTGTATTATTTCACAATGTGCCTGATAGTGGAGGAAATGTGTGTTTAATATTGATATTATTATCAGTAATGCTGTTTTTGCTGTTTCCTCCATTATGTCTGATTTTCTAGCATCAAGCATTTAATTCGTCTGGGAATGAATAATTATATTCTATGATTTATGTGAAGATAGAATGACATTAACTGTAAAAGTAATATAAAAATATTGGCAATGGGAGCATGGGTAGAGCTTGTGGCAGAGTTGGGGTGGAGTTTGGCTTCCCCCTTCCCAATCAAAAAGGCATTCTGCTGCCTCTGGATTTCATATATTGATACTGGCAGCACTGACAGAAGTAAGATAGATACTATAGGGAGAGAGATATAGGTAAATAAATTGATAGAGTGATAGAGGTTGATATTCAAACAAAACTCAGTTTCTAAATTTGGGCACTCAAGTTAGATGCCTAATTTCATCCAAACATAGGAGTCTAAATTTGCTGAAAATAGGCAATCTTTAGTAACCTAAAACTGAGACTATTAGGCTTGCTATTCATTTTCCTAACTTTATGTCCTAAGTTAGGTTCCTAATGCTGGCAATCAGTGCTACGTCCCTAACTTCATTCCCCCAACCTTATCCCATGCCTAGCTCCACCGTTTTGGGACCTTAATTTAGCAGTTCTGATATTAAAACTTTTCTATTTGTCAGATCTAGTCAACTGACTCCTTCTAATAGATATTGTATATGTAGGAAGATGAAAGGTAGGAAAGGAAAGGCTAGTAACAGGAGTGACATTGAGTATGCAAGGAGCTTAACAGCTGCTACACTAAACCTCTTAACTATCATTTGTGCTCCATTATCCAAAGTCTCAGAAGAACCTAAACACTTTAAACTTGCTATGCTGCTTTTCCCTTCAGCTCTGTGTAAGTGTGCTATGAGTCACCTTGGCTCTCTCATTGACTCTTTATGTAGACTGTTTAGAATCTTTCAGAACTATTTACAAGCTTTCTTTTTCTCTAGTTTTCCCCCTGTAAATATTGGAAGTAATCATTCAGCGTTTGTTTTTGCTCTTATCCAGATCAGCTATGGATCAGGACTCCCAGTTCTAGGGGAGAAACTCCAATTCCCTTCCTTCCTGAGGACAATTGGAAACATCGAGAACATGCTCCAGTTAGTGGCCCAAATGATGGTTCATTTCAGTTGGACTTGGGTGGGCATCCTGTTCTCCTCTACTGACTACGGCTTGCATGGAGCACAGGTCCTGATGACAGAGCTTGCCAAGTTGGAGGTCTGCGTGGCCTTCTCTGAAAGTCTTGGCAAAGATAAGAGCCTAATGAGGATTCGGAATCTGGTGAAAATCTTAAGTACGTCAAGCGCAGAGGTTATCATTGTGTATGGCTACCCAACAGAGATTGGACCGGTCTTAGAAGAGATGACACTGAGGCAGGCAAAGAAGGTCTTGATCTTTAACTCAGCTCTTATTGTATCCCCATTGTTCTTCAGTAAGCGCTTATGGGAGGTGCTGAATGGTACCATTGGGATCATAGCCCATTCCATGTATATTCCCTCTTTCAGCGACTTCCAATATAAGAATCGTCCCAGTGACTCTTCTCCTGACATCTTCCTCAAGCCCTTCTGGGAACATGTATTTGAGTGTGAATGGAAAGAGGGATCTAATAAGACTGGTAAGGGTCCAGCTGGGGAGAAGAAGCCCTGCATGGGCACAGAGAGGCTGGAAGACCTCCCGAGCTCCACCTATGATGTGAATAACATGCGGTTCAGTTATTGTGCCTACAATGCTGTCTATGCACTGGCTCATGCACTGCACAATATGCTGTACTGTAACCTTGACAGAGGAAACTGCTCCAGCTTTAGAAATATTCAACCTTGGCAGGTGAGAAATGGAAAAGCACATCTGACTGGCTGCTTTTACTAAACTACTGTAGCTATGATAGGGAATGTAAGTATTTTTATAGTTCTATAAGTGAAAAAATTATAATAATCATGGTGCTAATTAATTTACATATTGTGGTTACAACTAAATATTTTAGAAGTATACATGCCAATATCTCTGGGATACATATACCTCATGAATAAGGGAGCAATCATTATTAATATTATGACCTAATTGCAGTTGAGTAAACTGGAGCTATATAGAGTTCATGGGTAGTCACCCATGGTTACTGGATTTAAAAAACATGGTTACTGGATTTAAAAAACAAACAAACCAAAACAACAAGTAATGGTTTAGGCACAAAAGTGAGAGTTGATAACAAAATCTCAATTATATATGAATAAGGTCCATAAATTTAGGGAGTTAAGCTAAATGCCTAGTATCAGCTGAGCTTGGAAGCACATGTTAATTCCCAAATGCTATAGATAATGGTGTAAGAGGATTCCTTCCTTCATCAGTGTTACTGCCACCACCACTATGAGCTTGGTGAACATCCGGGATGCTGTGGCTAACCCGAATGGTAGTGCCTGGAACTGGTAGTGACGGTCCAGGATCGTGAAGCGTAGAAAACGCTGATGCTCTTGATGGATCGAAATGTGTAGGTAGGTTTCCGACAGATCCAAGGATGTAAGGAACTCTCCTGGTTGTATCGCCCTTATTACCGAGCGTAGAATTTCCATGCGGAAGTGAGGAATCTTCAGGTGAAGGTTGACCGACTTGAGGTCCAGGATGGACCTGAACGTTCCCTCTTTCTTGGGAACGATAAAATAGATGGAATAATGTCCTGTATTTATTTGTTGTGAAGGCACCAGTGTTATAGCCTCTAAGGCTAGCAATCTGGTCAGTGTAGTTTCCACTGCCATCCTCTTGGAAGGGTCGTGGCAGGGGGATTCCACAAACTTGTCTGGAGGGAGGTGGTGGAAATCCAGGTAATATCCCTCTCGAATGATGGCTAGGACCCACTTGTCCAAAGTTATCTCAACCCATCTTTGGTAGAATAGGGCAAGTCTGTCCCCTATGGCTTCTTCCTTTGGACAGGTCGGCTGATTTTCATTGTGGGGTGCGAGTGGAGCCTGGGCCCGAGCTGGCTCCCCTTTTGTTGTGCTTGTTCCGAAAGGACTAGTTTCTGACTGCAGGGCGAGCCACTTGATATGTGCTTCTGTATGGGTTGAAGCGCTGTGATCCTCTGCCCCTGGAAGTTCGAAGGAAGGGTTGCTGGTTTCTCTTATTCCTGTCCTCCGGTAGCCGCAGCAGTGGGGATTTGCCCCATTTGTTGGCTAGTTTCTCTAGTTCGCTTCTGAACAGGAGGGTTCCCTTGAAGGGCATCCTTGTGAGTCTCGTTTTGGAAGATGCGTCGACCGACCAGCTTCCGAGCCAGAGTTGTCTTCTGGCTGCCACGGCTGATGACACACCTCTAGCTGCGGTGCGCACCAGATCAGAAGCGGCATCCGTGAGGAATGATACTGCTGGTTCCAGGGCTTCCCCAGGAGAGTTGTTCCTTGTCTGTGATAGGCAGGCAAGTGTCACCACGGCACAGCAGGCCGCGATCTGTAGAGACATAGCGGAGATGTCAAAGGACTGTTTGAGGATGGATTCCAGACGTCTGTCTTGAGTATCTTTGAGTGCTGCTCCTCCCTCCACTGGGATAGTAGTGCGCTGGGAAACCGCGCAGACCATGGCAACCACTTTCGGACATGCCAGGAGGCCTTTGGCAGCTGGGTCCAGAGGGTACATGGTTGCCAGAGCACAACCCCCTTTGAACGTAGTCTCTGGGGCATCCCATTCCAGGTCAATTAGCTGCTTGGCTTGTAACAGTGGGAAATGACGGGATGTCTGATGGAGTGCCTCTAGCAGGGGATTCGTCTTAGGTTCCCCCGAGGCACTTGGCCTGGGATAGCAAGCTCTTTCAAGCTGTGTGTGACCAGGTCTGGAAGCTCATCCTTGGTGAAGAAGCGCCTCATGGTTCGGTGGGGCTCTGTGCCCGGAGGGAGTTCCCCTTCCTCCAGGGGTTCTGATTCCTCATCTGAGTTGTCCATGTCCCCGAAGGTGGAGCTTCTGGGTGGTGGAATCACTTCCCTGGGCATAGAGGGTCCCGGGATGTTGAGGTCCTCTGGTGGAGGTTGTGGCCGTATTATCGGAGGCTCCGGTTGCATGTGGATGAAGGTATGCAGGCCTTTGAAGAATTCCACCCAGGAGATAGATGCTGGGTCTAAATTAATAGGCGCTGTGTCCCTGGGGAGCCCCGTTTGAGGGAGGGTCCTGCTGGGAGACGCTAGGTCCGGCGTACTGTTTGAGGAGCTGGAACCCGGCACTGGCTGGGGGGGGGGGCCATGGGCTGGATCCCCCAGGGCCTCCTCGCACTGTATACACAGGGTGGTGGCCTCATCATGCTGTGCAGCTCTAATGTGGCATGCTGGGCAGAGGCCCTGAGCCTTGAGCTTCTTTTCCGGTGGTGCCATGGCTTTGTGCGCGTAAAATACAGTTATGCGCTCCGGTGCGTTGAAGTTGTGCACGTAGGATTGGTACACACTCAGGGAGGTGTGCGCGCTGTTGTGCGCCCAGATCAAAGGTATGCACCCGGCACAGTAAGCGTGTGACTGTCCGCGCCACTTTTGCGCACGGTACTTGGGCGCGCACAAGGATTTTGTGCGCTCGATGGTGTGCACACAATGTATTTGTGCGCACGGCTCGCCTCTGTGCGCACAGGTCGGAACAGCGGACAGGGCGGTCAACAGATTAAAATGGTGATGGCGACTACGCAGGCAATATGGCGACCACCTCGGAGGGTCTCCACATGGGAGGACCTCGGAACAGACCCTGCTAGGGCAGATCAACCTGGTGGCACTGGTCCCGGCTGGTGACCTGTGCAATTCCTCGAGCTTCAGAGACCGGAGACTTTTAAATAGATTTCTACCTTACCTTGTCACGGCGCTTCCCGGTCTCGATCCAGGTGGTCTCCGGCTATGGGGGGAGAGGGAAAATACCTTCACTACCACGCTCGAAGGGGCACCCACTGCCTCTTAGCCTCACCCGATGTCGGGGGCTAGGTCCCTTCCGAGGGTCAGCCGCCGGACCGAGGCTTACCTCCGAAGGATAGCGGAAATCACCTTGGGAATTCTCAACTGGGGGAGGGACCCAATGGGTGTCACCGCAGGAGAGCAGGACTCGTCTGTAGAGGTAAGATTTCTTCTTGTTTTGGGTTTTTCTTTGAAAATTTACTCTAACGCTGTGCTAGCGTGCAAAGAGTCCGAACTGCTATGGAGACGGAAAATACTGAAGAGCTGCACTTCCTGCAGGGGTATATGTACTAGGGCTGACGTCAGATTGAAATCTGATCCGTCTCCAACTGCTATCAGGAGTACACTATACCCATTGGTCCTGAGTCCATCTGCTACATGCTAGAAAAACTCTGTTTTACACTCGCAGCAGAGACATTTCACTAAACTGTGAAAATATGCTCATATGTTATTTTTACATGTAAGTTTATCCGGACTGAGTGAAGGTGTTTCCAAGTCAAAGAAGGGGCTTGGCCTTATGCGTACAATTTGTAAAATTCCACACTATGGGGCGGATTTTCAGAGCCCTGCTCGCGTAAATCCGCCCAAAACCGGGCGGATTACGCGAGTAGGGCCCTGCCGCACCGGTAAGCCTATTTTACATAGGCCTAACGGCGCGCGCAGAGCCCCGGGACTCGCGTAAGTCCCGGGGTTTTCGGAGGGGGCATGTCGGGGGGCGTGTCGGGGGCTGGGCCCGAACCGCGCGGCGTTTTCGGGGCGTGTCGGGAGCGTTCCGGGGGCGGGCCCGGGGGCGTGGCTACGGCCCGGGGCGTGGCCGTGCCCTCTGGACCCGCCCCCAGGTCGCGTCCCGGCGCGCAGGAGGCCCGCTGACGCGCGGGGATTTACGCCTCCCTCCGGGAGGCGTAAATCCCCCGACAAAGGTAAGGGGGGGGTTTAGACAGGGCCGGGCGGGTGGGTTAGGTAGGGGAAGGGAGGGGAAGGTGAGGGGAGGGCAAAGGAAAGTTCCCTCCGAGGCCGCTCCGATTTCGGAGCGGCCTTGGAGGGAACAGGGGTAGGCTGCGCGGCTCGGCGCGCGCCGGCTATACAAAATCCATAGCCTTGCGTGCGCCGATCCAGGTTTTTAGCAGATACGCGCGGCTCCGCGCGTATCTACTAAAATCCAGCGTACTTTTGTTTGCGCCTGGAGCGCAAACAAAAGTAAGCTATTCGCGCTCCTTTTAAAATCCGCCCCTATGTCTGCAAATTTTCAGGCATATTTTGTGCGCAACAAATAACAGATGTAACTTGTGCTGGATACATTTTGTGGAGTAATTTTCAAAGTGTATGTGCGAATAAATCCACTTTGAAAACTGGAGCAACTTAGGTGTGATTTTGACAACTTTCTTAAGCAGGTTTTTTGAAAATTACCCTCCCTAAAACTTAATGGTCAATTTTCAAAAAGTCTCTGCATGGCCAAGATAACCAGATAATTTTAATTGAGTATTTCTGGGCAGATTTTCAGCTGATTTATCCAGCAGCTAGTTTTTCAGCTGAAAATTCTGCTAAATGTCTCTGGTAAAAATGTGCAACTGGATTTCTGATCCAAATTACTGGGTGATGCATCAAGTCACAGTAGTGCTGTATGGATCTTAAACAGTGTATATTGCACAATATATGCTATATACCACGCGACAGAGCACTATCACTTCAATATCATGAGATATTCTCAAATGTCTGCATGGCCCTGCCCATCTTCCCTCCCCTATTACGATGACCTGCTTTGTATGCAATTTGCCTGCATAAACAATGCAAATGCATGTAAATAAGGTAATTGCTAGGCAATTTTCATGTTAATATTTATCGCAACTGAAAGAGGAAGTGTTCAGCCGCGATTTAACAACACCATCTTTTCAAAAATCGATAAATGTAATGTTAGATCCCTGGGATGCTAACAGAGGTGTTACATTTAAAGGGCCATGCAAATGCTAAAAAAAAGTTCCTCGACAAAAAGTAAAAGTTTACTTGGGCAAGGTCAGAACGGCACCATTTTGAAAACTGCCTTCAACCAGACTGGGTGCTAGGGGGCACCCTAGGCCCCCATTGCAGGACCTTCTAATTTTAAACATTCGGTGTGGGGGGGGGGTGCGGAAGGGAAGTCATGTGTTGTACGGGGGTGGGGGGGGGGGCTCCCTGAACTACAATGACATATTTAGATAAATTGGAGAGGGAGGGGCACCCCCCACTGATTTTTGCAAATACCTTTGGGGCGAGGGGGTGCCCGAGGGAGGTGCACTATACCGTATATCTTTTGAGAATTGATCCCTTAGAGGGTAATTCTCAACAGTGCGCAAAAGTCAGCAAATACATGTATACATGCAGTATGTACACACAAAGTTATGCCTGTATTTTATAAAATCTACAGCATGAGCTAGAGAGCTTATAAAATGCCTCACATCCCTGCCTCAATAGTACACGTGTATGTTTTCAGTATGTGCACATTATTTTAATGCAGGGAGCTACATATTTTCTATATCTATTTTGTAAAAGTACGCACACATTGTACACACAAAGGACATTTAATGCGTGCACATATACCATGGTTTATGCTTAGATGCAGGTGTTTTATAAAGTATATGGATACTCTGCTTATGAAAATTCATGTTTGCATACTTTTAAATCACAGTTCTCGGACTCCTTTTTCCAGTTCACCCACACTTCCACCAGTTCACCTAGGCCCTCTACCACTTCATTCTCTTCCCCCCACTGCTTAACCCAGACCTCCCACCCAAAAACTGCAGACAAAAGACAAGTGTGTTTTCATTTCTGTGACACAATTACAGTAGCAAGGGAGGGTGGAATGGGGAAAGAAGTGAGTGATATGTTTTAATGTATTGTGTAAATGCTTTGCTGTAAGATTTCACTGTTATTGTAGTAATTAAAATCCAATAAACATTTATTTTTAAATTTAAAAAAAGGAATAGTCTATTCTACAGTACAGACACTGATCCAGTGTAAGAAACACTCTTACGGAAATAAGAGGGGACCCCATCAGAAATGATGCTGATCTTTGATTGGCTGATGTTTTCATTGTAAAGCATTGCATAAGGCCAGGAAGGGTGCTGAAGGAGTCAGAGATGAACCAGGCAGTCTTTGATTTTATTCAGTTGTCCTTTTTTGTTCACCTTGCTGGGATCCAGGTTCTCCAGCACTTAAAACGAGTCCACTTCTGGAACCCAGTGGGAGAAGAGATGTACTTCAATGAGCGTGGGGAGACCTCTTCTGTCATTGACATCATAAACTGGCAGCTCACCCCTGATGGTGGCAACAGATACCTGACAGTGGGCTTCTATGATCCCCTGGCATCAAAAGACAACAAGCTGAGCCTAAATGAGAGCCTCATTCAATGGGGAAGGGGATACTTCCAGGTAACATTCCACCCTCCCATCCCCTCCAAAACAAATTACAGGTAGGGAACTACAACAAATTCATAACAGAATAGATACAAGAATGGAACATAAAAAGATCAGAATAGATAGAAGGACAGGTCATAATGGAGTAGACTAGAATAAAATAGAATAGAAACAGGAAGAGAGAGAATAGTAATGGGGCAATTTACAAGTAAAGCCCAGTAGTTGAGGGTTCTATTGTTGCACTTTGAAGACGGTTTCCAAAGGGAAGATGCCCAGATAGTTTCTCTTTATAAATTAACTATCAATAGACTTCCTGAAGACAGTAAGTTTTAGATAGGCGAGGTGAAATGGCTCTAAATATCATCCTCCACTAGAGCAGAATGAATTACAAGACAAGAATAGAATCTCGCTATTTTCATGAGAATCTTTTCTCATCACTCATCACGGTCCGCACCGGGGCGATCTATTTGGAGGAGATAGCCCTTCCTAGCGTTGGATAAGGCTGTCCACCCTGTGGTGCTAGGGTTGCCGTGGTTACAGAAGCATTCGCCTACGATTCAGTGGGATACCTTACAGATTGTCAAGTGGAGTCCTTTCTGCCTAGCTAATTGCATGAAAGTGCCTAAGACTCCCGCAACTCCCGTGATGATCTCGGCCTTAGGCCCTCCTGCACCGTATGAGGACTTTACAGACGTATTTTCTAAGACCAAGGCGGAAATCCTTCCGCCAGCATTGTCAGTATGACTGCGCTATAGGCCTGTTACCTGGTATTATGCCTCCCCGAGGAAGGGTGTATCCCTTATCAGTACCTGAAACCCGGGCCATGACTGAGTATATCTCAGAGAATTTGGCCAAGGAGTTTATTCGCCTGTCCAAGTCACCTGCAGGGGCAGGCTTCTTCTTGTCAGCAAGAAGGACGGCTCGCTGAGACCGGTGTATAGACTATCGAGGCTTAAATTCCATTACTAAGCGAGACCGTTACCCACTCCCGTAATCCCGGAGCTCCTCGATAGACTCCAGGGAGCGAAGATTTTCACAAAGTTGGATTTACGAGGTGCATACAACCTAGTCAGAATCCGTCCCGGAGATAAGTGGAAGAACGCTTTTAATACCAGAGACGGGTATTACGAGTATCTAGTCATGCCTTTCAGCTTATGTAATGCTCCAGCAGTGTTCCAGCACCTTATGAATGAGGTGTTACGGGACCTTTTGAACACCTGCATAATTGTTTACCTTGACGATGTGTTAATCTACTCCCAGGACCTGCCTTCACACCGTCAGCATGTCCGTCAAGTGCTCCAGATACTCAGGGAGCATGGTCTGTATGCAAAACTGGAAAAATGTAGCTTTGAGAAGACGTCCCTGCCGTTCCTGGGCTATATAGTCTCTGCAACAGGTTTTCAAATGGCTCCTGAGAAAATGGCGGCTATTAAGAATTGGCCCCGGCCGAAGGGCCTTAAAGCATTGCAACGCTTTCTCGGATTTTCCAATTTCTACCGTCACTTTATTCCTAATTACTCCCGTATTGTGACCCCCACTGACTGCCCTCACCCGAAAGGGGGCCAATGCGGTGGATTGGCCTGTCCCCGCCTGCCAAGCCTTCGAGGCCCTTAAGGAGGCCTTCCTGCTGGACACCTGTCTTCATCACCCGGATCCCAGCCGGCCCTTTGTGGTGGAAGTTGATGCCTCCAATGTGGCCGTGGGGGCCGTGCTGAGCCAGTACTCTGATTCTGGACAACTGTTACCCTGTTCATATTTTTCAAGGAAATTCTCCCCGGCAGAGAGCAACTACTGTGTTGGTGACAAAGAGTTGCTAGCCATGAAACTTGCCCTGGAGGAATGGAGACTGGTTGGAAGGAGCCAACCACCCGGTTACGATTTACACCAATCACAAGAACTTAGCCTTCTTGAAACAAGCCCAACGTCTGAATCCAAGGCAAGCCCGATGGTCGCTGTTCTTTGACCGGTTTGACTTTACCTTACGCTATCGACCCGACTCTAAGAACGTTCGAGCTGATGCGCTCTCGCGCTCTTCTGAGGTCGAAGAGACACCGGACACACCTCAGTATATCTTGGATCCTGTGAAAGTAAGCCTTGCAGCCACCTCGGTGTCCTCACAAGGAAAGACCGTCGTTCCACGTCACTCCCGGAGAGCAGTTCTCACTTGGGCCCATGACTCCCTCACTGGGGGCCATGCTGGCTGTAAAGGGACTTTAGACTTGCTGAACCGATTCTACTGGTGGCCGACGGTGAGGACAGGACGTCCAAGCTTTTGTAGGCTCGTGTCCCTACCTGTGCCGTTCAAAAGCCGCTCAGCGGGAAGCCTAGGGGGCCTGTTGCAACCATCACCCATCCTGGTGGAACCTTGGACGCATATCTCCCACCGACTTGTCGTGAATCTTCCCGTCTCAGAAGGTAATTCGGTCATTGGGTGACCGTTTTAGACCGATTCTCCAAGATGGCGCACTTTGTCCCATTGCCAAAACTGCCTTCTGCACCTGACCTAGCCAACCTCTTCGCCTCAGGCATATCTTTAGACTTCATGGTCTCCCGCAGGATAGAGTCTCCGATTGAGGACCACAGTTTACTGCTCGATATTGGAAAGCGCTTTGCAAATGCTTCAATGTGCATCTGAGCCTTTCGTCTGTGTTCCATCCTCAAAGTAATGGGCAGACGGAACAAACCAACCAAACCTTGAAGACTTTTCTCCATTCGTTCGTGAATGAATGACAAGATAATTGGGCCAAGCTACTCCTGAGGGCGGAGTTCTCGTATAATAATCATACGCATGCTGCGACTGGAAGTTCGCCCTTCTTCGTCGTTTATGGGAAGCAACTTTGACCGCTCTTGCCTTCACCTGAACCTAGTGCACTCCCGGCAGTGCAACTTTCAGCCTGCCAGCTTCTTTCCTTGTGGACGTCATCCAGGGAAAGATCTGTAAAGCCGCCCAGTTCGCCAAGAAATGGGCGGATAAGCATCATCAGCCAATCCCATCTTCTTTCCAGGAGACCGCGTTTGGCTTAGTACCAAAAATCTACAGCTTCATGTTCCGTCTCGAAGACTAGCTCCGAGATTCTGTGGGCCTTTTCGAGTCGCCGAACGAGTGGGAGCAGTCTTATACCGATTACGCTTGCCCTCCTCCATGAGTATACATGACGTGTTCCATGTGTCATTGCTGAAGCCTCTTGTTCTATCCAGATACCACTCCCCGGGCTCCTGAACCATCGGACCCTTCAGTACCGGACGAAGTTACGTATCAAGTACGTCAGATCTTGGATGTCCGGTTCCATCAACGATGCTGGGAGTACTTGCTTGCCTGGGAGGGTTGCGGACCCGAGAACAATTCTTGGGAACTGGCTCGTAACATCCTTGACAAAGACTTATTACGGCAGTTCCATCTGGACCACCCAAGTAAAACCCGGATCCGGCTAAGAGGGGGCGTAAGAGGGGAGGTACTGTTACGGTCTGGGCCGCGAGCGCCGCGGCCAGACCCTTACTCCAAGCTCCTGGACCTGTTCCCGCTTCTGGGGGGCTGGTTTGCAGCCTGTTTGATGGTGTCCCCGCGGGGGCCGCACCGCTGGGAAGCCTCCCATGGACACCCTGCTCCTAGGCGCGCGCCACTCAGACGCTTTTCTAGGCTGTTTCCCCGCCAGGGTGACTCCGCCCAGTTCCTGACGTCAGGTGCCTTGATAAGCCGGCCACGGACCTTCAGTCTTTCCCTTGCAACGGGTTTTACCTCCTGGTTCCTGTTGCGTTGTGCCCGGAGTGACCTGCCTTGCTACTCGCTCCGTTCCTGCTTGCCTGCTACAGTTCCTGCCTGGTTCCAGTACCCAAGTCTTGCTACAGTTCCTGCCTGGTTCCAGAACCCGAGTCCCGTACAGTACTTGCTACTGTCCTAGTCTGGTTCAGTTATTGGTCTTGATCCACTACCCGCCTAAGTCCCAACGGCTGGGCTCCTCCTGGGGGAGTACCAGCTTCCAGGGTGAAGAGCATCTCTTCGTCCTGCCCGATCATCTGCCTCCTGGCCTGCCGTACACTAGAGACTTTGACCATCTTTCCCAGTCTCCTGCAGGTCAGCCCAAGGGTCCACTAAACTGAGACTCCATAACACTTTGCATCTGCCACTTATACACTGGCAGAAGAGGGATAAAACAGCGAGCAGGCTTGTGAAAATGCTGTGTGTGCAGGCTTTTTTACTCCTCCCATCTAGACACAGCCCCCAGGAATGCTTCTTTATAACCTGGTGTTACGGCTATGCCTGCTTTGTAGCCGCCTCACCACTAGAGGTCCTCCTCGAGCATGTCCTTCTGGCTGGCCCACTCCTTCCTCCCTGTCTACTCTATACACCACTCTTGTCTTTATAACCCTGTCTAGCAGTACCATCGGCGCTTCAGCATCGAGCTCGCCTGGGCTCCCTGCTCTAGCCTTCCGTGCCTTTGTGTTTCTGGCCTACGGGCCTTCTGACCTGATCTGCCTTGCCTTTGTGTATCTGGCCTACGGGCCTTCTGCCTATTGTGTGTGTGTGTGGCCTACGGGCCTTCTGCCTATTGTGTGTGGTGTGTGTGTGTGGCCTAGGCCTTCTGCCTATTGTGTGTGGTGGCCTACGGGCCTTCTGCCTATTGTGTGTTGTGTGTGTGGCCTACGGGCCTTCTGCCTATTGTGTGTGGCCTACGGGCCTTCTGCCTATTGTGTGTGTGTGTGTGTGTGTGGCCTACGGGCCTTCTGCCTATTGTGTGTGTGGCCTACGGGCCTTCTGCCTATTGTGTGTGTGTGTGTGGCCTACGGGCCTTCTGCCTATTGTGTGTGGTCTACGGGCCTTCTGCCTATTGGTGCCTTGTGTGTGTGTGGCCTACGGCCTTCTGCCTATTGTGTGTGTGTGTGTGTGGCCTACGGGCCTTCTGCCTATTGTGTGTGTGTGTGTGGCCTAGGGCCTTCGCCTATTGTGTGTCTGTGGCCTACGGGCTTTCTCCGCTCTGCTGCCTTCAGGCTTTATGTTTCATGTTCAATGTTAGTGCTGTCCTGGTTTGTCTGTCAGTTCTCTGTCAGTCTTGTTACCTCAAACCAGTCACTTATACCTCCAGCATTTATCCCCTCTTACCTGCACGCTTCCTGAATCATCCTTACCAGCACCAGTTCCAGTTTCCTGTACAACCTTTACCTACATTCACGCTCACACATACCTCCATGCTGTTCAGGATTCAAGTTCACCCTTACCTCAAGCATCTGGTATCAGGTATCTCCAGCCACTATTAGACCTAGTCTGCTTATTCCACCTTCCCACTTACCCATAGGGTTTACTCATTCCTGCCTGCACCAGCCAGTACTAGACACTACTGTCTCTCTCCACCCTGAGACACTCCTCATAGCAGTGTTCAATACATGAGACCTGTGCCCAGTCGTAACAGCTGGTTAAATGTGTGGTGCGAATGTAAACCCCATGTGTGTTTTACAGACACCCTGAAGAGAGCAAGTTTTAAATGGGCCAGGTAAAATAGTTCTGAATATCGCCCTCCAGTAGAGCAGAATGAAATACAGAAATAGAATCTCGCTATTTTCATGAGAATATTTTCTCTGTTTTCAGGAATATCAGGGAGAATCATCAGGCTCTGTAATTCTCTCTTCACCATTAAGCAGCACTAATGTTCCCTTCTGTTGCCCCTTCAGATCCCACGCTCCGTGTGCAGTGAGAGCTGTCCCCCGGGGTACAGGAAAGTTTCACAGGAAGGACAACCTGTCTGCTGCTTCTACTGTAGCCCGTGTCCCGAAGGAGAGATCTCCAACCAAACTGGTGAGACCTACCTCAGTGAAGGGAGAGAGAAAAGAGGAGAGGGAGGAGAGGGGCCTCAAGGAAACCTTGGAATGCACCTAACCAGTGATGAAAGTCAAAGAGATGCAATGGAGTTCACATTTTCTTAACCATCAGGTCTTCACTTTCCTATTGTTAGGACAGAGCTTAATTGATGTATTAACTGATAAAAATGATTATTGTGTTCAATCTTTCTGCTTTTCCTTTTTGTTTCCCAGTAGTGAAGAATTAGAGTAATCATATTGGTTCTGGAGCATGGGCACTAGCTCTGTGGGTGCTATAGTTGCTTATGGGTTTTTCTTATACCAGTTTGACCCAATCTTGTTTAGGAACAGAATTGGGGCTGTCTAGGAGAAACACTGACCTTGAAGCAGAAATGACTGAGTTTTCTTCTGTAGCAGCATGCAAAGATTCTTTACTTGGGAAACTGGGATAGAATAATTATAAACATTATATGCACAGTTATATGGTTCTGAAAACAGGAACTGTGCTGGTGTGACCAGATAAAATAGGCAGGAGGAAGATGAGGACTCTGACAGGCTATTAGTACAGGTTACATCCTATTTTGGTATCAATTACAGTCTCATCCCTTCTCATATGAGAACTGGTGACAAAACAAGGGATGTAAACCCCCTTACCTATGAACTAGGTAAGGGGGTTTACCTAGTTCATAGGTAAGGGGTCCTCCAATAATCCTGAGGTTCATCCTTTCCAGCGGAGATCTCTGGAGAGAAGTTTTGTCAGTGCATCTGTGACCATTTTTCTGATGGTCATTATACAAGTTTAATGGTGTCCTTTTCTTGTAAGTCTCTCATAAGTACATAAGAACATACCGGTAATTGCTACGCCAGGTCAGGTAAAGGTCCATCAAGCCCAGCTTCCTGTCTCTGACAGTGCCCAATCTAGATTGCAAATACCTGGCAGATCCCATAAATTAGATCTTACTCATCTCCCCAGATCGGTTCTCTCAAGCCACAGTGTCATTTGTAAACTGAGAAACACAAAGTTTTACCAGCAAAACCTCTTCTTTCTGAATTCTCAGATCCCTGCCTCAGTCCGGTCTCTAGAAGTCCTAGAAACAAGGCTTGGGGAGGGGGAGTCTGGGCGATCACTCAATGTGAGGAGTATAAACTGTTGTTTACCTGTCAGGGGAGGGCGCAGGTAGTGTAGGAGCCCGACAAGATCAAAGACAGAGACAGAAGGACTGCTAAGAGCCATGACTAACTTCTCCAGTTAAATTAGCCAGATAAGGCTGAATATTGCTACTTATCCAGTTAACTATTAAGTCGGATAAGTGACTCATTTGGCTAAGTAGAATGGCCGGGTATTCAGCAGTAGAGATCTGAACCGTATTTCGGATGATTGAAAATATCGTACGATATTTTCAAAATTGTCAGAAATTGGGGGCTCCCCGAAACCGATAGGAAAACTCCACGATATTGTTCGTGGGGTTCTCTTATCGTTTTGGGGGAGGGCGGGAAAAACGGCACACAAAAATAATCCCTAAACCCACCCCGACCCTTTGAAACTAATCCCTTAGCTTCCCCCACCCTCCTGACCCCCCAAAAAACTTTTCAGAGGTACCTGGTGGTCCAGTGGGGGTCCCGGGAACGATCTCCCGTTCTCGGGCCGTCGGCTGCCACTAATCAAAATGGCGCCGATGGCCCTTTGCCCTTACCATGTGACAGGGTATCCGTGCCATTTGCCGACTCCTGTCACATGGAGGGAGCACTGGATGGCCGGCGCCATCTTTAAAAATGGTGCGGGCCATCCAGTGCTCCTACCATGTGACAGGGGCCGGCCAATGGCACGGATACCCTGTCATATGGTAAGGGCAAAGGGCCATCGGCACATTTTTATTAGTGGCAGCCGACAGTCCGAGAGCGGGAGATCGCTCCTGGGACCCCCACTGGACCACCAGGTACCTATAAAGGTTTTGGGGGGGTGGGGAAAGCTAAAGGATTAGTTTTAAAAGGTCGGGGTGGGTTTTTTGTTTATCGGCTTGGGCGCAGCAGATAAAAAAAACCCGATTGGGCCGGCCGAAAAAAAAATCACGATGTGAATCAGAACCGGAATCCGAACCGAATCCGGTTCCGATTCACATCTCTATTCAGCAGCAGCTGCTTAGCTGGATAAATTGGACTTATCTAGCTAAGTAGTATTTGAATATGGACCCCCATATGTTTTAGCTCTTTTAGAATTCTTTGGTGGATGCCATCCAGCTGCAGTGATTTTTTACTGTTTAGTTTGGCCATCTGATCTATTACATCTTCCATTGTCACAGATATATGTTTTAGTTGCTTAGAATCTTCATCATTAAAGAATGTATCATGTGTGGGTATGTTCCCAACATTCTCCTCTGTAAAGAATGAGGAGAAGAATTTATTCAGCATTCCTTTTGCCCCCCTGGTCATCTAGTGGCCCAACTAATTCCCTCACAGACTTTTTGCTTCGAATGTATTTGAAAACATTTTTATTATTAGTTTTTGTCTTACTGGCAAGCTTTTTCTCAAAATCTCTCTTGGTCTGTCTATTTCATACCAGTGTTTATTTTCTTGCCTATTTTCATCATTTGCTCTGCTTTCCATTTTCTAAACAATGACCTTTTAGTTTTAACTGCCTCCTTTACCTCACCATTAATCCACATTGGAAGTTATTTGGTCTTTCTTTGACCTTTTTTAATGCATGGAATACATTTATTTTGGGCTTCCAAAATGGCATTTTTTAAAATGTCCAGGCTTAATGTGAATTTATAATCCTTGCAACCACTCCTTTCAGTTTTTTCTAATTTCATCATTCTATCATGGTCTCCCTTTTTAAAGTTACATGCTACTGCAGTAGTTTTACTTATTGTCCACCCTCAACTTATGTCAAATTTTTGGTGAGTCCTGGGAGGTTGAGTGGGTGGGCTAGTGTGGGCAGAGAGGTTAGAGTGTGGAGGGGCTACAAATGTTAATAAAGGGGAAGGGTTAAGGTGGATTGGAACCCTATGGGAATTAAAGTTTATCTTCCTCTCTTGCTTGGAAATGAACCTTCAGTAGAAGCAAGTCCCCTTTGCAGTGAGAATATGGGAATGGCTACGTATCTAAAGAAAGTTTTATCCTCTATCATTACTAATTGATAAATATACTCTTCTATTTGAACTTTTGCCAATCAAACTTTCTCTCCTTGTCATTTTTTTTTTTTTTTTGCTCTTCCTTTATCTTTGACTTCTTTGGTGAACCA